>NC_138944.1:23597500-24285000 GCF_965226115.1 Aulonocara stuartgranti | reverse complement strand
CATCCTCGTTGAGATGCTGCAGTAGCTGGAGTTTGTAAGGGTGCCATTTGTGAGTAGCTAATATCCACCGAAGGGATGTTCGATTAATGCCACTCTCCAGTGACATGCGGCGAGTGCTACGCTGTGGGCTCTTGCTGAATGAAGCTAGGACAGCCACTGATGTTTCTTCATTAGTAACAGTTTTCTTGCATCCACATTTTGGCAAATCCAACACTGAACCAGTTTCACGAAACTTAGCAAGCAGTTTGCTGACTGTAGCATGGGAGATGGGTGGACTCGCAGGGTGTCTTGCATTGAAATCTGCTGCAATGACCCGGTTACTGCGTTCACCAGATATCAACACAATTTCGATCCGCTCCTCACGTGTTAACCTCTACATAAATGTAGTAATCGATAGTTACTTCAGTTATTGTCTACAGTGGTTTACACAGATTAGACTAATCTTACTTTTGCTTTCTTCATTCTTTTTTTTAGTTTAATTAGAATAATTCAGTATTTTCTTTGGTCGCATGCTGTCACTATCACTTAGAGATTTTGATCGAGTCCCATTGTGTGGCTGTTTGTATATCGTTTCCTTGCATCGTATTGACTAAGATTGACTGTATTTTGTGGTAGGCTTGGAAAATGTACCTGGCTTGGGGGTATTTGGTAATTAAATTATCAGGGGAAAATATGAATATATATATTCAATCAGTGTGGCCGTTGTTGAAGCTGTGCATCTAATAATAGAGTTACTATAACATGTTACTATACTGCAATAACATGGATCAGAATTTGGATGGCTTGTTAGGTCACAACAACCCTTTCAAGGTAAAATTCTTGAGGTTGTCTGCCACAGTACTTTTGTATACATTTCAATACAGCAATTCACACAGAATATATTATTTATTTGGTAAAAGTATTTACCTATTACTATAGTATTCACTGCCATGGCATTTTTTGTCTGTACATTATTTGTTGTTGGTGGATATAAGATTAAAAGTTTTTTTTGTTTTTTTTAATCCAGAGTGTTAGTCATGTTTTTGTCACGGCTGCCGAGGCGAGCCGTGTGGAATAAATGAGGATCCAATCGCAGGCAGTCGTGGAGAAGTGAAGGTGATTTATTGAACACAAAAAGAATGTGGACAAACAGCAAACGGGGCTCGAACTAAACTAAACTGGGAAACAACTAAACTACAGAGCACAAACCTGAATGAAAACGAGCAGAGGAGGATGACAATGAACAGCAGGGAGAAGACACGGTGGATACACAGACTGACACTGAGTAATACAGACGAACCGGCAACAGGCAGGAGAACACACAGGGCTTAAATACACACACCAGTAATCAGGGGATGAGAGACAGGAGGGCAACACAGCTGGGAGGAATCTGGGCTGACGGGACGGGGAAACGTAAAATGATCACACTCACATACGACACGGACCTTCACAATAAAACAGGAAACTCAGACACATGGAACCAGACAAGACATTGAACTAAACAGACAGATTCACAAACAGATGGGGAGACACCATAGACAGACAGGTACAGACGCAGACTCAGAGGCAGACCGAATATAACACAGAACTTAAACAATCATCATCTAGAAAATGATAACTAAACTAAACTAAAAGCGCTGGGTCACCGACCCAGGACCATGACAGTTTTCTTTGCAGCAAATCAAAATGGTGCGAGATTTCATTAGTATGTAGATTCCTACCTGCTGAGACTCTCTTATTGTATGTTTCTTCAAATTGCAGCTGTCAGGCTCTTGTTAGATAATTTAAAAGAGCAGAACAAAGTTATTTATTGGAAGCAATGCACATCTCCCCAAATCTCTCCCACTTTCCCAGTCCTCATCATGTGTTGATGCAACACAGTGAGTATGCACCTTTTGAAAACTCCAAACAAATAGGTATTGTTACACTAGCCTTTATTATATTTGAAATCAGGTACCTAGTTTGAAATAATCAAACTATGAATATTTATTAAGAACAAAAACAGCCCACTTGTATCAGAAATATTAAAAAGTTGAAGTAGAAAAGCTTTGAATGTCTCCTGTTACACCCCACAATGAGACTGTAGAGCCAAAATGTTTACACCTTGTTATAATTCACTGGGCAGAATTTCTGAGGATGTTTTACCGATTACTAATTTGCCCTGTATGATAAATTATTTACTTTGTGGCAGCTCACTGTTTTGTCTCAAAGCCTCAGTCACATAGGTCTAGAAACCAGTTGGTTGCTGTGGCCTAACGATTGATTTCATAGTGACTCCCAGTACCCTCGAACGACCACTCACAGCAGGTTGATTCAACAGGAGGAATACTTGTTTTTCCCCAGCAACCAGTAGTTGTCAGGCAGTCGTCCATATTCCTGTCTGACTGATTGATATACATACATATCAACTGACAGATGCTAGAACAGATACATTTTTTGTTTGTTTTGCATATTCCTGAATCCAAATCATTTGCTGAGATAGAAGCAGAAATACTAAATTAATAAACTGATGTCGTTCCATCAAAAGTTAGAAGCTAAAATCAAAGCAAAATTAGCTAAAATCCAAAATAGCCTAGGAAAGTAGAGAAATAAACAAAATGTGATGGTTTTCTGGCTTTGACCCCACATATTTTCAGGGGGATTCAAGTCAGGCTTTGTACAGACATGTTAGTCAGTTTTGTCATCTGGAGGTAGTTCTTTACCAGGAGGGACATTTGTTTTGGGTCGCCATCATTTTAGAAGGCAAAGGGGAAACCCAGACTCGGTTTTGCTGCTGACTCCTCAACATTTTCTTTCCAAATCTTCACATGACCTCCTTGGGTTGTATGCCTCTCCCTTCTTTCTCCAAATATAAGCAACATCTCTGTGGCCTAAGAGATCTAGTTTCCTCTCATCTGACCAAAGGGTGCATTTCCGGTATCTTTCTTCAGGTTGTCTTTAGCTTACCTGACCATTCTGACCTGAAGCTTTCTCTTTCTGAAGCTTTCCAGATATGGATGGGTTTTTTTGGTCTGCAACCTGGCAGTCCAATCCTATGCTGTATTCTAGTGATTGTCGTCTTTGAGACTACAATACAACTTGGCTGAGTCACTCACTGCTGTCTTGGCAGTTGTTCTAGGGTCTTTAGACACATCTCTCACTAGTTTCTTTTTTCCAAAGTATTTGAAATCTTTCACTTCCTACCTCTGCCAGGCGTGTTCTGTACTGTGCGGCTTTCTTTGAATTTCTTGATGGCAGCTCTGACTCCAGTTCTTGACACTTGAAAGCGCTGTGATAACTATGTATATCCATCTCCTGCTTTGTGAGCATCAACAATTATTTTTCTCAAATCTAAACTGATTTCTTCTGTTGAGGTTTTTATACTGTGTGCAAATTCAAAGGTAACCCTCAGTTTTCACTTAATTTTAAAGTTTTTGACCATTTCAAAGTTAGCACGTTATTGAACAACAGTCGTTTATGCTTTGGTCAGTGGTTAGTTTTTCAGGGGGCTAAAATTGACCCAGGGATTTTTTTTTTCTGAAATAAATCTGTTATTGTGTGCATATAGAAATCATTTATTCTTTCTAAAGAAAACTTGTATGTTTATAATTGCTATGTTAAAAATTCCTTCCTTGTTAAAAAAGCACTTGGGGAAATGTTTGACAGAAACTTTCATTGGGGGGGGGTAATAAGTTTGTCCTCATATTTAATTCTACAATCTGTGGTGGACCATTTCTTTGTCTCTGTGAAGTAAAAGTGTAATAATTACTATGTAAATGAGCATAAAATAGAAATTATTCAACTGTAGCACACATACTTGAAAATTGCAAGTTCTTAGGATGTTAAGCAGAAACACTTAGTTAATATTCACTGTTTAAATAATAACGCTGTAATTTAACAACAGTAAGTAAACCGCAAATTTTTTTGCATAGTCCTTTTACAAAGAAAAAAACAGGAGAATAAAAAAATCTTTTAAATCGCTTTTGAGCTAACAGAACACCCGTGGTCTGCAGCCCTGAGTTATTGCTCTGGGGTGGGCCATAGATTGTTCTTCTGACCAGTTTTAGTGAGCTGCTTTCAAGCATTTTATTTCATGGTTGGCAGCACTTTGGCATTTAACCTACTGGTCCTGCAGTCGGCTCTTTTTATCCTGCACAGTGTGCTGAAATTCCTAGATAATGCGGTTAGTATTTCTCCTCAGTTTAATTTGCATATCAGTGAACAGAAGTTGCAGACTACAAATGAACTCTCATCATCAAGACAATATTTTTGTTTGTTAGTCTTTTTAAAGGAGTTGGTCAAAACTCTTGGCACCCTCGGTTTTCCCCACTTTATACTTAAAATGTATTTCAGGGATTCTGGGAATTGTATAACATTTGGTCACTGTTGCAGAGCAGAGTTCAGCCTCCTGCAGCCATGCCTCAGGCTGGGTGCTTTAATGAACCTATTTGGCAATTCAGGTAGAAACTGGCAAAGGACCAGGTTCTGGCCACTACTGCTGCTCATCTGTGGCGCTGTAATATAGTTTATATGGAAATTCATAATGGTAGTTTGGGCTCATTTTATAGGAAGACATTAAGCACTAATCGAGAGGGGATTTATTTAATGAAAGCTTGTTGGTGTGATTTAAATAAATATCCAACTTGACAAAATTGTTTTTCTTTCTCTTGTGTTATTTCATTACAGTAACTTTTGCAAAATCATTATTCCATAAATTCTCTGACCGCATATACTGCTGTTTTCTCTCTCTTTATCTCATCTCCTCTTATAGTCTCGGGAGCCTCTGTCACTGGTTGACCTGAAAGCAGAAGTATCTCCCAGGATCTCAGCGGAGGACTTAATTGACCTTTGTGAGCTGTCATTGTCCGGGTCCTCCAAAAGGAACAAAACTGGCAAGCCCAAAATTGTTGCAGTCGATATCCGCACTGCGGAAGAGTATCCTTACCATTTTTGTGCAGCTGGGAAATCAGTTTTAACATGTAAATATTCCACTGCTGTTATTCAGTGTCAAACGTATACCACACTGGTTCTAGTAAAGGCAGATTTCAAGTACTTTAGTTCATGGCTGACTCCTGCAAAAGCTCTGATTCATGCATCTGTTTAACACCACACACTGAATAAATAAACTCAAAAGAAACCACAAATAAGCTGATGCAAATTAAAAGCAAAAGTTGGTTTATTAGCAACTGAGAGTGGCAAGGTGATTGGAGAATACTTCCTGCTGGCAGCTAAAGAGCCGTGGGAGAGGGTGTGCAGGAAGCTTGGGTGACTGGAGATGGGGTTGTCTTGGAAATGTAAACACACTGAGAGTTAGCAGGGTCTGCGATCTGGTAGAGCACCAGAGATGCCAGGTATTTTCAAAGGCATGATGACATAAGGTGCAGCTGGTAAGGGCGGTTTTCATCACACCTGTCTGTGCTTCTCTACAATGATGAAGACACTCAGCACAATACACAGGGGAAGAAAAGAAAGAAAGTGCAAATCCAGGAGTCATGATAGTTCAGCCTGACCCAGAATGTGATGTTGAGGGGGAGTCGGAGGGTTTGGCAGAGCCCAGTGTGACAGCATCTTTGAATTTACACAGGGTGTCATTTCAAATTATTTAATACCTGTGCCTTGAACAGTGACCTGCTTTCTGTGCCATGTTGATAAATGTAAGATTCACTTCCTATGTGAATGATATGCAAAAGACTTTGAATTTGTGACATGAAGAAACATTTTGTCTTTCTCTGTTCAGTGCCTTGGATATTTTGGTTACCTATTTATGTGGTGGCAGTGCTTTGCTTTTCCTTGTTTTTAATGAAACCACAGGCAAAGAGATTAAAACAGCTTGGTCCCCATCAGTTGCAGTTCATCCAGGCTCTGCAACATTCAGCTGGCCCCCTGAAATTCCTCCAAACTGCCCCACCATATCCAGAAGTGACGAGCTATTAAAGCAGCAGCGTTTAGTTTAAGTAAAATGCATTCATCTGGCCTTTTGGCTACATGATCATTTCCACTTTATTAGCTCATCTGGCCTAAGGACTGATGGGTTTATGCCATGGCAAGGCCTCTCTCCATCAGTCCACATTTCACGACAATCACTACTCCTCCTATACTGTTGATCATAATTAAGTTAAACTCACATGCAGTGATCATCCATTAAGTCGTCACCTGAATTGTAGTCAAAGTCTTGTTAGCAGCCTTGAGGAGCAATAACCTCGGAACTATGATGGATTGTGAGCTGGATGACCTACTGACATTCATGTTTCCTGAAATTCTTACTTAAGTAGTAGATTTGATTTTTTTTTCTTGAAAGGATGTGCAGCAGCTAGAATGATTAAGGATAGAGATGGAAATTTGTTATCAAGTGAAGTAGGTGTATTGATAAGATTTAAGGAGTACTTTAAGGAGCTCATGAATAAAGAACATTACAGAGAGAGGAGGACAGATGAAGTGCAGAGGGATTAGTAAGGAGGGAGTGAGGCTAGGTATGAAGAGGGTGAAGAATGGTTTAAACGGAGGAGGGTAGTGAATACAGTGGACAAAGGATGTTGAATATTGAGCTGTCAGGCAACACGGAAAGAGGAAGACCACAGAGAAGTCTGACAAAAAAATTTAGAAGGGATAGAGTAAGATGGAGGCAGATGATCTGCTGTGCCCTAAGGGCAGCAGCAGAAGCTATTTTAGGTATTTTGCACAATAGATTGTTTACCCTGGTTAATGTTGTATGTCACATTTTATGTGTAAATTCTCTTCCTTCTTAAGCTATAATCATTTTACAGACCCACTGGGCTAAATGAAAGAGAAAGCTGAAACCTGGGTTGTTTCTTTCATGAAAAGTTGATGTTTTAGAGATGCAGCCTTTTCCCAGAACAGCAGCCGTATCCATGGCCTTGATGTGCATAAATGCACGCAGTCGTCTATATAAAACATCCCCGGCAGATTAAAAATGAAGCTTGTCACAATCAATGCCCTCTTTTCTATTTTTTTGTTTTGTTTTTTGTTTTTGTTTTTTGCTCTGAATATAATTACAGAATTGCATAAAGGCATTCGTTTTGTTGTTACAGGATGCAGTACAATAGACACAGAAACCCTCAAACACAGAAAATTCAAAGCACCAGAAAGAGTGAGGCTCAAAGGTTCAGCTCATCAGTGGAATGGCTGATTGGCTAAGAGGTTAAAGAGCCATTAATCAATAAGGATTAGTGGCAAGATTAGAGATTTTGAATTGGCAGTTTCTGTGACAAAATTTCTTCTCTGGAGCATACTGATAGGCTCCACAGCCCAGCTCACATGGTCAAAAGGGATTAGGCCACTTTACAGGATTTGGCAAACCTTTTTCACCTCTGTTATGGTCTTTGGCAAACCCTTTTTGTGTGTTTATGTAGTTGCAAATGGTATGGTTTGATTTGGTAAACGTAGAAACGTATTGCAACAAAGCTAATGCACTCAGAAAAAGTTCGTTGTCTGGTTTTTATTCAGTATATCAATCTGGGGTTGTTCAATATCACTTTGCCAAAGACTCTCACTGAGGGACCTTTCCTCTGTTTTTTCTTCTTCTTTTTATATCCTTATTATTACGTTTCTTTTTTTATTTCTCTCATCTTTCGCCCTTTCTATTCTTCACATCCTCTTCGCTTTTCCACACCTCTGCATTAAAGTTTGTCTTACATATGATTTGTACTAAAAGTCAGCCTGATCAGAATTATAACAAGCACTCACTGAACTTACGCAATATTGTTATGTACTGGTGTATCTGCTGTTTTTCAGTAATACAGCGACTCCCATGAAATGACACACAAGCACACACACTACACACAAACACATTTTTGGCCTTGCTTCTTCGCCATTATTCCTTAACTCCTCTGCCTCCAGCTTCAACAGAGGCCACATTTCTGGAAGCATCAACATTCCCTTCAACACGACTTTTGGTCCGGAAAATGAGGTGGTGCAGTGTCCCGCTGCAGGAGGCCTCCAGAGCTATAGAGGGCGTGTCATTGTGGTCATCAGCCACAACATGAAGAGTGCTGCTATGGTGAGAAAGCAGTCATCCACGTATATGTGTGCAGCACCTCAGTATGCGCAGTATTTTTACATGAAGAAAATATGAATTAACACAGAAGCATAATGTTTCAAGGGCTGAAATCACTATTGACTTTTCTGGTTATTCAATTCAGTTTTATTTGTACAGTGCCAAATCACAACAAACAGTCACCTCAAGGCACTTAATATTATAAGGTAAAGAGCCTACAATAACACAGAGAAACCCCAATAATCAGATGACCCCTGTGTGCAACCACCTTGGTGACAGTGGGAAGGAAAAACTCCCTTTTAACAGAAAGAAACCTCCAGCAAAACCAGGCTCAGGGAGGGGCGGCCATCTACCGTGACTGGTTTGAGGTGAGGGGAGGGAGACAAGACAGAAGACATGCTGTGGAAGAGAGCCAGAGATAAATAATAACTCATAATTAAATGCAGAGTGGTGAATAACACATGGCAAGTGAAAAGGGATGAGAGAAAGAGTGCATCATGGGAAGCCCCAGCAGCCTAAGTCTATTGCAGTGTAACTAAGGAGGGTCATCTGATCCAGCCCTAACTATATGCTTTGTCAAAAAGAAAAGTCTTACACCTAATGTTAAAAGCAGAGAGGACATCTGACTCCTGAATCCAAGTTGGGAGCTGGTTCCACAGTGTCAAGGCTCGGCTGTGTGGCAGGCAGGAGGAGGACCCAAAATGCAAAACTCACACACACGGGGATGAACTCAAAAAGCAGCTTTATTGCTGACCAAAGATAATAGGAGATACAAAACTAAACTGGGAAAAACTAACATAAAGCTCACCAGGAAACACGGGGGAATCACACACAGCATGAGGGACGACGTCACGCTGAACAGAGGGAGACGCAGACAGAAATACACAGAGGGTTAACGAGGAAAGTGGGAACACACGGGGAACACAGGTGACACTGATAATCATAACGAGACAGGGCGGGGTGAACTGAACATGACATGTACGGGCGTGAGAGTCACAAGGTAAACAGGAAGTGCACAGAGGTTCAGACAGGAGGAGAGAGAGCACGGGGAAAACACAGACATAACGGGCTGGGGAAACATGAAACAACCACAAAGGGAGACGAGGGCTCATAAATACATAGAGGGCACACAGGGGGAAGAGAGAGCACGGGGAGAACTTAGACATAATGGGCAGGGGAAGCATGGAATAAAACATAAGGAGAGATGAGGGCTCACAGATACACAGAGGGGCACACAGGGGGTAAAAGCCATGAAGGGAAAACACTTAGGGAACAACACAACAGGGCAACTCAGAAAACATGGCCTAAGCAAGGAACAAACATACAAGGAAACTAAGAACACTGGGCCAACATGGCCCAGGACCATGACAGTACCCCCCCCCCCCCCCCCCTCAAGGGCTGGCTCCAGACAGCCCAAACACAGAAAAACAAAACCAAACAGAAAACAACCCAGGGCGGGCGGCGGGGGCCCAGGACGGAGGGCTCGGAACAGAAAACAAAAGAAGAGCACAGCAAACACCGGAGCCCAAGAAAATAACCCAAACACAGAGCAGTTCAGGGGGCCGACCATGCGGAAGGCAACGGCGGAGACGTGGAAACAATTCAGGAGGCCGGCCGCGCGCAAGGCAACGGCAACGGCGGCGGCGAAGGAGACGACGGAGCAGTTCAGGGGGCCGACCGCGCGGAAGGCGGCGGAAGGCGGCGGAAGGCGGCGGAAGGCGGCGGAAGGCGGCGGCGGCGGCGGCCCTCCAGTCCCAGGCGTGCTGGCCATGGCCTGGTGGGCACAGGACCAGACGAGGCAGGACCAGACGAGGCAGGACCAGACGAGGCAGGACCAGACGAGGACGAAGACTCGGAGGCCGGACCAGACGAGGACGAAGACTCGGAGGCCGGACCAGGCGGAGCTGCAGAGGCTGAGGCCGGACCAGGCGGAGCTGCAGAGGCTGAGGCTGGGCCAGGCGGAGCAGAAGCAGAAGCCAAAGCTGGACCAGAAGCAGAGGCTGAGACTGGACCAGGCGTAGCAGAAGCAGAGGCAGAGGCTGGCCCAGGCGTAGCAGAAGCACAGGCAGAGGCTGGCCCAGGCGTAGCAGAAGCACAGGCGGATGCAGCCGGACCAGGCGATGACGAAGCGGTCGCAGATGGCGGCTGGACAGGCTCCTCGGGCCCTCCAGCTGATGCGGCGTGAGGCTGAACGGGCCCCTCGGACCCTCCAGCGGAGACAGGAGGCTGAACGGGCCCCTCGGGCCCTCCAGCGGAGACAGGAGGCTGAACGGGCCCCTCGGACCCTCCAGCGGAGACGAGGAGGTGCTGGCCGGGCTCACTGGAACCCCCAGCGGACGAGGTAGATGGCGGCGTGGGAGCCGCGGAGTCCTGGATGAGCTCATCCGAGCTTCCAGCAGGAGCTGATGTAGAGCCAGAGAGGTTTGGGACCCCTGGCTGAATGTTAAGCCGAACAGAAGACCGTATTGCTATCGGGGACTGGGCCAATGGTTCAGGTGCGAGCTGAGCTACTGGAGATGCGGATGAGAGTGGGAGCTGAGCTACTGATGGTGGTGAAGTAGATAACTGCACGGGAGACTGAACTGAGGGCGTCTGCACTGGCACAGGGGACTGAACTGATGTCTGTTGTAACGGAGGTGGTGAGAGTGGAGTAGGCAGTGGAGTTGATGACTTCACAGGAGAATGAACCAGAGGTGAGTGCACAGGAGACTGAGCTAGAGGTGGTAGTGATAGTTGAGGGGAAAGTGGAGCTGGTGATTGAGTGGATGACTGTGCTAAGGGATGCTGCACTGGGGACACTGGAGACTGCACTGGGGACACTGGAGACTGCACTGGGGACACTGGAGACTGCAGTGATGGTTGTAGTGGAGGTGTAACGGGTGGAGGAGTGGCTGAAGTGGCTGTGGGTCGGGCGGCTAGTGGCTCAGCTACAGAGTATAGTAACGGCAGGGCTATGGGTTGAATGTCTGACTGAGTAGCAGCCTGAATGGCTGGGTGTAGTGATGGTTGGGGTGGAAGGGAAACAGGTGGTAGTGTGGATGACGGAACTAAGGGCGACTGAGTGGCAGACCGAACTGATGACTGAAGCGATGGTAGAGGTGAAAATGGAGCGTGTGGTGGAGTTAATGGCTGAGCTAGCGGGGACACTGGAGACTGAACTGAGGGTGGCTGCGAGGGAGCTAACTGAGCTGTGAAGGGCTGCGAGGGAGCTAACTGAGCTGGGAAGGGCTGCGAGGGAGCTGACTGAGCTGGGAAGGGCTGCGAGGGAGCTGACTGAGCTGGGAAGGGCTGCGAGGGAGCTGACCGAGCTGGGAAGGGCTGCGAGGGAGCTGACCGAGCTGGGAAGGGCTGCGAGGGAGCTGACCGAGCTGGGAAGGGCTGCGAGGGAGCTGACCGAGCTGGAAGTAGCTGCGAGGGAGCCGACTGAGCTTCTGGTAGCTGCACAGGCGATAAGCAGCTCGCATTGACTTCCGCCACACAAAACACAGCCCCTGAATGAACAGTCATAATGTCTGGAAAAGACACAGAGTTCTCACTCACCACAGCAGGTGAATTAGAAGGCCGAATGTCCGGCTGTGGGGTGGCGCGTCGGCGGCGTGAATGCCGTTTTCTTCGGGAAGCCGGAGGTGCGGTGATGGAGGAAACCGGCAACGACGGAGAGATCACGGCCGGCTCCTCATCCTCCGACCACATTGCTGCGAGAAAAGCAGCGGGTGAGTGACAGTCAGAGTGGAGGGTGGATGGAGAGGAGTCCAGTGGCAGCAGCGTGGAAACGTTTCCCGATTGTGGCGGTCGCTGTTGCGGTATGACGAGCTCGCGAACTTGTACTGTCTCCTTGGCTTTCTGCAGATTGGACAGTAGGCCCGAAAATCCTGAGAGCTCGTGAAGATGGGAATTCCCTTTGAGAATAGCCTCGATGGCGTTTATCCCAATGGACATGGCTTTAATGTCCGAGGCGTGGGAAACTCGCTCCCACAGGCTGAAGATGCGGGCCAAATCGCTTTCCCGGGAGGAGCCTGCTGGGTCCATGTCTGGTGACGTCGTACTGTCAAGGCTCGGCTGTGTGGCAGGCAGGAGGAGGACCCAAAATGCAAAACTCACACACACGGGGATGAACTCAAAAAGCAGCTTTATTGCTGACCAAAGATAATAGGAGATACAAAACTAAACTGGGAAAAACTAACATAAAGCTCACCAGGAAACACGGGGGAATCACACACAGCATGATGGACGACATCACGCTGAACAGAGGGAGACGCAGACAGAAATACACAGAGGGTTAACGAGGAAAGTGGGAACACACGGGGAACACAGGTGACACTGATAATCATAACGAGACAGGGCGGGGTGAACTGAACATGACATGTACGGGCGTGAGAGTCACAAGGTAAACAGGAAGTGCACAGAGGTTCAGACAGGAGGAGAGAGAGCACGGGGAAAACACAGACATAACGGGCTGGGGAAACATGAAACAACCACAAAGGGAGACGAGGGCTCATAAATACATAGAGGGCACACAGGGGGAAGAGAGAGCACGGGGAGAACTTAGACATAATGGGCAGGGGAAGCATGGAATAAAACATAAGGAGAGACGAGGGCTCACAGATACACAGAGGGGCACACAGGGGGTAAAAGCCATGAAGGGAAAACACTTAGGGAACAACACAACAGGGCAACTCAGAAAACATGGCCTAAGCAAGGAACAAAATACAAACATACAAGGAAACTAAGAACACTGGGCCAACATGGCCCAGGACCATGACACACAGATGATGGGCCTGAAAGCTGTAGGCTCTGCCTCTCATACTACGAAGAGCTCTATTGGTATGATATGTTATTATGAGTTCTTTAAGATAAGATGGGGTCTGATCTTGGTCAAAAACACCTCTAGGATTCCTCACAGTGTTATTGGAGGCCAAGGTAAGTATTTGGTTAAACACCATATATCTAAGATTTTGGGGGCTGAGTACAATCATGTCTGTTTTATCTCAATTTAGAAGCAGAAAATTAGAGGTCATCCAGGTCTTTATGTCTGTGTGTGTGTCTCTGGCTTTATAGAAAGATAACACTGGGTATGATCTGCATAGCAGTGAAAATGTATGTATGAAGCAGGTAAAATGTAAACAGAACTGGTCCATCCAAAAAAACATCCAAAAAGTTTAACTTTTGTCTCGTCAGTCCAGAGAGTATTTTCAATAATATTTCAATTTGTTTGATGATCTGAAACATGTAAGTGTGACAAATATGCAAACAACTGCAGGTGTAAATGTGACTGCAAATGGTTGGTCTGTCCCTGTGTATTAGCCCTTGTGACAGACTCAGAACCTGTCCAAGGTGCACCCCACGTCTCACCCTAACCTAGCTGGGATAGGCTCCAGCCCTCCGTGACCCAGATAAGGATAAACAAAAGAGAATGGATAGATGGATTCAAACCACTGCAGCACAGTACCTTTGATATGTACAGCGTGCTCTAATTGCTGTAATAAAATATTACAGTCAACAGTATCGAATGCTGCACTGAGGTCTAGTAGAAAAACCACAGAGATGAGTCCACTGTCAGAGACTATAAGATGATCATTTGTAACTTTCACTAAAGCTGTTTCTATACTGTGATGAGCTCTGGATCCCGACTGAAACCCTTCAAATAAATCGTTCCTTCGCAGATGATCAGTTAGCAGTTTTCTAACTACTCTTTTAAGAAATTTTGAGGTAAAAGTGTATAGATCCTTATGTATAACTGTTAGGTTATAATGGGGATAGACTAGTAACGGTCTTGTCCTTGCAACAAAAACAAACAAAGTAACTAACTATATTCATGGTTTTCATGGCCATGAAAATGTCGATCACCAGGAGTCAGAAAAAGTCCTGAACTTAAACTTTAATTTAGTGGTGGATGAAATTAATTTGTCCTTAACTGTTTGTGACCCTCCTTGACTTCTAAGTGGATCTAATTTCTCATTAGTTGTGCAATAAAGTTAACCAATTACAACATTTATCAATTTCTTTCTGTCCTTCACACATTACAATAACCTGTGAATTGTGATGGATTGTGAGTGAGATGAGCTACTACATCGCTAACATTATGGTCCAGTTTTTAGTTTTTTAAAAACTGCTTTCTGGAACTGATGCAAGCATTTTGACAACTTGTTTTTGTTCATAGGAGCATTTGTTTGAGCATATATTTAATAAGATAAAACAATCAATCTTCTGTTTCACGACTACTAAAAATTTATACTTAGTCTTGTCGATATTAAATATTTTGTGAAGGCAATAAT
This sequence comes from Aulonocara stuartgranti, assembly GCF_965226115.1. Lineage (NCBI taxonomy): Eukaryota > Metazoa > Chordata > Actinopteri > Cichliformes > Cichlidae > Aulonocara > Aulonocara stuartgranti. The sequence goes on along the minus strand of NC_138944.1, from coordinate 24,270,753 downwards.
CTTTAAATTCAGGCCTCTGTCTTGTAAAATTCAGCCATCTGTTATATAAAGCCACACTGAGATTATTGGTCTGGCGTACAATGTAATAAATAGTTCATTGGAACATTTTGAACATTAGCAGATTATATTTTACATAAATCACCATCTGATATTTCAGTGAACAAAAATAAATTTGCCCACTTCAGCATAACACAAGAGAGAACTACACTGATCATCGTACATTCTCCTTTCGTGCTCTTCTTGGAATAAATTAGCCATGCTGGCATTTATAAACTCAGCAGGGATAGTGCTTCAGGCAAAATCCCAATTTAGAAAAGATGTCCCCCTTCCATATGTTAGAAAGTGAAAAAGAAATAGTTCTTATTAACTGAGAAGACAATCCTGCATTTTCTTTATTAAAGGGAAGCATCAGAACTTTGCTGCGTTTAACCTTTTAATGGTCCACATGATCAGTATACAGTCGTGTGGCTGTGGCTTTATCCCTGTCGTGTTTTGCATGGTGATAATCATGTTCTTTCATTTCAAGCCAAGTATCAAACATAATGATTTTTTTGTCATTATCATCATATATATGATTTGACAATTATTCATGTGACAGGATCACCTGAAATTTTTAATTAGGAGGTTTTAAGAAGCTGTTTTTGAAGAATTTGTGGATTTAATGTCAGAGACACACTACTTAATGTCAGAGACATAAGAAATCCATAAGGCCTTTTAATCACCTAGGTTATGAAATGAAATTATCAAAATTTAATTTCCTTACCATTTTACTGTGGTTAATAATTTGGTTAGAATAAGGTCAACCCCAGTTCAGCGGGTATCAGGGTTTTTTTTTTTTTATAATTGCATGAGTAGCAGAGGAAGAGGTTTTGCAATCATATTCCCCTCCTTGGTTTCACCATGTAACTGACACAACAAAGGTTCAATGAGGAGTCACAGAGAAATATAAAATGTTTAATTCTTAAACTTAAAAATGTACTGAATTAGTGCATTTTTATGTTAAGGCGTAATCCCGCAGTCTGATGTGTAAATTTATGCTGAGCTTGTCTCAGAGAGGTTGATAAACCAATTTTACATTGGAGTATTTTGCAGTGGTGGATTTGCCTTTTATAACTACAGAGAAACTAGAACTACTTAAGTCCTAAATATTAGTAATACAGCAGACAGAAAAAGTTGAACAAAACCAATAAATCTGAAGTATTCAGTTTTTGATGGGAACTTTCTCTTTTTTTCTGCAGTTTGCTGCACATCTAGTGAAGATGAGTTTTCCACGTGTTTGTAACCTGGACGGAGGGATCAACAAGCTGAAGCCCACCGGGCTCCTGACGGTCCCTTCCCCGCAGATCTGAGCCTCTGCCTTAGCTTGACTTTAAAATAAAGGGAAAATGAAAAGATTGTAAATAGTACTTTGAGCTGACACTGAAGTAAAAAGGGAAATTAGTGAACAAGCATCACCATTGCATTTGGACTTTTTTATATAATCTAACTGTTAATTGTTGCAAAATGACTAACTGCATTGAAATGATCTGCTTTTTTTTAATTCATTTTGGGTTCATGATCATGCTCACAGAGCAATTATGTGGTTATTGTTCTGGCTTATTAAACAAGAATAACTGACTAACAAGGTAATGATCCCATGTAGAAGTGCATTACACAGACTGAAAAAATGTGCTTAAAAATGTGCTTATAAATCTGCTGGCGCCCTAAACCAGCCTTTATCAAAACCTGCTTGTTTAGAGCAGCTGCTACTGTATGTAGTGTATTAGTTTACACTAATAATTTAGCTGCCTGTGATCACTGTGTTTGTGTGAGAAACAATAAAAAGACACATACAACAGTTTTGCAGTTACTTATTAATGAATTTTCTTCATATTTTTCTACGTTCATTTGACCCATGCTGTGCAAAAGGCTTGAGCCACCCCTTATTTAATTGTATTTTGCAACCAAACAGCAAGACTTCTAATTTTTTTTAAGTGATGAGCAATAGTTCAATAGTGCTTTCTGATGGTTATTTTAAAGTTTTTCTTTGGCCATTGGCTGGTTTTTCACTCATTTTCAGTGCAATTCTTGTACCTGATAAATTTCAGAAGAATGTTTTTTTGTTTGTTAAGCAATTTAAAACTGAAAAAGGCACCTAACTCAAAGTTTTACAGACAGAAAATAGTATTTAATACCAACAAAGGTATTTCCAAATAGCTTCAAATTAGCAAAACATTTGGCAGATATCAGCATGGTGTGAGGTGTTTCCAAAAGCCCTTCAGGAAACTGGAGGACAAAAACCGAAGTGACTGGCCAAAAACACACAACAGTTATCAGTATCTGATTTATCCTGAATAGGATAGACGTCATTATTTGCACAACTTTATCAAGAATTTCATCTCAACACATGATTGATGCAACTGACTGGACACTCCCACTGATTTGTGTGAATAAAAAGAAAAATTTGGGGGGGCAACTTCTGACAGAGTAGTTTCTCTAACCTAAATTCTTCATCTCAAGGTAAGAGATGTTTTCACAGGATTTCAGTCAGAAATTATGGGTCATTTAGCATAATGAGTTAAAATAATTGTTTACATTGTCCTTTTCACTGTAATGCAATAATTTTAAATGTTTACATTTCCAAATCAGTGCTAAGAATAATTAGAATTCTCCCCCTACCAGGATTTGACCACATTCAAGAGGGAAAATGGTGCAGTATAAAGTGACCGTATTCACTGGTGTACTGTTGCACCCAATGTGACCCAGTGTCCTATATTGAGATTCACAGCCAGCTAAACTCTCTCTTGCATCACTTCCTCCAAGGAACAGGCACGTGTTGTATTTGGACAGGATTTAATGCAAAAAAGTGTGAAACTGAAATGATACAGAATACAGAAATGTCACATAAACATTAGCTTGGGTTGAACTTAAGTGGACATATAAAACACATCAAAAGTTTCCAAATCACTTCAATAATGTCATATACCCTCTCTTAAAGGTAAACACAATTAAGAAACTTACTCATATTGCCACTCAAAGGGATTTAACGGAGTGGATGGCTTTGGATCGGAGGAAAACACACCATGTCTTGCTTCACTCATGAGCAAACACTTCCTATCACACTTCTTTTAGTGACTAATTGGCTCAACATAGCAAACTGTGCAAACCTGCGCCCCCTATAGGCCTGGAGAAATAACATACAAACAGTTCCAGTACACTCCCCGCCTGGCATTATTTTAAGATTGCCACTAGACCCTATTTACACATGAGACCAATCTCTCAGAAGAAGGATACAGTCCGAAATGGGTCTACAGAATGTCTTTGCAATCTTGTCGCGTGTCACCTTCACTTCCACCTTTCTGACAACTCCATCTCTGCTTGGAAGTGTCTTCACGATGACACCCATAGGCCACTCATTTCTTTTTAGTTGCTTGTCCTTCAGAAGAACAACGTCTCCTTCCTTCAAGTTTGGTTTGCTGCGCTGCCATTTCTGACGACCTTGGAGGTACTCCCTCTGCCACCTGGCCCAGAATGTGTCGGCAAGGGCTTGAACTCTCTTCCACTGCCGTGTATATATGTCGGCCTTGGTGAATTCCCCAGGTGGAGTTGGAATCGGATCGAACTTCTGGGTGAGCAGAGCTGAGGGGGTCAGGATTAAGGGAGCGTCTGGATCCGAGGAAACGGGTACAAGTGGCCTTGCGTTGATAATAGCCGTGACTTCTGCCATTAACGTTGTCAGGACCTCGTGAGTTAGAGTAGGGTTTCCTGCTTGTAGGAGCATTGAGTCCAGGATGCGTCGTGAGATGCCTATCATACGCTCCCAGGCGCCACCCATGTGAGATGAGTGAGGAGCATTAAACACCCAGGAACACCTCTGCTTGCGTAGGTAGTCATCCACACTTGTATCACCAGGTTTTGGGGAATGCAACTTTAGGTCCTTGGAGGCACCAATGAAATTGGTTCCGCAATCTGACCTCAACTGTTTGGCAGGGCCTCTGATCGCAAAGAACCTGCGAAGAGCATTGATGAAACTGGAAGAGCTGAGAGTTTCAATCACTTCAATATGAACAGCCCGTGTAGACATGCAAGTGAACAAGACTGCCCATCTCTTACTGTTTGCATGACCACCTTTGGTGCGGCGTGTTGAAACCTCCCACGGTCCAAATACATCGAGGCCAACATAAGAGAATGGGGGGTCCGTCTGAAGGCGTTCGGCAGGTAAGTTAGACATGATTTGCTGCTCTGTTCTACCTCGAAGCTTTCTGCAGGTGACACATTTGTGGATTACACTGCTGATAGACCTCTTAGAACCAACTACCCATAAGCCACTTGCTCTCACAGCCCCCTCAGTGAAGTGTCTTCCTTGGTGCTGGGTGGCTTCATGGTGATGTCGAATGAGCAGTGTTGCAATGTGATGCTTCCCTGGTATCAGAAGAGGGTTAGCCTGATGACTCGGCAAGCCAGACTCTGCAAGTCGACCTCCTACTCGCAATAAGTTTTTGCCATCGACGATGGGATGAAGTTTGTGAAGAGCACTGTTGCGAGGTAAGTCTCGTTTCGCCATGATGCATTTTATTTCTTCTGCATAGGCTTCACGCTGGACACACCTGATGATTGTGTGCTCTGCTTCATATAACGCTTCATCTGTGAGACTAGCCTTACAAAGATGCCAGCCGCTACAGGCACCACCATCTTTAGACTTGAAACTGTGGGAGATGTGGCGAAGGTAGGCCACCGCTTGGACAAGGGAAGTCCATTTTGAGAATCTTTCAAAGCGTGATGAACCCAAGGCACCTGGAGCAGTTGTGGTCACAAGCACATTGACGTTACGTCGAATTTCAATGTCCGACTCTGGATCGACGAGTTCAAATGGACCCTTTTCTGGGGAGAGAGTCTCGTGATTGAGAAGAAATGCTGGGCCGTACAACCATGAAGTACCAGAGAGTTTGTCTGCTGGTACAGACCGAGAGCCATGATCGGCAGGATTGTGCTCTGATGGGACGTATCTCCATTGATCTGGTAGGGAAGACTGCTTGATTCTCTGTACACGATTGTTCACATATACATGGAATCTTCTGTTTTGATTGTTAATGTATCCTAACACCACTTTACTGTCAGTGTAGAATGTTGTCTTGTCAATCTTTACGTTTAGTTCTACTGTGAGAAGCTCTGACATCTCCACAGCAAGCACTGCAGCGCACAGCTCTAATCGAGGAATGGTCGGTTCTGGTACAGGAGCTAGTTTGGCCTTACCCATAACGAATCCGACCTCACTGTGCCTATCTTCATGTGTGACCTTCAGGTAAGCTACTGCAGCGATGGCTTTCACTGAAGCGTCTGAGAAAACACAAAGTTCGATGAATGTGGCTTGTGAGATGGAGAACGTGACGTAGGGGCGGGGAATGTGCAGGTTTGTGAGACTTCGTAGCGAGTCATGCCACCTTCTCCAGCCGTCGTACATGTCTTGGGGTAAGGAACTGTCCCACTCAAGGTTGCCGCTGGAGAGCTCTCTGAGAAGAAGTCTGCCTTTGATGGTTACAGGTGCAAGCAAACCAAGAGGGTCAAACAAGCTGTTCACTGTTGAGAGTACGACCCGGTGAGTGAAGGGTTTTTGCTCTTGTGGAACGTGGAATGTGAACGTGTCTGTTGTGGGGTTCCAACTTACCCCCAAGCTGCGCTGGACTGGAAGCTCATCTGTTGTTAAATCGAGATCTTTGATATCTTTGGCCCTATCCTCAGGGGGGAATGCACTCACCACTTCCACTTTATTGGAAGCAATCTTGTGGAGACGTAGATTTGAGAGGGCAAGCATTTTCTGAGTTCTCTGTAGGACATCAACAGCCTCAGCTGCAGTTGGGAAAGACTTTAATGCGTCATCGACATAGAAGTTGTGCTCTACGAAGTCTCGGGCATCAGTTCCATACTCGCTTTCTGCTTCCCTTGCTGCCAGTCTCAGCCCGTAAATTGCCACTGCAGGGGAAGGACTGTTACCAAAGACATGCACCCTCATTCTGTAGTCTACTACGTCTTTGCCAAGGTCGTTGTCTTTGTACCAAAGAAAGCGAAGGTAGTCTCTGTGGTCTTCTTGGACCACAAAGCAGTAGAACATTTGTTCAATGTCAGCTGTGACTGCGACTGGTTCTTTCCTGAAGCGAAGCAGCACACCCAAAAGTGTGTTGTTCAGGTCCGGGCCAGAAAGCAGCACCTCATTGAGGCACACTCCATCAAACTGTGCACTCGAATCAAACACAACGCGTATCTTCCCTGGCTTTTGGGGATGGTACACACCAAAAATGGGGAGATACCAGTTCTCTTTGTCTCTATTGGGAGGTGGTGCGAGCTCTGCATGTTGGTTATCTAGCATTTTCTGCATGAATTCCACAAAATGTGTTTTCATTTCTGGTTTCTTGTCGAGCGTACGTCGTAACGACATCAGCCGTTGGTAGGCGTAGGACCGGTTATCCGGGAGTTTGCGTCTGGGGGTTCGGAACGGGAGTGGTGCAACCCAGCTGTTTGTATTGTCCTTGAAGAAGCCTGCCATCTTTTTCAAAAAGATTACATCTTCAGCTGAATGAGCAAGGTGGTTGTCGTTGCTGGTGTGACAAAACACAGAGTCTCCCAAATTCTCAGCCGTGGGCTTTTGGTGTGAGAGAGCAGATGGCGGTTGACTGGAGATGGCTTTGGTTTGGCTCAGACTGAAGTCCTCCTTTACACTAAGGTGACTGTCGCAGGGAGTGAGATAGCTTGGGCGCCCATTGTCCAATACATAGGTTTTCAGAACATTCACTTTACTTGGCTTGTGGGCATTACCAAGACACACATCGCCAATGATAACCCAGCCCAGGTCAAGCTTCTGTGCAAATGGGTCATTATCTCTGCCATTGATTTGCTCCCTCACTTTGTGAACTCTCAGAAGGTTGCGTCCTATCAGCAACAGAATGTCTGCACTTGGGTCGAGAGGTGGTATTTGAGCAGCTATTGCTTTCAGGTGCGGGTGGTGTAAGGCAGCTTCTGCAGTTGGCACCTCTTCCCTGTTGTTGGGGATGGCATTGCACTCAATGAGCGCGGGGAGAGGGAAACTCATTTTTCCATCTAATGACTCAACCATGTAGCCACATGCTCTTCTACCAGTCGTGTGTGTTACACCACTACAAGTTTTCAGCATGTATGGTTCAGGTGTGGTTTGTATGTTAAATATGTCAAAAAACTCTGTCTTTGCAAGTGACTGGTTACTTTGATCGTCAATTATTGCATACATCCTTCTGGCGTTGTCTCGCTGACCCTTGGGATAGACTTGCACTAAGCAAACCTTAGAACAGGATCTCCCTGTGATTTTATTTCCACATACCTCTGTGCATGTGGCAGTAACATCCGGGTCTTGTGGATTTGCTTGCTCCCCGCCGTGCACTTCAGGAGATGAAGGAGGTCTGAGCATTTGCAGTGTTGGGGCAGGATGAAGAGCTGCCAGGTGTTTCTCACTATTGCACTCTTCACACTTAATCATGACTGTACAGTCTTTGGCTTGGTGGCCGGTGGAAGCAAGGCAGCGGTAACAAATGCTATTGTCTCTGAGGAACCTCTTCCTCTGCTCAAGCAGCATAGCTCTAAAGCCCCTGCATCTTTTGAGTGGGTGGGGTTTGTGATGTATGGGGCACTGTCTTTCAATGTCTTCGTCTGCTTTTTTTACCTTTGATCCCTCTGATGATATGTCCATCTTGTGCACTGTAACCGATGACCTTTGGTTGTGGTTACTTAACGGTTTTTCTTTTCTGTAGCTGGACATGTGGTTGGCATAGGAAAGAGTCGTGTTGAAAGGTGTGGTAAAGCTTGGATCATTCCTTGCTTTTGCTTGACGTTTCACAAATTCGACAAAGAATGAGAATGGTGGGAAGCTAACATTGTGGTCTTCTTTAAACTTTGACCCTACCATTGTCCACTTCTCTTGAAGATGGAAGGGCAGCTTCTCCACAATTGGATGTACTCCCCTAGCTGTGTCGAGGTAACTTAAACCAGGCAAATAACCATCTAGCTTTGCAGCTTGGAGTTCACACAGCAGATCTGATAGGTCGCGAAGCTTGTGTGGTTCTTTACTGGAGAGCTTTGGAAAGTCTCGTATTCGGGCAAACAGGGAGTTTTCTATTGCTTCTGGTGAGCCGTAACATTCCTCTAGTCTCAACCATATCATGTTCAGACCGGCAGGTGGATGCTTTATGTTGACTGCTTTTAATCTCTTGGCGTGTTCAGAAGACTCTGGGCCTAACCACTTAATGAGTAGGTTGATTTCTTCAGTGGCTGTTAGACCAAGGTCCCTAACAGTGCTCTGGAATGTGGCTTTCCAACTAAGGTAATTTTCTGGCTTGTCGTCAAATTTAGACAGCCCTCCAGTTATTAGCTGACTCTTGGCTAAGAATCTGGCGAGGTCGCTTGCTATGGTGTCTGCATTATCATTTGAGCTTAATCCGTGCTGCAGTTGTAATGCATCGTGGAGAGTCTGTGGACTTACATCTCTTTGTAGTCGTCTCTCTGCCCCATCTTGTGGCATGAATGAGTACTGCACTGGCTCTTGTTTGGGACAAAGAGGTGTGTACATTACTGGTTGTTTGGATTGTTCATTCTGATATTTACTGTCATCATGGTGAGATGTAATGTCTGGAACCAGGTCAGTGTGGCTGTGTTTATTTATGTATTCACTCACTTTTTGCTCTGGGGTTACTTGTAGGGGTGACAATGGCCACTCTTCCCCTGATTCAGCTTTGTCAAATTGAGCTGCTGCTGACTCCATTACCTCTGCTTTAGCCAAGGCTGCATCTGCTTCCTTTTGGAGGTTGATTACATCCAGAGTTGCTTCTAGACGGGCCTTTTCTACTTTAATGTTCATCTCCTTCTCAGCGTAAGCTAATCTGGCTTTTGCTGCTTGAGCTTCTGCTTGTGCCCGCGCTGCTGCCATACTGGCTCGGGTTGATGCTGACGACCTGCTTGAACATGCTGCATATGATCTAACAGTCAGTTTTCCTGAAGACTTTGAGGACCTTCTTGAGCGAGTGGACCTTGCTTCCTCGTCGTTTTGACCTTCAGCCTCTGATTTCTCCATGTTAGAGTAGATCTATCACTCGACGTCCCTCGCAGAGCGCTATGATTTCACTGTACTGTTGCACCCAATGTGACCCAGTGTCCTATATTGAGATTCACAGCCAGCTAAACTCTCTCTTGCATCACTTCCTCCAAGGAACAGGCACGTGTTGTATTTGGACAGGATTTAATGCAAAAAAGTGTGAAACTGAAATGATACAGAATACAGAAATGTCACATAAACATTAGCTTGGGTTGAACTTAAGTGGACATATAAAACACATCAAAAGTTTCCAAATCACTTCAATAATGTCATATACCCTCTCTTAAAGGTAAACACAATTAAGAAACTTACTCATATTGCCACTCAAAGGGATTTAACGGAGTGGATGGCTTTGGATCGGAGGAAAACACACCATGTCTTGCTTCACTCATGAGCAAACACTTCCTATCACACTTCTTTTAGTGACTAATTGGCTCAACATAGCAAACTGTGCAAACCTGCGCCCCCTATAGGCCTGGAGAAATAACATACAAACAGTTCCAGTACAACTGGTGATCGCCTTAATTCCACTACTCTTAACAATGTCTTCATTAAGCTGGTGGGCACAGATGGGGAGAGTGATCGCACATGGCTCATGGGCTTGAAAGGGGCTACATCCTTCGTTATAGGAGCCGTAAGTCTGAAATATGCATCTTCATGATTAAATGTATCTCAGGTTTCCTGTATGAGATGATACACAAATGAAATCATTTTTGTGGAAATAAGGGGAATCTATCACCATGAAGATGGTCAAAGCAAACAGTTCACTTCATGGACCACAGTAAATTATAACAGGAATTGTATGCTCGAGTGTTACAGCTCAGCACAAACTGCTATGTCATTCTTTAGGTATCAAAGTTTAAGGTGTCCTGCCCCACTTCGCTTGGAAATCTTGTGCTGATAGAGTTAGACAAACAGTCTCTCCCACTGTTCCCGGAGGACGCTTGGTTTTGTGCCAAGGTGGAAGTGAAATCCCCTGAAGGAGACATCTACAGCTTTCCCATCTACCGCTGGATTGCTGATAGCAAGGTGCACCGCTTCAGGGATGGAAAAGGTTTGGGAAACTGTGCTCATCTTAAATCTTGTTCAAACCATTGAAGATGTAAAACAAAGGTTGTAATGAGGCTGAAGCAGTTTCCTAATACAGTATATACCATATTTACAAGAACAACTTGAAACCATTTTTCTTTCTTTCTTTTCTTTTTTTTTTATAGCTCTGAGAGTCTTTGAAGACAACCATCATCTTGGCAGGTACAGTCGGCAGCAAGAGATTCAGCAGCGAGAGGAAGACTATCGGTGAGAATTCAGAGCTTATACACATTTTAGCCTTACAGCTCCTGAAACTAGAATACAAATGCTGTCCAGTTATAGCTGAATATCCTAATACTAATGATATTTAACCTTAAAATTAAGCATTGCAGCATATTCTTTGTCTGCTGGCATTAATGAAAAGAAATTAAACTATTACATATGTTGCAGATAAAAAGTATATCATGTCATACTGTAACTAACTTCCTCATCACTTTGCTGTTTCTTTGTCTCATCAGCTGGGATGCATATGCAGAGAAAATACCTCACTCCATGAAGGCAGAAAACCCATTTTCACTCCCGTATGAGGTTCAGTTCTCCTTCACCAAAACTAAAGAGTTTCTCTACACTGCTTCCACAGGGTGAAGTTCTGTTACACATATTTTTCTCTTTACTTATCAAAAGTATGTTAAGTATCATAATGAAGTAAGATGAATGTGTTTCAGACTGACTGAGCTGAAGCTGAAGGGACTGGATAACTGTAAGAAGAAGTGGGATAATATTGACAGCATCAATCGAGTGTTTTGCTGCAAAAAGACTGAAATATCAGGTACTGTACTAACATCATAGCATAGTAATGTGTAATTAACTCTTACCCTAAAATTTTCCCTATACCACTATACCAGGTAGATTTTACTGAATGATGAACTGTAAATCGTGAAGGTAAATGTTTCTTTTAAACAGAATATGTTCAGGAACACTGGAAAGAAGATGCTTTCTTTGGCTACCAGTTTCTAAATGGTGTCAACCCCATTTTGATCCAGTGTTGTGCAAACCTGCCCAGTAACTTCCCTGTCACTGGTCTTTCCCCGTGGCCAGTGCAGCCTGAGAGATGAAATTAAGGTGATCATCTGAACTCTTTATAATAAATGCACGTTTTTCCACGACCCACTGTCATTGTTGCACTTTTTACTGCACTATTATGTCTGCACTGTCTTGCGCCTGCTCTTTCTTTGTTTTGTTTTTTTTGGGGGGGGGGGGGGGGGGGCGGTTTGGCAATTTTTGCAAACTTGTACTTTATGTAGTGTGGGGATGAACAAAAGTATTTTACCAGCACAATATAATCTGCGGTGTGATCATTGCTTTTAACAATGTAAGAGATAGCTTTAAGATGGCCTTAAGATGTTTATGCATACTGTTATCATATTAAAGGAATTGCAATACATGCTTACAAAACACTTATATCAGGTCATTTTTATTATCGTTTATAAGGTCATATTCTTGTATTAAGCCTTTAGTAGAGGTTCTTGATTAAAACGTTTATTTAGTAGATGACATATACATAGTTTCAGTTCGGTTATTACATATATGAGAGTGGCTTCTGTCTCTCTGTCTGGTGAGAGGTCAGGAGCTAGTCGGCGAGGTGAAATAGGGTACAATTGTGGTTAGCACACAGACACACACACACACACACACACACACACACACACACACACACACACACTTAGTTAAAGAGAATCATTTATAGGTGGAAGTTTAATCATGTTTTGCTCGGGGTTGCAAAAGAGCAGTTTGTCGCAGAACTGCTGCTGATGTGTCAAGATGATAAGCGAGCAAGTCACACAGTTTAAAAAGTAGTCCTGTGTTGATTGTCTGTTATATGTTTTATGTAGCACCATGGTCTTGAAAGAACGTTATCTCGTGTTACTGTATACTGTACCACTGCACATGGCTGAAATGACAATAAAACCACCCAACTTAGATTGACTTGATGTTTTGTCAAATAATTGTACTTTTACAGTCACTGACTAAATATTATATCCACACTGATGCAATAACCTGAACTTTTAAACAGAAAGGGAACATATTCCTGTGTGACTACAAGCATCTGGAAGGGGTGAAAACAAACACCATCAATGGGAAGAAGCAGTACTTGATGGCTCCTCTCGTCCTGCTCCACAAAGCTCCTGATGATAAGCTAATGCCGATTGCTATTCAGGTAATTCATAATAATTAACACGGTTGTTTCTGTCCTGGATAGACATGCAACTATTTTGCTGGTAATACCTGAAATGAATAAAGAAAATCAACAGCCTATTTATGCAAGATAATTCATAATATTACTGGAGGGGTTGTATTTGTTGGGTCTGATTACTGGGCGGGATCATAACCCCCCCTGGAAATTACGCCCCTGATCCATATCGCCACTCCTCAAAAGCTGTGTTGCTGTACCGCTCCACCATTTTACTCCTCCCACACAGGGAGGGAAATTGTAGCATGAGTGCAGGGAGAATTAAAAACACACGTTCATTTGATGTTTTTGTTCTTTCAACCTTAACTTTTGTAATTCAAATAATTACATAATTGATTATTAACTGATGATTACACTACTGTGTAGGTTACTGTGCAACCTAATTTTTTTCCCCTTCCTGAGCCATAACCTTGTGGAAAAGTTTAACCCACATTGCTGAGACCAGAGTCTGACATATGAATATATCAAATAGGTTTAATTTATAAACCCCAAAAGTCACAACAGCCAAGCAGTAGGTGTCGTATTTACGTAGCAGACAGAGATAATACAACTCAAAATACGCTAATATGGCCTACTCTGCCCTGTCCATCTGTAGCTGAAGCAGACTCCATCAGATGACAATCCGATCTTTCTTCCTACTGATTCTGAGTACGACTGGTTGATCGCCAAGACTTTTGTGAGAAGTGCAGATTTCAATGAGCATCAGCTCAATGCTCACCTGCTGCACACACATTTGCTGGCCGAGGTTTTTGCAATGTCACTGCTGCGCAACGTGCCCATGGTGCATCCTCTGTACAAGGTAACTGACGTTTGCTGAAACTCCGTTTTCTCTCATAAATCATGTCACTGCACGCACTGTTTACTTGAACTCTTCCTATAATTTCTTTCTTAAATTGTTATTTAAATATTCTTTTTTTTTTAACTGTAAATTTTAAAATTTAAAATCTGTAAATTTTGTAAATTTCTTTATTGTACTTTAATAGGTATTTCACTACATGTCATAATTTGTATGATTATGTGTGTGATGAATAAAATTTGAGTCTCTTATCAATGTGTCCACAGAGGACCACTGATTGTGCAACAGAGTACCTCAGCATAATAAATACTAAAGTGTTGCCCCAATCATGTCACTAACAGAGTTCCCTCTTTCCCTCAGCTCCTCAAACCACACACACGCTACACTCTGCAGATCAACTTCTTAGCTCGACGCCTTCTCATTTCTGACACTGGCGCTTTCACTCAGGTATGCAAAGAACAGCACTAGACCTTTACTTAAAGAATGTTTTGTTTTTTTATTTCATGTTTAACATTTGTCTTTAACCAGGAGCTGCTTATTGTGTAGTTTGCAGGGTCAGGTGGAGAGGGCATGTTTACGATCCTGCAGAGGTCAGTGTGCTCATTAACCTACAGCTCCCTCTGTATGCCAGATGACATTGCTGAACGTGGCCTAGAGGATGTGCCAAACTTCTTCTACAGGGATGATGGCCTAAAGGTTTGGGATATCATCCACAGGTATCATTAATATATTTTTCTTTTTTTTCCATCAAGCTGCTGCAATTCAAAGTTTGTAAATAATGCAAATGCATCTGTTACTTTACCTATGATACTGGGTCAAAATTTTACATATTATTTTTATTTTAGTTACTTTAATCTAAAAATTTATTTTCAGTTTGGTGTAACTTCTTTTTTTTTCCAAATTGCTCCTTTCAGTTTATTTTGTTGAAGAACTAGTTTTAGATTTTTATTTCAGTATTGAAAGCAGCTGAATCGCAGTAATGTAAGCATCCCAGCATCAATGCACCAAAATGCACCAGTGCCTTCTCAAACTATTGTATTCATCAAATCAGATCAATAACAGAAAAATACTAAGCCTAAATAGATTTTTTTTTCTTTCATGTTTATTCTATGTGAGTTCACCAAAATGTTTTGCGTGCCTATTTTTTGGTTTAGTTTTAGCTCGGGTCCTCTACCAGAGGCCTGGGAGCTTGAGGGTCCTGCGCAGTATCTTAGCTGTTCCCAGGACTGCGCTCTTCTGGACAGAGATCTCCGATGTTGTTCCCGGGATCTGCTGGAGCCACTCGCCTAGCTTGGGAGTCACCGCACCTAGTGCTCCGATTACCACGGGGACCACCGTTACCTTCACCCTCCACATCCTCTCGAGCTCTTCTCTGAGCCCTTGGTATTTCTCCAGCTTCTCGTGTTCCTTCTTCCTGATGTTGCTGTCATTCGGAACCGCTACATCGATCACTACAGCCGTCTTCTTCTGTTTGTCTACCACCACTATGTCCGGTTGGTGAGCCACCACCATTTTGTCCGTTTGTATCTGGAAGTCCCACAGGATCTTAGCTCGGTCATTCTCCACCACCCTTGGGGGCATCTCCCATTTTGACCTCGGGACTTCCCGGTTATACTCGGCACAGATGTTCCTGTACACTATGCCGGCCACTTGGTTATGGCGTTCCATGTATGCCTTGCCTGCTAGCATCTTGCACCCTGCTGTAATGTGCTGGATTGTCTCTGGAGCATCTTTACACAGCCTGCACCTGGGGTCTTGCCTGGTGTGATAGCCTCTATGGATCTTGTGCTCAGAGCTTGTTCTTGTGCTGCCATGATTAGTGCCTCTGTGCTGTCTTTCAGTCCAGCTTTGTCCAGCCACTGGTAGGATCTCTGGATATCAGCCACCTCCTCTATCTGCCGGTGGTACATACCGTGCAGGGGCCTGTCCTTCCGTGATGGTTCCTCGTCTCCCTCCTCTTTCTTGGGTTTCTGCTGCCTGAGGTATTCACTGAGCACTCGGTCAGTTGGGGCCATCTTCCCAATGTATTCGTGGATGTTCGTTGTCTCATCCTGGACTGTGGTGCTGACACTCACCAGTCCCCGGCCCCCTTCCTTCCGCTTAGCGTACAGCCTCAGGGTGCTGGACTTGGGGTGAAACCCTCCATGCATGGTAAGGAGCTTTCTTGTCTTTATGTCAGTGGCTTCTATCTCCTCCTTTGGCCAGCCTATTACCCCAGCAGGGTACCTGATCACGGGCAGGGCGTACGTGTTGATGGCCCGGATCTTGTTCTTACCATTCAGCTGACTCCTCAGGACTTGCCTGACCCTCTGCAGGTACTTGGTGGTTGCAGCTTTCCTAGTGCAGTCAGCTTCTTCAGCCAGTAGGCGTGAACCATATCGGGGCCTGGTCCAACTCTTCATACTAGACCCTTGCTTGGATGTCTGCCACCATGATGGTTACTGGACCCTGTTCAGGGAGGTTGCTATGGTCTGCCCTCAGATCCACTAGCCACTGAGCATTGCCGTTATGGGTTGCGTCCTTCTCCCATATGCCCTTCCAGTATTGCTCCATCTCCAGCCTTGGTGGTGCTGTTCTCTTATTGTTCCCTTGCCACTGAGAGTACACCTTTGCTGGTTTATTCTCCTGCCTTCTATCTCTCTGGTGTACCTCCTCAAGCGGCTGGCCAAGGCTGTGAGTCTTTGCTTGGCAGTTTCCAAGGCCTCAGGTATGGACAGCTTGCTGTATTTTTTATGCACCTTCTTTGTCGCACCTTTCTGCAATTCCGTTAGTTGGCTAACCTCCCTCCGTGCTACTTTGATCTTGCCCTCTAGCCTCCTTCTCCATGGAGGGTACTGCCCCTTGTGGCTGTTCAACTTGTAGCCAAGCATCTTACTGATCACTGCTGCCGTATTGTAGATCAGCTTGTTAGTGTCAGTAATCGTGGTTGTAGGTATCGTCTGTAGTGCTGCATTAACATCATCTAGCAGACCTTCTGAGGGTACTTCACGTAATCTTGGTAACCGGCTATTCAAGCTTGGCCGTAATCCTATCTTTCAGGTCAGTTCCTCTCGCACTCAACAATCCTTCTCCTATCGCACTTGGGGCTTTGTACCCAATCTCGGGTGGGGGTGATGATATCTCCCCCCTGACCTGGCGTCCTGGCTCCCCCTTGCCATAGCATTTATGTTGTACCTCGTCAATCTCTAGCTGTGAGAGCAGTCCCTTCTTTCAAATGTTGGAACACTGAGCTATTAGTTGTTTTGCCATCTTGGGTATCGAAGAATCGAAAATATATTTTACTCAGTGTATTCCCATTTCTCAAAGGTTTGTGCAGGGAATGCTCGGCTACTACTACAAGAGTGACCGTGAGGTCCAGGAGGACTCTGAACTTCAGAAGTGGATTTTGGACATTTTTGAACACGGGTTCCTTTCTCAAGCAGAAACAGGTGGGCTTTATACAATATTTGAATATTTACGATGATGATGATAATGGTGATTTATCCATTTAGGATTATATTGCAAAAATAAGTAACTTTTGTTTGTTCGCCTAAATATATTTAAGTGACGCAGTTATTTTTCTGTGTTTAACAGGAATTCCTCAGAGATTTACCTGTGTGACTGCGTTGGCCAAATTTGTCACCATGGTGATCTTCACCTGCTCAGCCCAGCATGCAGCTGTGAACAGTGGACAGGTATATAAAACCTAATTCAACCTAATTATTTAAAATGTAAATAAAAACAGAATCATTCATTGATTTGTAGATGTATTTACAATAGAACATAGTAAACATATGAAATGTTTAAACTGAGAAAATGTAACCTTACAAGAAAAATAATGCCTCATTTTGTATTTGATGGCAGAAAAATATATTTAAAAAAGGTAGGACGGGGCTTTGTGTACTACTCTGACACACTGTAGCATCCCCTCTTCTTTTACCAACAGTCCACAAACATCTGGGAACTGAGGAGATCTGAGAGAGGAGTGTCCCATTCTCGTCTGATATATGATTCTAGCTGCTAAACAGTCCTGGGTCTACTGTGTTAGTGTTTCATTTCATGATGCATCAAATGTGTTTTCAACTGTTGAAAGGCCTGCATTATGAAGCCATGATCTTCTGATAGATGAAACACCATGATTATTGCTCTTATTAATCAGTTATCCTTTACTCCTTGATTAAATGCAGTATGACTATGGTGGCTGGATGCCCAACACTCCCATCTCCCTGCAACTCCCACCACCAACCACAAAAGGGACGACAAGCGAGGCCACGATGTTGGCCACCTTCCCTGATGTCAATGTAACAGCTCAGGGCATGGCCACCATGTGGCTGCTCAGCAAGCAGTCCAGTGACTTTGTAAGGAGCAAAGATTTCATTAAGAATGACAGAAATTATGTTTAAATTCAAGTTTTGTGAAAAAAAATACATATGTATGCAATAATTTTTAGGGGCTAATTTCATAAATAATTTGAATGCTGTTGAAGAAAAACTGAATGTATCATTGTTCTTATTAAGTTCCCCTTGGCCAGTACCCAGAGGACCACTTCACTGAGGAGATTCCCCGCAAGATATTAAAGGATTTTCAGATGGAGCTGGAAGATTTGAGTTTAGTCATTAAAGCCAGAAACAAGCGTTTAGAAGTGCCATACACCTATATGGATCCAGCAGAGGTAGAAAACAGCGTGGCCATTTGAATATTAGAAGACTCAGCTGTGAGATAAAATTCAGTTCCCTCTTCAAATAAAAGCAGCCAAAGAAAGTTCTGACTTTTACTGATGAAATAGCTGAAATAGAACTTAACGTTTCTAATTATTGTATGCTGATTTGTGAATTTTATCCATCTGCTGTGATGTGTTCTATAGATTAGAAACTTAAAACCTCTTCTGATTTTCAATAAACTGTCCCATCCATTCAAAAACATGTCAAAGAAAACTGATATTATTGTGAACAAATCATGACTTATTTTAGTGATTGATTTTTCATGCAAATGCATCTGTTTTTCATCAAAAGCTAATTGTAATTGTTGGAAAACCATGTTGGTGGTATGAGCACAAAAATAATTGTGTCATCTACATATAAATGATAAAATATATTTAGCTTTTGCCTTAACATTAATATCAAATAATGTAAGACAGATCACTCCATTAGTGACACTTTAAAAACTCAAAGAGAGACCGTTAAACTGTGCGCACTGCTTGCAGTCAGAAAGGTAATTAGTAAACCAGCCTTCATCTGAAAGGCCTCGTTCCAATAACCTCTAGGAAAATGACAAATCAGCAGTGTCAAGGGCTTTGACAGCTCAATAAAAAGAGTGGTGCAGTTTATAGTCAACATTCCACAGTGGCAGAGCTAATTTAACATGAATAAGATAACACTTCCTTCAGATTTTATTATTTGGATAACCTTATCTGGCATTTCATCACAATACATGATTGATGCAACTGACTGGACACTCCCACTAAACTGAGTAAATAAAAAGAAATTGTAGGGGCAAGTTCTGACAGAACAGTTATTCTAAGAAACTTCCTCGTCTCATTTACAAAGGTAAGAGATATTTTCACAGGATTTCAGTCAGAAAAAAACATGTCAAAGAAAACTGATATTATTGTGAACAAATCATGACTTTTTTTAGTGATTGATTTTTGTTAAAGTCTGTCTTAAAGAAGTCTCAGCCTCTGAGCTTTTTTGGCTTAAAAAAAATTGAGAGAACTCCTGCATTTCTACCATACAGACATTTATTTATTTTTAGAAATATGTCTCTCTTCTGTCTTATATGCATGTGTATGTTTGAGGGCATGTTCTGTTTACCTCAGAGTTGATCAATCTGTGTTTGTCTGTCTCCCTGTAAAATGCTCACCTGCCAAAGCTCTACTAATTAACTCACCTGTTCCTCATCTGGTTATCAAGCTGGCTTCTTAAGGCTAAAGTAAATACTCAGCCATCATTAGATTGTGCTCTGCCCTTTGGCCCTTAGTTTATTTTTTGGAGCTAAACTCTGTGTCTGTGAAGACCTCTCACTGTATTTGGATTTCCTTCGAGTTTTTGTGACAGTGTGTGTGTATGACCACAGATGGAATTCATAGCATTACAGACACGTTTTTCTTACTCGTTTCTCACATCCTGTAAATCCTATGTTAATCTTTTCCCGCTCTACAGTGGCTGTTGTTTAATGTTGGCCATCCTACACTTCTGGTTTCCGTTGTAGAAATTATTTTCTAGTTTTTTTTGGGGGGGTTGTATGGTATCTTGTCAGCTCTCATTACTATAATATGACTTTGCATTATACAGAGCGTCATTTAACACCATCCACCCATTCGCTTCCGCTTATCCTTTTTCTTAGGGTTGCGGGGGCTGTTGGAGCCTATCCCAGCTGCCAAAGGGCGAGAGGCAGGGTACACTCTGCACGGGTTGCCAGGGCTAACACACAGAGACAGACAACCATTCACACTCACATTCACTCCCACATTCACTGGTGACAATAGTTATGGGTCTTGTTATGTTATCCAGCGGTGTTGAGTTGTTTGGACTTTTTTTAGTAAATATCTAGTAAATCTCTAATTCTTGGTTTTTCTTGGCTTTATATTCATGTTCCCTTAGTGCTAACTTAGTGCGCTAGTTCTGTTCTCAGTCCTTAGTCTTGTATATTATATTTTTTCCTAGATTTATGGGTCAAGTCTCGACCAGTGATTTTCTCCTTCCTGTTTTATTTTGGCTTCCAGTGTCTGGACCGTCGGCTCTTTTCCTGGAAACAATGCTCAACTTTAAGTTCAACCTTCATCTACCCTGTCCTACATTTGGGTTCTCAATCTTTCACCATTCATCATAGCTGAATCTGATAACTGTGACCATTTTCATACTGTGAAGTCATTGTCATATTAAAACTCTTTGTTGTATCTGCTGAAGGCACCCATCAAAAGATGGGTGCACTGCAGTTGTAAAGGAAACGACATAGCCAGAAACAATATTCAAGTAACTTGTGGCTACAAGGCTCAGTTGGTACTAAGTTGGGCCCAAAATGTTACAACACCACCAGGCTAAATTGCTGAATTTAAAAAAAAAAAAAAAAAAAAAGCATTTATACAGTATTTTCACCGTCGCTGCCTTCCGCACGGCTGGCCTCCAGACCTGCTCTGTTATGAGCTATTGAGCCATCGACCCCCAGGGCAACCCCCTGAACTGTGTTTGAACTGTTTTTGTGAGCTCTGATTTTGTTTCAAGTCCTGGGCCCCCCACCACCCACCTGGGTTTCTGTCAAGGTACTGGGAGTGATCCAGTGTTTTGTGTTTGACTCCCTGAGTCACTCTGTATTACCTCCGTGCATCTTCCCATGTTGCACTCTGTTTTACCTCCATGTGTCATCCTGCATATCATTCTGCGAGTCATGGTTTCAAGTTTGTGTAGTTTTCCTAGTTTATTTATCTTATGTCTGTGAAGGTTCTCAGTCATCCAGGTCATCGTAGTCAAAGGAGCTTGCAAAGAAAAGCGTCTGGACTTCTTTAAGTTACATACGGGCGATCGTGGCTCAAGAGTTGGGAGTTCGCCTTGTAATCGGAAGGTTGCCGGTTCGAGCCCCGCCTTGGACAGTCTCGATCGTTGTGTCCTTGGGCAAGACACTTCACCCGTTGCCTACTGGTGGTGGTCAGAGGGCCCGGTGGCGCCAGTGTCCGGCAGCCTCGCCTCTGTCAGTGCGCCCCAGGGTGGCTGTGGCTACAATGTAGCTTGCCATCGCCAGTGTGTGAATGGGTGGATGACTGGATATGTAAAGCGCTTTGGGGTCCTTAGGGACTAGTAAAGCGCTATATAAATACAGGCCATTTACTTGAAGACGTTTCTTTGCAAGCTCCTTTGACTTTATTTATCTTAGTTTCTATCCTCGCCACCTCTGTTTCTGTCTGAATTATCACATCATATAAATAAAGCTCACTCATCACATCTACGTCAATGCCTGCTTTTGGGTCCGTTTCCCTTTAGCCCCACACAACTGCCGCCGCAGCCATAACACTTAAGACTCAATGTTTCATTTACAGGAGAGATGTTTTAGCATAATTACAGCAATAAACTAGAAAGAGTAAAATAATGAAAATTGCACAATATTTACAAAAATCAGTTAAAAGAGCTGTAAATCCTTCTGCAGGGTAAGGGGAAAGCCCTCTTTCTAAACTCTGTATGAACTGTTTACAACGAATGTCATGAAGTCATGGAGACCACAGCATGACTAAACATGTAATCTGATAAGAGGTGAGTAAACCATATTTTTATAGATAAAATACCAGTGAACCATCCTGTGTAGTTAAAGACAAGTCAGCTAGAGAATATAAAGTACAGCAGTGTCTTGAAGGTTTTGCTGTGAGTTATAAATTTTAAAGCTCTGTGATAAGCAGAGTCCAACTGATAGAGAGAATGAGCAGGGTCATACATGCAATTCATTCATTCAATCATGTGGCCTCCTTTTTACCCCTCCTGGAGCATTGTAAAAAGGAGGTTAATGCAAGTTCCAAGTATACCGTATTTACAAGAACCTTATTTTCTTTTTTGCTCTGAGACTCTTTGAAGACATCCCTCATCTAGGCAGGTTCAGTCAGGTACAGCAGGAGCTTAAGCAGCAACAGGAAGAGAGCTCAGAGCACGCACACATTTGAGCTTTATGGCCCCTGAAACTAACATGCAAATGCCCTCCAGCTACAGCTGAATCTGCTAATATTATGCATACTTAAGGTTTAAATGAAACATTACAATAATTGTTGGCTGGATTAGGGTTAACTAATTATAATTCAAGACATTGCAGAGTATATTGTGTATATATAATGTTTTAAATTCTGCAGCCTGGCAAATTAAATGAAAGCGATCGTCTCACACTTGTAAAAAAGTAGAAAGAACATTTTCTTGTATCAAGTACTTGATCTTAGCAATAACGTACACATTCACTGAGCCAATGTTGTATCTACTCTGTTACAATATTCTGAACTTCCAGACAGAAAGGGAGCACATTCCTGTGTGACTAAAGCAAACCACCAATTACAAGAAGCTAAGTAAGTAAGTAAGTAAAATTTATTTATATAGCACATTTCACAGATAAAAATCACAAAGTGCTTTACAGTAAGATCAGACATACAAGTTAAAATTAATTAAATTAGTTAAAAGCCTGTTTGTATAAAAATGTCTTCAGCTGCTTTTTAAAGGAGTCAGTAGAGTCTAGACAGCGTAAAGACAACGGCAGAGAGTTCCACAGCCTAGGTGCCAGTGCCTGAAAAGCCCGATCCCCACGTGTTTTAAATCTAGTACGTGGGACCACCAGTAGCCTCTGACCTGAAGACCTAAGTGCTCGGGATGAAGCATGAGGTTTCAACAGGTCAGAGATATACTGGGGAGCTTCACCGTGCAGAGCTCTAAAAGTTACAACTAAAATTTTAAAATGAACCCTAAAATTTACAGGCAACCAATGAAGAGAAGCCAAAACTGGAGTAATGTGTGACCTCTTGTTTGTACCAGTTAAAAGTCTTGCCGCTGCATTCTGTACAGACTGAAGGCGATCCAGAGCTGATTTGTTAAGACACGTAAAAAGACCGTTACAATAATCCAAACGAGAAGAGATAAAAGCATGAATAATCATCTCAAGTTCTGCCTTTGACACCAGTAGCCTGAGTTTAGAAATGTTTCTTAGATGATAAAAACAGTTCCGGACAAGTTGTTTAGAGTGTTTCTCAAGAGACATTGAACTGTCAAATATAACACCTAAGTTTCTGAGACTCGACTGAAATGAAGGGTCTAAAAAACTGATATGCTGCCTAATTTCTGAGAGCATGTGAGCATGCTCAGAGCTACACAGAGCTCCTGATGATAAACTAATGCTGATTGCTGTTTACCTGTCACGATCCTGGGTCTTAGGACCCAGTGTTTTGAGTTTTAGTTCATTTTGATGTTTATAGTATGTTTAGCTCATTAGGCCTCCTATGTTGATTTGCTTATTAGTTCCCCCTTGTGTTTCAACCCATGTTAAGTCTCCCCTGCCCTTCATGTCTCTCTGTGCCCCCTCTGTTCTGTTTATGGTGTGTCTTTGCATGTTTGAGTTTCTTGTTTTCTGTCACCCTGCATTGTGCATTATGTTCTCATGGTTGGTCTTTTGTTACTCCCTCTAGTCTAGTCTCTTGTGTTCAAAGCTGAGTATTTCCCTCTGTGTATTTTGGTTCTTAGACCTCTGCCTTATGGTTTGTCTCTGTTTCTTAGTTGCTGTCTCCACTGTGTCTAGTTCGCATCTCTGTGTGATACTTCCTGTTTTACTTTGAAGGTCCATGCCTCATGTGAGTGTTTCTAGTTTTGCGTCTCTGTCTCGTCCAGTCCTGATTTCTCCCAGCTGTGCCCTCCTTCTGTGTCTCATTCCCTCGTTATCCCTCTGTGTATTTAAGCCCTGTGTTTCTCTTTGTCAGTGTCGTAGTCTCCATCATAGCTGTGTGATTTTTCCCTGTGGCTCTTTGTGCTTTAGTTTTCCCAGTTTAGTTTATTTTGTATTGTTTTTCGTGTCCCACTTCACGCCAGCAATAAAGCTGTGTTTTTTGAGTTTACCTTTTGTCTCTGTGAGTTTGCGTTTGGGTCCTCTCCTGCCTGCCACACAGCCGAAACATGACATTACCTAATTCAGTTCACCTGAGCTTTATTTATATAGCACCAATTCACAGCAGTTGTAAAGACCTACAATATTGAAAATATCCCCTGTGAGTAAGCACTTGGCGATGATAGGAAGGAAAAACTCCCTTTTAACAAAAAGAGGCCTACAATACTGGGTCATAAGTTTATTATTAGTTCAGTTTATTAATTTTTATTTAAAAAAATCACTTTGGTCTAGCTTCAGTTAAACCTAACCACTCGGCTGGATTACTTTAATGCACTTTATATAGGGTTCAGCACATCATATATTACCCATCTACAGAGGGTGCAAAATACCGCAGCTTGTCTTTTAACAGGCACTCTAAAGTTTGAGCACATTTCCCCTGTTTTAGCTTCACTTCACTGGCTGCCCATTTCTTTTAGGATTCATTTTAAAATTATTTTATTTGCTTTTAAAGCTCTCCATGGCCTAGCCCCATGTTACAGCCTTATACACCCACCCGCTCTCTCAGGTCAGCTGATCAGCTGCTCCTGAATGTACCTAGGACTGGGCGTAAACTTAGAGGAGATCGTGCTTTTTCTGTAGCAGCTCCCAAACTGTGGAACGATCTCCCTTTAGAGATTAGACAGGCCACTTCCATACCTGTTTTAAAGTCACTCCTGAAAACCCACCTCTTTACCCTGGCCTTTGACACCACGTGAGATGTTGGTTTTTATTTTTTATTTTAGTTGATTCTATGTTGTTTTATCTTGTTTTCTTTTTTTAATATAGGGCTATTTTAATTTTAAAGTGCTTTACAAATAAAATTGTATTGGATTCAGTTAGTTTCCAGATTTCTTCTTTAAGTTTTTATTGTTTTTATTGAAAAACTAGTTTTAGTTCAGTTTATAAAATTGTGAAAGCTGTTGAATCAGTCATGTAGACATCCCAGCCTCAGACAAATGTACCAAAGCTTCAAACTCATTTATAGATCAAACCTGAACAAAAAGGCCAAACCTGTCAGGGTCCCTGTGCCTACCCGGTCGGCTCAGCATGGCTACATATGTTTTTATATTCTTCTTTTGTTCCTGCTCTCTCCCTCCCCCTCTTTCCCTCCTCCCTCTGCCTGGGCGGAGCTCACCTGTGGGCTCCTGCCCTTGGCCCACGCACCTGGTCGCAATCACGCACCTGTGGCTCATCACGAGTGTTCCAGCTCCTTTATAAGATCGCAGCTCTGTGTTTCTCAACGCTGGACCGTTGCTGACCCTCGTCAGTGTAACGGTTACACTGACCCTCAGTGTAACGGTTACACTGACAAGGGTCAGTGTAACCGTTACTTCTAGAGTTACTTCTAGAGTGTTTTCACAGCGATTTGCCTTATAATCCCTTCGTGTCTCTGTGTACAGATTCCCTGGACCAACCCCTGTGTTACCTGAGTGATTGGAGTGTGAAGAGGAGCGTGAGTGGACGGAGTGTGTGTGTGTGACTTTCGGCGTCTTTCCCGTTCGTGTGTGGACCCCCGGAGCCCGGCTTTCCCCTCGCTTTTGTAAATAATCACCTGGTGTATCGTAATAAAGACTCTTGTGCTTTCAAGACCTAGAGCCTGCATGTGAGTCTGTTCAGTCCCGCTGTGACAAAACCTAAGTGCATTTATTATAAGTTTTATCTAAGTGGCATTTTACTTCAAGGCATTCAAATATTTCATGTCTACTTTTTACTGTAGCTTTACTAAAAGACCTCAACACAGAGTTGTGAATAATGACTCTGAATGTTTCGAAGACTTTTCCATGCTGTACTTATTTCTTTCAACTGATGAGTAAGCTAAATGAATTAAGTGAAACCAAATTCACCGGAACTCATCACAACAATCAACAATAGTTTTTTTTGGGTAGACTCAATATGCAGCACTGGTGCACTGACACTGCATTTATATAGACTGAAGCAAAATTCAATAATGCCAACAATGGGAATTGTGAGCTACAGATCCTGAGCTACAGGGGAAAACAGTTTGTAACTCATTCAGAGCACGCAGGATTCCTCTGCAGAGAAGAGACAATGATAAGGCAAATGTATTATCTGTATTATTTTTTGGGGTCTTTTCCTTACAATATAAAGTGCCTCGATGCAACTGCTGTTGTGATGTGGTTCTATATAAGTAGAATTGAATTGTATTGAATGCATGATAGCTGATTATTCTGTAAATAGTTTTAAATAGTTGTACAAAAAAACCCCAACAACACCTGAGGCATTGGCTGAGGCATTTTTATGTAAAGTTGGAAATAACTTTTAAAAATGTGTGCAAAAACAAGGTATTTGACATTGCGAAAGAGCTAGTGTCAATAATATGGTGGCTCCCTGCAGAAGTTCAATGGGGACAATGGCATTTCCTTTTCAAGTTGTCGAACCCAACTGACGACTTTCTTTTTGTAGTTGTTTGTGGGATCTCTCCTTAGGGCTTCATGGGTATTATTGTCACTGAGGAGTGTAGTAATCTTGGTATAATAAGAACAAAAGTGCACCTTGCCATCGTCATGTGCAAGAAATCACCACTGACCTAAATATTTTTTTAACCTGTATTTAAACAGGTTATCATATTAACACTCATTGTTTGTTTACTAGAGAAACCTTTTTCAGATAGTCAAAGGAGCTTGCAAAGAAAAGTGTCTGGACTTCTTTAAGTTGCTTGAAGACGTTTCACCTCTCATCCGAGAAGCTTCTTCAGTTCTAAGGTCAAATGGTGGGGAGTCCCAGATTTAAACCTAGTGGGAGTTTCCCCCCACAGAGGGACATTCCTCGCTGCACTGTACAGGAATGCCCAGACCTCTACATTGGAGAGACAAGCGCATGGCAAAACATAGAAGAGCCACCTCCACAGGACAAAACTCAGCAGTCCATCTGCATCTTAAGGATAAAGGACACTCCTTCAAGGATGCCAATGTTCACATTTTGGACAGAGAGGACAGATGGTTTGAAAGAGGAGTGAAAGAAGCCATCTATGTCCACTGTGAGCGACCATCTTTGAACAGAGGCGGTGGTTTACGACACCAACTCTCTGCCATCTATAATCCAGTTTTGAGATCCCTCCCCAGATGCCTTAATGCCCACTCACATCCTGGGCCATCTGACCTCAGGAATTCGCATGATGAGGTGGGGCCAGGTTTCACAAAGAGTTCACCCGAAACTCTGGCTGATTGGGACCCACACCCAGTTTCACACCTTTGCTCAGGCGATTAGAGGATCATCAGGGGGTCCTTTTGTCCCTCTGTGGGGGGTCACTCCCACTAGGTTTATATCTGGGACTCTCCACCATTTGACCTTAGAACTGAAGAAGCTTCTCGGATGAGAGGTGAAACATCTTCAAGCAACTTAAAGAAGTCCAGACGCTTTTCTTTGCAAGCTCCTTTGACTACGATGACCTGGATGGCTGAGAACCTTCACAGACACTTTTTCAGATAGGCATAATAAAATTCAAGCAATAAAGTAGAAGCAATAAAAAAGAAACATCAGAATCAGAACAACAGAATCAAATAGCGAAAACTGTCCGTTTATAAAATTATAAAAATGATATTAAAATCAAGAACAAGTTCCCATTGAGGAATTCACAAAATCGCTTACACATCTTTTAAACTCTGCAAACAAAATCAAGTGAAAGAGCTGCAAATCCTTCTGTATGAACTGACGGAATTGTGAGTGTAAAAAAAAATTTGAGACCACAGACTATAACTGAATATGTAATCTGACAACAACTGTATAAACCAGAAATAGATTTAAAGATAAAGTGGTATAAGTCAGCCATTAATTTATAGATACAATCCCAGTGAATAGTCATATAGAGTGAGGGAACATCCTTTGTGAGTCCAATGAAGACAAATCAGCTAGAGATTGTAAAGTGCAGCGGTGTCTTAAAGGTTTACAGCCACTTCTAGATCATAAATGCCCCACGATAAAGAGAGTCCAAGAGATAGAGAGAAGGAGCAGGGTTATTCATGCAAACTATATCACCATCGTCAAGGAGGAGTAAAGAGTTTTTTATGAGTTTCAATAGAAAAACCTTGAAAAGGTACAGTAGAGGGAAATACTGCCCATACTCTGCCATACTCTGTGTACTTGAACCACTATGACTTCTTTCCATTTAAAATGAGCCCGAGCTCATCAAAAGCTAATTGTAATTGTTGGAAAACCATGTTGGTGGTATGAGCACAAAAATAATTGTGTCATCTACATATAAATGATAAAATATATTTAGCTTTTGCCTTAACATTAATATCAAATAATGTAAGACAGATCACTCCATTAGTGACACTTTAAAAACTCAAAGAGAGACCGTTAAACTGTGCGCACTGCTTGCAGTCAGAAAGGTAATTAGTAAACCAGCCTTCATCTGAAAGGCCTAGTTCCAATAACCTCTAGGAAAATGACAAATCAGCAGTGTCAAGGGCTTTGACAGCTCAATAAAAAGAGTGGTGCAGTTTATAGGTTATTTGGATAACCTTATCTGGCATTTCATCGCAATACATGATTGATGCAACTGACTGGACACTCCCACTAAACTGAGTAAATAAAAAGAAATTGTAGGGGCAAGTTCTGACAGAACAGTTATTCTAAGAAACTTCCTCGTCTCATTTACAAAGGTAAGAGATATTTTCACAGGATTTCAGTCAGAAATTGTGGGTCAAAAAAGGCATTTAGATAATGTCTTCATCCATCCATCCATCCATCTTCATCCGCTTATCCGAGGTCGGGTCGCGGGGGTAGCAGCCTAAGCAAAGAGGTCCAGACCTCCCTCTCCCCAGCCACCTCCTCCAGCTTGTCCGGGGGAATACCAAGGCGTTCCCAGGCCAGCCGAGAGATATAATCTCTCCAGCATGTCCTGGGTCTGCCCCGGGGCCTCCTCCCGGTGGGACATGCCTGGAACACCTCGCCCAGGAGGCGCCCAGGGGGCATCCTTGCCAGATGCCCGAACCACCTCAGCTGGCTCCTTTCGATGTGGAGCAGCAGCTGCTCTACTCTAAGCCCCTCCCGGATGGCCGAACTTCTCACCCTATCTCTAAGGGAGAGGCCAGCCACCCTTCGGAGGAAGCTCATTTCCGCCGCTTGTATCCGCGATCTCGTTCTTTCGGTCACTACCCACAGCTCGTGGCCATAGGTGAGGGTAGGGACGTAGATCGACCGGTAAATTGAGAGCTTCGCTTTTACACTCAGCTCCCTCTTCACCACGACTGACCGGTGCAGCGTCCGCATTACTGCAGCCGCAGCCCCAATCCGTCTGTCGATCTCCAGCTCCCTTCTCCCATCACTCGCGAACAAGACCCCGAGATACTTGAACTCCTCCACTTGGGGCAGGAACTCATCCCCGACCCGGAGTGGGCACTCCACCCTTTTCCGGCTGAGAACCATGGCCTCAGATTTGGAGGTGCTGATCCTCATTCCCGCTGCGTTACACTCGGCTGCGAACCGCTCCAGTGCGAGCTGGAGGCCCTCACCCGATGAAGCCAACAGAACCACATCATCCGCAAAAATCAGAGATGAGATTCTGAGGCCACCAAAGCGAAAGCCCTCCGCCACTTGGCTGCGCCTAGAAATCCTGTCCATAAAAATTATGAACAGAACCGGAGACAAAGGGCAGCCCTGGCGGAGCCCATCACCCACCGGGAACGAGTCCGACTTATTGCCGGCAATGCGAACCAAGCTCTTGCAACGGTTGTATAGGGATTGAATGGCCCGTAGCAATGGGCCAGACACCCCATACTCGCGCAACACCTCCCACAGGACGCCCCGAGGGACACGGTCGAATGCCTTCTCCAGGTCCACAAAACACATGTAGACTGGTTGGGCAAACTCCCATGCACCCTCAAGTATCCTCGAGAGGACAAAGAGCTGGTCCAGTGTTCCGCGACCAGGACGAAAACCGCATTGTTCCTCCTGTATCCGAGGTTCGACTAGCGGACGAACCCTCCTCTCCAGCACCCTGGCATAGACTTTCCCGGGGAGGCTGAGGAGTGTGATCCCCCTGTAGTTGGAACACACCCTCCGGTCCCCCTTCTTGAAGATGGGGACCACCACCCCGGTCTGCCAGTCCACAGGTACTGCCCCTGATCTCCACGCAACATTGCAGAGACGTGTCAACCAAGACAGCCCTACAACGTCCAGAGCCTTCAGGAACTCGGGGCGGACCTCATCGACACCAGGGGCTCTGCCACCAAGGAGTTGTTTAACTGCCTCAGTGACCTCGCCCCCGGAAATTGGTGGGTCACACCCCTCATCCCCAGACTCTGCTTCCTCCCCGGAAGACGTGTCAGTGGGATTAAGGAGGTCCTCGAAGTATTCCTTCCACCGCCCGACAATTTTCTCAGTCGACGTCAACAGCGCTCCGCCAGCACTATACACAGTGCAGGTAGAGCACCGCTTTCCCCTCCTGAGACGCCTGACGGTTTGCCAGAATCTCTTCGAGGCAGTCCGAAAGTCTTTTTCCATGGCCTCTCCGAACTCCTCCCACACCCGAGTTTTTGCTTCAGCCACTGCCCGAGCCGCATTCCGCTTGGCCTGTCGATACCTGTCGGCTGCCTCCGGAGTCCCACAGGCTAACCAAGCCCGATAGGCCTCCTTCTTCAGCCTGGTGGCTCCCTTCACCTCTGGTGTCCACCATTTGGTTCGGGGATTACCACCACGGCAGGCACCAACCACCTTGCGGCCGCAGCTCAATGCAGCAGCTTCGGCAATGGAGACGCTGAACATGGTCCATTCGGACTCAATGTCCCCAGTCTCCCTCGGAATGCTGTTGAAGCTCTGCCGGAGGTGTGCGTTGAAGATCTCGCGGACTGGGGCCTCTGCTAGACGTTCCCAGCACACCCTCACTACGCGTTTAGGTGCACCAGGTCTGTCCAGCGTCCTCCCCCGCCACCTGATCCAACTCACCACCAGGTGGTGATCAGTTGACAGCTCAGCCCCTCTCTTTACCCGAGTGTCCAGAACATATGGTCGCAGGTCTGGTGATACGATTACAAAATCGATCATCGACCTACGGCCTAGAGCATCCTGGTGCCACGTGCACTTATGGACACTCTTATGTTCGAACAGGGTGTTCGTTATGGCCAAACTGTGATTAGCACAGAAGTCCAATAACAAAGCACCGCTCGGGTTCAGATCAGGGAGGCCGTTCCTCCCAATCACGCCCCTCCAGGTCTCGCTGTCGTTACCCACGTGAGCATTGAAGTCTCCCAGCAGGACAACAGAGTCTCCAGGTGGAGCACCTTCCAGCACCCCCCCCAGGGACTCTAAGAAGGCTGGGTACTCCGAACTGCCACTCGGCGCATAAGCGCAGATGACAGTCAGGACCCGTTCCCCGACCCTAAGGCGCAGGGAACAAACCCTCTCGTCCACCGGGAAAAACCCCAACGTACCGGCAGCAAGCCGAGGGGATATAAGAATACCCACCCCAGCCCGCCGCCTCTCACCAGGGGCAACTCCAGACTGAGACAGAGTCCAGCCCCTCTCCAGGAGACTGGTTCCAGAGCCCAGACAATGCGTAGAGGTGAGCCCAACTATATCTAGCCGGTACCTCTCAACCTCACGCACCAACTCAGGCTCCTTCCCCACCAGAGAGGTGACATTCCATGTCCCTATTGCCAGTCTTGGCAGCCGGGGGTCGGTCCGCCAGGGCCTCCGCTCCTGGCCGCCACCCGGCTCACAATGCACCCGACCCCTATGGCGCCTCCTGCGGGTGGTGGGCCTGCGGGAGGATGGGCCCATGTCTCCTCTTCGGGCTGTGCCCGGCCGGGCCCCATGGACTAAGGCCCGGCCACCAGACGCTCGCCCTCGGGCACCCTCCCCGGGCCTGGCTCCAGGGCGGGGCCCCGGTAACCCTATCCCGGGCAGGGTAAACTGTTCCCTCGATATTCTTTTCATGGGGGTCTTCTGAATCGCTCTTTGTCTGGTCCCTCACCCAGGACCAGTTTGCCATGGGAGACCCTACCAGGGGGCAAAAGCCCCCAGACAACATAGCCCCTGGGATCCCTGGGACACACAAACCCCTCCACCACGATAAGGTAGCGATTCAAGGAGGAGAGATAAGATAATGTCTTCAAATTCTTTTAATTGTGATGTCACAATTTTAACTGCTTACATTTCCAAATCAGTGCTAAGAGTGATTATAATTCTCCCCCTACCAGGATTTGAAAAATGGTGCAGTATAAAGTGACCGTATTCACTGGTGATCGCCTTAATTCCACTACTCTCAACAATGTCTTCATTAAGCTGGTGGGCACAGATGGGGAGAGTGATCGCAAGTGGCTCATGGGCTTGAAAGGGGCTACATCCTTCGTCAGAGGAGCTGTAAGTCTGGGATGGCCACCTCCATGATTTTTTCAGGTTCCCTATATGACATTATACATGCAAACTTTTAGGGAAATAAGGGAATTATTAACTGTGATTTATGTAAAGTTGAAATCTATCACCATGAAGATGGTCAAAGCAAACAGTTCACTTCATGGACCACAGTAAATTATAAGAGGAATTGTATGCTCAAGTGTTACAGCTCAGCACAAACTGCTATGTCATTTCTTTAGGTATCAAAGTTTAAGGTGTCCTGCTCCACTTCCCTTGGAAATCTTGTGCTGATAGAGTTAGACAAACAGTCTCTCCCACTGTTCCCAGAAGATGATTGGTTTTGTGCCAA
Source organism: Aulonocara stuartgranti (assembly GCF_965226115.1). Lineage (NCBI taxonomy): Eukaryota > Metazoa > Chordata > Actinopteri > Cichliformes > Cichlidae > Aulonocara > Aulonocara stuartgranti. The sequence goes on along the minus strand of NC_138944.1, from coordinate 24,238,349 downwards.
GGTGGAAGTGAAATCCCCTGAAGGAGACATCTACAGCTTTCCCGTCTACCGCTGGATTGCTGATAGCAAGGTGCACCGCTTCAAAGATGGAAAAGGTTTGGGAAACTGTGCTCATCTTAAATCTTGTTCAAACCATTGCAGATGTAAAACAAAGTTTGTAATGAGGCTGAAGCAGTTTCCTAATACAGTATATACCATATTTACAAGAACAACTTGAAACCATTTTTTCTTAATTAGCTCTGAGAGTCTTTGAAGACAACCATCATCTTGGCAGGTACAGTCGGCAGCAAGAGATTCAGCAGCGAGAGGAAGACTATCGGTGAGAATTCAGAGCTTATACATATTTTGGCCTTACAGCTCCTGAAACTAGAATACAAATGCTGTCCAGTTATAGCTGAATATCCTAATACTAATGATATTTAACCTTAAAATTAAGCATTACAATATATTGTTTGTCTGCTAAATGCATTGTAAACTATATTATTCATATATTATGTTTTGTGAATTGAAACTGCAATTTCTTTTTCTCAGCTGGGATGCATATGCAGAGGGAATACCTCACTCCTTGAAGGCACAAAACCCAATTTTTCTGCCATCAGAGGTTCAGTTCTCCTTCACCAAAACTACAGAGTTTGTCTACACTGCTTCCACAGGGTGAAGTTCTTTTTTTTCTCTTTACCTATCAAAACTATAACTATGTTAAATATAATAAAGAAATAAGATGAATGTGCTCTTCTGTTTCAGACTGACTGAGCTGAAGCTGAAGGGACTGGATAACCGTAAGGAGAAGTGGGATAATATTGACAGCATCAATCGAGTGTTTTGCTGCAAAAAGACTGAAATATCAGGTAACTAACATCATAGTTGGAGTATCGAGTACTTATACTTTGTGCATAATAATATGTACTTAACTGTTACCTTTGAAGTATTACTATATCAGTATACATAGTCGATTTTCCTGAATAATAAGAACATTATACAGTCTGTTCTGCAAAAACATATATATTATATATGTTTATAGCTATTGATTGATGTTTAAAACTGAGAATATAAAGTCTCATTTTATCTTATGACAGGTGATCTAACAAGTAGAATATGGTTTCAATATCTAATAAAGCTCACTAGAGAGAGCTTATGACTTTTTATACATTTCACATAATCAAGACTCTCAGACACTGAACTTCTGACACAAAGTTAGAAATGTAGCAAAATTTGTAGGCTAGTTTAAAAAAGGAACATATTCTTTTTCTTTTTCTTTTTTTTTTTTTTGCAGAATATGTTCAGGAACACTGGAAAGAAGATGCTTTCTTTGGCTACCAGTTTCTAAATGGTGTCAACCCCATTTTGATCCAGTGTTGTACAACCCTGCCCAGTAACTTCCCTGTCACTGATGACATGGTCTTTCCCCGCAGTCGTTGCGACCTTGCAGATGAAATGAAGGTGACTGTAGAAAGACACAAAAAAAAGGAGAAAGAAATGTTTCTTAAATCAGCTACTTGGTCATTGCAATAAATGCACTTACACATTCACTGAATATACACACTGATGAAATAACCTGAACTTTCAAACAGAAAGGGAACATATTCCTGTGTGACTACAAGCTTCTGGATGGAGTGAAAGCAAACACCATCAATGGGAAGAAGCAGTACTTGATGGCTCCTCTCGTCCTGCTCCACAAAGATCCTGATAATAAACTAATGCCGATTGCTATTCAGGTAATTCAGTTCAGATGAGCTTTATTTACATAGCAAAATATATATATTTTCTATGGTAAATATGAGAGGAAAATCCCAATAATCAGGCAATTCTTTGTGAGCAAGCACTTTGGCAACTGGAAAGGAAAACTCCCTTTTTAACAGGAAGAAACCTCTGTCAGAAGCCACCTCCCACGACAAGTTGGGAGTGAGGGGAGAGGGAGAAGGACAAAAGACATGCTGTAGAAGAAAGACGGATATTAAAAATAACTAATAATTTGACTTATCACTTGACCCTGTCCTTGTATAGCTGAAGCAGACTCCATCAGATGACAATCCGATCTTTCTTCCTACTGATTCTGAGTACGACTGGTTGATCGCCAAGATTTTTGTAAGAAGTGCAGATTTCAATCACCATCAGCTCAATGCTCACCTTCTGCGCACGCACTTGCTGGCTGAGGTTTTTGCAGTGTCACTGCTGCGCAACGTGCCCATGGTGCATCCTCTGTACAAGGTAACTGACGTTTGCTGAAACTCAGTGTTTTGGTTTGTAAATAATTTTAAATAACGTTGAAAGCATTTGAGTTTATCAATGTGTCCACAAAGGACATTTGATTGTGCAACAGCGTATCTCAGCATAATAAATGCCAAAGTTTTGCCCCAATCTAGCACTAACAGAGTTCCCTCTTTCCCTCAGCTCCTCAAACTTCACACACGCTACACTCTGCAGATCAACTTCTTAGCTCGACGCCTTCTCATTTCTGAGATTGGCGCTTTCACTCAGGTATGCAAAGAACAGCACACTCACTAGACCTTTACCTAAATAACTGTTTCTTTTTCAGTGTCATGTACAACATTTGTCTCTAACTGTGAGCTACCCATTCTCTAGTTTGCATCATCAGGTGGAGAGGGCATGTTTACAATCCTGAAGAGGTCAGTGTCCTCAATGACCTACAGCTCCCTCTGTATGCCAGATGACATTGCTGAACGTGGCCTAGAAGCTGTGCCAAACTTCTACTACAGGGATGATGGCCTAAAGGTTTGGGATATCATCCACAGGTATGGTAGTTTTGCCCTCTTAATGACGCCACCAAGCTGCTGCAGTTCTGTTATAACAATAATATTTTATTATTTGTTAGTTTATTATTTTTATTTTATTTATGTCATTTTACAATTCTGTTTTCCATCCATCCATCGTCTTCCGCTTATCGGGGGCCGGGTCGCGGGGGCAGCATCCTAAGCAGAGAAGCCCAGACCTCCCTCTCCCCAGCTACCTCCTCCAGCTTGTCTGGGGGAACACCAAGGTGTTCCCAGGCCAGCCAAGAGATATAATCTCTCCTGCGTGTCTTGGGTCTGCCCCTGGGCCTCCTCCCGGATTCTGGGAGTTGGCCCAGGACCGGGAACATTATTTTTTCAATTTGGTTTCCCAATAAAAGATCATTGAAAAAATGAACACAAAATTAACACACAAGAAAGAGATGAAAACAGGCGCTGTTGGAATGCTACTAAGCAAGTAACCCCAGTGGAAGGGTTACGTGACTAGGATGAGGGACCTATGGAATCTTCGATACCCAGCATCCAGATTGATGGCGAAACAACTTGGGGAATGTTTTCCAACATTCAGAAGATGGAACTGCTCAGACAGCTAGAGATTGACGAGGTACAACACAAATGCTACGGCAAGGGGAAGCTAGGATGACAGGTCAAGGGGGAGATATCATCACCTCCACCTGAGATTGGGTGGGGGCCCCAAGTGCGATGGAAGAAGGATCATTGAGCACGAGAGGAACTGACCTGAGAGATAAGATCATGGCAAAGCTGGAAACCTGGATCCTTCATGGCTGGTTACTAAGACTATGTGAAGTACCCTCAGAAGATCTACTAGATCAGGGGTGTCGAACCCCAGGCCTCAAGGACCGGTGTCCTGCAGGTTTTATATGTGTCCTTGATCCATCACAGCTGATTTAAATGGATAAATTACCTCCTCAAAATGTCTTGAAGTTCTCCAGAGGTCTGGTTATGAACTAATCATTCGATTCACATGCGTGATATCTAAAACCTGTAGGACACCTGCCCTCGAGGCCTGGAGTTTGACACCCGTATACTAGATGATGTGAATGCTGCACTATGGACAAGACTGAGACTAACCAGCTGATCTACACCACGGCAACAGTGATCAGTGAGATACTTCGCTACAAGTTCAACAGCCACAAGGAGCAGTGCCCTACATGGAGAAGGAGAATAGAGGCCAAGATAAGGGTAGCACGGAGGGAGGTTAGCCAACTATCGGAGCTGCAGAAAGGTGCAATGAAAAAGGTGCTACGGCCAAGCAAAGACTCATAGCCTTGGCAAACTTGAAGAGGTACACCAAAGAGATAGAAAGCAGGAGAATAAACCAGCTGTTCTCCACAGAACCAGCCATGGTGTACTCTTAATGGCAGGGGAACAATATGAGAATAGCAGCACCAAGGCTGGAAACAGAGCAATAGTGGAAGAGCATATGGGAGAAGAACCCAACCCATGGCATCAATGCTCAGTGGCTAGTGGATCTAAGAGCAGACCACAGCAATCTCCGTGAACAGAGTCATTCAAGAAAGGGTCTCCAGTATGAAGAGTTGGACAGCACCAGGCCCTGACTTGATTCACGCCTACTGGCTGAAGAAGCTGACTGCAGTCCACGAGTGTCTGACAGCACAAATGAACCAGCTTCTAGTCGATGAGAGACACTGAAAATGGAAATACCAGAAGAGCAAAACACCAGCTACTGGTAGACAAAGCAGTCGCTTAAAACTGCAAGACTAGGCTGACCAACCTGTGCACTGCCTGGATTGGTTACAAAAGGCCTATGACTCAATGCCCCACACCACTTCCTGTGGGGCATTCCTCTATCTGCTGGTGGAATGTACCACAGGCAGATAGAGGAAGTGGCTGACATCCAGAAATCCTACCAGTGACTGGACAAAGCTGGAGTGAAAGACAACACAGAGACACTAATCTTGGCAGCACAGGAACAAGCTCCATAGAGGCTGGGGTCTATCACATCAGGCAAGACCCCAGTTGCATGCTGTGTAAAAATGCCCCTGAGATAATCCAGCACATAAGAGTAGACTGCAAGATGCTAGCAGGCAGGGGCATGGAGCGCCATAATCAAGTGGCCGGTGCGGAGTATGGCCTGGAAGTCCCGAGGTCAAAATAGGAGGCGCCGCGTAGGATGGTTGAGTGATCAAGCTAAGCAAGTACCACAGGAAGTTCTGTGGTTCCTGTAGGCACTCAGATGAGACATTAGTATATTAAGTTCAGCTTTAAGTACAGACTAATGTTAAACATTGTTCAATTTTTTAAATTAAAGTTTCTCAGAAGGTGTTAGTACTTCTCTTAAAATGAAAGGTGTGTCTAATACTTACAGATATCTACCATCCCTAAGTAAAATGAATGAAATAAATAATGAAAGCATATTTCATCCAATTTCTCAAAGGTTTGTGCAGGGAATGCTCGGCTACTACTACAAGAGTGACAGTGAAGTCCAGCAGGACTCTGAACTTCAGAAGTGGATTTTGGACATTTTTGAACATGGTTTCTTTTCTCAAGCAGAAACAGGTTGGCTTCAAAGAAATGTTCAGTTCTTATTATGATAAAGTTGATTGATCCTTAGTACTGAGATGTTACATCACTGATGATGTGTCCAGGGGCACCAGAGGGTGTATCATAAACAGTATATATAATTATAATCCAAACATAAATCCAATCTTTGTTTGTTCACCTCAATGCAATTGATGCTGGGGGGGTTTTCTGCTCAACAGGAATTCCTCAGACATTTACTTGTGTGACTGAGTTGGTCAAGTTTGTCACCATGGTGATCTTCACTTGCTCAGCCCAGCATGCAGCCGTGAACTCTGGACAGGTGAGTCCTTGTATAAACAGTTTCACTTTTTTTTTTTTAAACAACAGTGCATGAACATCTGAGAACCTAGGAGACCTTTGGGAGAGCAATGATGATCCATCTCATTTAGGATTCTAGCTGCTCAACAGTCCTGGGTCTTTATCCTGTTCTTCATTTCATGATGTATCAAATGTTTTCAACTGGTGAATGGTCTAGTCTGCAGCAAGGCAAGTTCAGCATCCAGACTCTTCCATAATGAAACTATGATGTGATAGATGCAATATGGGGTTCAGCACTGTCTTGCTGAAATATGTAAGTCCTTCTCTGAAAAAGATGTCATCTGGATGAGAGCATGTGTTGCTCTAAAACCAAACTGTATTTATGTATATTTACATCTGAGAAACTCTGGCTCTCTAACATACTCTGTTTATACCCAGTCATGGTACTGACAAGCTGCAGTTGTTGAGGCATTTCTTCCAAAATCAGTGAAGTTAAACTAAACTGGTCATGCAAAGAGAAAATGTGAATAATTATATAAATAGTACCATAAAACTACAGGTACTATATCACCAATATAAAAAAAGAAAGAAAGAAGGAATTATACATTAAACGCCATTATTACACCATCATTTTACTTTTTAATCAGTTATCTTTTACTTCTTGATCAAATGCAGTATGACTATGGTGGCTGGATGCCCAACACTCCCATCTCCCTGCAACTCCCGCCACCGACCACAAAGGGGACGACAAGCGAGGCCACAATGTTGGCGACCTTCCCTGACGTCAATGTAACAGTTCAGGGCATGGCCACCGTGTGGTTACTCAGCAAGCAGTCCAGTGACTTTGTAAGCAGCAAAGATTTCATTAAGAATGACAGGAATTATGTCTGAATTAAATTTTTGTAAACACATTACAACTGTATACAATCATTCCAAGAGCCTATTTTGAATAAAAACAAATAATTGTTTTAATTGAATTTTGTTGAAGAAAACTTAAATGTATCATTGTTCTCATCAGGTCCCTCTTGGCCAGTACCCGGAGGAGCATTTCATTGAGGAAATTCCTCGCAAAATACTAAAGGATTTTCAGATGGAGCTTGAAGATTTAAGTTTAGTTATTAAAGCCAGAAACAAGCGTTTAGAAGTGCCATACACCTACATGGATCCGGCAGAGTTAGAAAACAGTGTGGCCATTTGAATATTAGAAGACTCAGCTGTGAGACAAAATTCAGTTCCCTCTTCAAACAACAGCAGGGAAAGACCTCTAAGTTCTGACTTTTACTGATGAAATAGCTGAAAAAGAACTTACTACTTATAATCACTATATACTAAACTGTAATTTTTTTCATCTGTGTTAAAATGTGATTCTTTTTTTGCATTACAATCTTGAATCATCTGATTTGAAATGAAAAATGTTTGATTTTTGGGGGTGTCTGTTTTGAGACAGTTGATCTCCTGATCATGATGTATTTTCTTCTTAGAAAACATTTACTGCATTTCATTGTTTATATTTTCATTATTTTAATGTTTCAATTTTCTTGAGCTAAACCCAAACAGCTTTTTGATGAGTCAGACAACATGAACACCCTAAACTTCGCCTGAGACTGCTACTTCATCTCGCCCACCAATGTGCACTTGGTTTCTTTGTTTCTTTGCTGAAACCTGATTGTATTTTAGCATCATATTCTAAATTATCAGTTCTCTAAAGCCTCATTTAATGCATGGCACAGATTAAACACACATGGCTCACAGACATTAACAAGATGGGTCTGCATTATCCACATTAGCCTGCTTATACTGTTGACATGTGTAGCATATTTATTTAACACTGCAAAATAGAGTGATGTTTACATAGGCCACTGTATTTTGTGTAGATACCATCTCAGTGGCAAAAATGTGATTATATTCAATTCAGTTCAATTTATATAGCACCAAATCTCAACAACAGTCATCTCAATTCAGAATGTGATAATATCAATTTCCTTTACACTCACTGGGCACATTATTAGGTACACCTTGCTAGCACAAAGCTAGAACAAAGTGTTGGAAATATTCTTCAGTTGCTGCAGATTTGTCAGCTACACATCCATGATGTGAATCAAAGCTTATCTACTGGGTTGAGATCTTATGACTTTGACCATTTAAGTACAGCTCATTGTCATCTCAAGAAACCTGTTTGAGATGAAGTGAGTTTTGTGATATGAAACATTATCCTACTGCCCACATAGCAGACAGGTCTGGCCGGGATCTGGTGTCAAACCAGCACTGCTGGCTGACTTCTGATGGAAGCAGCCATCAGAAGATGGGTACACTGTGATAATTAAGGGACTGACATGGTCTGCAACAATACTCAGGTAGGTCGCTGTGTTTAAACAAGGCTCAATTGGTACCAAGGAGCAGACCAACGTCTGACAAGAAAATATCCTCCCATACCATTATAGTCACTGATACAAAGCTGTATGGATCTATGCTTTTATGTTGTTTGCACCATCTAAATACTGGAGCAGAGAAACCAAAACCAGGCAGTGTTTTTCCAATCTCCTATTGTCCAGTTGAGTGAGCTCATGTCAAATATGGCCCCATTTTCCTGTCTTGACAGGAATGACACCTGGTGTGGCCTATCTGCTTCAAGATTAGACATGACTCATTACAAGTGTTGCTTGTACCGTTGAATCATGCAGGTCATGAAATGACTTTATACTTCATACTTTAAAGCGAGTCTGCTCTTGCTATTGATTTCAACCTAATTTCTAACCTTTTACTGGAATTGAGAGAATAGCAATTCCGTGAATACGAGTCACTTCATACCTGTTCTGCATGACTAGCAGAGGCAGGTTTTGTAATCCTATTCTCACACTTAGTTTCACCATCTAAAACACAAATTCAGTGAAAGCCACAATCAAACAAACACCTTTTCACTGTAACCTTACACTGTAGCAGGAAGTGGTACCCGAATCAGTGTATTTTTAATCCTTTGGTCTAATGTTTAGGTTGTCTCAGGGTGGTTGTTGAACCAATTTAGTGTTGTTACTGCACTGAAGTGCCTTTTAACTGAGTATGTGCCAATAGTTACTACAGAAAACTAGAGTGATAAGTATTAGTAGGAACGTTTTGGTTTTACCTGAGGATTATGCACTTGCAGACACATTTAAAATCCTTTTCTCTTTAACTCTACTGATATTTAACACAAAAACTATTGTGCTGCACACATTACAGCAAAGTGAGTGTTGACTGATGATTGTGCAAACATATTTTTTCTCGTGGAAGGAAACTCCGCCCTTCATTCCAGTTTGCTGCACATGAATACGTTTTCCACTTTTGTATCCCCCATAGATGGACCAACAACTTGAAGCCCACCAAACTCCTGAAATCAGTGAACAAATATCACCACACCATTTAAACTTTTTTTTTTTACATAATATAATTATTAACGGAGGCAAAACAACTTAACTGTATTTACCACTACCCACTTTGATTTCATGACCATGCTCACAGAGCCATTGTTTAGTTATTATTCTGGCTCATTAACAAAAATAACAGATTTTTATTTTCCTATAAACAGTCCAACAAGGATACAATTCTATGTAGAGGCACATTACACTGGTGGTTACGGTGGCCCTGAGAGGCCAAACGGACTGCAACTAAAGAAAACACCAGCAATATGAAAACCGCTGCAAAAGCACACAAAACACAACGGAAATGGAAAAAAAATAAAATAGAAATAGGAAAAAACTGATTTCCAAAAGCACAAGAGAAGTGTTTCGGGGGAGACAATAACCGACGGACCAGTTGCAGGAACCAAAATATGCTAAGCATTGCGCTGTGAGACATTTAAAAGTGGAGGATCTAGGCACCTCACTGACCATGTGGGTGCCTGTGAACAGTGACCTGAGAATCATTCAAGCATAAAAATCACTCAAAGGATGAACCAGTGTTGTATCTACACTGTGGCGGGCGTGGTCGGTGGTGCCGCAGCAGGGAAGGCGGACACTCCCACTAAACTGAGTAAATAAAAAGGGGCAAGTTCTGACAGAACAGTTATTCTAAGAAACTTCCTCGTCTCATTTACAAAGGTAAGAGATATTTTCACAGGATTTCAGTCAGAAATTGTGGGTCAAAAAAGGCATTTAGATAATGTCTTCAAATTCTTTTAATTGTGATGTCACAATTTTAACTGCTTACATTTCCAAATCAGTGCTAAGAGTGATTATAATTCTCCCCCTACCAGGATTTGAAAAATGGTGCAGTATAAAGTGACCGTATTCACTGGTGATCGCCTTAATTCCACTACTCTCAACAATGTCTTCATTAAGCTGGTGGGCACAGATGGGGAGAGTGATCGCAAGTGGCTCATGGGCTTGAAAGGGGCTACATCCTTCGTCAGAGGAGCTGTAAGTCTGGGATGGCCACCTCCATGATTTTTTCAGGTTCCCTATATGACATTATACATGCAAACTTTTAGGGAAATAAGGGAATTATTAACTGTGATTTATGTAAAGTTGAAATCTATCACCATGAAGATGGTCAAAGCAAACAGTTCACTTCATGGACCACAGTAAATTATAAGAGGAATTGTATGCTCGAGTGTTACAGCTCAGCACAAACTGCTATGTCATTTCTTTAGGTATCAAAGTTTAAGGTGTCCTGCTCCACTTCCCTTGGAAATCTTGTGCTGATAGAGTTAGACAAACAGTCTCTCCCACTGTTCCCAGAAGTTGATTGGTTTTGTGCCAAGGTGGAAGTGAAATCCCCTGAAGGAGACATCTACAGCTTTCCCGTCTACCGCTGGATTGCTGATAGCAAGGTGCACCGCTTCAAAGATGGAAAAGGTTTGGGAAACTGTGCTCATCTTAAATCTTGTTCAAACCATTGCAGATGTAAAACAAAGTTTGTAATGAGGCTGAAGCAGTTTCCTAATACAGTATATACCATATTTACAAGAACAACTTGAAACCATTTTTTCTTAATTAGCTCTGAGAGTCTTTGAAGACAACCATCATCTTGGCAGGTACAGTCGGCAGCAAGAGATTCAGCAGCGAGAGGAAGACTATCGGTGAGAATTCAGAGCTTATACATATTTTGGCCTTACAGCTCCTGAAACTAGAATACAAATGCTGTCCAGTTATAGCTGAATATCCTAATACTAATGATATTTAACCTTAAAATTAAGCATTACAATATATTGTTTGTCTGCTGGGATTAATTTAAAAATGCATTGTAAACTATATTATTCATATATTATGTTTTGTGAATTGAAACTGCAATTTCTTTTTCTCAGCTGGGATGCATATGCAGAGGGAATACCTCACTCCTTGAAGGCACAAAACCCAATTTTTCTGCCATCAGAGGTTCAGTTCTCCTTCACCAAAACTACAGAGTTTGTCTACACTGCTTCCACAGGGTGAAGTTCTTTTTTTTCTCTTTACCTATCAAAACTATAACTATGTTAAATATAATAAAGAAATAAGATGAATGTGCTCTTCTGTTTCAGACTGACTGAGCTGAAGCTGAAGGGACTGGATAACCGTAAGGAGAAGTGGGATAATATTGACAGCATCAATCGAGTGTTTTGCTGCAAAAAGACTGAAATATCAGGTAACTAACATCATAGTTGGAGTATCGAGTACTTATACTTTGTGCATAATAATATGTACTTAACTGTTACCTTTGAAGTATTACTATATCAGTATACACAGTTTATTTGCTTGTTTTAATCAATTTTAAATCATGCTTTTTATTTGTTCTTGTTTCTTTTTTTTTTTTTTTTCTTTTTTTTTTCTTTTTTTTAAAATGACATCAGAAACAGCAGTATGCGACATTACGTGATGGCAGAGCTTCAGTTCATCCTTTGTCATTTTTTTTTTTTTTTTTTTTTAATAAATAGGACAGGGGGAATGAATGAGAGAAAGAGGGGGAGAGAAAGAAAGAAAACCAAAGGGGAGAAGAGACGGTGAGAAGGGGGGGGAAGAGAGAGAAAAAAAAAAAAAGAACTCCTGGGTCACCTGTATGGAGAAAAAAAAAAAAACAAACAAACAAACAAACAGAGGAGACAGCAAACAACAAAGAGCAACATAATAATAGAGAAAACAAAGCACCATCACAATAAACTAGCTAGTCATAGATATCAATATTTACTAAATAATTAACGATATTGTGCAGCACGCAAGATAGACAGCGCACAGTGTGCTTTGAGGCAGCAGCCAAGAAAGCTTTAGTCCGCGTCTGTGAATACCCATGTGTGCATACCTGTGTGGATCAGCATGCTTGCATTCCAAAGGTTTCTCCATGTAATGATCTGCTAGGGAGTGTGGGGGGGCCACAGCCCCGTCCTCCAGGGTGTGAAGCAGGTATGGAGGAGATCAAAACTCCAGACATCCAGAGGCCCCCAGAACACAAGAGACCATGGAAGACCAACAGAGGGGCAGCCGCGCCACTGTTCCAGTAAGAGCTGAGGAGAGTCCCAGATGAGGGCTCGCCCAGCAGCCGCGGAGCAGAAGTCAGGGGGAGTTGCAGTGACGCGCCCGTGAGCTCCGCCGGCCCCCAGCTGTGCCTGAGTGACCGAGCCCCAGGCCGAGAGGCCGGGGGCACCCCACCTCCAAAGGGGCCCGAGCGAGCCCCAGGCCCCAGGCCCCGACAGGCGGCCGCCAAGGAGTGAGCCGGTGTGCACCCGGACGCCCACCCCCAGACACAAAGAACCACCAACACACCGACACCTGAGGGAGTCCGCCACCGGCAGGGGAAGAGGTGGTGGGTGGAGATAGGCCTCCAAACCTTGGAGGGCCTGAGGTGTCCCCAGAGAGGTGGCGTCTGATACCCAACCTGACATATAGACACAGACATACAGGCACACACAGACACAAACATCCATTCCCACCCTCATGCTCTCATATGCACTCACTCCACACTCAACCAACGTGGAGACAGACATAAAGAGACGCTGTACACACAATCACACTCCCCAAGCGTACTCTACAAACCGGGTCTAGGTACCCTTGCCCCTGGAGGGGGGAATTGCACCCAGACCCAGGTGGTGTTACCCTTTTCCCTGCGGTGGGGAGAGGCAGACCACCCCGACTCCGCAGCAGCAGGGAGGCCCCACACCCCAGACCGCAGTCGGACGGCCAACTCCTCCTACTAGCCCTCCCGCTCCAGCAGGCCGCAGAGAATGGGGGTGGGAGAAGACTCCAAACCTCCCTCCACCCGCTCATTGTAGCGTTGATGCATATGTGTTCTAAGGTGCAATTAAAACCCAGGAGGGCATGGAGCTACCTGCCAAGGAGCAGCAGGTAAGCGCATAGTCCCTCCTGCTAGCCCTCAATGACTAAGTGTATTTAAAATTGAGAGGTGGGCAACGACGTCAGGGGTGAGGTATACACCCTGATGGTAATTTGGACTCCGTGATTGTGCCCACCCCCAAGATCCTATATGTATGTGTAATGAGAGTGTGAATAATGTGAATGTCTAAGTTGTGGGATAAAATTGAGGCAGAGGCAGCCAGAAGGGGACAGGGGGGGGGGGGGGGGGGTAGCCTCCTCTGCACCCTGGTGACATACCCCCACTCCAAGGCCCTGCATGTGTGGGTGGTTGTGGAGGAGCGGGAAGAGGGAGGCAGCTGGAGATGGGGAGGGAAGGAAGGGAGGGGCAGGTAACCCCTCCCTGGGGCCAGCTCCCCCGCTGACCCCAGTAGGCACCCCCATCCTCCGCGACCCGCCAGGGAAGGGGGGCCCAGGCCCATCAGACCTGGGCCCAGTGCAGTAGCGCCCTCCGGCTCCACAGAGCCCTGGACAGTCCACCCCACCACAGAGAAAACTGCACCCACCCCACCATCCACACATCTTCCAGACTACATAAGACGGTAAACGCCCAGGCTGAGATCTTCCGCCACCTCTCCTGTATCTCCCCCTCCCGCAGAGAGTTCCTGAAGAGAAGAAAGCTCCTGCAAGATGTGACCATCCCCCCCACCAGTTGAAGAGCCCCCCAGGCGGCTCGACGCACCGGCGGCACCCTGCTCCAGGGCCGGGCCCCCACGTACCCACCCGCCCACAACCCCGGCAACACACCAACCAGGACCCAAGCCCCCGAGGCCCAGCCCGGGCCCCAGCCCAGAGACGGAGCGCCCCCAGAACCTCACGCCCATCCCGGACCCACCCAGGGGCAGCCAGGTTGCCAGGTCAGTAACCCACGCCCGTCAGCACAGACCCTCCCCTAGCCCCGCTGCACGCAGCCGCGAGGAAACAGTCACCTGAGAGCCAACGGAGCCCCCAACCGGACGTGACCGCTACCCCGGGTTGAGCCCCCCAAAGAAGATGCCTCCGGGGAACCCCCCGACGCCCTAAGCCTGTCCCTACCCCCTCACCAATCACAACAGTGAAGGCGTGACCAAACTATGACCCCCCACCCCCACTAGGTGATGGAGCTGATAAAAGGGGCCCAGAGCAATTGATCTAATGTGGTGGCAGAGGCTGTGTCAAGACTAATGTAATCTAATAGATAATTTCTATATTGGTTAGAATTAAGATTATTTTTATTTTTCCAGTTCATGAGGACTGTTTTCTTGGCTATGCATAGGGCAGTGAAGATCATATGGGCTATATTCTTTTCTGAAGTGACATTATCTAAGCTGCCCAGTAGACACACTAAGGGGGAAGTTGGAATGTTACATTTCAGACACTTTGATAAGTCTTCACATATCTCGCGCCAAAACTTTTGCACTGGTGGACAGAACCAAAGAGCGTGGATGTAATTGTCTGGTGTATTGCCTTGACAGTGTGAGCAGTTGTTGGAAGATGTAAAGCCCATCTTGAACATCCGATGACCTGTATAGTGCACTCTGTGAAGTATTTTGTATTGTATTAATTGCAGACTGGGATTTTTAATTAATTTAAAAGTTTTTAAGCAAATCTGAGACCAGAAGTTTTGGTCTAAGCTGACTGATAAATCTGCTTCCCACTTTGCAGTAGGAAGGGATATTGATTCATCTAATTTAGAAAGTGTTCTGTATATTTTAGATAATAATTTGGGGGATTTAAGAGTAAGAAAATGTGCCGCACTTAGTGGTGTTTGTAATTCAACTTGACTGAGGTTAAATTTCTTTTTTACTATGGATTTAATTTGTTGATATTCTAAAAACCTTGTCTTGTTGATCCCATATTGTTCAACTAGTCTGTCAAATGGAATAAATTCTGTTCCCTCTAATATATGTTCTAAGTATTTAATTCCTTTACAACTCCATTCTGGGAAATTAATCATATTATTGTTTTGTAATATGTCAGGGTTATTCCAGATAGGTGTACGTTTGCATGGGATTAATGAAGACTCCGTTATTTTTAGAAACTCCCACCATGCTGTTAGAGAAAAGCTGATGTTGATACTTTTAAAGCATTCATGTCTTTTGATGTTTGAGCTAATAAATGGTAGGTCTGAAATCTCTAGATCCTTGCATAGTGCCTGTTCAACATCTAGCCAGGGCTCAACTAAGAAGGTATGTTTTAACCATTCTGAGATGAACTGAAGCCTGTTGGCTAAGAAGTATTGGTGAAAATTAGGCAGATCTAATCCTCCTCTATCCTTGGTTCTTTGTAGCGTTTTTAAGCTAATACGCGGGGGTTTATCTTTCCAAAGGAATTTGGAAATATATGAATCCAGAGATCTGAACCAATCTTGTGATGGTTTGTTAGGGATCATCAAAAATAAGTAATTTATTTTTGGCAAGATCATCATTTTTATAGTGGCGACCCTTCCCATGAGTGATATGGGTAAAGATTTCCATCTAGTCAGATCGCCTTCTACTTTCTTTAGAAGTGGGATGTGGTTTAGTTTAGTTAAGTCTGAAAGCTTAGGAGAGACATTAATACCTAAATATTTAATATTTCCGGATTGCAGTGGGGCAGAGGAAGAATTATGGAAGGAGCAGTTAATGGGGAGAACTGTAGATTTTGGCCAGTTAATTGAATAATCTGAAACTCTTGAAAACCAGTTTATTAAAGTAATTACCTCAGAGAGGTTGGTTTGTGTGTTTTGCAGAAAAAGCAACACATCATCCGCATAGAGACTGATTTTATGTTCTATGTTCTTACATTTTATGCCCTTAATTGTTGTAGCCTGTCTAAATGCTGCTGCTAGAGGTTCGATAAAAATTGCAAAAAGTGAGGGGGAGAGTGGGCATCCCTGTCTGGTGCCCCTCAGGAGACAGAAGCTGGAGGATGTCTGGTCATTTGTTCTGATACGAGCTGTTGGGGAATTGTATAATATTCTTATCCAGTTTATGAAAGAGTTTCCAAAACCAAATTTGTGTAAAGTTGCGAATAAAAATTTCCAATTAACTCTGTCAAATGCTTTTTCTGCATCTAGAGATAATATTATGGTTTCGATGTTTTTATCGTATGAGTAGTCTATTAAATTAAGTAATCTACGAGTGTTTGTTGAGGAGTGCCTACCTTTTATGAAACCAGTTTGGTCAGGATGAATTAAGAGGGGGGTCATTTTCTCTAATCTCTTTGAGAGAGCTTTGCAGATTATTTTAAGGTCTACATTTAAAAGAGAAATTGGACGATAGCTTGAGGGAAATAAAGGGTCTTTGCCTGGTTTTAGCAGGAGACTAATGTTGGCAGAATTCATATTTGGTGGTAGTCTGCCCTTTTCCTCGATTTCCTGCAACATGCTGTGGAATACTGGTGCCAAAATTGTCCAGAATTCTTTGTAGAATTCTGCAGGGAAGCCGTCTGGACCTGGAGCCTTATTATTGGGCATACTTATCAGGGCTTCCTGGAGTTCACTTGGCGTCAGTGGCGAATCCAGTTCCATTGCTTGACTGTCTAGTAATTTTGGAAGAGTTACGTTGTCAAGAAACAGATCAATTTCATTTTTAGATGGGTTTATTTGTGGTGAGTATAAAGTTTCATAGAAATCCCTAAAAATGTTGTTTATTCTTCCAGGATCATATATTGTGTTCCCCGATAAATCTTTAGCAGCACATATAGTTATTTTTTATTTATTTATTTTTAGCTGGTTAGCTAGAAATCGACCTGATTTGTTACTGTGTTCAAAATTCTGTAAGCGAAGTCTTTGTATAAGGAATTGTGTTTTTTTATTAATAGTTTCATTTAATTCTAGTTTTGTTTTGCATATTTTGTTCAATGTTTCCTGATCTTGGTGGGACGCGTAGGCTTCTTCTAGTGATTTGATGTTTTTTTCTAATTCCTGAATATTTTTGTTTTCTTCTTTCTTTTTGTGTGATGAGAAAGAAATTATTTTACCTCTCATCACAGCTTTCCCTGCTTCCCATAGAACAGAAGCAGATATTCCGGGAGTGTCATTAAAGTCTAAATATGAAGTCCATTCCTTTTTAAAGTATTTAATAAAGTCTTCATCTTTAAGTAGTGATATATTAAATCTCCAGTTTTTACTTGGCGTAGTATTATTCTTGTGCATTAGTGTTAAAGATACAGGAGCATGATCGCTGACAGCTATAGGATGAATCTCAGTGTCTGAAATGTCACACAGCAGTGAGCTGCTGACCAAAAAATAATCCAGACGAGAGTAAGAGTGATGAACATGCGAGAAAAAAGTATATTCCTTACTGGTGGGGTGAAGAGAGCGCCATGCATCGCAAAGACCAAAGTCGTTCATATACTGTTTGATTATATTTGTGGACTGCCAATTACGCTGAGTTCCTGTTGTGTTGAGCCTATCCATTTCTTCATTTAGTCCAAGGTTGAGGTCACCGCCAAGAATGAGTGTGCAATCAAGGTGTTCAGAGAGTGCACTAAAAAAACCGTGGAAGAATGAAGGTTCATCAACATTTGGACCATATATACTAACAATACATAGTTTTTTGTTCAATATTGATAGTTTAATAATTAGAAATCTACCCTCTGGATCTATAACTGTATCGAGTACTGTAAAATTAACATTTTTATGTATTAAAATTGCTACTCCCCGTTGTCTAGAATTATAACCGGCTGCAAACACGTTAGGAAACTCAGGTGTTTTAAGTTCATTTAAACCTGTGACAGGTTTGTGAGTTTCTTGTAATAAAACAACATCTGCCTGTAGTTTTTTAAGCTGGTTAAATATTTTTAACCTCTTTCCTCTGGTGCCAGCTCCATTTACATTCCATGTGACAAACCTCAGCATGCCCTTAATTGTGCGTGTATGTCTAATGATGTATGCTGGGTGTTTCGTTTAGACAGGTGGAGAGAATATGGAAACATCCCTTGTTTGTAAATAGAAAGAGAAAAAGAAGTGTGGTGAGAGACTCCATAAGTCTGACTATGTGTGTGAATATTCACTAATATGAACAAGCGTGGCTTGCTTATGTGTCCTGCAAGTCTGTGCGTGCTGTGAGGCTGTTGTGAATGTGCTGCCGTTGAGCTGATGTGTTTGCGTGATCGTGTTGTGAAAATATGGAGAGATAGAGGGTGTTGTTTGTAGGTGAGTGGGGAAGTAGGTGAGCACAGCAGTGAAAGACAAGAGAAAGAAAGAAACCACATGAACTGTGAGCGACAACAAAAAAAAAGAAACGAAACGGAAACATTCCAATTAAAGCAATGACGGAGGGTGACGGTGTTATATCTGCTATGACATCATATTGATATTACTAGCTTAAACTCATGTTAAAGGAGAGAGTGTGAATGAATAAGAAAAGAGTGTAGCGGGTTCTTATCTGGAGTGCAGTTAATATAACCACGGTGTGGTGCCGAGGTCGCGGTAAAGCTGTCCGTCCACGTGTTCTTGTTTCTAATGTCTCTGTAAAGCACTTTGAATCACCTTGTTGTTGAATTGTGCTATACAAATAAACTTGCCTTGCCTTGCCTTGCCTTACATAGTCGATTTTCCTGAATAATAAGAACATTATACAGTCTGTTCTGCAAAAACATATATATTATATATGTTTATAGCTATTGATTGATGTTTAAAACTGAGAATATAAAGTCTCATTTTATCTTATGACAGGTGATCTAACAAGTAGAATATGGTTTCAATATCTAATAAAGCTCACTAGAGAGAGCTTATGACTTTTTATACATTTCACATAATCAAGACTCTCAGACACTGAACTTCTGACACAAAGTTAGAAATGTAGCAAAATTTGTAGGCTAGTTTAAAAAAGGAACATATTCTTTTTCTTTTTCTTTTTTTTTTTTTTGCAGAATATGTTCAGGAACACTGGAAAGAAGATGCTTTCTTTGGCTACCAGTTTCTAAATGGTGTCAACCCCATTTTGATCCAGTGTTGTACAACCCTGCCCAGTAACTTCCCTGTCACTGATGACATGGTCTTTCCCCGCAGTCGTTGCGACCTTGCAGATGAAATGAAGGTGACTGTAGAAAGACACAAAAAAAAGGAGAAAGAAATGTTTCTTAAATCAGCTACTTGGTCATTGCAATAAATGCACTTACACATTCACTGAATATACACACTGATGAAATAACCTGAACTTTCAAACAGAAAGGGAACATATTCCTGTGTGACTACAAGCTTCTGGATGGAGTGAAAGCAAACACCATCAATGGGAAGAAGCAGTACTTGATGGCTCCTCTCGTCCTGCTCCACAAAGATCCTGATAATAAACTAATGCCGATTGCTATTCAGGTAATTCAGTTCAGATGAGCTTTATTTACATAGCAAAATATATATATTTTCTATGGTAAATATGAGAGGAAAATCCCAATAATCAGGCAATTCTTTGTGAGCAAGCACTTTGGCAACTGGAAAGGAAAACTCCCTTTTTAACAGGAAGAAACCTCTGTCAGAAGCCACCTCCCACGACAAGTTGGGAGTGAGGGGAGAGGGAGAAGGACAAAAGACATGCTGTAGAAGAAAGACGGATATTAAAAATAACTAATAATTTGACTTATCACTTGACCCTGTCCTTGTATAGCTGAAGCAGACTCCATCAGATGACAATCCGATCTTTCTTCCTACTGATTCTGAGTACGACTGGTTGATCGCCAAGATTTTTGTAAGAAGTGCAGATTTCAATCACCATCAGCTCAATGCTCACCTTCTGCGCACGCACTTGCTGGCTGAGGTTTTTGCAGTGTCACTGCTGCGCAACGTGCCCATGGTGCATCCTCTGTACAAGGTAACTGACGTTTGCTGAAACTCAGTGTTTTGGTTTGTAAATAATTTTAAATAACGTTGAAAGCATTTGAGTTTATCAATGTGTCCACAAAGGACATTTGATTGTGCAACAGCGTATCTCAGCATAATAAATGCCAAAGTTTTGCCCCAATCTAGCACTAACAGAGTTCCCTCTTTCCCTCAGCTCCTCAAACTTCACACACGCTACACTCTGCAGATCAACTTCTTAGCTCGACGCCTTCTCATTTCTGACACTGGCGCTTTCACTCAGGTATGCAAAGAACAGCACACTCACTAGACCTTTACCTAAATAACTGTTTCTTTTTCAGTGTCATGTACAACATTTGTCTCTAACTGTGAGCTACCCATTCTCTAGTTTGCATCATCAGGTGGAGAGGGCATGTTTACAATCCTGAAGAGGTCAGTGTCCTCAATGACCTACAGCTCCCTCTGTATGCCAGATGACATTGCTGAACGTGGCCTAGAAGCTGTGCCAAACTTCTACTACAGGGATGATGGCCTAAAGGTTTGGGATATCATCCACAGGTATGGTAGTTTTGCCCTCTTAATGACGCCACCAAGCTGCTGCAGTTCTGTTATAACAATAATATTTTATTATTTGTTAGTTTATTATTTTTATTTTATTTATGTCATTTTACAATTCTGTTTTCCATCCATCCATCGTCTTCCGCTTATCGGGGGCCGGGTCGCGGGGGCAGCATCCTAAGCAGAGAAGCCCAGACCTCCCTCTCCCCAGCTACCTCCTCCAGCTTGTCTGGGGGAACACCAAGGTGTTCCCAGGCCAGCCAAGAGATATAATCTCTCCTGCGTGTCTTGGGTCTGCCCCTGGGCCTCCTCCCGGATTCTGGGAGTTGGCCCAGGACCGGGAACATTATTTTTTCAATTTGGTTTCCCAATAAAAGATCATTGAAAAAATGAACACAAAATGAACACACAAGAAAGAGATGAAAACAGGCGCTGTTGGAATGCTACTAAGCAAGTAACCCCAGTGGAAGGGTTACGTGACTAGGATGAGGGACCTATGGAATCTTCGATACCCAGCATCCAGATTGATGGCGAAACAACTTGGGGAATGTTTTCCAACATTCAGAAGATGGAACTGCTCAGACAGCTAGAGATTGACGAGGTACAACACAAATGCTACGGCAAGGGGAAGCTAGGATGACAGGTCAAGGGGGAGATATCATCACCTCCACCTGAGATTGGGTGGGGGCCCCAAGTGCGATGGAAGAAGGATCATTGAGCACGAGAGGAACTGACCTGAGAGATAAGATCATGGCAAAGCTGGAAACCTGGATCCTTCATGGCTGGTTACTAAGACTATGTGAAGTACCCTCAGAAGATCTACTAGATCAGGGGTGTCGAACCCCAGGCCTCAAGGACCGGTGTCCTGCAGGTTTTATATGTGTCCTTGATCCATCACAGCTGATTTAAATGGATAAATTACCTCCTCAAAATGTCTTGAAGTTCTCCAGAGGTCTGGTTATGAACTAATCATTCGATTCACATGCGTGATATCTAAAACCTGTAGGACACCTGCCCTCGAGGCCTGGAGTTTGACACCCGTATACTAGATGATGTGAATGCTGCACTATGGACAAGACTGAGACTAACCAGCTGATCTACACCACGGCAACAGTGATCAGTGAGATACTTCGCTACAAGTTCAACAGCCACAAGGAGCAGTGCCCTACATGGAGAAGGAGAATAGAGGCCAAGATAAGGGTAGCACGGAGGGAGGTTAGCCAACTATCGGAGCTGCAGAAAGGTGCAATGAAAAAGGTGCTACGGCCAAGCAAAGACTCATAGCCTTGGCAAACTTGAAGAGGTACACCAAAGAGATAGAAAGCAGGAGAATAAACCAGCTGTTCTCCACAGAACCAGCCATGGTGTACTCTTAATGGCAGGGGAACAATATGAGAATAGCAGCACCAAGGCTGGAAACAGAGCAATAGTGGAAGAGCATATGGGAGAAGAACCCAACCCATGGCATCAATGCTCAGTGGCTAGTGGATCTAAGAGCAGACCACAGCAATCTCCGTGAACAGAGTCATTCAAGAAAGGGTCTCCAGTATGAAGAGTTGGACAGCACCAGGCCCTGACTTGATTCACGCCTACTGGCTGAAGAAGCTGACTGCAGTCCACGAGTGTCTGACAGCACAAATGAACCAGCTTCTAGTCGATGAGAGACACTGAAAATGGAAATACCAGAAGAGCAAAACACCAGCTACTGGTAGACAAAGCAGTCGCTTAAAACTGCAAGACTAGGCTGACCAACCTGTGCACTGCCTGGATTGGTTACAAAAGGCCTATGACTCAATGCCCCACACCACTTCCTGTGGGGCATTCCTCTATCTGCTGGTGGAATGTACCACAGGCAGATAGAGGAAGTGGCTGACATCCAGAAATCCTACCAGTGACTGGACAAAGCTGGAGTGAAAGACAACACAGAGACACTAATCTTGGCAGCACAGGAACAAGCCCCATAGAGGCTGGGGTCTATCACATCAGGCAAGACCCCAGTTGCATGCTGTGTAAAAATGCCCCTAAGATAATCCAGCACATAAGAGTAGACTGCAAGATGCTAGCAGGCAGGGGCATGGAGCGCCATAATCAAGTGGCCGGTGCGGAGTATGGCCTGGAAGTCCCGAGGTCAAAATAGGAGGCGCCGCGTAGGATGGTTGAGTGATCAAGCTAAGCAAGTACCACAGGAAGTTCTGTGGTTCCTGTAGGCACTCAGATGAGACATTAGTATATTAAGTTCAGCTTTAAGTACAGACTAATGTTAAACATTGTTCAATTTTTTAAATTAAAGTTTCTCAGAAGGTGTTAGTACTTCTCTTAAAATGAAAGGTGTGTCTAATACTTACAGATATCTACCATCCCTAAGTAAAATGAATGAAATAAATAATGAAAGCATATTTCATCCAATTTCTCAAAGGTTTGTGCAGGGAATGCTCGGCTACTACTACAAGAGTGACAGTGAAGTCCAGCAGGACTCTGAACTTCAGAAGTGGATTTTGGACATTTTTGAACATGGTTTCTTTTCTCAAGCAGAAACAGGTTGGCTTCAAAGAAATGTTCAGTTCTTATTATGATAAAGTTGATTGATCCTTAGTACTGAGATGTTACATCACTGATGATGTGTCCAGGGGCACCAGAGGGTGTATCATAAACAGTATATATAATTATAATCCAAACATAAATCCAATTTTTGTTTGTTCACCTCAATGCAATTGATGCTGGGGGGGGGGTTTCTGCTCAACAGGAATTCCTCAGACATTTACTTGTGTGACTGAGTTGGTCAAGTTTGTCACCATGGTGATCTTCACTTGCTCAGCCCAGCATGCAGCCGTGAACTCTGGACAGGTGAGTCCTTGTATAAACAGTTTCACTTTTTTTTTTTTTAAACAACAGTGCATGAACATCTGAGAACCTAGGAGACCTTTGGGAGAGCAATGATGATCCATCTCATTTAGGATTCTAGCTGCTCAACAGTCCTGGGTCTTTATCCTGTTCTTCATTTCATGATGTATCAAATGTTTTCAACTGGTGAATGGTCTAGTCTGCAGCAAGGCAAGTTCAGCATCCAGACTCTTCCATAATGAAACTATGATGTGATAGATGCAATATGGGGTTCAGCACTGTCTTGCTGAAATATGTAAGTCCTTCTCTGAAAAAGATGTCATCTGGATGAGAGCATGTGTTGCTCTAAAACCAAACTGTATTTATGTATATTTACATCTGAGAAACTCTGGCTCTCTAACATACTCTGTTTATACCCAGTCATGGTACTGACAAGCTGCAGTTGTTGAGGCATTTCTTCCAAAATCAGTGAAGTTAAACTAAACTGGTCATGCAAAGAGAAAATGTGAATAATTATATAAATAGTACCATAAAACTACAGGTACTATATCACCAATATAAAAAAAGAAAGAAAGAAGGAATTATACATTAAACGCCATTATTACACCATCATTTTACTTTTTAATCAGTTATCTTTTACTTCTTGATCAAATGCAGTATGACTATGGTGGCTGGATGCCCAACACTCCCATCTCCCTGCAACTCCCGCCACCGACCACAAAGGGGACGACAAGCGAGGCCACAATGTTGGCGACCTTCCCTGACGTCAATGTAACAGTTAAGGGCATGGCCACCGTGTGGTTACTCAGCAAGCAGTCCAGTGACTTTGTAAGCAGCAAAGATTTCATTAAGAATGACAGGAATTATGTCTGAATTTAATTTTTGTAAACACATTACAACTGTATACAATCATTCCAAGAGCCTATTTTGAATAAAAACAAATAATTGTTTTAATTGAATTTTGTTGAAGAAAACTTAAATGTATCATTGTTCTCATCAGGTCCCTCTTGGCCAGTACCCGGAGGAGCATTTCATTGAGGAAATTCCTCGCAAAATACTAAAGGATTTTCAGATGGAGCTTGAAGATTTAAGTTTAGTTATTAAAGCCAGAAACAAGCGTTTAGAAGTGCCATACACCTACATGGATCCGGCAGAGTTAGAAAACAGTGTGGCCATTTGAATATTAGAAGACTCAGCTGTGAGACAAAATTCAGTTCCCTCTTCAAACAACAGCAGGGAAAGACCTCTAAGTTCTGACTTTTACTGATGAAATAGAACAAAGAACTTACTACTTATAATCACTATATACTAAACTGTAATTTTTTTCATCTGTGTTAAAATGTGATTCTTTTTTTGCATTACAATCTTGAATCATCTGATTTGAAATGAAAAATGTTTGATTTTTGGGGGTGTCTGTTTTGAGACAGTTGATCTCCTGATCATGATGTATTTTCTTCTTAGAAAACATTTACTGCATTTCATTGTTTATATTTTCATTATTTTAATGTTTCAATTTTCTTGAGCTAAACCCAAACAGCTTTTTGATGAGTTAGACAACATGAACACCCTAAACTTCGCCTGAGACTGCTACTTCATCTCGGCCACCAATGTGCACTTGGTTTCTTTGTTTCTTTGCTGAAACCTGATTGTATTTTAGCATCATATTCTAAATTATCAGTTCTCTAAAGCCTCATTTAATGCATGGCACAGATTAAACACACATGGCTCACAGACATTAACAAGATGGGTCTGCATTATCCACATTAGCCTGCTTATACTGTTGACATGTGTAGCATATTTATTTAACACTGCAAAATAGAGTGATGTTTACATAGGCCACTGTATTTTGTGTAGATACCATCTCAGTGGCAAAAATGTGATTATATTCAATTCAGTTCAATTTATATAGCACCAAATCTCAACAACAGTCATCTCAATTCAGAATGTGATAATATCAATTTCCTTTACACTCACTGGGCACATTATTAGGTACACCTTGCTAGCACAAAGCTAGAACAAAGTGTTGGAAATATTCTTCAGTTGCTGCAGATTTGTCAGCTACACATCCATGATGTGAATCAAAGCTTATCTACTGGGTTGAGATCTTATGACTTTGACCATTTAAGTACAGCTCATTGTCATCTCAAGAAACCTGTTTGAGATGAAGTGAGTTTTGTGATATGAAACATTATCCTACTGCCCACATAGCAGACAGGTCTGGCCGGGATCTGGTGTCAAACCAGCACTGCTGGCTGACTTCTGATGGAAGCAGCCATCAGAAGATGGGTACACTGTGATAATTAAGGGACTGACATGGTCTGCAACAATACTCAGGTAGGTCGCTGTGTTTAAACAAGGCTCAATTGGTACCAAGGAGCAGACCAACGTCTGACAAGAAAATATCCTCCCATACCATTATAGTCACTGATACAAAGCTGTATGGATCTATGCTTTTATGTTGTTTGCACCATCTAAATACTGGAGCAGAGAAACCAAAACCAGGCAGTGTTTTTCCAATCTCCTATTGTCCAGTTGAGTGAGCTCATGTCAAATATGGCCCCATTTTCCTGTCTTGACAGGAATGACACCTGGTGTGGCCTATCTGCTTCAAGATTAGACATGACTCATTACAAGTGTTGCTTGTAATGAGTCCTAACTCGAATTATTTGTAGTAGTCTGGCATTTTCCCTCTGATTTCTAATACTCTGCCTGGCACCAACAACCATGCCAAGTCTAAAGTTTAAGGCTACGTCCACACGTACACGGGTATTTTGAAAACTGAGATTTTCCGTTTTCGTTTTAAAAAATAATCCCGTCCACACGTAAACGCAGAAATGAAGGAAAACGCTGCTAGGAACATGCCAAAGCAACAGGTGGCGATATATTCCTAACCATGTAGAAATGTTGGCCAATCAGAAGTCTAGAAGCCTCGGTGGGAAATAGTAAACAAGGATGGGGCATAGAAGCAGAACCGAGTCGTATGTGTGGAGGGACAGTAACTGTGTGTGTATATGTAAGCATTTAAACACTGCAGAGAGTACAATTAACAGTAATAGTATTGTAGAAATTCATTTCACCGAAACAATAACGTGGCGCACAGTGTGACGTCAAAAAAGGCGCACACCTTTGACGCTGCGTTTTCTCTGTTTTTCTCGTCCACACGTCAACGCAAAAACTGAGTTTTCAAAAATCTCCACCCTGGCCGGAGTTTTTAAAAATCTCAGTTTTCAGTGACCGAAAACGCCGTTTACGTGTGGACGAAAAGTGCAAACGCATAGAAAAATCTGCGTTTTCAAAAATACCCGGGTACGTGTGGACGTAGCCTAAATCAGCTTTCTTCCCCTTTCTGATGCTTGGTTTGAACTTCAGGTTGCAGGTTGTTTTTGAGTTGTTGCCAAATGTTGTTGTTTTTTTGTTTTTTTATGTTAAAGAGAAGCTGAACAGTTGCACACAACAAAGTGGCTGGTCAGTGTATACAGTAGTTTACCTACGAGAAGCAGTTATAATAATAAAATGTTTTTTAAAAAAAATAAGAATCTTGGGACTAAATTCTTAATTTCTTGTTTTGTTCTTAAAAATCTGTCATATCTTTTCTCAGAATAAGGTTTTTGAATGATATTTATTATTAAATTAATACCTTTATTCATTTAATAATGAATAAAGGTATTCATTAATCAATGCATAAATGAATAGATGCCCTCTGAGTTCTGTGTAATATATGCAAGATCTGTTTTGCTAAATAAGAGACTAAAATTGCTCTGTTCACCTGTGGTCTGTGCAGCAAAATCTAAACCTGAAGCACCACTTTGGGGGGGAAGGAAATTGTCTTCATTCTAACAGAAGAGTATTTGCAATTTGTAACTGTGCTGAAGTTTCAACAGTCTGTGGAGACTCTCACTTCCTCTGTCTGTTTGTAGGATGCAACATTTTACGCTGCCATATCTCTTCTGGAAAGCAGAAATTTCCCTGAAATTTGCGGTTCCTGCAAGGAGACATCTGGAACTTCCCCATGTCGCACAGTGATAAACTTGTTCAGATTCCAAACTGGACAGCGGGTTTGTGTACTTGAACGTGACTATTACCGTGTATTGTACTGTTTGTTCAGCACCTCAGTATGCGCAGTATTTAGAATCTGAATAACTCAGAAGCATAACATTTCAATGGCTGTCACTATTATAGATTTTGCTGTCTATGTTGGGCACAGCCCGGTAGTGGTGTTGCTCTTGCAAAAAAGAGAGATATTTTTATGATACCAATTTTATTGCTTTTCGAGGTTGCTGCTGACCATGTGCTGAATGAACTTAATTTGTCCTTGACTGCTTGCAGGCCTCCTCAACTTCTAAGTGGATTTTAATTCTCATTTGTTTTTGCAATC
This sequence comes from Aulonocara stuartgranti, assembly GCF_965226115.1. NCBI lineage: Eukaryota > Metazoa > Chordata > Actinopteri > Cichliformes > Cichlidae > Aulonocara > Aulonocara stuartgranti. The sequence goes on along the minus strand of NC_138944.1, from coordinate 24,210,929 downwards.
CAGCTAACGAGTGACAAAACTTGTTACTTTCTGCAATTCACACATTGGTAAATGACTAATGGACTGTTTCTTACATGGCACTTTGTTACTCAATTTGAGCACTCATAGCACTTTAGAGCATACCTCATTCATCTAGTCACTCAGATTCATACAAGCACTTTCTTTCTTTGCCTAAGTAAATGGTAAGTGGTAAATGGATTGATTCTTATATAGCGCTTTTCTACTCAAAGCGCTTTACTCAGCATTCACCCAATCACACAAACACTTTCTTCTGTGCTTTTAAGTTCTCACTAACTAACTAACTACTACTCATTCATACTCCTGGATGCATCAGAGAGCAACTTAGGGTTAGTATCTTGCCCAACATGCAGACTGGGGGAGCCTGCTCTACCTCCTGAGCTACCGCCAGCATAAGCGGTTTCTAGCTAGCATTCACACACCTTCACACTCTGATGAATGCATTAAAAAGCAACTTATTGTTCAGTATCTTACCCAAGAATACTGGCTGCTTTGGCTCCTGAGCTACAGTTAACCTACTACATTCCTGACGTTCTGATCCATAGTTTAGTTTACCTAAAGTTTAGGGAAACTTTATTTTAGGTAAACTAAAGTTTAGGTAAACTAGTTAAGTTTTTTTTCTGCAACTAATGGAAGCTATTTTGACAAGTTGTTATTCTGTTGTACAGTGTAATAAACACTTCATTGGCACATTTAGAATATTAGAAGATTATATTTTATATAAATAACCATCTGATATTTTAGTGTACAAAAGTAACTTTGCTCACTTCAGCAAAGCACAACAGAGAACTACACTGATCATTATAAACTCTTTTCTGTGCTCCTCTTGAAATAAATTAGCCAAACTGGCATTTATAAACTCAGCAGGGATAGCACTTCAGGCAAAATCCCAAATTAGAAAAGATGCCCCCCTTCCAAATGTTGGAAAGTGAAATATAACATTTCTTGTTAACTAAGGAGAAAATCCTGCCTTTTTTTCTTCTTTGTTTTAAAGGGAGCATCAGAATTCTGTTATGATGTTGGAAGGATTCAGAGTGTAGTGTATCTATATAAATATACATTAAACCTTTTAATGGTCAACATAATCACCACATTGTTATAGTTCGAAAAAAAAAACGGTGGCTTCGTGACTCTCGTGCTTTGCATTATAATCATTGTGTGCTTTAATCTTAAGGCAAATATTAAAACGTAATGATTTTTTTTATTGTTATCATATAAGTTTGCTGGCAATTAAACATGAGACAAAATCAATGAAAAATTTTAATTAGGAGATTTTAAAATGAGCTGTTTAGATTTGTGGATTTAATGTCAGAGACGTAACACTAACCAGTTCTACACATCAGAAATCTCCAAGACCGTTGAATCATGCAGGTCATGAAATGACTTTATACTTCATACTTTAAAGCGAGTCTGCTCTTGCTATTGATTTCAACCTAATTTCTAACCTTTTACTGGAATTGAGAGAATAGCAATTCCGTGAATACGAGTCACTTCATACCTGTTCTGCATGACTAGCAGAGGCAGGTTTTGTAATCCTATTCTCACACTTAGTTTCACCATCTAAAACACAAATTCAGTGAAAGCCACAATCAAACAAACACCTTTTCACTGTAACCTTACACTGTAGCAGGAAGTGGTACCCGAATCAGTGTATTTTTAATCCTTTGGTCTAATGTTTAGGTTGTCTCAGGGTGGTTGTTGAACCAATTTAGTGTTGTTACTGCACTGAAGTGCCTTTTAACTGAGTATGTGCCAATAGTTACTACAGAAAACTAGAGTGATAAGTATTAGTAGGAACGTTTTGGTTTTACCTGAGGATTATGCACTTGCAGACACATTTAAAATCCTTTTCTCTTTAACTCTACTGATATTTAACACGAAAACTATTGTGCTGCACACATTACAGCAAAGTGAGTGTTGACTGATGATTGTGCAAACATATTTTTTCTCGTGGAAGGAAACTCCGCCCTTCATTCCAGTTTGCTGCACATGAATACGTTTTCCACTTTTGTATCCCCCATAGATGGACCAACAACTTGAAGCCCACCAAACTCCTGAAATCAGCGAACAAATATCACCACACCATTTAAACTTTTTTTTTTTTACATAATATAATTATTAACGGAGGCAAAACAACTTAACTGTATTTACCACTACCCACTTTGATTTCATGACCATGCTCACAGAGCCATTGTTTAGTTATTATTCTGGCTCATTAACAAAAATAACAGATTTTTATTTTCCTATAAACAGTCCAACAAGGATACAATTCTATGTAGAGGCACATTACACTGGTGGTTACGGTGGCCCTGAGAGGCCAAACGGACTGCAACTAAAGAAAACACCAGCAATATGAAAACCGCTGCAAAAGCACACAAAACACAACGGAAATGGAAAAAAAATAAAATAGAAATAGGAAAAAACTGATTTCCAAAAGCACAAGAGAAGTGTTTCGGGGGAGACAATAACCGACGGACCAGTTGCAGGAACCAAAATATGCTAAGCATTGCGCTGTGAGACATTTAAAAGTGGAGGATCTAGGCACCTCACTGACCATGTGGGTGCCTGTGAACAGTGACCTGAGAATCATTCAAGCATAAAAATCACTCAAAGGATGAACCAGTGTTGTATCTACACTGTGGCGGGCGTGGTCGGTGGTGCCGCAGCAGGGAAGGCGGACGCACCTGCGCTGCATCACAGTCACGCCTCGCCAGCTTAAAATCTGCTCTGCCTGCTGTGTGTTGTTGTTGTAGAAGTGTTCAGCTGCAAGCTGTGTATGTAACATGACAGCAAATGACATGACAGCGGTAAATAAAAGAATAAAGATACGTGAAAGCATCTTCATGTCGTCGGGTCAGCCGTGGTCATTTAAATACACACCACTTAGCAAAGAGGGTATTTTAACTTTTAACTTTGTCTTTATATTTTATGACTGGTAGCTTCCTTTAAAATATAATTTATTCCAATATCTTTCACTGAATTTATAGAAAAGGCCTTAGCTCTTAGCCAAAAACCTGGCATATAGTATGCAGTGTATCCTCCAAAAAATTGAGGTAATTGAACAAGGCCTGCTACAAAAGAACGTAGCAGGCCTAAGAAACTATCTACAGCAGATCAACATCTGAAAGTCATCTTTTTACCATATATGTATAACATATATAAATAAATTCAACAAAGACCTGACACCGGACCTGAAACATGCATCTGGCCCTTCAGCTGATCCAGCTTATCAAAACTTCATCATAAATGGTCTCTGTCACGGCCTGGGGGATCAGCAGGATGCTGATCGGCTATTTCTACCTTTTTCTCTCTCTTGCTCTCTCTCTACTCCTCTCTGTCGCCGGGGCGGAACTCATTGTGGCTTCACGCCTTCGGCCCACGGAAGGGCGTGATGCCCATTAAGGCGATTAGCATTTGAGCCAGCTGGTCTTCGTTGGATCGTTGTCTACCATGCGTCAAAGCTAGAGCTCAGTTAAGTCAAGAGTCTATTATGAACGTCCATCCATCTTCATCCGCTTTATCCGGGGCCGGGTTGCGGGGGCAGCAGCCTAAGCAGAGAGGCCCAGACCTCCCTCTCCCCAGCCACCTCCTCCAGCTTATCCAGGGGAACACCAAGGCGTTCCCAGGCCAGCCGAGAGATATAATCTCTCCAGCGTGTCCTGGGTCGCCTCCTCCCGGTGGGGCATGCCTGGAACACCTCACCCAGGAGGCGCCCAGGAGGCATCCTTGTCAGATGCCCGAACCACCTCAGCTGGCTCCTTTCGATGTGGAGGAGCAGCGGCTCTACTCTGAGCCCCTCCCGGATGGCCGAGCTTCTCACCCTATCTCTAAGGGAGAGGCCAGCCACCCTTCAGAGGAAGCTCATTTCTGCTGCTTGTATCCGTGATCTCGTTCTTTCGGTCACTACCCACAGCTCGTGGCCATAGGTGAGGGTAGGGACGTAGATCGACCAGTAAATTGAGAGCTTCGCTTTTACACTCAGCTCCCTCTTCACCACGACGGACCGGTGCAGCGTCTGCATCACTGCAGCTGCAGCCCCAATCCGTCTGTCGATCTCCGGCTCCCTTCTCCCATCACTCGCGAACAAGACCCCGAGACACTTGAACTCCTCCACTTGGGGCAGGAACTCATCCCCGACCCGGAGAGCGCACTCTACCCTTTTCCGGCTGAGAACCATGGCCTCAGATTTGGAGGTGCTGATCCTCATTCCCGCTGCTTCACACTCAGCTGCGAACCGCTCCAGTGCGAGCTGGAGACCCTCACCCGATGAAGCCAACAGAACCACATCATCCGCAAAAAGTAGAGATGAGATTATGAGGCCACCAAAGCGAAAGCCCTCCGCCACTTGGCTGCGCCTAGAAATCCTGTCCATAAAAATTATGAACAGAACCGGAGACAAAGGGCAGCCCTGGCAGAGCCCATCACCCACCGGGAACGAGTCCGACTTATTGCCGGCAATGCGAACCAAGCTCTTGCAACGGTTGTATAGGGATCGAATGGCCCGTAGCAATGGGCCAGACACCCCATACCGCAACACCTCCCACAGGACACCCCGAGGGACATGGTCGAATGCCTTCTCCGAGTCCACAAAACACATGTAGACTGGTTGGGCAAACTCCCATGCACCCTCAAGTATCCTCGAGAGGATAAAGAGCTGGTCCAGTGTTCTGCGACCAGGACGAAAACCGCATTGTTCCTCCTGTATCCGAGGTTCGATTAGCGGACGAACTCCCCTTTCCAGCACCCTGGCATAGACTTTCCCAGGGAGGCTGAGGAGTGTGATCCCCCTGTAGTTGGAACACACCCTCCGGTCCCCCTTCTTAAAGATGGGGACCACCACCCCGGTCTGCCAGTCCACAGGTACTGCCCCTGATCTCCACGCAACATTGTAGAGGCGTGTCAACCAGGACAGCCCTACAACGTCCAGAGTTTTCAGGAACTCGGGGGCAGACCTCATCAACACCAGGGGCTCTGCCACCAAGGAGTTGTTTAACTGCCTCAGTGACCTCGCCCCCGGAAACTGGCGGGTCATTCCCCTCATCCCCAGACTCTGCTTCCTCCTCAGAAGATGTGTCAGTGGGATTAAGGAGGTCCTCGAAGTATTCCTTCCACCGCCTGACAATTTTCGCAGTCGACGTCAACAGCATGAACGTTGTAATTAATTCTCGTTTCCTCATCTACAGACCTCCTGAATACCTTCCCTGTGTGAATCATTGTGTCAAGTGTGGAGAGTGGAACTGCGGTTGTGAGTGTGGAGAATTGGAGAACGAGTGACTACCCCTTTGGATTTCCCTGGAGCCTCATCCCTCACTTTGTTGTATATAGCGCTGCCCTGCACTTCCTGTATAAACACCTGGTGGATTCTGTAAATAAATTCTTGTGTACAGCTGATTCTGGAGTCCTGCGCTTGAGTGCCCACGTTGAACCATAACAGTCTCAGTGAAAGTGTGACTGTCAAGTCATTCTTAAGGAAGCAAAACAGGGAGAAAAGGCTGACGTAGGCCAAATTACACAAGAATGGGAAAGAACATCAGTGAAAAAAGGTCACATGTAGAGATGAATCCAAATTGAAAATTGAATTTAAAAAAATTATGGTTCAAATCATCAATGTATTTAGGAAAGAGGTCAGGAGTACTTTTCTATGCTGTGGTGTGCAATAGACTCAATACTTGAAATGTGCAATTCACTTGTATTTTTATTTTTTATTCCTATTTATTCTATTTATCCCCTTTGTATATTTTATTTATATTTGTCTCTGTATTTATATATGTGTGTGTGTGTGTGTGTGTATATATATATATATATATATATATATAACAATTCTGTAACTGTAACTTCGGTCGTTGCTGTGCTTTTTGGAAGTCGAATTTCCCAGAGGAACCCACCCGAGGGATTAATAAAGTTCTATCTTATCTTATCTTATCTTATCTTATCTTAGGAGAGGTACAGCAGTGAGTTTTACAGCCATCTGTAAAACACAATGGGGGCTCTGTCATATTTTGATTATCCCTGAAGGCTACTGAAAGAAATTTCAAGGAAGCCTATCTAAGAGAAGAGTCATACCAAATATTGACTTTAAGGTGTGTTAAAATTCTACAAAACTTTTTTGGTGTGTGTATTTAGCAAATAGTTGCATACTTCTACATTTCACAGTGGCTGCGATTTCTCTTGAATAAAATAAAGCCTCGTTATTTCATCATCAGCTCAAATTCCTGTGGTTTCTCAGGTTACAGCAGTTGATCACACATGTCCAACATTTCAACACAACACCTACCTGATGCAATTGCCTGGACACTCCCACTAAAATGTGTCAATAAAAAGAGACGATCGTGGGGGCAACTTCTGACAGAGTAGTTATTCCAAGGATCTGACCACATTCAAGAGGGAAAATGGTGCAGTATAAAGTGACCGTATTCACTGGTGATCACCTTAATTCCACTACTCTTAACAATGTCTTCATTAAGCTGGTGGGCACAGATGGGGAGAGTGATCGCACGTGGCTCATGGGCTTGAAAGGGGCTACATCCTTCGTTATAGGAGCCGTAAGTCTGAAATATGCATCTTCATGATTAAATGTATCTCAGGTTTCCTGTATGAGATGATACACAAATGAAATCATTTTTGTGGAAATAAGGGGAATCTATCACCATGAAGATGGTCAAAGCAAACAGTTCACTTCATGGACCACAGTAAATTATAACAGGAATTGTATGCTCGAGTGTTACAGCTCAGCACAAACTGCTATGTCATTCTTTAGGTATCAAAGTTTAAGGTGTCCTGCCCCACTTCGCTTGGAAATCTTGTGCTGATAGAGTTAGACAAACAATCTCTCCCACTGTTCCCGGAGGACGCTTGGTTTTGTGCCAAGGTGGAAGTGAAATCCCCTGAAGGAGACATCTACAGCTTTCCCATCTACCGCTGGATTGCTGATAGCAAGGTGCACCGCTTCAGGGATGGAAAAGGTTTGGGAAACTGTGCTCATCTTAAATCTTGTTCTGTAGTTACAAACCAGTGAGGACAACAAAAATCTTGTAATGAGACTAAAGCAGTTTTCCAATATACCACATTCACAAGAAACCCTTTTTCTTTCTTTCTTTCTTTTCTTTTTTTTTTATAGCTCTGAGAGTCTTTGAAGACAACCATCATCTTGGCAGGTACAGTCGGCAGCAGGAGATTCAGCAGCGAGAGGAAGACTATCGGTGAGAATTCAGAGCTTATACACATTTTAGCCTTACAGCTCCTGAAACTAGAATACAAATGCTGTCCAGTTATAGCTGAATATCCTAATACTAAACCTAAAGCTTAAATATATTTAAGCATTAAATTAAGCATTGCAGCATATTCTTTGTCTGCTGGGATTAATTAAAAGAAATTAAACTATTGCATATGTTGCAGATAAAAAGTATATCATGTCATACTGTAACTAACTTCCTCATCATCGCTGTTTCTTCGTTTCATCAGCTGGGATGCATATGCAGAGAAAATACCTCACTCCATGAAGGCAGAAAACCTATTTTCACTCCCGTATGAGGTTCAGTTCTCCTTCACCAAAACTAAAGAGTTTCTCTACACTGCTTCCACAGGGTGAAGTTCTGTTATACATATTTTTCTCTTTACTCTTTACTCCTCTGTCACTGTGCCCCAGGGCGGCTGTGGCTATACAGTAGCTTGCCATCACCAGTGTGTGAATGTGTGTGTGAATGTGTGGATGATTGTGTATAGTGTAAAGCGCTTTGGGGTCCTTAGGGACTAGTAAAGTGCTATACAAATACAGGCCATTTACCATATTTTTCTCTTTACTTATCAAAAGTATATTAAGTATCATAATGAAGTTAAATAAATGTGCTCTTCTGTTTCAGACTGACTGAGCTGAAGCTGAAGGGACTGGATAACTGTAAGAAGAAGTGGGATAATATTGACAGCATCAATCGAGTGTTTTGCTGCAAAAAGACTGAAATATCAGGTACTGTACTAACATCATAGCATATTGGAGTCCTTATACAGTATGCACTCTATGCAATAATGAGCTGAATATTGGGCAGCCTGTTCTGTAAACCATCTATATTCTTACCAGAGAAATCGGACTTTTCTTTTACAGTTCACGTAATGAAGACTCTCAGACCCTGAACTTCTGACATTAATTCAGAAATTTAGCAGAATTTAGTAGCTCACAGTTTCAAAAATAATAAGTTAAATGTCTCTTTTTCACAGAATATGTTCATGAACACTGGAAAGAGGATGCTTTCTTTGGCTACCAGTTTCTAAATGGTGTCAACCCCATGTTGATTCAGCTTTGTACAGCCCTGCCCAGTAACTTCCCTGTCACTGATGACATGGTCTTTCCCCATGGCCAGTGCAGCCTGGCAGATGAAATGAAGGTGATCATCTGAATTCTTTATAATAAATTGATTTTTTGTCAAATAATTGTACTTGTACAGTCACTGACTAAATATTATATCCACACTGTTGCAATATCCTGAACTTTCAAACAGAAAGGGAACATATTCCTGTGTGACTACAAGCGTCTGGATGGAGTAAAAGCAAACACCATCAATGGGAAGAAGCAGTACTTGATGGCTCCTCTCGTCCTGCTCCACAAAGATCCTCATGATAAGCTAATGCCGATTGCCATTCAGGTAATTCAGACAGTAAGGTTTAAGTTCGTGTATTTATCAGCTCATCAGTAGAGATAGCACACCTGTTAATGTGTAAAGCAATTGTTCATGTACAACGTCATTGTAAAATCAAAATATAAGGATATTCTATTTGCAACCATAGCTAGTACCATATCTGAACACCAGCTGTGAAGTGTTTTTGCTGAGCCTTAGCCTTGTGAAAGTTCATCCCATAGCAGTATCCAGATTGCTGAATGCAGAGTCTGACACGTACATAAATCAAGTCAGTTTCATTTATGGCGCCAAAATCACAAACAGCCTTCCCAGTTCATTCTGTACAATACACTCACACAGATGCAACATATTTACTGAGCAGAGAGAGATAGCATCAGTAAAAACTAATTAAAAGCTAATTAAAAGCATCATGTAAAGCTGTTCAGAAAGGATTCAGTGGAAATTCCCCATAAGGGATCAGCAGAGTATCAAACTTTAAAGATAAACTTGTCAAACATAGAACAGGAACTGAAATTTCATCAGTCTTGATCAGTAATTGATTTTAGGAGCATACTTGATCATCTGTATCAAATGACTACTCTGCCCTGTCCTTCTGTAGCTGAAGCAGACTCCATCAGATGACAATCCGATCTTTCTTCCTACTGATTCTGAGTACGACTGGTTGATCGCCAAGATTTTTGTAAGAAGTGCAGATTTCAATGAGCATCAGCTCAATGTTCACCTTCTGCGCACGCACTTGCTGGCTGAGGTTTTTGCAGTGTCACTGCTGCGCAATGTGCCCATGGTGCATCCTCTGTACAAGGTAACTGACGTTTGCTGAAACTTCAGTTTGTTTTATGCCATTATTTCAGTGGTGTGGAAAGCATTTGTCCATAATGGCTGGTTGTGGACAATAAAATGAAGTGTTGCCCCAATCATGTCACTAACCGAGTTCCCTCTTTCCCGCAGCTCCTCAATCCTCACACGCGCTACACTATGCAGATCAACGTCTTAGCTCGGCGTCTTCTAATTTCTGACACTGGCAATTTCACTCAGGTATGCAGTACGACCAGCACACTTATGGCGTAAAAACTGTTTCCGCAAGTGCAAATGTTGAATTTTAGGGAGAAAATTACTTTGAGCGGAGAAAAGTTTAATTTGACCAAACAAAATTAACTGCTGCATGCAGTATGTGTGATAAGTATGTTATTTTATTTGAAAATATAAAATGTTTTAAGTCCATTGTTGGTTTTAATCTAGTTTAAACCAAACCACTCTATTGGATTTAGCTACACTTTGGACAGTGTTTCTGGAATGCTGTGGCTAGCGAGCTGATTGGAGACCAAAACAGCCAATCAGAATTTTTGCATCCAAGTCTGTGATTGGTTTGTTTTGTGGCACATACGCACTGAGAGCAGGCCTACAGATGTCCGTCAGCACACAGAGCAGAGATCTGAGCAAGAGCAAATGCCAACAACCGAGTGGCTGTTATTGTGTGTGTAAATGGATAATAGCAAACACTGAAATGCATTTCTTGCACACAGCAATGAATTGTGTTCACTCAAATTAAACTTTTCTTCAATCAAAAATATTTTTCTTCTCAAAATGCAACAACAACACTTTTTTTTTCTCTTTTTGTAACGTGCGCTCAGAGTAGAGGCACAAAAATAACACCATACACACTCACTAGACCTTTACCTTAAGAATTGTTTTTCTTTTTCAGTGTCATGTACAACATTTGTCTCTAACTGTGAGCTACCCATTCTCTAGTTTGCATCATCAGGTGGAGAGGGCATGTTTACCATCCTACAGAGGTCAGTGTCCTCATTAACCTACAGCTCCCTCTGCATACCTGATGACATTGCTGAACGTGGCGTGGAGGCTGTGCCAAACTTCTACTACAGGGATGATGGACTAAAGGTTTGGGATATCATCCACAGGTACCACACTTTCTTTTCTTTTGATTTTGATTTTCTCCTAATGATGCCATCAAGCTGCAACAATTCAGAGTTTGTAAATAATGGGTCATCCTATCTTAAATCAGCATAAAAAACTGATCTGGTCTTTCTCCACAGTATTGGCTGGTTAAAATATGAAAATCAATAAATAAAAGCCTCCTGTAAAGTCATATATTTGAGCACACAGTAATAACAAACTTTCCTTTGCAAAAGACAACAATGACAATTTCTTTGCACAGCGTGTAAAGCACATGGTGTAAAGCATTGGTCTCATTGTCTGTTTGCTTTTTGTTTTTTGTATTTATGGTCTTCATTGGTGAAGGAATTGAATTAAGAGATGTCTTTGTGCTGGCTAACCGATTTGTTATCATTGTCATTAATATTATTTCAAATCTCCAATGTGGACAGAAAAAGACAGATACGTTACACCTTTTCTATGTACCTTTTTTAACTAGATTTCTTTGTTTTATTGCAAAAGCTTTCTTTTGTGAATGTCACATTTGAGTGTGGCTTGCATAACACCTCTTCTTCTAGTCTTTGCCAACATTTTCCTTGCATCAGTTTTTTCGGTTAGTCTGTTTTTTAACCTTCATTGACCAACAAGTAAAACTTATGAGATCTGTTTTGCAAGAGTATCCTGAGCCTGTTCTTTAATAGTGTATGTTTAAACAAGTTATGTCCCTTTGTATATCAGTAGCTGTCACCACATGTACAGCCTGCCTTGATCTTATTAAACAACATTTAGATTTCTGTTGAAACTAAAATGCCTCTAAACTGAGAGATGTGTCTGCTACTTACAGAAGCCTACCTTCACTAAGTTAAATTATAAACACTTGGTGTGTTGATCGTGAACCTGTAACCTCCCTATTTTTAATCAGGACAAGGTACTTTGTGCCATTTATTTTTATGTAGTTTTTGAAACAAAAGAATTAGGGCAAATACAATTTTTTATTATTTAAATAATCCTGGAGCAGTTTGTGTACAAATAATAAAAACATGTTTTACACAGTGTATTCCCATTTCTCAAAGGTCTGTGCAGGGAATACTCGGCTACTACTACAAGAGTGACCGTGAGGTCCAGGAGGACTCTGAACTTCAGAAGTGGATTTTGGACATTTTTGAACATGGGTTCCTTTCTCAAGCAGAAACAGGTGAGTTTCAATTACTATCTTCAATTATTATGATGATAGTGGTGATTTCTCCATACTATATATTGCAACCTAAACCTAAAGGAATGATGCTGTTATTTCAGGAATTCCTCAGACATTTACCAGTGTGACTGAGTTGATCAAGTTTGTCACCATGGTGATCTACACCTGCTCAGCCCAGCATGCAGCTGTGAACAGTGGACAGGTGAGTTCTTATATTATCCCAATAATGAAAAAAATGGCACAGTTTACAATGTCAATAAAAACACGATCAATGTAATGGTCTGCAAATCTCAAAAACCCTAATTTTATTCACAATAGAACATAAAAAACATCACATGCCTCCCTAAGACGCTCTTTTTATAGTCAGTCATGTTACTGACAAGTTGTAGCTTATGAAACATTTCTCCCAAAATCAAATGAACTCATTGTCATGCAAAGGGAAAATGTAAATAATTGTATGAATAATACCATACAACAGCAGGAAGGTAACAACAATATTAAAAAACAAAGACAGAATTAAAAACTATGCTTTTTAATCTTAGTAAATCCTTTACTTATTCATTAAATACAGTTTGACTATGCTGGCTGGATGCCCAACACTCCCATCTCCCTGCAACTCCCACCACCGACCAAAAAGGGGACGACAAGCGAGGCCACGATGTTGGCGACCTTCCCTGATGTCAACGTAACAGTTCAGGGCATGGCCACCGTGTGGCTCCTCAGCAAGCAGTCCAGTGACTTTGTAAGGAGCAAAGATTTCATTAAGAATGTCAGAAATTATGTTTACAGTAAATTTTTGTGAATAATTTTGAGTTATTTTGACAAAAATTTGAATGTTGTTGAAGAAAAACTAAATGTATCACTGTTCTCATTAGGTCCCTCTTGGCCAGTACCCAGAGGACCACTTCACTGAGGAGATTCCTCGCAAGATATTAAAGGATTTTCAGACGGAGCTTGAAATTTTGAGTGGAGTCATCAAAGCCAGAAACAAGCACTTAAACGTGCCATACACCTACATGGATCCAGCAGTGGTAGAAAACAGTGTGGCCATTTGAATATTAGAAGATAAGAAGACAAATTTAGCTTTTCAAGCGAAAGCAGGGAAAGAAATGCAAGTTCTGAGTTTTACTGATGAAATGGCGCAACGAACTTACTGCTTCTGATCATTGTATGCTGATTTGCGATTTTTACTTATCTGTTGAAATATGTCTGGGTAACATTTTCATCACTCTATGAGAGTGTCTGCTCTGAGCCAGAGTCTTACTAAAACTTTACCAAATTACATTGCTTATATTTTCATTATTTTAATGTTTTGTTGTGTTTCTCCCACACAGATTTGTTTTATTCATTAAAAATATATTGCATTACTCCCAAATCAACAAGCATTGTTATTCTGTTATTGAATTAGTCCTTGACCTTTGTTTTAATCACCAAAAATAAGCACTGTTTTATGCTTTTATGCCTTAACACAATAAAAGTTTTTTTTTTGTTCATTTATTTATTTATTTATGGAACAGCTATTTGGTGTCTGGTATAATATTAACATCATAAATTCTGTCTAAAGCTTTATTTTAGCTAACGTGCACTTTCTACATTTCTTTGTAGAATCATTTTTAAATTCTAGTTTTGTTGTACAGTGGGGCAAAAAAGTATTTAGTCAGCCACCGATTGTGCAAGTTCCCCCACTTAAAATGATGACAGAGGTCAGTAATTTGCACCAGAGGTACACTTCAACTGTGAGAGACAGAATGTGAAAAAAAAAAATCCATGAATCCACATGGTAGGATTTGTAAAGAATTTATTCGTAAATCAGGGTGGAAAATAAGTATTTGGTCAATAACAAAAATACAACTCAATACTTTGTAACATAACCTTTGTTGGCAATAACAGAGGTCAAACGTTTACTATAGGTCTTTACCAGGTTTGCACACACAGTAGCTGGTATTTTGGCCCAGTCCTCCATGCAGATCTTCTCGAGAGCAGTGATGTTTTGGGGCTGTCGCCGAGCAACACGGACTTTCAACTCCCGCCACAGATTTTCTATGGGGTTGAGGTCTGGAGACTGGCTAGGCCACTCCAGGACTTTCAAATGCTTCTTACGGAGCCACTCCTTTGTTGCCCGGGCGGTGTGTTTTGGATCATTGTCATGTTGGAAGACCCAGCCTCGTTTCATCTTCAAAGTTCTCACTGATGGAAGGAGGTTTTGGCTCAAAATCTCACGATACATGGCCCCATTCATTCTGTCCTTAACACGGATCAGTCGTCCTGTCCCCTTGGCAGAAAAACAGCCCCATAGCATGATGTTTCCACCCCCATGCTTCACAGTAGGTATGGTGTTCTTGGGATGCAACTCAGTATTCTTCTTCCTCCAAACACGACGAGTTGAGTTTATACCAAAAAGTTCTACTTTGGTTTCATCTGACCACATGACATTCTCCCAATCCTCTGCTGTATCATCCATGTGCTCTCTGGCAAACTTCAGATGTGCCTGGACATGCACTGGCTTCAGCAGCGGAACTCATCATCTGTATAAAAGACACCTGTCCACAGCCTCAAACAGTCAGACTCCAAACTCCGCCATGGCCAAGACCAAAGAGCTTTCGAAGGACACCAGGAAAAGTATTGTAGACCTGCACCAGACTGGGAAGAGTGAATCTACAATAGGCAAGCAGCTTGGTGTGAAAAAATCACCTGTAGGAGCAATCATCAGAAAATGGAAGACATACAAGACCACTGATAATCTCCCTCGATCTGGGGCTCCACGCAAGATTTCATCCCGTGGGGTCAAAATGATCATGAGAACGATGAGCAAAGATCCCAGAACCACACGGGGGGACCTGGTGAATGACCTGCAGAGAGCTGGGACCAAAGTAACAAAGGTCACCATCAGTAACACACTACAACGGCAGGGAATCAAATCCCGCAGTGCCAGACGTGTTCCGCTGCTGAAGCCAGTGCATGTCCAGGCACATCTGAAGTTTGCCAGAGAGCACATGGATGATACAGCAGAGGATTGGGAGAATGTCATGTGGTCAGATGAAACCAAAGTAGAACTTTTTGGTATAAACTCAACTCGTCGTGTTTGGAGGAAGAAGAATACTGAGTTGCATCCCAAGAACACCATACCTACTGTGAAGCATGGGGGTGGAAACATCATGCTATGGGGCTGTTTTTCTGCCAAGGGGACAGGACGACTGATCCGTGTTAAGGACAGAATGAATGGGGCCATGTATCGTGAGATTTTGAGCCAAAACCTCCTTCCATCAGTGAGAACTTTGAAGATGAAACGAGGCTGGGTCTTCCAACATGACAATGATCCAAAACACACCGCCCGGGCAACAAAGGAGTGGCTCCGTAAGAAGCATTTGAAAGTCCTGGAGTGGCCTAGCCAGTCTCCAGACCTCAACCCCATAGAAAATCTGTGGCGGGAGTTGAAAGTCCGTGTTGCTCGGCGACAGCCCCAAAACATCACTGCTCTCGAGAAGATCTGCATGGAGGACTGGGCCAAAATACCAGCTACTGTGTGTGCAAACCTGGTAAAGACCTATAGTAAACGTTTGACCTCTGTTATTGCCAACAAAGGTTATGTTACAAAGTATTGAGTTGTATTTTTGTTATTGACCAAATACTTATTTTCCACCCTGATTTATGAATAAATTCTTTACAAATCCTACCATGTGGATTCATGGATTTTTTTTTCACATTCTGTCTCTCACAGTTGAAGTGTACCTCTGGTGCAAATTACTGACCTCTGTCATCATTTTAGGTGGGGGAACTTGCACAATCGGTGGCTGACTAAATACTTTTTTGCCCCACTGTATATGTATATATATGTGTAAACTTTGTGTTTCTATTCTTTTTTTCAACTGATTAATTATTATATAACTCCTAAAATGTTACAGCCTTTTTAGGTTTTAGATGTGTCCTTGACCCATCACAGCTGATTTAAATGGCTAAATTACCTCCTCAACATTTCTCGAAGTTGCTGGGATTAATTTAAAAAAAATTAAACTATTGCATATGTTGCAGAGAAAATCATGTCTTACTGCAATTAACATCCTCATTATTCTGCTGTTGCTTTGTTTCAACAGCTGAGATGCATATGCAGAGAAAATACCTCACTCCATGAAGGCAAAAGACCCATCGTCACTGCCATAGGAGGTTCAGTTCTCCTTCACCAAAAATTCAGTTTTTCTTCACTGCTTCCACAGGGTGAAGTTCTAATATTATAGAACAAATACACAAGAAACAAACATGTGTCTCTCTTTACTTATCAAAAGTATATTAAGTATCACAATCAAGTTAAATAAATGTGCTCTTCTGTTTCAGACTGACTGAGCTGAAGCTGAAGGGACTGGATAACTGTAAGAAGAAGTGGGATAATATTGACAGCATCAATCGAGTGTTGTGCTGCAAAAAGACTGACATATCAGGTAATTAACATCATAGCATAATGGAGTCCTTGTACTGTATGAACAATAATATGTACTTAGCTGTTACTCTAAAATTATTCCTAGAATAAGCTGCTAGCATAATGACTAATGGCAGTATGTGTTCATTTGTTGTTGTTTTTTAATCTGATCTTGGAAGAATGTGAAGCCCTATTTTACATTAATGATAAGTGTTTAAAAATGTAAAGAATGTGTATCAACACATTTACAGAAAGGTCTTACCTTTTTTTATATTTGATATAACATTTAAGACATGAAGTCAGAAATTGAATTTGTTTCTTTTTCACAGAATATGTTCATGAACACTGGAAAGAGGATGCTTTCTTTGGCTACCAGTTTCTAAATGGTGTCAACCCCATGTTGATTCAGCTTTGTACAGCCCTGCCCAGTAACTTCCCTGTCACTGATGACCAGAGGTGTGGACTCGAGTCACATGACTTGGACTCGAGTCAGACTCGAGTCATTAATTTTATGACTTTAGACTTGACTTGAAAAAATGTTCTAAGACTTGTGACTTGACTTGGACTTTTACACCAATGACTTGGGACTTGAATTGGACTTGAACCGGTTTACTTGAAAAGACTTGATATTTTACCCCAAATATAAAATTTAACATGCATATTATATAGAGATTGAAAATGTGACGTCATTCACGGGTAGAACCGCAAAGGATTCTGGGAACTCGTGGCAAGCGGTACTAGCGCACGCAGGCTTTCAATTAAAATCAGTCACACAGCGATAAAAAGAAACACAAAAATGTCAAGAAGCTGTTGTATTATTAACTGCAATAGCCGGTCGCATGACAGCCACGGGAAGCCGACGAGTAAAGAGATCGGTTGTTATCGGATTACGTCGTTGAAGAGAAATTGTTCGAGCCATGTTTCCGAAGTAACAAAGACGCGACTGGATTGCAGCCATTCAAAGACCAAATATAACGTCCCAGAACCCTCCAGCTCACAGGTTAGTCTGCTCCAAGCATTTCCACAAAGGTCAGTCTGCTGTAGTAGTTAATACGTCATTTTTCTTAACATAATTGGTGATATAGGTTACAAGCAAGTCTGGCGCTGAACAGAAATTGTCGCGCTATGCTCCTTTGTTTATTGTGCATAAATAGTGAATTGTCCTGACACAATATTGCGTTTCGCTTCTGTTATTATGGTACATTGACAAAAACATATACTTTTATTCACAGGATAAAACAGGTTTTTTGTATCACTAATTGCCCAGTACGATTACAGCATACAGTATTATTGTCACTGCTACATTTCTGTAACGCGTACCAGAAATTATTTCCACTACTACCCATCCCACTACTACCCACTACTACTACTACCCATCCGTCGGTAAACTGTACCTGGGCTTGTTGCAGTGACCTGAAGTTACTAAACTTCATGATCGTATGCGCTCACTCCAAGAACCGTATGATTATAAATATGCATATAAATATGCTAAGATGAGATAGCTGACTTCATCTAACTAGCAAATGTTGTCCAGGCTACGTTGGTGATACAGTTTTTTTTTAATGTGTATGATATTTTTGTCATGCGATTTTAAAGCTGGTCCTACAACCGCATCCAAGAATAACATGCAGCTTATCTCAGAACTGTCGGTGAAAATTATTCTTGGAGCTAAGTTTAATTGAGCTGCATTTTAAAGAGGTGCAATTTCACAATTTGTGTATATTTTCTAAGTTCACTATTTTGTCATGTGTTGAGAAAAACACAGATTTTAAAATTACATGGTCTAATATTTACATTTAGCATATAACTGCAACATTATTTTTTCGTTTGTTTTTTTTTTTTAAAGACTCGAAAGGACTTGAAATTCAAAGTTTCAGACTTGTGACTTGACTCGGACTTTTACACCAGTGACTTGAGACTCGACTCTGACTTGCCTGACATTACTTGAGACTTGACTTGAGACTTGAGGATAAAGACTTGAGACTTACTTGAGACTTGCAAAACAATGACTTGGTCCCACCTCTGCTGATGACATGGTCTTTCCCCATGGCCAGTGCACCCTTGCAGATGAAATGAAGGTGACTGTCTCTTATGCAAAAGGAGAAAGAATTTTTTCTTGTATCAGTTTATTCTGCCCTCACTGCTACACTGGATACAGTTATGCAGATAGATAAACTCCTCGACAACTGACAGGTGTATCGTCCCTTTTATTGACGCTGCCTTCAATTATCAACAGAGTGAAACTACAAACAGAAGAAATAAGCAATATTCAGCCTATATATTCACACGATAATGCAAATCAGTTGGCTAAACTAGCTAACATTGGAAAGAAAGTAAATCTGAATACACTACACCTTTAACCATAAAAGTGCATAAATAATAGCCAATATAGTTGCATTAACTCTTGTTCAACTTAAATACTCACAAGCGATGCTTTCTGTAAAACAACGAAGAGGATGGATGCAGATGTTTATCTGAACAACATGCTGAGTCAGTCTTTTCTCAAAGTGTGCTGCATTACTAACTCTACAGCTAATAACAAACAAATCTTGGCATGAAAGAACTGTAGCGACTCTTGCTGGTGGGAAGAAGAACTACACCAGCACACTCCCCGTCTGACATCTATTGGATATCATCACCATCTTTAAGGATCAATGTCTCTATTAGTATTTCGCAGCAGGAGTACAGTCTCTGTCACTGGTCTTAAGAAGGTTTTAGATATTCCTCCAGAAGTGACCTTTACCTCAATCTTTCTGACATGTCCGTCTTGGCTAGGAAAGGTCTCAACAACCACCCCCATGGGCCAGTGGTTTCTTTTAGCTCGACTGTCCTTTAGAAGAACTAGATCTCCCTTTTGAAGGTTTTGACTCACAGATTGCCATTTTCTTCGCTCTTGGAGTGTCGGCAGGTACTGTGTTTTCCAACGGTGCCAGAAGACATTTGAAAGATGTTGCACTTGTCTCCATTGGCGTCCGAACATATCTTTATTGTCAAAGTGTCCGGGTGGTGTAGGTGGTAATCCAGTTTTCTGCGTAAGGAGGGTAGCAGGCGTAAGAAGAAGGGGGCAATCTGGATCTGATGAGACTGGTAGTAGCGGTCGAGAGTTTACAATAGCGGTTACCTCTGCTAGAAGGGTAACGAGAACCTCATGGGTCAACAGGCGAACTGAGTTGACAGTTAGCATAGAGTCCAGTATGCGCTTCACGATGCCGATCATGCGCTCCCAACTTCCTCCCATATGAGAACTATGAGGAGGGTTGAAGATCCATGTGCATTCATTCTTGGATAAAAAGTCATGAATTTCCTGGTTGCCGCAGTGTTTTGAAGTTATTCCGAGCTCCTTGCACGCTCCCAGAAAGTTGGTCCCACAGTCGGACCTCAGCTGCTTTACTGGTCCTCGGATAGAGATGAATCGTCTCAGAGCATTGATAAGACTAGACGACTCCATCGCCTCGATGACCTCAACATGAATGGCCCTGATGCCCAAGCAGGTGAAGATGACGGCCCAGCGTTTACTGCTAGCAAGGCCTCCTCTTGTTCTCCGAGAGCTTATTGTCCACGGTCCAAAGACGTCAACTCCGACGTAAGTGAACGGGGGGCAGACTGTCACACGATCGATGGGTAAGTCTGACATTTTTTGCGTTTCTGTGTTCCACCCGAGCTTGCGGCAAATTACACAGTGGTGGATGACTGAACTGATGCTCCGTTTCCCACCAACAATCCAGAAGCCAGCGGATCTCATGGCTCCCTCTGTGAAATGGCGCCCCTGGTGCTGCACCTGTTGGTGGTAGTGTCGGATTAGTAAAGTAGTTAAATGGTGGTTGCCTGGGATGATAATGGGGTGTGCTTCGTCGCTTTCCATGCTGGCTTGTGAAAGGCGACCACCAACCCTGAGACAGTCTGCATTGTCTTTGAAAGGAGAGAGTTTTCTGAGAAGGCTCTGTTTTGGAATGTCTTTTTGGGCTTGAAGACATGTGAAGATGTCAGGGTAAACCTCGTGTTGAAGACCACTCAGAACAACGCTCTTTGCCTTACTGTAATCTTCTGGACTAAGACTTTTGCAGATATGCCAGCCATGACACCCTTTTGGGGGAGTGCTATTCCTGTAACACCTTGCAATATGAATGAGCCTTGCTATTGCTCTCAACAGTGACCCCCAAGTAGAGAAAGACGCAAATCGTCTCGTTTCGAGGAAAGAAGCCACGACATTGGTTGAAAGTGATGTCACTGTTGGACGGATCTCAGGATCTGATTCAGGATTGACTAGTTCAAAGGTATGTTTAGTCACTTCAGGAGTTGCTCTCAGTAGGTAATCTGGTCCTTTGAGCCATGTGCTTGATGAGAGTGCACTAGCTGGGATTGATCTTGAAGCTATGTCGGCTGGGTTAAGCTCTGTTGGAACGTAGTTCCACTGCTCTGGGTTGGACGATTTTCGAATCCTCTGTACGCGATTGCATACATAGACGTAGAATCGTCTGGATTCATTCTGCAGGTATCGAAGTACCACTCTGCTGTCTGTGAAAAATCTTGTAGAATGGAAGGGAACATCAATTTCCTCTGTGATAATGTCAGCAATCTCGACAGCAAGAACAGCTGCACATAGCTCGAGCCTGGGGATTGTTATTTCTTGCTGCGGTGCGAGTTTTGCTTTGCCAAACATGAATCCCAGTTCATTGTTGCCTTCTGAGTCTGTTAGCTTGACATAGGCTACTGCAGCGATAGCTTTTGTAGACGCGTCACAGAATATACAGAGCTCCCTTTTTTCTGCACCATTGAAGGATATAGAGGTGTACATTCTCGGTATTCTGACTTCTTCGAGAAGTTTCAGGGACTCTTTCCATGCACTCCACTCTTGGAGCAACTTTTCTGGGAGTGGATCATCCCATTGACATATGTCTGTGGAAAGTTCTCTAAGGAGAGCTCTGCCTTTGATGCTGACCGGAGCTGCAAACCCGAGAGGGTCAAACAGACTGTTGACAACTGAAAGTACCCCTCTGCGGGTATAGGGCTTCTCAGCAGTGGACGCTTGAAACGTGAATTTGTCTGTTGCAATGTCCCAGCTTATTCCAAGGCTTCTTTGCATAGGTGGAATGTCAGCTCCTAAGTCGAGGTCTTTTAGACCTTTGGCTAGATCGTTTTTGTGGAATGCTTTCATTACGTCCACATCATTGGATGCAATCTTGTGTAGCCTCAGATTAGATGAAGCCATAGTGTCTTGAGCGTTTTGCATAACAACAATGGCATCAGTACTTGATTGGAAGGAGGCAAGACAATCATCTACGTAAAACTGTCGTTCCACCAGATGTTGTGTAGTGATGTCTTGCTTGTCTCGGTCCTCTGATGCCCTTCTGAGTCCGTAAGTTGCAACCGCGGGCGACGGGCTGTTGCCAAAGACATGTACAGTCATTCTGTATTCCACGATCGGTTGATCCATGTCATTGTTTTGGTGCCAGAGGAATCTCAAAAAGTTCCGGTGGTCCTCCCTGACCACGAAGCAATGGAACATTTGTTTGATATCGGCTGTGACTGCCACCTTTTCTTCACGGAGTCGCATCAACACACCCAACAAGCTATTGTTGAGGTTGGGCCCAGTAAGAAGAACATCGTTGAGGGATACTCCATTGTGTTATGCGCTTGAGTCGAAGACAATGCGTATTTGTTCCGGTTTGCGCGGGTGGTACACGCCGAAGAAGGGGAGGTACCAGCACTCTTCTTCTTTAGTGAGTGGTGGCGCTATCTCAGCGTGGCCATTGTCAAACAAAGTTTGCATAAAGTCTGTAAACTGACCTTTTACCTGAGGGCGTTTGTTCAGCATGTGGCGTACCGATGTAAGGCGTTGCATAGCCTGCCGCTTATTGTTCGGCAGCCGTGGCCTGGGTGAACGAAAAGGTAGTGGCGCGACCCAACTGTTAGCACTGTCCTGGTAGACTTCCTTATCCATTATCTGTAAAAAGGCCCTTTCCTCCTGTGAGTAGCCGAGGCTCTCGTCCAAACTTGTTTGTTTGAAAACTGTTTCTCCAATCGAAGAGTGCTTTCTTCGCATTGGGGTGTTGACCTTGTTGTAGCCTTGCGAGTTGAAACTTTCCTTTACCTGAATGGCATTTTTGCATGGAAGGAAGTGACTTGGACGACCATTGTCTAAGATGTTCGTTTTGAAAATGTTAGCACGCACGGGTTTGTGAGCTCCACCCAGGCAAACGTTGCCAATGATCACCCATCCAAGAGCTAGTTTCTGTGCAAATGGCGCATTTGGAGGTCCATTGCGCTGGTCGAGAACTTTGTGTGCTTGAATAACGTCCCTTCCAATGAGCAGCAGGATCTGAGCACTCTGGTCGAGAGCCGGGATTTCGGTTGCGATTTCCTGAAGGTCGGTGTGGTTTCGAGCAGCTTCAGCTGTGGGAATCTCACTGCGATTGTCGGGTAGCATATCACACTCGATAAGTGTCTGGAGCTCAAGACGTGACGTGCAATCTGCCGATTCCACAATGAAGTTAAAAGCTCTCCTCCATGTCACTTTCTCCAATCCAGCACAGGTTCTCAATTTATATGGAAATGAGTTTCTTGTGATGCCAAATGTGTCAAAAACCGATGATTTTGCGAGTGATCTGTTGCTTTGGTCGTCTAGGATGGCATAGGGCTTAAGTTTCTTTTCAGGTGAGTTCTTTGGGTAAATGAACACAAGGCAGATCTTGGCACATGAGTGACTTTCAAATTCACTTCCACATACTTGTGTGCATGTCGAGATAGCTGTGGGCCGTGCTGCATTGCGCTCCCCGCCGTCAACTGTTACCGGCTCTGCAATAGTAGCTGTCGCAGTAGTCGTTGATGCCAGTCCCGGATGAAGAGCTGTAATGTGTAATTTTGAATCACATTCTGTACAATGTATTTCTGACTTACATGTCTTTGCCTGGTGGTTTGTAGAAGCACAGCATCTGAAGCATATCATGTTTTTCTTGAGATAGGCCTTTCGCTCCTCCAGTGGCATTTCCCTGAATGCTCTGCATTTTTTGAGAGCATGAGGTCTTTTGTGGATAGGACATTCCTTATTTGGGTCCTCAATGTTTG
Source organism: Aulonocara stuartgranti (assembly GCF_965226115.1). NCBI lineage: Eukaryota > Metazoa > Chordata > Actinopteri > Cichliformes > Cichlidae > Aulonocara > Aulonocara stuartgranti. The sequence goes on along the minus strand of NC_138944.1, from coordinate 24,187,717 downwards.
TAGGAGTTGATTTCGGCTCCGTACTGACAACTTCGGTTCTGATGACTGAGATAGGTTCTCTTTTAGCGTGTTTTTCGTAAAGTTTATTCGTCTTTGAAAGGGCAGGAGGAGGCGGCACAGACTGCCTAAAGCTGGGGTCGTTGCGCATTTTTGCTTCTCTACTGATGAAGGCCACAAATGCAGAGAATGGTGGAAATGACACGCAATGGTCCTCTTTGTATTTAGAACCATAGTTCATCCATTTTTCTTGCATAGCATAGGGGAGTTTTTCCACCACTGGATTAATGCCTCTCGCTGTATCGAGGTAGAGTAGACCTGGAATGTAACCTTCACTCTTTGCGGCATCTATTTCTAGGAGCAGGTCCTGTAGTTCTCTCAACAGTTGTGGATCTTTGTATGAGATTTTTGGGAAACGGTCCAATCTGTCGAGCAGTGCGTTCTCTATAGCTTCGGGGGAGCCGTAGCACTCATTTAATCTTTCCCACACCTTAGCAAGTCCTTCAGAGGGATTGTTAATATGCACAGCTCTTAAACGATATGCATATTGCACTGATTCTGTGCCAAGCCATTTAATCAGCAAATCCAGTTCCTCACTGGCCGTTAGGTTTAAGTCACAAATTGCATTCTCAAACGAAGATTTCCATCCCCAGTAATCTCCTGCCTTGTCACTGAACCTTCGGAGGCCACTGGTGAGTAAGTCGCGTCTTGCCAGAAACCTGGCTATGTCAGAAATGTTTCCTTGTTGCATGCTCACCTTATGTTCAAATCTCGGTGAAGTACCTGGTGACATTTTCTGCATTAATTTCGGAGACTGGGAAACGTTTTCTCCTTTGTCAGTACTCAGAGGTTGAAGGACATATTCCTTTAAGGTGTCCGACCTGGTTGGCTCTTGTTTTGGCGTGAGGAATGTGACATTTGGTGCAGGCATTGAATTATACTCGGTATGGCCAATTGGGCTTGTGCTGTCTTTGATGATGAGCTGGTCTTTCACATAGTTAAAGGTGCGTTCCAAAGTGTCAACCCTTTGAGGTACACTCACGTGTTCAAATTCAAATTCAAATTCAAATTTTATTTGTCACGTACACAGTCATACACAGTACGATATGTAGTGAAATGCTTGGACAACTGCTCGTGACCTAAAGAAAACAAAAAAGGAAAGGCTATGAATAAGATATATAAAAAATATGAAAAATTAAAAAGGGTAAATTTAACTAGGAAGGAATAAAATATAAATTAAGGTTAAAAATGAAATAACTGTACAACACAAATTAGAATGAAGGGTAAATTTAACTGGGAAGAATAAGATAAAATATATAAATTAAAGTTGAAAATAAAATAACTGTACAACAAAATACACAATACACAATATAGAACTATATAAGAATGTATGAAGAAATCTAAATATAAATAAATATATACACAATAACAGCAGCTGTACAATTATTAACTGGAAATGAAGAATATAGTGACCAGTGTTGTGCAAAAACAAAGTCCAGAAAGTCCAGTGTGTGTGTAAGAACCATATGTGTGGGTCAGTACTGTGTGGTGGTGTGATTGAGAGACCGTATCGCCTGCGGGAAGAAGCTCCTCCTCAGTCTCTCTGTGTTGGTCTTCAGGGAGCGGAATCGCTTTCCTGACCTCAAAAGAGAGAACAGTCTGTTGTTGGGATGGCTGAGGTCCTTCACGATCTTCCTGGCCTTGGTCCAGCACCGCCTGCTGTAGATTGAGTGCAGGTCAGGGAGCTCGGAGCGGATGGTGCGCTCAGCTGACCGCACAACCCTCTGTCCTGCATGGTGCTGTTCCCGAACCAGGTTAAGATGTTTCCCGCCAGGATGCTCTCTATGGTGCACGAGTAAAAGTTCCTGAGCACCTTGGAGGGCAGTTGGAAGTCTCTCAAGCGTCTGAGGTGGTAGAGACGCTGTCGGGCCTTTTTCACCACGGTGTTGATGTGACAGGACCATGACAGGTCCTGCGTGATGTGAACTCCGAGGTATTTGAAGCTGTCCACTCTCTCCACTGGGCACTCGTTGATGACGGGGGTCTGGTAGTTCCTCTCCTGCTTAGTGCTGAAGTCCACTATCAGCTCCTTTGTCTTACTGACGTTTAGAAGGAGGTTGTTCCTCTGGCACCAGTTCTCCAGATTCCTAATCTCCTTCACGTAGGCCGTCTCGTTGTTATCAGAGATCAGGCCCACCACGACGGTGTCGTCAGCAAACTTGATGATGGTGGTGGAGGTGGTAGTGGCCACACAGTCATATGTGTACAAAGAGTACAGCAGGGGGCTCAGAACACACCCCTGGGGGGCTCCAGTGCTGAGAGTGGTGGAGGCTGAGACATGTCCGCCCATCCTTACTGCCTGTGGTCTGCCAGTTAGGAAGTTGGAGATCCACTGACACATAGATGAGCTGAGTCCCAGATGCTCCAGCTTGGTGGTGAGTGTGGAGGGAATTATGGTATTAAATGCAGAGCTGTAGTCTATGAAGAGCATTTTAACATAATTCCCCCTTCTAGTGTCCAAGTGAGTGAGTGATGTGTGGAGGAGATGAGAGATGGCATCGTCTGTGGAACGATTTGGACGGTAAGCGAACTGTAGTGGGTCCAGTGTGTCTGGTAGTGAAGAAATGATGAAGTCTCTGACCAGGCGTTCAAAGCACTTCATCACTACTGAGGTGAGGGCTACAGGGCGATAGTCATTGAGAGAAGCAGGGTGGGGTTTCTTCGGGACAGGAACAATGATGGACTCTTTGAAGCATGTGGAGATCACCGACTGAGATAGAGAGATGTTGAATATCTCAGTGAACACAGGAGCTAGCTGGTATGCGCAGTCTCTTAGGATACGACCTGGGATGCCGTCTGGTCCTGCTGCTTTCCTGGTGTTCACTCTCTTGAAGGCTCTCCTTACTTCATGCTCGGAGATGACGAGCACGTTTCCGGTGCTGGCAGTATCTTCCTGTCTGCAGCCGTTAGCGCCGCTAACACTAGCATTGTTGGAGACCTTAGCTGCAGCCTCGAAGCGAGCATAGAAAGTGTTCAGCTCGTCTGCCAAAGTCACGGCCGCGTTCGTCATACCGGTTGTTGGTGCTTTATAGTCCGTTATTGTCCTTAGTCCCCGCCACAGGCTCCTAGAGTCACTCTGTTGGAGTTGTGACTCTAGTTTCCTCCCGTAGCGCTGCTTTGCCTCTTTCACCGCCCTCCGCACGTTATATGACGCGGCTTTGTACGGGTCCATGTCCCCCGTCATGAGTCCCATGTTGTAGGCAGCGGTGCGGGATCTCAGAGTGTCGCGGATGGTTTTATCCACCCACGGCTTCTGGTTGGGAAACGTTGTGATAGTCTTTGTCTCCACGGTATCATCCGCTAGTTTCCCGATGAATCCCACAACCGCTTCCGTAAACACGTTGACGTCATCGTCGGAGCTGTTTCTGAACATGCCCCAGTCTGCGTCATCGAGTGCGTCCTGTAACGCGGCCACCGATTGATCCGTCCAGCGCGCGACCTTCCTCTGAACCGGAACTTCCTGTTTCAGCCTTTGTTTGTATTTTGGCATGAGGAAGATGGCGGCGTGATCAGATTTGCCAAACGGGGGGCGGGATTGTGCCTTGTAGCCGTCCTTGACCGTAGTGTAGCAGTGGTCCAGTGTCCTTTCACCCCTGGTGGGGCAGGTGATGTGTTGATAAAAGTTCGGCGCTGCGCGTTTGAGGTTGGCGCTATTAAAGTCCCCCGTCACAATAAGCGCAGCGTCCCGGTGTTGTGTCTGGTGCTGTGTGAGTGCCTCATGCAGCTCGCATAAGGCGGTGACCGTGTCCGCTTGTGGTGGAATATAAACGGCACTTACAATGACCGATGTAAATTCCCGAGGTAGATAAAAAGGACGACACATGATGGACAGTAGTTCCAGATTTGGTGTGCAGGAGCGTGTGAGAGGAACAACGTTCGCACTGTTGCACCAGTTGTTGTTCACCATTAAACACACGCCGCCTCCCCTTGACTTCCCCGAGTCCCGTGTCCTGTCCATGCGGTGAACCGAGAAGAACTCGGCCGGCTGGATGGCGTGGTCCGGCACCGCTGGGTTCAGCCATGTCTCGGTGAAGCAGAGGAGATTGCAGTCCCGAATGTCTCTCTGGAACTTTATCCTGGCCCTGAGGTCGTCAAGCTTGTTCTCCAGTGACTGGACGTTGGCGAGCAGGATGCTAGGCAGAGGTGTGCGGTGTGCACGAGCTCTCAGCCTGTTCCTGACGCCGGCTCGCTTCCCCCTAGGCCGCCGCCGCTTCCCTTTGTTCTCCCTCGAGATCTCACTCGGCCAGCTCGGATCCGGAGTTAAAAACTTCGAATTGTGAGTACATTGTATACCAATAGAAACAAGAGTGTCACTGTCATACCTAATGTACCCAATGGTGATGATTTTGCCGATTTAGAAACGCTGAAAACTAACTTAAAAAACAAAGACAAAGAAAAAGTGGTCGGAGCAGTCGTGACGGCAGCCGACCTCACCGGCGCCATCTTCTTCTTCAAGATCTGTTCTTCTTCAAGATCATTGACTGCTGTTTCAAAAACTATTGCTTCGGCGTGTGCCGCTTCCGCGTCACGTTCTTGTTGGAGGGCTTGTAATGTGGCCTCTAGACGTGTTTCCTCTACTTTAAGCTCTGCTTTCTTAACTTGCATTTCGATTTCCTTTTTAGCGTATTCAGCTCTTTTGCGTGCTGCTTCAGCTTTGGCTCGAGCGTTTAGGGCGGCCATACTGGCAGATGACCTACTTGTACCTTTTGACCCATATGATTTCTCTGAACGGACAGATGATGCTTTATCTTGTCTTGCTTCAGACATGGTTGATGTAGCTGAGTTGACGTAACATCCAAAGGTTGTCTTGTAGAAGGACGCTTTTTCACTATTCTGCCCTCACTGCTACACTGGATACAGTTATGCAGATAGATAAACTCCTCGACAACTGACAGGTGTATCGTCCCTTTTATTGACGCTGCCTTCAATTATCAACAGAGTGAAACTACAAACAGAAGAAATAAGCAATATTCAGCCTATATATTCACACGATAATGCAAATCAGTTGGCTAAACTAGCTAACATTGGAAAGAAAGTAAATCTGAATACAGTACACCTTTAACCATAAAAGTGCATAAATAATAGCCAATATAGTTGCATTAACTCTTGTTCAACTTAAATACTCACAAGCGATGCTTTCTGTAAAACAACGAAGAGGACGGATGCAGATGTTTATCTGAACAACATGCTGAGTCAGTCTTTTCTCAAAGTGTGCTGCATTACTAACTCTACAGCTAATAACAAACAAATCTTGGCATGAAAGAACTGTAGCGACTCTTGCTGGTGGGAAGAAGAACTACACCAGCACACAGTTAGATCTTTTCAATAAATTCACTTTTACATGAGCAGATATTATATTCAGATTTCTACAATATCCTGAACTTTCAAACAGAAAGGGAACATATTCCTGTGTGACTACAAGCGTCTGGATGGAGTAAAAGCAAACACCATCAACGGGAAGAAGCAGTACTTGGTGGTGGCTCCTCTCGTCCTGCTCCACAAAGATCCTGATGATAAGCTAATGCCTCTGTACAAGGTAACTGACGTTTGCTATACCATTCATTTCAATGGTGTGGAAAGCATTTGTCCATAACGGATGGCATATTAATACCACCTATGAATTTCTTCACTATATAAAAAAGTGTACAAACAATATATTAAATGATCGTCTTGCTAATGTCGTTTCCTCTTCCCCTCAGCTTCTCAAACCTCACACACGCTACTCACCGCATGTCAACCTCTTAGCTCGAAGTCGTCTCATATCTGAGACTGGCAGTTTCACTCAGGTAAGCAGTAAAAACATTAACATTTTATGCGATGACCAGCACACTAAAGAATTGTTTCATTTTCAGTGTTATGTACAACATTTGTCTCTAACCGTGAGCTGCCCGTTCTCTAGTTTGTAGTATTGGGTGGAGAGGGCATGTTTACCATCCTGCAGAGGTCAGTGTCCTCAATGACCTACAGCTCCCTCTGTATGCCAGATGACATTGCTGAACGTGGCCTGGAGGCTGTGCCAAACTTCTACTACAGGGATGATGGACTAAAGATTTGGGATATCATCCACAGGTATCATTGTGTTATTACTACTGGTGGTGGTGGCGTACTATTACTGGGTTGGGCAGACGTTTGCCTTCATTACTGCCTTAGTTATTTCTGGCATAGATTCAACAAGGTGCTGGAAACATTCTTCAGAGATTTTGATTCATGCTAACATGATAGCATCACACAGTTCCTGCCTGTCATGCATGCATGATCCAAAGCTCCCATTTCACTACATCCCAAAGATGCTCTATTGAGATCTGGTGACTCTGGAAGCCATCTATGTACACTGGACTTGCTGTTACTTTCAAACCAGTTTGCAATTTATTTTGAGCTTTGAGGTGCATTATCCTAATGGAAGCAGCCATGGATACACTGTGGTTATAATGGGATGGACATATTCAGCAACAATACTCAAACAGCTGGGACTAAGCTGCTCAAAATGTGCCAATAAAATGTCCCGCGCAACATTTCAAATACCAAACAAGAGCACTCAGACGGTGTAACTAACCCTGAAGAGCAACGGCTGTACTAAAACTTTTTATGATGTTTCATTATGACATGCTGACCTCAGCCTGTTTTTATTATGATATGATGACATCAGCGTGCTAACAATCAGGGTCACTGATTTCACATTTGGTGTGATCTTGACCTGATTTTCACCAAAATTAAAGCAGCTCAAGCTGTTATACGTATCTACCATTACACAAAATTTGAACACAAGACCTTGAAAACTGGATGCTAGATTCCTTAAAAACATGCAAACAAACGAACACAGTTACATAATCCCTGCGTTTGAAGGAGAATATCATTGCTAGGCTAAAGTCTTGAATTCTTGCGTTTTTCATATGATTCAGTTCATTTTGCTTCAAAACCCTTTTCTTAGGATCATGATTTTCAATAGTCTTTTAAACTACATTTTTAATCCTAAAATTCTCATTTCCTTTTGCTTAACTCACTGCAAAATTAAGTTCTTTCTATAATTGATTATCTAAAGCTTTATTTTTATTCAGCAGAACTGACATGGTGCAAGTCAGCAGTTCACAGAGAACCCCTGCTTATTATACAGCTCCACCCTGACATGGAAAAAAAAGAAAAAGATCAGACATGACTGTGTGGCTCATAAAAGCGGAAACATCACAGATGGATTTGGTATATTCACGGTCCGAGGTTGAACTGTTCTGCCCTGAGCATCACCAGCACGCATGTACTGGAAATAGGTTACATTTTTGAGGCGTCTATGCAGAGCCCAAACTAGGCTATGCTAAAAACAATACCTTAAAGACATTAAATTCATTCTGCTTCACCTGGGACGCAGCACAGGAGTATTTGCAGTTGTACCTCAACCCAGTATCACGGAAAAGGATGTAATAGACCCACTGGGCTATCATGTGGATGTCACGCTTTGCCTCTCCAGACGTGATATGGATACGCATGCTTAACTTACCTAAGGAGCTTGGAAAGAAAGCAAATTGACTTCTTTAAATTTCTTAAAGGCATTTCACCTCTGGTTCTTCAGTTCTAAAACAAACTTTAATTCGTACCTGTGTCTCTCCATCGTTTGGCTTTTGACTTGATGAAGCTTCTCGGATATAAGGTGAAAACTACTTCAAGAAACATCAACCATAAGCTCCTTAGACTACCATGACCTGGATGACTGAGAACTTACAGACATGCTTAAGTTGCAATACCTTGCAGTAACAGAAGACGGCAATAATTTATTTAAAGCCAACATGAAAACAGTCATGGGCAAACCTTTAAGGAAACATTACTAATACATTTATATGTAAATACATATCAACCATCTAGCTTAATCTTACCTGGCATAGAAGGACCCTTGAAAGTACTTCATTCTTTAGAATAGCCCTTTGTAGAATAGCCCACACCTTGGTAAGTAGTGACTTGTTGGCTTTAAATAAATGATCGCCCCCTGCTGGTACTGCAACTTAAGCACGCAGGTGAAGAAGCAAAGTGTGACATCCACACGATTGACCAGCTGTTTCCACAACTCAGGTCAAATATTTTATATTTGAGTTATTTATTCAGTCATTTGGGTTTTGGTTCATCTTTTGTTAGTAACATGATTAGATGACATCTGAGTTCTGTTCATAGTATGCAACCTAATGATAACTGATATGAACCACTGATATTAAATCATGCATCCTGAAACATCATCTGTACAGTAACTTAACATGAATACATTCTCATCAGTGAGTTTATCTTTGTCTCAGTCTTAAACAATTTTAACCAAAATTATCATCACAGTAAATGAAGCAGACATTAACATGAATTGGAGGGAGACTTTCTTTCAGCTGCTCCTTTTAGGATCTCTCCAGAGCGGTTGATCTGCCTCCATCTCACACTATCCCTATCATCCTCTTCTGTCACACCAGCTCTATTGTTTTTGCTAAATAAGATTCTAAAATTGCTCTGTTCACTTGCGTGTTGTGATATGTGCAGCATTAACCCAAACTCTGAACCTGAAGTACCACTTTGGGGGGAAGGAAATCATCTTCATTCTAACAGAAGAGTATTTGCAATTTGCAACTGTGCTGAAGTTTCAACAGTCTGTGGTTCTGTTCATACAGAGATTCTCTCCCTTCCTCTGCCTGTTTGTAGGATGCAACATTTTGCCCTGCCTTATCTCCTCTGGAAAGCTGGCGCTGATTGAGGTTGACAAAAAAAGCCTGCCCCACTGTTCCCTGAAAATTTGTGGTTTCCCTGTAAGGGTAAAGTGAAGTCCCTGCAGGGAGACATCCAGAACTTTCCAGTGTAGCACAGTGATAACCTTGTTCATATTACAGACAAGCAAGCGGGTTTGTGTACTTGAACTTTGCTTTTATGGTGTTTTGTGTTGTTTATTTAGCAAACTTGTTTTCTATTCTGGAGCACCAAATAACAATAAAACAAGATATAAATGAACAGAAAAGACTCATTTCAGATAATAATCATTATCATAGCAAGTAAAGTAGGGACGAAGAGCCAGTGGCAGATAATGATACAAGGCCCTTTTGTAAGCATGTACATGTAATGACATCGATTCATACTTCAGAAATGGAAATTGCCATGCCTTTTAGCGAGTAGGAAAACAAAGAACTTTTGTCAAAGGATAAGGTTGTGTGACATTCATTATTTATTTATTTAGTCACTCAAAATAACAAACTGAATAAAATCGAACCTCATAAATGGCTAGTCAGGGAGGTCACGCTGTCATGGTCTACGGTGGGTGGCTGGAGTTTCCATTAGGCTCCTGAACTGACCTGGGATCCGCCCCTGGGCAGGGCCAACTCCAGCTCCTGCACACCTGGAGCCTATTGCAGGCTATCAAGCCAGAGGGATTTAAACCACACATCGATGTTCACTCACTGCCAGTTCGTCATCAACCCATGTTGGTAACAGGTCTTGTGTTTCAAATTCTCGCTGTGATTTATCTTACTAACAAAGACTCTTTTGTGCTACAGTTGCTGTACCCACCCTGGCTCACTCCACCTCCGGACTCGGGATACCTAGTGATCATTTTGGAAATCCCTCTGTGCCTCACCTGCCTGCCCTCCTGCCATCACACTCCATCTGGAGCCCCGGATCTCAGGTCAGCCTTTCCACGCCACTCAGCCTCCCCTGGATCTTCATCATCCCCCTCTCAAACACTCCAGGTCCCTAACTGCAAGTAAGAATTGCTGCTCTTATACTGGCCACTTCTGAGCTGCCTTCACTACCTGCCTAACTCCTATATCCTCTCCCCTCAGTGTGACTGTTCCCCACTCAGCTCCGTTCCACTTCTCAGGCCTCGTTCCCTCGCCCTAGCCACGTTCCCCTGGGCACGCCACACCAAGGCTCCACGTCTCGTCATTTTCTGTCTTTGCCACGTTTCCCTTTTTTTCCCCCTTGCACTTAACCGTAATAAACTGTTAAATCATCTACTGTCTCCGCTCTGGGTTTCTGCACCTGAGTCCTATTCAGTACCGGCCATCCGTCGCCGTGACACACGCTGACCTACAAATTTAGTCAGATTTAGACGTGACCGCTAACATGATACGACACATGCATTATTTGTTTCGTGCAGACCAGTTCAGATTTACTGAAGGGAAATAATATGTTTATAAAGCATTCATGGCTTAATTCGATTTTTTTTCACTTAAACTTTTCTTTTTCACACCATCATCTGAACTTCTGAATTAATATTCAGTCAGGCAGCAAAAAATAATCTATGTGCAATATTTTGGACAAGTCTAGATGTTTGCTATTTAATGAGATTCAACTACATCTGTCGCTTTGATGGAGCTTATTGAGTTTTGTATGGATTTTAACATTCTTCAATAGATAATCTTATTGAAAATAGTCTACTGGTGTTAGAAAACCTAATTATGCATTTCAGTTTAATTGAGACTCAGCTTACATGCATGACTGTCCAGCAAAGAAGGTTTATAGTTTCCAAGTCTCGAAAAGAAATGCTATATGTTAGGTAACATTTAATGTCAGTTAGGTCTGCAATTCATGTTGAATACTCCTTTAAATGGAGTTGAGTGGGCCCATGGAAATTTTTCAAATCATGATTCAAATATAAGTCAGCCAAATGAGCCTCTGTCAGCCTGTGTGCAATACTGCCTTTTGAATTTTTCAAAACCCTCAATGCCAAAAATTCTACAGGTTTATTAAAGTGTAATTCTGAAGTGAGTTTCTAGCTGTAGTTTCTAACAGAAATTCATGACTCAAGAGTAAAAAAATAAATAAAAATCAAAGAATGTTATTTAAGTCATGCGTTGGTAGAAGCAAAGCAGTCAATGTTTAGGCGAAGTTATTAAAATCACAAGACTCTGGCAGAGTGAGCCTGGGCACATGGCATCGGAAATGCATGAGAACTGTGAGAAACAAAGTTACGAACACGAAGTGTAACAGAGCAGTACAGAGAGGAGAATGGTGAGTGAAACTAAATAGGATGGGTCACAAAAACATTAAACACGAGAAGCACGGGACAATTGGTGAGTATTTCAAAACAAAGTGGAAATAATGACTGAAAACCTTAAATAGTGTGGGATGCTGGTCCAGTGGTTAGCACTGCTGACATTTATGTTCAGCTAAGTGGTTGATTCTAACCACTGTCCAACCTCCTGCTCAAGAGCAGGTTGAGTAGGTCATCCATTCATTGGAAGGTTGGTGGTTTGATGCCTTGCTTGTACAGTCTGCATGCCAAAATATTCTTGAGCAAGATACTGAACCCCACGTTGTTCTCTGATGCATTCATTGACTTCTGAATGTGTTCAAATGTTAGATAAAAGACCACTTCGTCATAGAAAAACAGTGCTTATATGAATGGGCGAATGAGGCATGCTGTATAACGGGCTTTATATAAGAACCAGTCCATTTACTACTTAATTTGGCCACACTGTAGGTGGGAATGGTTGTCTGTCTCTCTCTGTTAGCCTTATGATGGACTGCCAGCCTATCCATGGTGTACCCCACCTTTCACCTTATGACAGTTGAGATAAGCTCCAACCCCCCACCCCCAAACCTGAATTAGACAAGTGGTTAAAATTCAAAACAAAACCTCAAACAGCAGACTAGAATGTAACGCTCAGTCTCTCATATAATAACAGGTTATTTTGTTGTTGTTGTTGATTCTCATAAAACCAAAGTTGATAGGAATGTTTGTCAGCTACATCGAGGAAATAGAGCAAACTGCTCTCTGAAGAGGTGGTGGGACATGGGTAGAAACATCAATCCCTGGCTCCTCCAGCCTGCATGTCAAGTATCCTTGTGCAAGGTGCTAACCCCAAGTTGCTCTCCGATGCGTCCATTGGAGTGTGAATGCAGTTAGAAAAAGCACTAGGTAGAAACATCTTACATCTTTTTTAAATGAAGCCTCTGGAGAAATCACTGATGCCATTGGCCTATATGTCCATAACAACATTTTTACACTGGGACAGGAAAGGAAACTAGGGAACAGGTGGTTCATCACCAGCTTGGCTAAATATGGTGTGACAACTGCAATACATCGACCAAAGCAGACCAAAAATCATTTAGTCTAGGTGAGATTATTTCCATTTGATGCTTCATCCTATCACTGGTTATTTTGTCTGTTTAGAACTTAGTGGTAATTTAGTCATGAGACTCTGACTTTTTCAGAGCTGTTGCAAACACTGTTCATGGCCAGGATGGAGCCACCTTAGCTTTCGTTTTTACATTTTTGCTTCCTCTAGTGGGAGCATGAGCTACACTCATATGGACTGCACAGGGTTTAGAACGTAAAACTGTACTACTATTATTATTATGCGAACATTTCCTAGACACACAGCATATAACTTGGTTTTAGAAGAATAAAGAAAATGAGATGGAAGAAAATCTTACTTCTGATGCAGGGTTGCCAGTTAACTTCATTTCTCTCCTCATTTACAAGGACAGCTTGTATCAGAAATTCTTAGTGCTCACAGAGTTGAGCTGAGCTAAGTTCAACACGCTGCTCTAGAGGTACTGCTTTACATTCACAGGAAAAAAAAAAAGTTTGGAAAGTCTCTAAGAGCAATAAACAACCTTCTTTAATAAGTCAAGGGGGGGGGGGATTCCCACAAAATAACAGTGTTTTTAAATAAGCGTAATATTATTGTGCGAATGTTTAGGGGGATTGTTTATCAGGCTTCTGCATGTTTTTATTTATTCCTCATGTATTTCATATGCTGCATTGTTACAGCAGCGGGGAGCATCTCCAACAGGAGAAGGGTAAGTTATAATGTATTGCATTTTCATTACATAGGTACTTCTGAAGGATGTCAGTGCAATAACAAGCACAGAAAGAACAAAACAATAACAACACTGTGCCTGTATAAGCTGTGGCATACTGGTCTAAAGCCTGATTTGGATTTTTCACAAATCTGTAGCTTGTAAGTGATAAAGTAAGAAGAATGAAATCCGCCATGATCACTATGAGGTGAAATAAAACCTTTTTTTATTAAATTGTGTGTGTGTGTGTGTGTGTGTGTGTGTGTGTGTGTGTGTGTGTGTGTGTGTGTGTGTGTGTCGGGGAGAGGGGGGGGCATAAACAGGCATAAACATATACAAATGCACTTAGAAGGGAGCGTGGAAAACCTAACAGCTTGTAGAGGGTCGTCTGATTGTTGGGGTTTCTCTGTATTACTGCAAGGTCTTTACCTTTCAATATAACCTGTCTTCAGCTGACTGTTTTTGTTTTTTGGCAATATTTAAATTAAATTAAATTGAATTGGATGCAATGATAGAATTTATAAATATTATACATCTTTTTTTAATGAGAAGAAGCATCAGAATATCTTCTTAAGCTCAGTTCAGAGGGTGACATAATTTAACCGAAATTATAGCCATTTCATCGGACACATAAAGGCAATTTGCGCCCCTAATGGAAAAAAAAGCTTTTTCATGAAAAAGCATTTATCAGCATTTTATCTGAGGCAGTCCATCTTGACAAGTGTTGTGAATCATTAGTTCTACATATTGATTTATCAAATGAGATTGGATAAGTCACCGTGAAGTTTTCTGGAGCAGTCTCAGAATGAGATATTGGCCCACCTCCCTGACCAATCTTACACCATCCACCCATTTTCTTCCACTTATCCAATTCATGATCACAAAGACAGGCTAGAGCTTATCTCAGCTAGCATAGCATGGGGGGGGGGTGGGGGGGGGGTGGGGGTTACCCTGGACGGGTTGCCAGTCTATTGCACAGCATTCGCACCTATGAGCAATTTACTAATTTACCACTCACCAAATACCAATTAACCTAACCCCACTATTTGGGTGTCTTTGGACCTGGAGACAACCCATGCAGACATGGGGAGAACATAGATATTCCACACAGAAAGATCTTCTTGCTGTGAGGCTGACCAGTGTCAATCTTGGATCAGTAAAATCAAATGCTGAATGCTGAGTATTGGCTGTTAATTTTTAAAGAGATACTCAAACCTAAGATGGCCCATTTTAACTGATGGCCCAGTTTACCAAGTTGACCCCACAGTGAGAAATTATTTGTTCTTCTTTACTTCCCACAATATCTGTCTGTCTGTCTGTCTGTCTATCCTTGCTGCTGTTTTCATTACACTTTTGATATAATGTGACAGGGTGTGGTCTGCGCTGCCACCAGCTCTGCCACCAGCTCTGCCACCATTTGGCCCAGCTCCTTCCCTGTCCTTGGTCCTTAGAGCGGACCGGTCCACATTTTTATACTTTTCAGCATACTTTATTCTTAAGTGCTCTTGTTGTTACAAATACTTGCCTGTAGCTTCCCAACTGCCAGCCACACACCAACAACAACGACAGCACAGGTTTTTATGGTGGCGAGACGTGATTGTAGATGCTGTGCAGGTGAGTCCATCTCCCCTGCAGCGGCACCACAGACCACGCCTCGCCACACGCCACAAAACAGTTCTATAGCCTGTATCAGCAAAGCTGGGCAACTACCACATTTGGAAGTGAGATGTCCCTTTAATTATGGAGTTGTTTAACCAACTGAATTCTTAGAGGAAACACAAATATTCCCTCATATTAAATTTTATTATGTATCTCTTCATTCATGACATTCAAAATATTACTTCAGCACTGATAGATCCCAGTGACAGGTTTCCAAAGAAGAACCACAACACAGCCTCAGAGGGTTTTTCACTTTCATTCAGTCAGAGGTGTCCTTCTCTTATTGTGTGCTTCATCGTGTCATGTGAGAAAAGAGGAAAAGAGACAAACTATGCCTGGCTTTAAACAGTTTCTAGCGTGCGCGCACACACACACACACACACACACACACACACACACACACACACACACACACACACACACACACAGAGGGACCTACATGTGTCTGGGTTGGCTATTTCCACTTCCCTGTGGATCTCTTACTGTCTTGATGTTTTATCTCAATAAAAGGCTTGTTTGCTTGCCCCCTTGGCCCCCAAATAAGCAGCCAAGAAGTGAAATGAAGATCTTTAGATATCTCATAACACTTCAGTGATCTGAAAGATGAACTGATCTAATATCGAAATCGCAGGCTTTATCTGAGCAAACAAAAGTTTGAATCATTCGCTGTTTTCTGCTGTGTGGTGGTGTGTGTGAGTTATGGAGACTGAAGGAGATTATCCACCATAGCCATTCCTCTAAAGGGCATCAGACTATTTTTTTGTTGTCTACCAGAGCGAGCACACAATCAAAGCTTTATCGACTCTGTAGTTGTGAAAATTTCAAGGTGGCTTCAGTTACTGCTGCTATTGAAATAATGAAATATGAAAACGCAAGCGGGCGGAGGTGGAAAAAAATTCCACTGCCTGCTTATTGTGATTAAACTTCTCTAAGGCTACTTACCACAAAGAACACTTAAAAGCTTATATCAAAGCAGATCGACCCACTTTACTTCATGGTAAGAATTAACTAGGTGCAGCATGAAGTGTAAGTGTGTGGTTTCTCACAGTTCTGTGACACAGTTATTTACAATGGTATTTGCATTAATGCCTGTAACTATGTACGAGGTTTGGTCTTCAGTTTTATCTGAAACCTGCCAGCCTTCACACACAGCTATAATGAAGCTTTGTGGCTGTATCATAAAAAAGAGAACATATCCCTCAGTGTCTGTGGGGATTTGAAGTAATACATCAGAGAACATGTCCTTCTGCTTCCTTTTAGCCATCTGCTAACTAACTAGTTGCTTCATCAAAGTAAGAAACTCTGTTCTCCCTTTCATCTAAAATTTATTTTGTCTGATGCATTTTTTTAAACATCCGATTTCTTAAAAACAACAACAACAACACCACCACAGTATTAGATTGAATCAGATTGGTTATCCTTTAATCTTTTAATTTACATTTTGTTGTATATGAATCTTGAAAGACTTTTTTTCTGATGGATAAATATTAAAAAGTTTCCTTTTTTCATGTCTTACAAAAGTAATTCCAAAGGTAAATAGAAAAGCCAAATAAAGTAAAGCTTGCAAGAAAGTAAACAAACTGATTCCAGACAGAAGTTTGTGACCTGCAGTAGTAATTGGATGCTAGTGTGAAGGTGGTGTGATCTTCATATTTTTATCATTTTTCCAGAATAGTTTGAAATTCTGGGACATCGTTATTTTAAAAGTACCACATTGAGCTTTTACACTAAGCAAACACAGGTTTGTTTATTCCTGAGAAAAGCCAATCATAACACTCGTATTTCAAACGTCCTTTGTTTGTATATTGTTATATTTCTTCCTATTTTCCTTTTGGCTGCTCTCTTTAGAGGTCGCCATCATCTACTTGCATCTCATCCTATCGCTAGCATCCTCTTCTGTCACACAAACTCTCTCCATCTCCTCCTTCACTTACATCCATGAACCTTCCCTGAGGTCCGTCCTCTTTCCCTTTTGTTCGACAGCTCCATATTCAACATCCTTTCTCCAATACTTTAAAACGACTAGCTCCAGCCTGCACATGTCCAAATCATCTCTAACTTTGTCTCCAAACTCCTCAACCTGAGCTGTCCCTTCGATGTATTCACATCTGTTTCTTCTGCTCACTTCCAATGAAAATCTGTCATCTGTCAACCTGTCCATCACCATTGCAAACAAGTAGGGCTGAGAGAACATCCCTGATGTAATTACGCCCCACCTTGAACCCGTCGGCCACTCTTACCACTGTTTAACAATCACAATAAAAGTATTTAAAACTTCCTTAGATGTTTCAAATTTGTGAAATGTGCACTTTGAGTTGTTACACTCTCTCGTTCTCTTTTATTTCACTGGAGTATTGACATTTTTATAGCATGACCTGCTGTTGATAGAGCTGTAACTGAACTGTGTGGCTGCATATATTACAATATCAACAACACCGGGGTCATGGCCTGTATATGAAAGAGAGCCACCTTGATGCTGCCCTCTAGTTTTAAATCCTTTTAAAGCCTGAATTATAAATATCAGTATGTTGGTCTTTTGATGCCCAAACTGATAATAGTTGTATGAGAGAGAGTGAAGTGCTAAGCTTAATTAGCAAGCCACAGACAGTATGGAGCCCCACAAAAAGTATATACTTATACAAAATGCAGTTATTAATTACTGAATAGTGGTAAGTGACATACTAGTGAAATACAAAAGTGTCACTAAACACAAGTGGGGCACAGACTCACTGGACAGGCTGTTAACACAGTTTTGCACAGTTAGTCACATCAGCTGCGTTAGAAATTCTCTAAAAAAAACACAAGATATCGAGCTCAGTGACTCAAATTCATAGATACTTTTTCATCCATCAGTAAGGACCTGCATGACCTCTGCTTATGTGCTTCTAAATTAAGATAAAACTAAACTCTTAGAAACATAATGTCTGGCCAGATACTTAATCTGGATGACAGTACCCTGGTCTCCAGTAACACTGTGAGGAATCTTGGCATTGTTTTCACCAGGATATGTCCTTCAGTGTGCATATCAAGCAAATATGTAGAAGTGCTTGCTGGACTCCTGTAATAGTACATATCTGCTTGTTTACTTGTGGTTCCTAAGGTATTTAAAAGTAGAATAGGAGGCAGAGCCTTCAGCTTTCAGGCCTCTCTTTTGTGGAACCAGCTCCCAGTTTGGATTTGGTAGACAGACATCCTCTCTACTTTTAAGATTATTTTAAATCTTAAAAGTAGTTTAGTTTAAAATGTTACATTTTGACAAAGCATATACTTGGACTCTGAATCCAGGGTCACCTGTCTGCTCTCGGCTGCTTTTTTTCATTCACCATACACACATCTGCATTAATTATTGGTTATTATTAATCTAAAGTTTTCTTACACACCATGTCTTTTGTCCAAATTCCTTTCCTTCATACCCAACAGCAGATGGCTGACTCTCCCTGGTTCTGCTGGAGGTTTCTTCTTCTAAAAGGCAGTTCGCTCTTCCCACTGTCAAATGCTTGCTCACGGGGATCCTTTGATTGTTGGGGTTTCTCTGTGTAACTGTAGGGTCTTTCCCTTGCAAAATAAAGTGCCTTAAGGCAACTGCTGTTGTGATTTGGTGCTATATAAATAAAACAATTAAAGGAGATGAAACACAGCTGAATGAAGCAATTACAGCTGGTGTTCGGTGTTCAGCACTTACCTCTTAATCAAAGTGACTATGTCACCAATGATTTTCCAGAACTTTTTGTGTGTTAAAAAAATACACCCTCAACACCCTTTGATATGCGATGAAGGTGTAAATTAGCTGCTGACACCAAAGTCTTTTTTTAAAGGCTGTAAAGTTGCATTTTAACACTGATGTCTTTGACTCACTTTTGGAAACAGCAGGCATTTCTGGATCTGCAGTTTTTGATATTTCCAACATGTTGTAATTTCTGAGCCTCTACTTATCCTTCCTGGGTGGAAGCCAGAGGGCTAAATCGTGTTTTTTTTTTTCTTCCAAATATTAACATTTTACCATGTTTTGTAAGGATTGTGGGGCTAGGTGGACTGGAAATGTAAATTAACTGGCTTAAACAATATTGTGTTTTTGTGTTCAGACCACACAAAGGATTTTACAATACAAGCCACATTCACAACCCAAATGCTCGCCCACACACACATTCAGAACTTTATTGATTGCACTGTAAAACCTTTATTTGTCTCACACATCCATACCTACAGCTAATTTAGAATCACCAATCACCTAGCATGTCCGTCTTTGGAAGTAAGCCAATTTTGTTTTTTTGTTGTTTTTTTGTAAACACACCATTCAAATGTTTTTTTTATTTACATACTGCTCTGGATAATTCTGAATTTGGTGAATGCAACCATGCACACAGAAAACCTTTACAATGCCCTTCATTATCACATCATACAATATGCAACTATGTGCTTAGCAAGTTACAAACAGAGCTTTATACCATATGAAGACACATTTTTGGACACTTTAAACAGCCTTGCACTACACAAGGTTTTGATCTGTGTACACGTTCTTTCCTTAAAAGTTGAAATATCAACCAGCTGAAATCCAATCAATATCTACGTATGAATTTACATAACATATAAATCACACAACAAATGGGATTGTTTAGAGTATGTACACACAACTACATTTACAATAATACAATTTGTGAAAACCTAAAAAGGTGTTGGTGTCATCATCTTTATAACAAACTGCACTTAATATAACAAAGCACAAAGTGTATAATAAAAAGTAACTTTTCGGTTGACTCGAAAATCGTACAATGATTCTGTTTTACACGTTTCAAGTATCTGAAGAACATGATCGCAGAGTTTTACCAACCTCAACAGGCAATAACACGATAGAAAAGATGCTAAATATCTGAACTTTCTGCGACCAAGCAGGTCTTTGAAATGCTGTGGCAAGAAAAAGGACCTTTCAGACAAAGCTGTGCTATAGAACAGTAGCCGGTAATTAAAACGAAAAACAACTCACATTTGACCAGCAAAATTAGCGGTAAACTGACTTTTGGTGTTATGCTGTGGGCCTATATCAGATTGAAAGAAATCTGCATTAGAACCAATTCAATTTTGACAAATAAAATTTGTATTTTATGTACATTTTTTAAATCTCCAACCAAAAGAAATCTACCGCTTGTTTCTTCTTCTTTTTTTCTGATCAAAACAGTCACAAAATGCACCCCTGGCCACATGTTTTCACCATTAAGCAACTAAAAAAGCAATGGCTTGTGGTTAAAGGATCAAAGCAAAGCAAAAGCGGGCTCCCTAAATAAAGGAACAATCCTCTCTCCGGGAAGAAATGAAGTGAGCGTGGGCCTGTCAGCGGTGCGGCTGGAAGGCTGCCAGTGCTGTTAGGTGGAGGACATTTCCATGGTGAGTAGGTACATGCACACTTTAGAGTAATAAGGTGATGGAGTGAGATGGAAGCTGAGAGGACTGGGGATGTGCTGCTGGGATCCACCCACGAGAACAGGTTCGGTCCTTTTATTAACGGACAGCCGAGTGAGAGAAACCCACTGTTCTGCAGACGCATGATTTGGGGGGATTTTGTTTACACGACGGCTGAGGGGTTTAGGGAGGGATCTGTGAGTGCCCAGGCAGAGAGAGAGAGAGCGGGGAGAGGGGGGGTCACAACAGAGTCCGTTCTCTTTGAGATGAGTTTCTCTCTTGTTTTCTTTCTGCCTCGTCCTGTTCTGTCAGTCAAAGTCTCCTCAGATTGTGCTCCTCTGTGCAGGAGCCTTTCCTCAAGGTTATGTCGTCCACGGCCATCTCTCCGCTCCTGCCTCGCCCGCGCTCCCCCTTCAGGATCACCTGATGAACAGCAGTAAAATGAGGCACACTGAGGTATTCTTACATAGGAACAGGAACATAAAGTATGAACATTAAATGATGTTAGATGTTTAAATATTTTTACTTTATGAGAGACTCATTATTTTTTTATATTTATTGTTATACTTACACTTTCCAGGCCTGTGCCCCATAATGTGATCTGGGTGTGTCTCCAGCCATTTCCACCTGTTCGACCCCAGACTGCTGGACTGTACTGCTTTCCCTTCTTCACAAACACTTGGAGCATTCCCACATGGTGACCTGCCAGCTTGTGCCGGAATGACAAGCACAGATTGCCGTCATTCCAGGGAGGGATAAGGGGGAGGACCAGCCGCGCTCCTCGTCCAGTCCTCTTGTTTCCTGCTTCGGGTATCGTTAGGTAGCGTCCACCTGCGGATGCAAGTCACAGATTTTAAGTCAGTGATGACATGGTAATCTAAATTTTCACAAAAAAAAAAAGAAGTAAAGACTGAGTTGTGTTGATAAGATTAAGCTGCATGAGCTTTCTGTGAGAAGGCTGTACTCTGAAACTACTTAATAAAATAATCAATGTTTGTGGCTTTGCCGTTTTTTTTTCTAAATGTCATGTTGTTTATCACCTATATCACCATCAGTCTGTACACAGTGCAGAAAAATATATAAGCAAGAATCAGGGATTTGGTTTGAATGCACTTCAATTGAGCCAAACAAAGTTGAAAGACAGATCTGAGAGAAAATTTGTTGAAACAGACCAGAAGAACTAAAATGACCAAAAAAATGGACAAAACTCTCTTTCCTTTAGCTTTGTTTTTGGGATGCATGTGCATTTTTACTGCCACAGAAACTGGTTTCTATTTCACCATGTATACCATCACACATACCTGTCATTTAAAAACATTTTTATTGGCGTTATTTTCTAGAATCCCGATGCAAACTTCTGATGACAATGTTTCCCTAGTGGTTTCTAGAAAGCCACATTGTGTTTTCCTGTCACTTTATTGCTGTCACTTGAAGAATAGTAAAAAGAAATATACACACCAGCCAATTCAATAGGTACACTTTCGAAACTGCTTGTTAACACAAATATCTAATCAACCAATCAATGGCAGTGACTCAGTGCTTTAAGGCATGTAGACATAGTCAATATGATCTGCTGAAGTTCAAACTGAGGATCAGAATCTGGGTCCAAGGACTTGCTTGTTAGGACTATATGATTAGCAAAGATCTCCTTCACATACTGCTACACTACGCTTGAAAGTGCATTATGGTTTTCTGATAAGGCTCCATCTGTCAACCAGTGGCTACAGTCTGTGATATGTATTGTGCCAATGGAAGCCTTCTCTACAGCACTTAAGGACAAACCTTTCCTTTTCTATCGCACATGGGACCCTTTTTTGGCCCATCTGGACACTCCTTCTGCTCAGAGGTTGAAATCGGGCTTACGGGATTTAGCCTGGCAACAAAGGGACAATTGTTAACCTTTTTCATTGTCTATTACTATTGCTGTTGGGTTTTTCTTTCTACCTCCCAGGTCCTGCTATACATGTAGATGCATCTTTGTCCTGTATATGTATATGCTGGTGACTGCTGTTTTCCTGCTTTGCAATTAAAAGTTCAATAATAAAAAAAACAATAAAAAAAAACTGAGGATCAGAATGAGGAAGAAATGAGATTTAAGTGATTTTAAACGAGGCATTTTGTTGATGCCATATTTGCTGCTCTTGGCTGCATGTTATTTACTGTACTGGGATATTTCTCCACAACCATCTCTCGGGTTTACAGAGAATGGTCTGAATAAAATCAAAACACATGAGAGTGGCAGTTCTCTGTGTAAAGTAAAGCTCTATTGATGTCATAGATGACATGAGAATGGCCAGACTCAGACGGTATAGCAACTCAAGTCATATCAAAATAACGCAAAGGTCATCTCTGAACGCACAACATGTGGAACATTGAAGTAGATGTACTACAGGAAACCGAGGCTACAATTCCCAAGGGCTCATTCGAATTGGACAATAGAAGACTGGAAAAATGTCGCTTAACTCTCCATTTCTGCTGTGACATTTAGACCAGCGGTCCCCGACCCCCGGGCCTCGGACTGGTACCGGTCAGTGAGTCGTTTGGTACCGGGCCGCGAGAGTTGAGGCTCAGGTGTGAAATGTATGGTTTTCAGGGTTTTTACCGGTTTTCAGCGTTATTTTGTTATCGTTTTTAATCGTTAACACGGTTTTCCTTGGTCTTTTCACGTGTGTTATGAATAAATCTTCTTTTTTTCGGTACCGGTACTAGTTTTATTTTGTTGTATTTATCCGCGACACCTTAAAGGCCGGTCCGTGAAAATATTGTTGGGCATAAACCGGTCCGTGGCGCAAAAAAGGTTGGGGACCGCTGATTTAGACGATAATGTCAGAATTTGGCTGAACATCCATCCATGCTTTCAAACATGAAAGCATGGATGCTGTGTTGTATCAATGGTTCAGGCTCGGTGTGATGGTGTGATGGTCTGAGGGACAGTTTCTGGTAACACCATGAGCCTCAGGCTTCCTGCATATTGTTGCTGACCATGTCTGTGACTACAATGTGCTCATCTTCTAATGTCAATCAATCAGTCAAGGCTTTATTCACCACGTGCAGGTTGCCCTGCAGTGAAACACGCCATGTCACGAAGCTCAAATGATTTCTGTTTTTTGAACATGACATTGAGTTCACTGTACTCAAATGGCCTCTACAGTCACCTGATCTCGATCCAATAGAGCACCTTTGGGATGTGTTGGAACAAGAGATTCACATCATCGATGTGTAGCCAAAAAACTGCATCAACTGTGCAATGCTGTCATGTTTTTGTAGTGTACTTGTTTTTGTTTTCCTGTAATTGTGGTTAATTTATCATTTAAAACAAACATGGTATATAAACATAACTGATACTTATGTTTCTGTGCATCAAAATCTCCAAAATACATATACAGTATATAGATACTAGACAAACCCTTGACCCATTTATGTTTCTTTCCCTCAAAATACATGTAGTGGCCCTGGCAACTAGATGTATTTTGGAGATTTTAATTTATGCATTAGTTAGTGATAGTTGAGCTACAGTTTTAAAAATTTAAAGGCGATAGAGCCTCTGAGTATTAGCTGATTAATGCTGATGTATTTTGCTTATACAGCATGTATGGCTGGTGTTAACTGCAGGGGGTGTATTAAGTATCTGCAGGCCCACAGAAGCTTTCTGCATAAATTATGAGCGCTCTCCAAATCTATGCCAATCCTCTAATGGGCATGAGTGTTTGCCCGTGGCTGTCGATCAAAGTACTTAAAGGGATGAACAGTAAATAATTACATGCTTCATAACACACTGGGGATTTTGCAAAAAACTAGGCAGACACACACACACGCACACATATATGTACAGTATAGCTAAGCGATTATTTAAGTGTTCTGATTAACATTAGTAGCACAGAGAGGTTACTGCAAATTGAAATGTTGTCCATTAAAAGGAATTTCTCTAAGTCAGCACTTAGCTTATGATTCATTCTAAATGATTGGTCAGGGATCTTATAGGTCTGGGGAAAGAAAAAACCTTTATTGCCTTTGTGAAGGAGCTCGGACTTTAGCTGAAATGAGGCCTCATTCGGAATGTCTGAAAACACTAATAACTGCAAGACTAAACGATTTGCCAAAGGAAACCAAACCTAGTTAAACAGTTCCAGTACACTGCACCTTTAAGCCTTCTCACTACCCGTAGAGAGTCCTCTTAACATAATTCACTATGTCTTCTCCTCGTCTGAACCCACAAAGTAACGGTGTTGTATTCCTATTTAATGTGAGCCACAGGTATCCCTGATGGGTCACGTAATCTACTTCTCATTTGCATCGCTTTGCAGAGTGAAGCGCTAATCTCCAGAGGAGACAAACGACTTCCCTGGAGTGATTTCACCTTGACCTGTAATTGAGTAGAAGCTACTTAGATTGCCAGAGTGTGAGTTTGCGCGTGTGAAGCAGCACGGCTCGTGTTATTTCTAGTTCCTGCCAATAAAACAAACACTTTGCCGTATTACAAACGTGTGACTGAGGAGAATCAAGTTGCCCTTCAATTACCTGATGGATCAGGCGTCGTCTCCCAGTGCAGGTCCCCGTCTTTGTCCCTGATCCAGCCACAAAGACCATCATCAAAGGAGCAGCTCAGATACCCCGACTCTGAATAGAAGAAAAAAAACACACACTTTTCAGAGAAGTGGAGAATGCACACACTTGCACGAGGCGTCAGTCTGCTCTTTGTAATGCTTCACAGTAACCTTGCTTTTTTTTGCCTCTAACTTCCCCAGGAGCGAGAGGACTGGCGAAGCTTCTTCTGATGAACAAGATGATACAATAAAAGCGTAAACATTTGTTGTAATGTTGTAATCTCTCTGAAGAGATCTGATGCACTGGAGAAAAATGAATTGGAAATGGAGCTGCACAAATTACGAGCAGAAGTGCATTCATCTATAAAAATAAGAGAAAAATATCATAAATATTTACATGAGCTGCAGGAACTGCTGATGTCATTGTGTTTGTAAGTGAACACAAAGACTACTGTTTGCATGCCTTGCATTGTAATTAAAATACATCGTGGTTACAACACAGCTGTAATATTCAGTGACTGATGATTTCTAAGATCCCAGTGATGATGCCCAGACAATAACATTAAGGCAACACAGGCAAAGCAGCTGCTGTAGCATGCAGGCGCTGCGGTACAAATTGGTTCGATGAAAATAACATCCATCATTTTGTCCCTGAAACAGAATTTCCAAGAAGAAAGAAAAAAAAAATGCCAGTTCATTTTCTGAGCCAATGAAAACGCTCTGTGCCTGTGACACAGCGTATCAAATGATACACCCAAACCACAATAAACACACAACTAAATCATTAGGCAATCTTTGCTGCATACCATTGACATCAATAAATCACATTGAGCAAACATGACAGGAGAAGCCATCTCCTCACAAAAGCTTGTTGTTGTGGGAACCTCCTTAATAACTCAAGTATTACGAAGGTTTTGGGCGAAGCTGTGATGTGCTTCAAAATGGTCAATTCATCATTCAAGCAGTCAAGCAATCAAGCTGACGTAATGCAAAAAGTGGGAAAAGTCTTGCACCGCTTTCTGGGCTGCGAGCCATTATTTAAACCGAAACGACCAGATGTCATGTGTCACCCCCTGGTGAAGGCCCTATCAAAACACATCTGGTCACTGTAATACCTTCACCCTCTGCAGCAGCACTGCGGGAGATGATTGTCAGTTTCATTTTGGTCACGGTAAATGCGGCTCGTCCATCATCATTCGAGCTCAATGAGCGGGGCTCTTGCTGATTGTCTCTGTCAAATGTGTTTTGTTTACCTGGGTCATCCTTGGCTTCGTCTGCCGTGTTGCCGAGCTCAATGTCAAAGTCGATGTCGAGGACTGTGTTGCCACTGGGGTTCCGGGGGACTGAGAGGAAAGAGACAGAGAAACAGAGACAAAGGCTTAGATAAAGGATTAACAAAGGTATTATGTTTGTTCACTAACGTCTGCCTGTGGCTGTTATATCCCTTTGTTTCATTACTCAAAGATTTTACATGGCAAAATCAATGTCATGGCTTAGCACCTCCATAACCAATGTCAGTCACAATTAATAACAGGCAAGACTCCAGAGACTGGAATACCTGAGAAAAACCTGTAGCAACACTAATGTGAGTCATAAAGAGGAAAAGGAAGATGGCTCATCTGATGCAACATCTGAGCAAATGTTACGGCTGCACACCTAGCAGCTTCAGTACACGAACGTACACGAGGTACACGGCCTCTCCTTAAATAGCCTCTTTCCTTGTCCGATGGTGTCACCCTGACCAAAATATCACAGACTGAGCTGAGTCATTAAAGGTCAAGTGTGCGCCGGAGAAAAAAAAACCCATGTTTTTTTTAGTGAGCAATGTTTTGACCTTTTTGTTCTGTTAGAATGATCACTGTCTGATTTTAAAATGCCTTTTGAAAATGGTTGAAAATGTCAAAAATATATAAAGTACAGAGACATCCTTATTTTGATATATACTGGGTTTGCACTTGTCAGTGGAATTTAATGAGACAAATTATCAATTAAAATATTCTTAGCCCTCCAGGCTGCTTCGTGTGCGTTTGCTATGAATGAACTGTAACCTGCACTTGAACTGTCAAGCCCCCCCCCCAGAGTCCTTAATGTGTGCCCCTTCCCACTCTACACTGAAAGGGCTCCTGCACATGCTGGGTCACGACCACCTGGCAGACTGTGATGTAGTCTGTCAGTCGTAGGAATCTGAGAGTGTGGAGATCACACACACATAAACACACCAGTCTCTCGAGCAATCCCAGGCATCCTGTCTCAGAGCGACGCTGAAAAACTAGTTCATGCATTTATTACTTCCAGGCTGGACTACTGTCATTCATTATTATCAGGATGTCCAAAAAACTCACTGAAAGGCCTTCAGCTAATCCAAAATGCTGCAGCAAGAGTCCTGACAGGGACTAGAAAGAGAGAGCATATTTCTCCTGTTTTGGCTTCCCTTCATTGGCTTCCTGTTAAATCCAGAATTGAATTCAAAATCCTGCTCCTCACATACAAGGTCTTAAATAATCAGGCCCCATCTTATCTTAATGAGCTTGTAGTACCATATCACCCTATTAGAGCACTTCGCTCTCGCTCTGCAGGCCTACTTGTTGTTCCTAGAGTATTTAAAAGTAGAATGGGAGGCAGAGCCTTCAGTTTTCAGGCCCCTCTTCTGTGGAACCAGCTTCCAGTTTGGATTCGGGAGACAGACACTATCTCTACTTTCAAGATTAGGCTTAAAACTTTCCTTTTTGCTAAAGCATATAGTTAGGGCTGGACCAGGTGACCCTGAATCCTCCCTTAGTTATGCTGCAATAGACGTAGGCTGCCGGGGGATACCCATGATGCATTGAGTTTTTCCTTTCCAGTCACCTTTCTCACTCACTATGTATTAACAGACCTCTCTGCATTGAATCATATCTTTTATTAATCTCTGTCTCTCTTCCACAGCATGTCTTTTATCCTGTCTTCCTTCTCTCACCCCAACCGGTCGCAGCAGATGGCCGCCCCTCCCTGAGCCTGGTTCTGCTGGAGGTTTCTTCCTGTTAAAAGGGAGTTTTTCCTTCCAACTGTCGCCAAAGTGCTTGCTCATAGGGGGGTCATATGATTGTTGGGTTTTTCTCTGTATCTATGAAGCGCCTTGAGGTGACTTTTGTTGTGATTTGGCGCTATATAAATAAAATTTAATTGAATAATTAATTAATCCAGGTCTCTCTGTGTGTCTGTGCTTTTAAGGAACAAGCATCCCTATGAATTTGGTTGTAGAGTATATACCTATGAGTGATGTAAAAAAGAAAGGGCATTGTCTTTCAGCTCTAAGGTTTAACATATCACGCTTTTACTGCTTCCAGAGGAATTAGGAGGGTAAAGTAGCAGCTCGGTCCTGCTACTCAAATGCGCTTAATTAATTCATCATGAGCAAGTGTGAGCAAGGAGAAAAGACCACAGCAATGACCTTAGAGAAGCAACTGTTGCTCTCCATTAATCTGAGAATGGTCAGAAGAAGATTACTCACAAAGGAAAACATTTGTGAATAAAACTCAAGACTCTCCCAGTCTTCCTGGGAGTGGACGTCCAAGCAAATTCACTCCAAGGTCAGATTGTGCAGTTCTAAGAGAAACTGCAAAAAACCCAGAAGCTGCATATTATGGTAAATGGTAAATGGCCTGTATTTATATAGCGCTTTACTAGTCCCTAAGGACCCGAAACCGCTTTACATATCCAGTCATCCACCCATTCACACACACATTCACACACTGGTGATGGCAAGCTACATTGGAGCCACAGCCACCCTGGGGCGCACTGACAGAGGCGAGGCTGCCGGACACTGGCGCCACCGGGCCCTCTGACCACCACCAGTAGGCAACGGGTGAAGTGTCTTGGCCAAGGACACAACGACCGAGACTGTCCAAGCCGGGGCTCGAACCGGCAACCTTCCGATTACAAGGCGAACGCCCAACTCTTGAGCCACGATCGCCCCATTAGACTCAACTACCCAGAGTCCCGGTCTATCTATCTATCTATCTATCTATCTATCTATCTATCTATCTATCTATCTATCTAACAACTAAGGATGTCTTTGTAATGTGGGGTAGAGGGGGGGAGAAAAACATGTAAACAATAATTTGAAATATGCTGTGATGTTTGACTCTTGACCTTGTGTGTGTGTGCGTGTTTGTGTGTGTGTGTGTGTGTGTGTGTGTGTTTCAAGCCAGTTATTTGGTAGTAAAAGCTGCAGAGTTGATATTCTACATTCTGCCCAATTGCCGAGCAAAAAGTAAAGAAAGAAAGAGTTTAAGGTTTAGAGACAAGTGCAGTGTACTTATTCCTTTCTAGACACCGTGTAGCTGCATCTTTTAACCGGCAGGTTAAACATCGCACTTCATCATCCATCCATCACTGTCGCTCAGTGAAAGCCTCACATCTCTGCAGCTTGCATTCAGAGATTAAGAGCCTTATTTAAGCCTAATTTACAAGAATTCCTGACACAATTCACAGCATGTTTATATTCTGCAAAATATGTTTATTGGAGTTCTTGCTGACTTCGATGGAGGTAGAAGTGGCAGGCAACAACATTAACATGAAGAGGGGGAAGCAGCGAGACACAGCTAGCCTGCCTCTCTCTGTAGTTAAACAAATGTGACTATTAGCATTTCAAAAGCTTACTAATTGGCAGTTCTGGCACTATGTCTTTAAACCTTATCCAGACAGAGTCATAACAATTTGTTGTTTTATAGGCATTTGTGTAGCATTATCATCATTATTTGGCTGGAAGCCGACTTCATGGTGTTTTGCCAAGCAAACAGCAGAGATGCTACGCAGGACAAGCTGTCGTTATAGTAAAAACCAAAGACACTGTCATTTTTTTTCTTTTACATTCCGCTTCTAACACACGTCGATAACAAAAATGCACAATTCAGATAAGCGTATCACTTCATCTCAGCCTCTGCTCCTTATCTTACTGTGAGGTGATCACAGCTTTCACATTTTTCCTTAATGATTAAAAGGTTATAGAGACGAGGTTTTCAAAAACGGGTTCCGCTCACTTCACGGGTCAAGACCCAAAGGAATCTGTGAAAGCCTTTGAATTAGTTCCGACTGAAACGCACACCTGCACTCGAGAAGCAGCTGAAGTATTCTTCACGCCACGGGGCTCTTCTTCATTTTCATCCCTATTTCCGTCTAATTATTTGAATAATCACTCAGTGATGTCTCTCCTCCCCTCCTTCCCTCTCTCTCTCATCTGATTCAAGCCATCCTCGGCAAGCTCTGATTTCTAGAGCTGCTCTGCCGTAGTGCGGACTATTAGATTGATGTCTCCCTCAAGCAGGGCAGACAGGTGTTAAGGTAATCTTCTCTCCTCTTCCCTTTTTCTAATTATGTGATGCCATCTGGCAAGGTGAATAGGAACCACAGTATCTCACCTCTTATTCTGTACTTAGTTTCTCGGCATACATATTTTTGAGGGAGAACAGCTTAATGCCGAGTTTTCAGTAAACACTGTAATTTGCTGTGGCTACAAGCAAGCAAAACGCCAAAAGAGAGACACTTCTTGGAAATAAGCTTTATCGGGTCTTTGATACACAGACAGTATTTGTTAGTGGGATCAACTCGTTGCTGCTTTTTTTCTCTTATCGTTGGATTTACTGAGCACTGTCAACAAAATACAAAATTCCAACCAGCCCTATCATGTAGCTCGAGAGAGAAAACCGCCCGTTTCATCTGTTACATAAAAACGAGGATCGTGATTTCAGCCCTGAACTGCATATTTCAGACTTAACAGTGGGCGAGTTTTCTCATTAAGAAACAATTCACAGTTCTGAAAAGGTGCAGCACACGATTGGCCTGATTAGCTCCTTTGTTAAAGCCAAAAAAAAGCAGTCTTACCACCTAACATTATTTATAATTCATTCTGTTATTTGGTTTGATTGAGAATGTGATTCATTTTGAAGGTAATTGGTGTCAGAGTTTGATGCTTGGCCGAGAGCACTGCGTGACATGTGAATAACAAACGGTCTGGCTAAGTTTGTGTTTGTCACTTGAAGCCAAAAAGATAATTATCTTGAGAAGAGAAAGACATTCCTTCTCTCACTGTACAGCTTTGTGACACTGAGCTCATAATACTTCATTTTCTTGCAAAAAAAATTGGACATTATTTCCATACAATAGCTGCATTTTGAAGGTGGGTGTAGCTCTATTCAAATGGAAATCACTGTGAATTCGCCTATATAGGAGACTTAAAGGGAGCGTTCGTGCCAGAATCAAATTTACATATTTTACCTCTGGTGTGTAGTGCGTTTTATCGATCTTCTTTTCCCAGAAATTATAAACTGTTTACTCAAGAAAAAAAGCAAGTGGCATGTAGTTTGACTGTTGAAGATGAGGCAGGGGATTTCTTTAAAACTGAAAACTGGCTGCCACTACAGGCTAGCTGGAAAACACATTAAGGTGACCAGATCCCAATAAAGTGAATGTGGAGCAAACACTGTGTTTGTGTGGGACACGTCAACAACACTGAGAGGTTTTCTGAAATGTTCATATCCAATTTTAAACTAAAAATACACTAAACTGCGCAGGTCACTGGGTTGTCATTTAGCAAATACAGGACAAATATACAGTGATCATAAAAGGAAGCTTCAGTTTGTTCTTATAGACTCGTGCAATAGTCTTTATATACTCCTGTGTTCTCTTTTATTTCACTGTTATTTCAGCAGCTCTTCTGTTTGGATGTATCTATAGATAGGATGACACTTTAAGCAATTTTTATCCAATTATGACCCACACAGCCTGCGTCACCACACAACATATCTTCCGCCTGTGGGAAATGGCAAACTACCTTTAACAAAAACAGACAAAACCGCTTTTTTTGCAGCACCTTCTGTCATATTCAAGAAAATCTACAAAGTTTGTGACTTTTTTGGGGACTTTTAACTTTACCTTCTTCTTCTGACTATAATAAGAAGTGTTTTCTTCATACAGACTGCGTAAAAGTGCATGTCCCACAGAACTAGTCAAAATATGGCACATTGTCCAAAATGTGGGAAGGGGGGGAAACAGTGGGTAACAAACTCCCGCTCCAGTGTATCTTAACTGGTCTTGAAAGTGACCTCTGAGTTTTGAGTTGAACCATTTTGAAGACTTTGCAAATGGAAACTTTGAGATTCAAATTTGCTGACATATCTGAGCTAACAAAGCTGGAAGATGAACTTTATACACCAGCTGCCAGCTGCTGTTTATGGTAATATATGAAATCTGGATGTGCGAATGCAACAACTTAACCCCTTAATGCCAAGTGGATCGCATTTGATACGTGAGTTTTTGTCGCATTTGATACGTGAGTTTTTGTTTTAGAGTTTTGAGTTTTT
The DNA here is from genome assembly GCF_965226115.1 of Aulonocara stuartgranti. Lineage (NCBI taxonomy): Eukaryota > Metazoa > Chordata > Actinopteri > Cichliformes > Cichlidae > Aulonocara > Aulonocara stuartgranti. The sequence continues at coordinate 24,155,967 of NC_138944.1, read as the reverse complement.
GAGACATCTACATCATCAGTGTAATTTTTCCCCCTGAAAAAAATAAATAAATTGCACAGTACATTTTTAAACAATACACTGCAAAAACTAAAACTAATTAAATTTTTTTTAAAAACACACCAGATGTAGCAAATGTGATACAAATTAAAAGATAATTCATGCAGATGTTATTAAGACCCATGGTGTAAATGAACAGTTCAGCTATAAGGAAACCAAAAGAAAACAGGGTTCATTTCATAATCACAAAGCTGAAGCTGTAAATGTAAATGCACAGGTGCTTATAGAGCGCTGTTCTGAACTGAGCACTCAAAGCACTTTTCATTACAAGAGTACCCAATCATACACAATATATTCACACAGAGCTTTATTCTGTGTCTGAGCCCCATGTCTCACATTCATGCACTCACATACTGATTAATGCTTATCTTGACCAAGGGTGCTTTAATATACAGACAGGAGGAACCCGGGCATCAAACCACTGACCTTACAATTGCAGGAGAACACGTTGAATCGTCCTGAGCCACAACCCCAAGGTAACAAACAAGGCTTTCCTACATGTTCAGAGCAGTTAAAGCTGTTCCATCCCCCCAAAAAATACATTTATAAGAACAACGTGTAGTTCTATAGCTGCTATGTGAAAGACTGCATCACCTGTATGGCGTGTTTAAGCTCATTGTTTTTGTTCTGCAGCCCACAGCTTTACTGTTCTGGTTCACTTTTACTGCCTCTAGTCAGCCTTGTTTTCCAGACACAGCAGCTGTTCTCAGTGAAAAAGCTGTAAACACTCATTGTACACTACCTGCCCTGCAACAAGCAGCAATCACTCAAAATAGCAGCTCGCTGCTGAACATTGCAGAGCATTTAGCAGCTCAGGAGCCAGATTTTTTTTCTTATATACATCAAAACAGATTAGTGGACGCATGTGGAACAGACAAAGAAACACCTTATAAGACTCTACAGTTGGATCTAAATATGTCTTATGTCACATGATTTCCTGATGAAAGTGTCCCTCACACAACACAACATCAATCGTTTTATGACTATGTTTGGATAGTGAAGTGTAAAAGGGGACATTTTAATAAGCAGATGTCTTCTTCATTTTGGGAGCACTGAACTTGTTTGCCAGATAAAAAGAAAAACACACTTAAAGTTAATACTGATGTTGCTCTTTGTGTGCCAGATGTGTAAACAAACAGCTGCCTGCTAACAACTGTACGAGGTAAAAATGTAAATTTTGTGCTTACGGCTTCCTCCGGTAAACATCTGGAGGAAGCACATCAAACTGTTGCTTTTTTAATATTTCATGTGTATTTACTTAAGAAAAAACAATATCTATACTTATGACTCAAAAACTTTGAGTTATAAGTATGTATCTGAAAAGGGGAGGAAGCTATCACAATGGCTTTAAATCACCTGTTGAAACAAAACAACACCGTAGTAAAGCAAGAAGCCTCTTACTGTGAACATCCCCTCTCTGCTTGGTGACCTCCTTCTGGATGGTATTGTCCACTGGTGTGACCGGTGGCAGTGGCAAGGGTGGTCTGGTGGGAACTGCTGGCCTTGGAATGTAGGGTTTGCGAGTGGGTACCGGTGGCTTTCGGGTGGGTATGAAGGGCTTTCGGGTGGGTATGAAGGGCTTTCGGGTGGGGACCAACGGCTTGTGTTGCGATGGGGTCACCCTCGGGCGGGGTGCCTTGGTTGTAGTTGTAGCGGTTGGCGGCAATTTAGGGAAGATGATCTTTGGAGTGACTGGTGGGCGAGTGGTGGTGGTCCTCTGCTGATCCAAGTCTGGGATGTGGTTGTGATGATTTGGAGGCACTTTGCCTGGTCTCGGGGGGTCAATAACCACTTTAGGGATGGCTGAAATAATGAGAAAATGCAGATGGAGCACTGAAATATGAGCACTTAAGAGTTAATGAGGCATACATTTGCAGACTAACTGCAATTATTAGCCTCACTTTTTTGAAGAAGAGGGCTTTACTTCATCTACTGAGACTTCTGATAACCATTACCTAAATGTTAGCACTCTAAAACAAATTGGGTGTCTCCAATCACACTGAAAGCAAAAGCTCACAGCTGCAAACGAAGCTCATAAGTTCACATTCACTCACAGTTACAGGACTTCACAAGCTGAACCATTAAGACAGCCCACGTTCAGTGAACTCCTGCTCTTTGAAAATCGATCTTGCTTTCTTATCATGTCTTTTTTATCTGTCCGTGCGGTCATCTTGATTAGTAATTCTTTGTATGCTCATAGCCAGAGGCTTCGCAGCACAAGTCTAGAGCTGCTTGAAGTGTATGGAATGATTTCTGCACTAAGTCAGGCCCCGAAGATCACCCTCGCTCATGTCATCAAAGCTACACCGCCTTTTCCTTTGTGGCTGCACACATTGTCCAGGAGCAGAGACACAGATTGGGGGGTTGGCTTTCTTTTTTTTTTCTTTTTGGCAGGGGTGATAGTGGCAGTTTCCTAAGGATTTCATGAGTGAAGAATGAGAGTGGACAAAGGCAAAAGGTTTGAACTCTGTTATTGCCTTTTCAGGTTGCAGGCGACTTTGATATGTGATACATGAATAGGATATTGCAACGTGACTCCCTGAGCACTTGCGGCTCACACCCTTTGGGCAGGACGGTGGGGTGAAGTATATGCAGCAGGTTCCAACTTTGCTCTGTGGAATGCCACATGAGTTGCGCCCGTCCATTGGTTAAATAACTGTGGAGAATAAATGACTCTTTGTCTACTGAGCTGCTGTAAAAAAGTGCCGACGCACACTGTAATGAACTCTGTGTCAGTAAGCAGAATGAGACCAACTAACAGATCACAACAAATCACAGATGATGACGACTCCTCTTTGTGTCCTTATTACCCGAGCCGCATGTCAAAAAACCAAGTCAATCTGGGAACATGCGATAAAGGGGCAGGGTGAGTCAAGTAATGACTGACAGCTATTACAAAGAAAGGAATTTCAGTCCAAGCTTTGTGCTTGCAAGCCTATTTCTCCCTCTCTCCCTGCTCCCCCCCCAGCACATTTTTAAAGACACAGGCAAAGAAAAAAGAAAAAAAAACCTGAAGCCCTGTTCCTTGTTGATAAGCTGAATATTAGTTCTGCGGTTTTCTCTCGGGACTTACGTTTACAGTCGTGGCCCATCCCCCTGTAGCCGTCTTTGCATTTGCACTTGTACGAGCCCGGCGTGTTGTAGCAGGTGGCAAAGCTGCTGCAGTGGCTTTGACCTAAAGAGCACTCATCCACATCTGAAAGATAATGGAAGCATAACAACATTCAGCTCCTGGGTGCAAGTGCAGAAAGCTTAAAACGTAAAAGCAGAATATCAAACGCTAATTGCTTCACATCCACTTAAAGGAAGCTTCAAAATTTATGTCGTACTGTTAGTGAAAGAGTTTAAGTGGATAATAGTCGACCTTTTATGAATACCGGAGGAAAAATCACCACGAAGGTTGTTGTAAAAGTCCTCCCCAAGATACAGAGATGTGTCTTTTATACATTTAAAGAGCACCTGCCAAGTTGCTCTTGGCCGTTCTTTAATCTAATCAACTTGATAATTTTATTCAAAAGCAGATAAAATAGGATATGAATTGCAATAGAAGCTAATCTGTATTTGTTTTTCACATTTTTGGTGGTTAGAATTCATGAGCATGATACTAACAATTAAAAATCCACCTTTTGAAAGTTAAAAGTTTATTAAATTGCCATATTACTAAGTTTTTTTAATCTCTGTTTTTCTTTTAGTTGAAAAATACAGTCATGTGAAAAAGAAAGTATGGACTTACTGCATCCATGCACCTTGCAGTCATTGAGTCGGCCATGAGCTTCTCTGTGTATCAAAATATTCTAAAGTTAAATGTGAGGCCATCTGTCTGACAGCTAAAGCTGAAAGATGCAATGGAAATACGATCCAGAGTTGCAAAGGTAAGACTCCTCCATAACCATGTGAGATATGGTTAATTGCTTGTACAAGTTACATTTTAAAATGCAATTTTCCTGTTTTTTGTTACTGCATTGTTTTCCCTTTGCAAAGTATCTACTGATGTAGTTGTTACACTGAATCGTGTTTTTTAAACTAATTGTTTTACAACCAATTAACCTACAAATAGAAAATCACAACGGGCCTGTTAAATGAGAGATTGGTTGAAAACCGCATCAGAGCATTAAATTAAAATACTAAAGCAAAGCAGAAGTTTGTCACATTGTAGTATCAAACATGGATTTCTGCTACTCATCTCTGCATGCGTGTTTCTTTTCTTTTCATCGGGCTCCTTCATAAGCAGTTCAAAAACAAAACTCGCATCACTAAAAGTACCTCGGCTTAAATTCAAGCCACCTCAGCGCATCTTTGACCTTTGTGTGAGTATTGCCAGTCGAAGCCTCACAACAGAGGCGCTGCCACAGTACCTATGCACTGGTATTTTCCGTTGATGTATTGCAGGTCGAAGCCTTCGTGGCATTTGCAGATGTAGCTACCAAAGGTGTTGATACATTTCCTGAACCTGGGACACACTGCTATCCCTGCTGCACACTCATCCACATCTGCAAAAGAAAGAAGATTGAGAAATTGAGGAAAATGCTCAGATAAATGTCTATAATGCATTAAATAAGAAGTGCACTCAAAATAAAACGACGTGATTTAAAAAAAAATTGAGATTAGAAAGCATAATTGAATCTAAACTAAACATTACTATTCATGCCGGAACACATGTTCTTCATCCCTGCTTAGTATTCATTTATGAACAAAGCTCCTTTTACATTCTGCTCAGCGAGCAGAAAACAACACACACTAGCTTGTTTCATTATTTAAAGACTTTTTCCAAGTGTCTCTGTTGATCACCTTTACAGGCATGTGGTCATTAATATTTAGACGCTGGGAGCCTGAAAGCTTCACCTTAAAATCTTTAATTTATTTGCAGCATAATGCAGCTGAGGTGCTCAGAAACTGTTGTTTAAAATAACCTTAACAACACTAAAGTCACCTGGACCAGCTGGGAAAACAAGCGAGAGCGGTTAGTGGGCAGAGCTCTTCCCATCCCATTAACAACTACTGCTGAGGGTCTCATCAGCGAGGATCTTAATCCCAAACTGCTTGAGTGGAGCTGCTTAATGGCCAACAGTTGTGGATGCATCACTGCCGTCACAGCAAGGGCAGACGTGGATTATTATATTTGAAATCACAAAGTAAAGTAACTGCACCTTTATACAGAGTAAAAAGCAAATCATGCTTACCCCATTTTCACATTCACAGATTCTATATCAGCAATGTTTATGTTTTAAAATGTGCTGAAAGTGACAGCTTCTGTGAGAAGCCGACTTTAATCAGATGGTGTTTCAGTCAAATTCTGTCACTGAGCAAAAACAAGTCGATACCTTCATCCAGTGAATCGTGAGACATCCTTCTTCAAGGATTCCCGGCCTAATTCACTTTTAGTAAACAAACACTGAAGCATGTGGAGTTTCCTAAAACAGCTACAGTAGTCCTGCTGGAGCTATTATGTTTACATTTTGTACCAATTCATGCATTTCAGTCGCTTCCAATGATTAAAAAAACCCAGAATGGCCGATGGGATGAATATATATGGTTTATAATGACTCATTCATACAAACTTGTACTCATTCCTGTTAAGGTTACAGAGAATTAGTTCAACGAAAACATCCGACACACTACGATGGTCCGATCGCAGCGTTCGTGCACTTTGAAACATGTATGAGAGCAAAGCTACAGATATGAGCAGCAGTGCGCTACGATCCCATTTCCACAAAAGTTGCAACACTGTGTGAAGTAGTACAAAGGGAATGCAAGATTTTCTAGTCATCCCAGTGCTATATTTTATTGAATATAGTACATATCAAATGGACTTTTTAAGAATATGCGCTCATTTTGAATGTTATGTGCTTAAAAAACACAGATTTGACCGACAGCGTTTCATCATCTCTTCCTCATTAAAAACCCATAACTGTAGTTTTTAGTGTGAGATGTTTCTCATGATGTTGATATTTAGGCCTCTTTGTTTGTTTAGGGTTTTTTTTTTTGTTTCATACAGTAATGTGCCAAATGTTTTCAGTGGGTTTCTGCTGGCAAAATGTTTCTCAGCATTTTCTTGCTGAAATAAGAAATTTATTTATTTTTATTTATCACTTTCCTCATGCTGAAAAATGTCTTCAAATGTCGGCATAATATTGTTTCAAAACAGTGTCCTGTATTAATGGTGCCTTTTCAGTTATTTATGACATATGCGTTAATGCCAACACCCCATACCGTCATAACTGCTTTCCTTCTTAGCCTGGAGGACACGTCATTTCCAAACTCAAATTTTGAATCCACAGACCACAGGGTACTTTTTACTCTTTACCTCAGTCCACACTGAATGAGCTCAGGCCCAGAGGGTTGTTTATTTCATGCTACAGTTTTCACTTGCATTTTGGGGCGGCAGCGATAAACTGTGTTTACTGACAATGCTTTTCAGAATTGTTCCTGAGTCCATGCATAAAAGTGTCTGTTTTTAATGCAGTGGTGCCTGAGGGCCTGAAGCTCACGCACCTTTCGTTCATTTTTGACCTTTTCTCTTACATCAGATTTTTTAATTTTACATTAAGAAAGGGTCTTCTTAACTTATTGAACCACTTACAAATTCAGACTTTCACACCCTTCTCCATTTTTACATCTGACAGACTCATCCTCTCTTTTTATATCCAGTCATGCTACTAATTAACCTCATTAGCTGCCAGATGCTTCACTTCAGTCTCTGGTTCCTACATAGAATCACGTCCACGAGGATGATTATACAGCTTCCATAAAACTCTCCACGTCCAGAGTTTACTGTAGTAACACCTGTGGTAGGCAAAGGGTTCTGTCCCCTTCATAATTCTTCATGATTCATGTCGGTGCTATTTTAAAAAACCACCCCTTTAGCTGCCCAGCAGTTAAGTGGCCCTATAAGGCAGCATAAAGGGGAAGAGCCTCTAGTGAACACCCTGTGTTTAAACCTGACACAGGTTAACTGCCTCAACTGCCCACCTCATCTGTTAAGGTACCCCTCTGAGGAGCAGTGTCACATAAAATTGGCAGTAAAGGCAGACATGTGGGATTCCCTCGATCGCATTCCTGCTGTAAAAGCAACAGGAAGCAAACAACTTGGTCGAGAAGGACCGACGATGAAATCAAAGTGATGCGCTGTGAAACAATTTGGATGAATTCAACTTTGATGAGTTGTTTGCTTTGAGGATTTGCGTTCGAGTGGCTAAACTGCTAATTGTGTTGCCAGTTTCTTTTCTTCCTTTGCCAAAATAGTTGCCTTTGATTAGCAAATTTAAAGGCTGAGAAAAACACACAAACACATACTCACACACAAACAAAAAAAAAGTTATATTTATGAGGATTTACACGCTGCAAGTCGCTCACAGATAAGAGTAGCTCAGCTTTCAGGCATGTGGAGATATTTTAAGACCGGGACGTACCCACACAGGTTCTCCCATCCGGAGCCAGCTGTAGCCCCGGCGACGGACACTGACATCGGACCTCTCCTTTCAGCACCTCGCAGCCATACTGGCAGTTGGCCATACCACAAGTGCGAGCGTCTGATGGGTAAAAGAGAAACACGGCACACATTAACACACACTGGTGCCACTGGGGAGTACAAAGGGAGAAGAGTTTATGCCATTCTCACCTACACTTTTCTTTCCCCACACCAACACACACACGCGCGCGCGCTTCTTTTTCCTCCAGCCAATTTATAACAGCCAGGCCACTCGCCTGCCTTTTCTGATATTAGCCAGCTTGACCCTGGGGTGCTGCCAGCGGCACAGCACTCACTCTGCCATTATTAGACTTCTCTGCTGTGCAGTTGCCATGTGCTCACACCTTAGCTCCAGCAATCTTCCCCCTGCCCACTTTTATCCTTTGTTACACCCAAAGATTGATAATCCATCTCCCCCCCTCGATATCAAAGCAACAGCGTGAGGCGTGAGTGTTGTTGAGACGTGCCGGGCAGATCAAGAACTTCCAAAAATAATAACGTAATGAAACAGATTTTCTTCGGCCTGTCTTGATAACAGTGGTCTCTAAAAAGGAAATTAAAAGTGAGGCTTTTGCTGCCACTGCTACTTCAGCTGCTGCCGGCACCCTGGAGTAGAGTCTGATGACTGAGGCAGGCCGGGCTGATTAAATGCTACAGTGATCTATTGATCAAAGGGGAGAAAGGAGGAGCAGCAAGGTGTTTAACGGCATCATGCTATCATTAGACAACAACACCTAGGATAATTTCAGATTGCCTCAAGTGTTACGCGATTTAGACTTTAAAAGGTGGGGAGTGAATTTTCCCCTCGTACAAAAGAACTAATTAAAAAGAGGTATCGGGAGTCATACAGTCCTCAAGTGGAAACGTGCAGGGAAAATAGTTATCAGGTGGGAAACAGAATTTACAGGGAGACATGTTCAGGCATCAGCTCACATTCTGTGGACTACCTCGGGGCAAACAATAAAAAAAAACCCTAAAAGAAAATGTGCACATTCACTCAAGGGTCTGTAGATTGTGTTTCTTTCATATTTTTCATTTCAGCCCTCAAAGGGTTTTTCACAGGGGTTCTTTAGTCTGCAGAGCTACTATAATGAAGCAGATCAACACGGTGTTTTAATCAAAACAGTCTATCAAAGGATTGTGAGGCTGCTGTCAGGGGTACGAGTGGGAAATACATTTCTTAATGATATCAACACCGTGTCCTGTAGAAACAGATGGATACATTCAGTGAAAAGAGGAATCCTCCATGAGGAGAACACAGACAGGGAAAGGAAACTTCCACCTCTCAGGCTGTAACACAAAGAGTGTTAACAATCAAAGTGTGTGTGTGCAAGAGAAACAGGCTTACTTCCACAGGTCCCGTCAGGCATCAGCATGTAGCCATTCAGGCAGTAACACTTGTAGCTCCCATACGTGTTCATGCACCTGTGTTTGCAGGGCCTTGGCTTTAGCCCGCACTCATTCAGGTCTGCAGACAGAGAGAAAGACAACTTAAATCACCCGGGGTACAGAGAGACAGAGGTCCTATAAAGAGGTGAAATTAGTCACGGGGCAAAGGTGGAAGAGGTGAGTCATGTCAGACATCGCTTGTCCATTTACGTGCAGGTATGCAGGCTCCCTCTGAGGTGACTGCGTGTTAACGTGGTCGTTGTTTAAATGGGGTGGGGGTATCTTCAAGGAAGTGAAGCGTTTCTGTGTTCTGACAGGCCCAGAAATCGCCCTTTTGATGGTTAAGCCAGTAACAGCATTAAACCTTTGCATCACCTGCATGCGATGAAGGATATGATTAAACCCTATGACTTTCCACCACTTTGTGAGGTTTGCCAGTTCTCCATCTGGTTTTCTTTGATGGATACGTTTAATTCTGGTGTTTTTATGTGGACGTGAAAGTAGAGAAATCTCACCCACAGTAGCCCATGAAAATCTTATTAGAAAACGATGCTGTCTGGGCTCGGAGTAAGGAGCACGCCTTGGAGAAAAGAATATGCTCTCAGCTCAACACCTGTCAAATGCTTATGCAGATTCAAGTCATTATGCTTTTCTCGGAGCAGACATTTTGACGAGTCAAACAGAGCTGTAACTAATGACATTAATGATGTCTTCCTTTCTTCCATGTATTTTAAATCCCAGGGCTCTGGTGCATGCTGCCTCACTGGGATGACTTACTGACACTCCAAAATGTAACAGAGCATTGCCAAAACCATTAAAACACTGGTTACACTTGTGTACCTCCTGTTATGATAAGACAAAGTGTGCAAAGTACGTGCAAAGTTTACAGTGGCTCAGGTAAGTGAATATATTTAGGTCTTTATATTCATTAAAATGGATGGAAAACAAAGAGACAGCCACGACATTACCTTTAAAAGGCATATTTTGACATATCATCGCATAAAAAATTAAAGGTGACAATTTGTTTTCATTAGTCTGTTTCAGGTCATTGCACACACTGCAACTTCAGAACAACTTAGTTGGATATGATTAATATAGTAACACCTACAGTCAGCTGGAAAAGAAAGTTTTCCCCAAACTCTCTGCAGTCCAGTGAAAACTAAGTACACCTCATGGTTCAGTAGCTTGTAGGATCACCTTTAGCTGCAATAACTTAAAGTAATTGTTTTCTTTATGGCTTTATCAGACCCTCTTGTCACAGTGGAGGAATGACCCACTCTTGGTGCTTCACTTCATTGAGGTTTGACAGGCTCATTCGTCTGGGCTTTGACTGGGTCATTGCAACACCTTGGTGCTTTTCTTCTTCGGTCATTCTGTTGCAGATTTGCTGTTATGCTTGGGAAAACTGTCCTGTTGCATAACCCAATTTGAGAAAAGCTTTAGCTGTCAGAAAGATGGCCTCATATTTGAGACAAAAGTACTTTGTTATACAGATGAGTTCATGGTGGATTGCAAGGTGCTCAGGTCCTTTGGCTGTAAAAACGAGTCCAAATCATGACCATTGTGGTCGACAGTTGGTATGAGGTTTTTCTGCCAATATGTTTGGTGTGCATTACAGTCAAACATCTCCACTCCACAAGGACGTTGTTCAAGATGCCTTGAAAAAGCCATACTTGTTCAGCCTTTTAGATCGTACTATTATGTACTGTTAGCATTTAACAGGTCTCAGTAGAGTCTGAGTCGTGGCTCTTGGAGTGTTTTATGACCTTTGTGCGGTCTGAAGTGTGTGTGTCAAAGCAAATGTGACATCTTCCAAAGCATACTGCTAACACATACCTGAATGCTCCAGATCAACAAATTGCCAAAACTTCTGCTTTTATCAAAGTGATCCTGCTTTCCAGTCATCAGATAATTAGTACATTTGCGGCAAAGACCAGGCTGCTTCTTGTTCTCTTAACTCCTGTGGAAGCAGTAAGGGGGGCACTTACTTCTTTAACAGGACTACATAGGGCTGCATGAAAACTTTTTTTTTCCACAACTGTATATATTTAAAATCGAATCAAGTGTTGTGTCTCAAATTGTACATTTCTGCACTAACACTTGTCTTTTTGAATGCATAAGAAGAGTGACTTTTAAAAGTTTGGGCACATGCATTCCACCAGACATTCTCCAATGGTGTGCTCATTACAGTCAGAAGCTGACTGAACAGCAGAAAGGATGGATTTTCAGCCAGTAGTAGGAGGATGGTGATGCCAATAACTGGCTAGCTAGCTAGCACTTTATGCTTCTTGGGGCAGCACTATTCAGTGGTTACCACCCTCATTATTTTAAAAACTTGGTGCTACGTTTTGGTCAGAAATTTTGCAAAGTGCATTGCCAACACAACAATGATGGTCAAATAATCATCATTTTGAGGCACTACATTGGTAAAATTTATAGACTATGCAAGTAAATCCACAGTCTATTAGTAAAAGTTTTCAAATGAAACACAAGCAAAGGCTTTTAACAGCTGTCTTAAATAAGGAAGGTCTGTTTTTATTTAGTCCACTGAACAAAGAATAACTATTATCTGATACAAAGTGACAATCATAACAATTATGTAATGCACTCAAGCTTTCACTCCATTAAAGAGGATAAAAATGATGGCAGATGAAATTACTGAACCGTGAAACACAAACAGAAATGTCATAATTACATCATGTTTTCATCATTTTTTATTTTTTTTAGCGGTTTGATGTTTAGCTCCTCAGTTTACAGCTAGTGGGAGCAGACTGTAGATTAACTGCCACCAACAGTTTATCAGTGAACTCAAACATAATATTTGCAGTAACTTATTGGATGAAAAGGCCAAATTATTTCTGTCTTAACCTGGCTGTTAATGTTATTAGCAACACAAGTGCTTTTTATGCTGCGTTAAATGTTCACTGCAAGAAAAACCTCTTGTAGCTTTCTTGGTGGTTTCAGACTTTGATGCTGTAATTGTTATTTGCTGTGTGCGCTCAATAATTTATGCAAGAAATTCTTTCTACGCTCCCACTTTTAGAAAGAGGGATTACACTAGCCTGCAGTCATGCAGCTCAGATGTGCAAAGCGTTTGCTTTAAATCATGTTTTTCACCTAAAGTAAGTTTTAGGAAAGAGTTGTCTCATAAAGGAAACTGTGTCACTCTTTCAGAGCATCACTGAACAGCTTGTCTGGTTAGAGTAACCAGATAAGCCTTTTCATAGTCCCAGCTCTTGCTTACATCCTTTTAATAACTTGGAGAACTTCAGTGCTTACAAGGAAGACTACATTCTGTTTGAAGTCTAAGTTTTATTGACCAAACAGGCTTTGGTTGTATACAGGTAAACAGTTCGTGTGAAGTGAAAAAGGGATTGCATTTAGTGAAATGTAATATTAAAACCACTGGTTATTGCCTGAAGACAGACTATCTTTAGATAAGCTTTTCAAACAGGTTGCTTCTGCTTTGGTTAGCATAAATTCGCATGTGCATATCGCTGAAATACTTATGGATTTTGATGGAAACAGGGTTTATGTTTGGGGCAAATGTTTCTTCATATATTACCTGCACTTCGTTTAAATGTGACAAGTTTGGAGTGTCAGAACCATAAAAGGAAAAATCCAACTTGAAACGGTACCAAAAATCCATCACACCTGAACGATGACACACACTCCAAGCAATATAAATAACTATGAATACCACTCTCTGTGTCTGTGACACAGTAGAAGCATCATAAAATAGATTTCATCTCACCGTGTGGCACATGAGCGTTCATCTTGGCTTACTGCACTTTAAATGGCGCCGTGTTTAGCTCTATGGACATATGTAGGGCACATTCTTTGAGAGCCACATGCCTCCTGCATTTAAAAGATGCCACAGTTTAATTTGGATGAATGATTGAGCAGATGCCCAGTTTGTATATGTACAGACTCCTGTCTTCTATTAATGAAAGCTTCTGGTCTACTAAAGCCAAACTGGCTAAGTGATCAGTAAATGTGTCAGAAATTTGGACAGCATGCTTAACCTTAGGAAGTGCTGCCAGACTTCAAGTCATGTTCCATGACCATAAATTCTTTTAGATATATAGGGGTCAGTTTGTGAAAGCAGCTGTCATGCTGGGGTGATATATAAATCATTTAAAACATTACTTTCACTGTTTGAATGAGTAGAGATAACAAGGAGCAGACTACTTACAGTTATAAAAACATTCTTCTACATGTAAGACAAGCTAAATGTTATTAGACTTAAGCAGGGCTGCACGATTAATCCAGTTTTAATCTCGATCACGAGTCTGGTTTCCCACAATTAAATCAGCATCACTGATTGATAATGAAAATCTGTGCTCTGGCAATAAAATCCTGTTCCCTGCAATGTACAGGATCACATTAAAAGCAGGTCATTAGCTGTTGTTTGGAAATACATTTTAGTGATTTAGTCCTGTATTATTGGGTCTGTGCTCCAACTCAACACAACTAACTTATTCAAAACACATCTACATCTGCTCTACAATGAATGTAAAGACAAACAGTGCGGTCGTACCTAATGGAAATCATCCAGCACAGACTCAGAAGTCCATAAAAAAAGCAGGCCTGTGCAGCGCATCTGGTCGTCCATCAAGCTCAAAAAGACAAACTGAAGTCACCAACAAATGCAGTCAAATTCCATTTAGCCAAAAATATGTGTCCACTACCCATTAAGGCTTAAGGAAACTGGTCAACTGTATGAAAGTGGCAAAACCTGCACTATAGGCAAAGAGAGAAATAGAGTTTTACTATATGCATTTTATTCACATCTGTCATGTAGGTAACCATAATGGAATAAAAAAAAAGTGCTCCAAGGCTCCAAAGGCTTAACTGACAAGTGCTTTTCAGTGGGGCAGATGCAAGCTCAGGACCAACAAAAAGGACTTCCTGGGGCACTTGGTTTTATTGCAAAATAATACAACAAGTTTATTCTAGGAGCAGTATGAGACGAACAAGTGCGTAATTGCTCTAAGAGTCGACCCTGATGAAGAATAGATGTGTTGGTTTATATTCTTTCCTTCTAGGAAATGCACTCGGGTCAGATGAATAAGGCGTTTGGATACAAACACCTCATTTGTATGCAGAGATGTTTTAATTAACATGAATGCAGCACAAGGCAAAGGTGAAAGCATCGTCCTGTGGACTACATTTTGTGTTAGCTTAGTTAAAAAAGAAAAAAAAAATTATATGAATATTTATTCTCTAAGATATGCACTGAATTTAGGTAACTAAAGAAGGACTGGTTTTATTTTAAACATTAGCAGGAATGCAGCAGAGCATGGATGTAAGCTTACATGATCATTTCGGGGGTCAAATCAGTGAATAATCACAACAACAAACGTTGACATTTAAAATAATAGTGATAATAATTTTGCTCATAGTCGTGCTGCCCTAAAATGAATTTTTATTTTGAAATTTCAGGATTTCTGATATGAATGAAATGTCTTTGCAAATATAAACTGATTGTCTTCTTGAGATAACAAGATTTTCATTTGCGTGCATAACAAAGTGACACAGGTGCAGTGTGATGACTCTTATTATTACACAGCGCACACAGCAGGTCTTGCTGCCCACTGCAAACCGAATTTGTTCTGCTATTTTTGTTCACCACATGAGCATAAAGCTCACTGCTTTTTTCCCCTCACTTTTCAAACACCTGTACAAACTGACAGTCTTTCCGCTGCGACATAAATTATTCTTAGTTTTTCTATGGAGGGAACCACGTCAAAATGATTTGTTCTGTCCTTTGTCAGACAGGAGGCTTAGCTCCGCTTACTTCACCCACAAGATATTGTCCAAAACACTCACACCTGCACACACACTAGCACACAGCTTTTGCACACTCATTACTGCGATAACAGAAAACCATAGCAACACTGTCCATTGTCAGCGTGAAAGAGGAAAAAGGTCTCCACTTGTCCGTTGCACTGAAAAACAGCTTAAAAATGTAAATGAGGGATTATTGAAATTCTCACATTCTCAGACAGTAGAGCATCAGCACAAGCAACGCGCAAGATACAGCCAGGCTCTCATCTACAGGCAAGACCAAGAGGACAGACAGAGAGAGAGAGAGAAACAGAGAGATAACGCACAGATATGACCACCAATTCATACTTCGACATGGCCCCAGGACTGCAGAAACCTGTGAGATAGCAGAGGTGGAGAGCCCCTCTGGGGTGTTCACTGTATGGTAAATGAACTGCTAAGACACATTTGAAGTGATGCAAAATGGAGTGATTTATTGGGTCAGCTCCACTGAGGTGTGCTACATTCCCAACACACCTCTATCACTGACAGGGATTAGCAGGGGCCTTTTTCTTGGGCATATGCTCATCTTTAAAGGAGATAACACTGGTTGGAATTCAAGGCCTTGTTCTAGCAGCGATGGAGAAGCCACGAGTGCTGTGTCCATGTCGATGATGGTTTGAAAAGCAAGGAAGAGCTATTTGTTCCAGGCAGTCATGGTGCAAATGAGAAAGAAGAAGAAGAAGCAGGGAAGAGAAACTCATGATGGCTCTTCTGCACAGAGAAACTGTATTCAGGGTAGAAGGGATAAAGAAAGGGAGGGGAGAGTGGTAAAAACTGCAACATGCTTGGCACTCGTGCTGTTTTTCTTCTGCTGAAAAGCTGCTCTTGGGTGGTGCCTCCTCTGCCAGGGACAGAACGAAAGCAGGAAGAAAATAACTGGGAGTGACATTTAGTCCTCCTTAGGTCGCATTGTGCAGCACCATGCATGTTGCCAAGGGGGAAGAAGAGAAGCTGCCGAGGGGAGGTCGATCAAATCTCACCCTCCATCACAACTCTCGCCGGCTGATGGTCCACGGGAAGAAAGATAGGAAGGTGACTGGCCCACACTGGTGGGGTTAAATAGTCCAGCGCCTCTTCTTTAGACAAAAGAAAATGGGTTAGAGAGGAGGAGGGGAGTGGGAGGAAAGGGAGTGGAGGGTTTGATTGACATGAAGTAGTAAAGTGAGTGAGGAGAACAGAGGGAGAGGGAGAGAGAGAGAGAATTTTTAAAAAAGGAACCAACCAATGGATTAGGACACCTCTGACCACGCTACATTCCTGGAAAGTAAAGAGGAACATTATGCAGCAAAGAGGATTACACTTGTGGGAATTGGACATGAGCTGAGTATCAGGAAAAAAAAAGGGCACATGGGAGAAACAGCAAAAAGTGGTTTTGCATCTCCTGTCCTCCTGCCCGCTCGTCTCTTCTGCATTCCCTTTTTGTCACAAGGGTGAAATAGGATCTGAGAGAATTACAGTATCGCACAGATTCAGAGGATCCCTTCTCAATTTCTGCCCGGAGTTTCAAAAGTAGGCAGGAGTTACATTTAAAGAGACAAATCACTGTTTGACTGCAAATGCTTCAGCCTCAGGAATTTCAGCCCCTCCCCTTCCTGCCTAACCATCTATCATTCAAGCAACCTTTCCTCCGGCACTGGGCTAACAACAGCTATTGTTAAGTGACAAGAAGATGATACAACTAGCTCCGACTGTTTCTGCATGCTCCATATCATCCGAGCATTTTTCGACCGAGGAATACAAAAATCTAAACTGAGAGGTTACGCAAGCAGCCGCACTGCCAACTCTGCTTAAGACGGAAGCATTTGTAGCTGAACTTTTCTGTAAATAGACACGATGAACGGGCACTGGAAGAAGAAACAAACCTTCACTATGAAAACAATCTGTTTTCAGTTTGTCTTCATTTATAGACAAATGGCATGCAGCTGTTTTTATTGGAACTAGAGATGTAGAGATATATTATTACTGATAGTAATCATTACATAAGTTTATGGAGAATACATCTCTAATAAGGCTGTAACTATGTGCTGGACAGGAACACAGTGGGTGGGTCCAGTCATAAAATGGGGAAAAACAAGAAGAATAAACCCACGAACAATTTAGCTACTGAGCTGCCACCTCAGGGTGTAGGTGCCTGTACTGCACCCACTGGCCACATTTTTAGGTATAACTTCCTAGTACTGAGTTGGATGACCTGTTGCTTTCTGACATTCAAAAAGGTGCTGCAAACATCAGGTTAACATGATAGCATCACACAGTTGCTGCATATTTGTCGGCTGCGCATTCACGATGTGAATCTCCTGTTCACATAACAAAAGCACTGTACTGAATTGAGAGTTGGTGACAGTGGAGGTCATTCGAGTACAGGCAACTCATTGTCATGTTCAAGAAACCAATTTGAGATGCTTTGAGTTTTGTGACAAATCATTATGGTGTACCCATCTAGTGATGCTGGGAAATAGGTATCAGCAGATGGGTACACTGCGGTCATAAAGGGATGGACGCAGTCAGGAACAATACTCAGGTAGGCTAAGGATCACGGTGTAACAAGAAAATATCCCTCAGGCCATTACGCCCACAGCCTGAACCATTGATACAGCGTGGGACCCATGCTTTCATGTTCTTTACGGCACATGCTGACCCAGTTATCTAAATGTCTCAGCAGAAATCAAGACTTTTGAGACCAAGCAATGTTTTTCAGTCTTCTCATGTCCAAATTTGGTGAGCCTGCATGAACTGTACCCTCCGTTCCAAACCTTTAGCTGAGTGGCTTCTGCTGCTGTAGCTCATTTGCTACAGGGTTCAGTGTGTTTATGTTCAAAGATGCTCTTCTCTTCTGTCTTGCTTTCCCATTCTGATCCTCGCTTTGAACTCCAGCAGTTATCGCAGGGGCGTAACTTCCAGGGGGGTTATGCCCCCCCCCCCCAATAATCAGACCCAACCAATATAACCCCCCAATAAAATTATGAATTATCTTAAATAAAGAGGCTGTTGATTTTCTTTGCTCGTTTCAAGTATTACCAGCAAAATAGTTGCATGTTTACTAATCTGGGAATTTACCCAGATTTATTTATTTATTTAGACAGAGATCTTGACACCCCCCCCCCCCCCGATGTTCAGCACAAAGTTACGCCAATGAGTTATCGTGGCCATGTCTGCATACCTACCTAAATGAACCATGTGATTAGCTGATGAGATATTTGCATTAGCTGGCAGTTGAACAGGTGTACCTAAAGTTGATGGTGAGTGGAAAAAGTTCAACTTAGTGGGAGAATCAGTGGATTTACCTGAAAAGTACCAGAAAAAAAGTATTTCTGCAAATGTTATTAAGTAAATGAAAATATCCATAAAGACTCTGGAGGTCGATCTGATCAGTGAGCGATCCTTTAGCAGCCACTGTGATTTCAAGGCTCATTCTCTGCTGTCTCTGTGTGATAACTTTCTTCCATTCTCCATGCGCTGTTAATTGTAATAGGACAGTTCTGCAAGCCACCATCTGGCTGCTTTATTGTGTGATGTGATATCATGTCTTCAATCATATGTGTTCAACCTGTGTTGCATCATTCGTTAATGGAACAATATCTTTATCATTACAATGAATATCAGAAGGAAATCTTAGCAGGGGGATGATTTCTAATCACATATACTTCAAACTCACAGGAGTTAACTCAGGTCAAACATTACTTCTTGCCTCTTTGGTGACCTTAAAGAGAACACAGATAAAAGGAATCTGGAGTAATAGCCAGACAACTGAGTGTAAATACACAGTATGATGACATGCATGCAATACTTTAAATACTTGCAGCTGTTTGGCTGCTAATAGCAGACAGCCAGAAAGACAAACAGTGACAGAGAGGGATCGGTTTCTAAACCAACAGCCCTGAAGTATCTGTCTACACCTACACTGAATTAAATTCGCATGGAGATTAGTCAAAGTGTTCATGCTCTTTTCTGCGGCTTTGCCAAGATAAAGCAGTGAGAGATCCAGATAATAGCTAATATTCTGAAAACAGATCTAGAAGTAAACTGTATACATGCTGCAGCAGCAGTATTAGGCTATCACACTTAAAGTGGTATTAATTACGTATCTGGCTGACAGACGAGGAGCATCTGGAAGCATCTCCGCAGCTGTATTCCTTCTGATGTCTGAGACATGGATCCTCCAGCAAAATCTTTTAATAGTGTCTTAACAGCAGGTCAACTACACCTAATTAAATCCACCTGCATGGAATAATCATCTTATTAAAATGATTGGATCAGCAGGGGGAGTTTGCTGCCAAACTGTTAAACAGATTATCCTTATAATGAGTTTATTTGTGCAGCGACAGCATGCTCATCTATCACTACGCTGAATGACAGCAACGATTCTCATCAGCACCGAGCGTGAGGCGCGTTCTCAAAACGATTCTGTTTGGATTCTCAGAGAGTCAAGTTAATGGTGAAAAATAATCACATTCATTTAAATTATATCCCGTTCAGATCGTGGGATATTTTCTGTATAGGAGCTGCGACGAGAGTTAAGGCCAAAGAATTTGGTAGTAAAAAAACCCCCAAAAACAAACAAGGTATATAAAAATATAAAAATATTGGACATGTGAAAATACGGCAGCTGCTGTGATCGTGTTTACTGTAAACAATGACTGTCTGTGGTTTGCTTTTGCTCCACACAAACAGTGTTTCTAAGGTGTTCAACACTCTTGTTAATCAATCCGAGCCTCCAGGGTGGCAAACTCATCCGCACATCCCACTTAAAATAAATTTGTGTATTCACCACTGATGTCCACACTTGTGCACATTTTCCTGTTGTAATCTCTTTTTTAAAAATAAAATAGTAGCTCCTATCATTTGCAGTCAGTGAATTTTTGTTGGTGTGATAAGGTGAGGTAATGACCTTTTTAAGGGACACAAACTAGGAAACTGCTGGACAAAAGTTTAAAAAGTCGCTCAATTTTCTAAGTGTTAAATTTGTCTCTTTAAAATGTTATCAGCGATTTGCAGACAGATAAATATAGATAAATGTTCACCTCCTTTTAGAAGCACAAGCAGGGCATAAAATTGAGTTATTCAAATATAGGTACTTAAGTCGAGTATTTAGCCTCTTAACGAGTTTGACCACCGGCTGCACTTATCGTGCAACTCCCCAGGAGAGGCCGTTTTCCTCAAAACAAATTTACAGATTATAATCTGATTTAAAAGCTCTCGGGGAGACTGCTTGACCTTTAGCAACATCGAGGTCAGAGAAGCAGCTCGGGGCTCTTATTTCTTTCCTCCAGTTGTCTCCTCGAGATAAATACTGCACTCCAGAGGGACAGGATATTAGAATGCTTCAAAACACTGGCCACCTGGCACATCAATAGTACACCTCAAATCAATGTTTGACCGACGCTGCATTTAAATGAGAAAATCTAATCTCCGGTCCCTGAATGATTAAATTGGTTTCCATAGCATGGGGCAGTGCGGCAGAGAATGCGGGGTTATCAGCACCTACGCAGGCTGAAAGGTCAAGTCTGCCACTCAGAGCTAAGTAAAACGTCACGAGCTTATTGGAAAAATGGGAGTTCGGCAGACGCTTGAAAGTACAGTTTCATCTTGAAAGGTCTCGGAATCGCTTTTGTCAGATAAGTCTGTCTGAATGGTTGGCAGCGAAGTCTGCCTCGCTTGGATACCGTATCCTTTTACTTTCCTCCTCTTTGTTGCAGATTGAGACAAAGTAGACCCGTCTGGCCCAGGCAGACAGGAGCCACCTATAGCCCTGAAATGCAGGATGAGTCATTTGGAACATTCCGGAAAGGATTTCAACACCCCCACCCCCCTCCCTCCCCCTTGTTTTTAATTACACACTATCCTATTCCCGTCTCAGGGCGTGAATTCCACAAGTATTTTCAAGCTGCTGGGATGCAGGTCAAGCTAACTGGGGAAGCTTTAATGCTTTTCAACGTGCCCAAAGTGTAAAGGCACAAAAACTCCAGACCTCCCCCACCCCCGCCCACTCTCATCCACCGACCAGCACACACACACGCAAACAAACAAACGCCTTCAAATAGCATTGGTTGCACTCAGTCGGTCCAAGTTATCTCAGGTCAGTAATTGAGATGTTATCTTCACAGGAGAGGATGCACTCCAGGGATCATTCAACACAGCTTCACCACTCATTTCCATTTGAGCTGAATCAGCCCCCGCGGTCCACCTCCTGCCCTGTGATTAAAGCACCTCACTATTGTCAGCTGATGCAAACCAGCTTCCGCTCCTGTGGCAGCTTTACAGCGCTGATGTTCTACTGTGGAGATTTGGCTGCAATAAACAGTGATTACGCTGACATCACTCAAGGCAGAGGTTCTCCTTCACTTAGTTTTCTTTAGGAAAGATGCGCACGTCAGCAGGCCCGTTGCTTAGTGGGTGGGGACAATATTTCCCGACTCTCCCTGCTTTCTTTGTGGTTTATCTTTCTATTTCAGTGCACTGCGAGGAACAGATAAGTCACGTCAAATGGCAAAACAACATCACGGTCAGAGTTACGAAAGCGGCTGCAAGCTTCGGTCGATAGCTCACCTTGATTGCAGGTTTTCCCAGTGAAACCAGGATGGCACTTGCACTTATTGGGTCCCACGCAGTCTCCATGCTTACAGCCAGGCTGGCACACAGCTGGTTAAAGGGGGATTCAGAAGGGAAGAGACAGATCAGCGCAGCGCCCTGGAAGACTACGTGTACCAGATCAGGATGACAAAGCACTTAATCCTACTGCTTTTTGACTTCCACAACCCCTTGGCTGTAAATTTACTCCCAAGTTACAGCAAAAAGACAGCGCGATGCCTCATTCATATAGGAAATGTGTGTGTTTCTCCTTGTGTGACAGTCATATTATCATTGACTAATGATAGTGGAAAAGCCATTTTCAGCTAACCACATAGTAGTTGTTTTTTTACTTTGCACAGTGCAGGATTCGGGAGAAGTTTTATTGTCCTTGCTGATATTAAATTATTTCCCACTGTAGAAAATAAATGAGACGTTTGACCTTTTTTACACCCGGCAAAATTTAGATTCTCGTGGCTTTAAAATGCAGCGCTGATATTTACTCTGGCATGCCGCCAACAAGGATTACCTAGGTGAATAATATTTCCCTCTTAGAGCGAAACTGAAACAATTAAGCACCAAAATAGCAGATTATAATTAGTTTCTCATTAAAGAGATCCTACATAGTGCGTGGATAGTTGATACTTTGATTGTGTACAGAGACGTGGAATTAGAGCTTCCCTGGCTCTGTTCTGTCTCAGTGAGCTGGAGGCTTGCCCTGCTTATCTTACTGCGCTTGCTGCAGCTTGCTGCTAAGCACTTCTGATACACCGAGTGTTACTAATTTTCATTAAAAGCTTCATTAATTATGTCATAATACAATACCATCAGAGGACTTAATTACCAGTGTGGCAGAAGAAGCAGTACACCCGAGTCTGTGAGTGTGCGTGTTTAGGGAGCGAGAGAGATGTTCTTTTGGATAGTATTCATCCCACCAGCCAGTCTGTTGTTTATCTGGAAGGATGTGATGGTATACTGAGCTTATTTGTGCTGATAAAGATGCAGGGCATGCTTGTTTTGGTGATGTCCTGCATACAGCACGGCAACCCCGCACTGAATCCAGCAAATAACCTGCATCAAGGAGGATTTACCTCTCGCCTTAACCAGTCCGATCTCTGACAGTTTTAGCTCAAACACAGCTTAACTGATTTCAGTTTGGTTGAATGGTCGGACAAAAGACCAAAGACGTCACATATATTTGTTTATGTATGTGTTTCTTCGGGTATCAGTGAGTATGTTTTTAAAAACAATCACAGAAGAAAGTGATCCCGAAATTCAGGTTTTGATAAAAATAAATTCCATGATAAATCTGGAATTTCCAAAGCTCAGTGGGAGACTGAAATACTTGTAGCTGTCTGTGATATTACAAGTTAAAAAAACTGGCAGATCAGCTGAATTTAGGTTAGCCTGTGCCACCATGCTGTGTTTCCTCTTTAAAATATAATGGAATAAAGTCCAGTGACTCTGGGTATTTGTATGTATATTTTAACATAAAATATCTTTTGATTGAAAATATCTAACTGCTCTCTGTTTCAAATGAGATAAATATAACTTCAGCGCACCGACTGACGTCTGATACAAACGTAGAAATGGTTGAAGACTCTCTCTAAGTGAAATCCATATGCTAAGAATTCAGTTACATCTTTCAGAATTTGCAGCTAACCTGGCCTATTCATAAAAAACAGTAACTTTAGTTACTCAGGTGCAGGAATTCAAAGAGAACAAGGTAATGATATGATTCCTTTAACTGATCTAGATAACTACTCACGACTCATTCCACTTTATTAGGCTCCGTGACTGAACAGAATGAAAAGCAATGTAAGCCAACTTTGAGCTTGTGATATGAGTCGGGTTGTTAACACACCGAGCAGTCAAAGTTCACATTTACAAATTAAAAGTGGCCCATTCTTGTTGGAGGACATGAAACGTGCTGCGCTCTTCCGGAAGCAGAAGTTTGTTAGACCCCGGTCTGGTCGGCGGATTAAAGGAAAGCAGCTACTGATGTCTTCGTTAGAGAGCAGCCAAGTGAATGCTCTGTGTTGTTACTCCCCTCCAAGGAGGAGGACTTGATTGGAAAGATCAGAGGCAACCATCAACAGGCTTTGCCTTTGAGGGTATTTTTAAGCCTCTGGCCTGGCAGAGAGATCAGGATAATGACCGGTGTTCATTAGCCACAGCAAAGGACAGGGAGCACTAAAAATGGCCCCACCAGCTGGAAGGCCAAACATAGTGAGTGTAATCCTCGTTCTTTGAACGCCATCAAAACACGTCAAGTGATGACACACTTTCACTTTGGTTTACATCAGCCATTCCTCCGGACTCAAGAGAATTGCTACTGATCCTTGTGTGGACTGTTTATGGCGAATAAGCCTCGTGTTAGTGTAACACATCGGTTCATCAACCTAACGTGGAAGTAATTACTAGCAAGTAAGGGATAACTTGCGGCTTGTTTCTTTTTGATTAATGACATATAAAGCCAACTGAGATCAGGAAAGGCAATTCTGAAAATTGAGACGCTACAAATAATACATATACAAATTTAATTTTGTATATGATCAAACTCTATCCGTTTGCCTAATAAGTTCACCGTTCCTATAAGGAGCATCTCACTCCGCTCAACCTTGGGATAATTGACTAGGCGATGCTGTGGTGAGAATCCTATTTATTAGGGAAATATAAACCCATCCAAAGTTCTTACACTGACAAGTTGCGGCACATGTTCTGTTAATAACGCTGCATCATAAATGCTTGAAGAGCCCTATTACTGATATCAAATTTAAGAAACATTATGGATTTAAGCTTTAAGGGGCTCATTAGTATTCCAATGGATTGACCAGAGGGGTGTTTGAATATTAAAACATTACCAAAGAACTTGGGAAAAATTCCTGTTAGACACTGGGTTCAGCTGACACAGGGTCTGCAGAGTGCAAGCTGTGTACGCAGAACTGAGGCCAGAGGGAAGGAGATGGTTACTGCCAAGGGGTGGAGAGGTGTTACTGGTTTTGGAAGCGGGTGTGGGCTTGGCTCTATAAATAAGTGAGTGAGCACAGGATTCAGAGGATGTGCCCCCAGCAGTACATGTCAAGCAAGATTATTTCAAGAAACATGTGGAGCTAACCTTGGGGCAGGCACCTTATCCCGACTACCCTGTGAGTTAAGGCGAAGAGAGCTGCAAAACAAATAGCCAAATAAACAAGATTGCAGGCATTGTTTAGTCTCTGGGGGAGCAAAAAAAGGAAAACAAACAAACAAACAAACAAGCAAACAAACAGACATGATGTTAGAGGGCACAGTCTGGTCATTGGACAAGCAAACATTCCTGGAACACGCACACGGTCTGGAATCACACATATGACTTGTTGCCTCTGGGGACGTTTGGAATACATGATTAATAAAAGAATAACTAGAAAAACGAGTAAATGTCCTATTATTAAAGGAGGACATCGCTCTTATTTAAAGCGTTGAAGGTGGAAGCAGTGTTCCTTAACATGATGTGAAACAGCGAAATTATGGCTCCAAATGAAAAATACAAGACTGCACTGCAAAGATTATTCATTTTAAGTTCCTTTAAATCACTCAAGTGAACATGGTTCGCCTTCACCTCTAACAAGCAAACCCTTCTGCCTCGCTTTCACCTCAAACGGGCGAAAAGATGTATTTTTTTTTTTTAGCGGAGCCTTTACAGCCCGGCGATAATGAAAACAGCGAAGCAGACAAGGAAGCCACACAGACAACCCCGTTAAACGATCTTACTTAAACTGAGGTATCACTTTTCTCCTTTCACCGCTCGCTTGTTAGCTCACATTACCAATTCTAGGCTCCTGCCTTAATCCTGCGCGCACCATTTGAAGAAACAAAGACTGCACTCAATCAAACAAAATCCCAGCCTCAGTGAATCTGAAAACCCCGCAAGGACCTCGGAGGAAATTATAATGTGTGATCTATTTAATATGGAGATGATATTCAACCCACGCCTTTAAAATGCAGAGAAAATCAGAACACGTCTTCGAGCCTGGGAATTTCGTAGCGCTCGCAGGACTATCCGAGTTAATATAAAAAATGTTAGCACTTAATAATAAGCCCTGTGTAATTACGGTGCAATTTTCACAACAATTACCGTGTAATTTTACAGAAATCAAGGTGTAATTTTTTTCCTCCTAAAAAATACATGAGGGCCTGGCAACTGGAAGCTTTAAAGGAACGAAGAAACAAATTATTTTTTAAGTTATGGGCACTTTCTGGGGATTGTAAAAGAAAGGAAACAGAAATTATATCTGAATACGTTTTTATTTAATGAAGACTTTAATGGCATTTAGTGGTAAGTGAGAAATTAACTAGTATTATTTGGAGTGTGTGGTGTATTACAGTATCCCAGCCTCCATTTACTATGATATTTACCTTTTAACACTTTAACAGTGTTTTTTGAGTTGTTTTTTTCTTATCCACATATTAAGGGGCCTAATTTCAATATGACTGTAGATTCGAGCCCTGATAATATTATCAAGGCGAGCCAAGTGTGCTTATATTAGTACAGCACAGCTCTGCAAATACCCATCTTTATTCTCAATGACACATGTTCTCAGTGTAGGGTTAAGGATTCCTTTTGTATAAGAAACCTCTATTATGAACTATGGATTGAGAGTTTGAAGGGTCAAGCAAGCCATTGCCGGGTTGCAGTTTGAGAAGGCTTTCAGAGTGACCACAGCAGGTACTAAAACTCAGGTTTTAGCCTTTTCACAATTTCTCCTTTACATCTTTTTCTTACAAGTATGAGGCTTTGGAGAAGATCCAAATTACTGAAAAAAAGGAGATTATCCATGCAAATGTTCCTGTCTGTGCATTACATTTATGTGACTAATGATAACATTTGGCTAGGGTGTGATTATGTTCAGGCAATTAAATCATTTGATCAGTGAAAATGGAGTTTAGGTAGGGCACAGACCTCTGTCTGCTCTGTCCAGCCACTCAGATTTTACGCCCTCGTGGCTCATTCCCGCTGAATGCTTTAGCTGTCATGCAAAAATCATCGACAAAGAACTTCTCGAGCCAGTGAGACGGTTCCCATTGAACGCTTACAGACTGGGATGTGAAAATCTAGACACTGGGTGTATCGAAGCTGAACTCTCCATATTGATGAGTTTTTCGCACTGCGAAAGATGAGAGCTGGACTTTTATTTGTCTCATTCTTCCTGACACTGGCAATGACTTCCTGCCCTGACCTTGAATCCTAGCACTTGCATGAGCACGCAGAATTGTCCAGTACAAACTTCCCTCAAACAAATATAATAATGATGTTTTTTAACCATGAATATTTAAGTTTTAATGGAATTAGATTCGTATTTGATACAGATGCGAATCACCTGATAAAATCTTTGATGAATAACCGAAGACCGTGACTGACTGAGAGGACCGTGTGGTTACTGACGCAGCCGGGATCAACTTGTTAAAAAATGGCTTTTAAGCGTCGTCCTCAGTGAAACAGAAAGGGAGGCACTTTCATGGAAATGCAAATGTTCGAATGCTCACAGTGGCAGTGAAATGTTCGCGATGGCAGCTGGTTGGAATAAGTAGCTGCAAGTGTGGCTTTGCCTGCTGGATGGCCTGTCAGAACATTATGAGTGCAGCCTCAGTCTGCTATAAATCTAAAGCTCATCTCTCTCACACATGCCCCATCTGCCTGATTTTCTCACTTGTCTTCCCATCCTAACGTCTCACCTCCACTACAAGAGCAATCACCTCCAACTCCTTCCCCTTAAATCATTTCCTCTACACCCCAGGATTTTTACTTTTACTCCTTTTTCTCTTCTTTCCCGCACTTGGATCTAAGAGCTAAGAAAAAAAAGTCAGGGTTGATCCATTAAGTTTCTCATTCTTTGAGAGAAGTCGCGCAAACCGGCTGCTGAGCTCTGAGTCTGAAAAGCCACAATCCGATAGCTCCAGCCTAATCTCTTCCATCTCCACTAAAATTTACCAAGACCTGAAATCTGTGACGACTGCAACCCGTCACACACATGCAGAAAAAGGTACGCTCACATGCACACATCCATGATTACCCACAATTTCTTTCTGAAACCTTCCGCCTCCCTCCTCTTAGATTTAAATCAGCACCTTACTGACTTGATGGAATGCTGATTGTAGTCTCAAGTGAATGGATTTGAGCTGTGCCCACTCAGGAGCATTGAAAGCATTAAGGCGAGCACTCACCGAGTGATTTAACTCACGGAACAGATACGGTTTTGTTGGGAAGGGAAAGTGGTAAAGCAGCAGCTTCATATGGTGGTTAAGTTCAAAAATAGCTGATATTTTTGGCCGAACATGGAACATGTGGGATTCCAGAGCAACAAAGAAGACATGCTCACACACTGCTGTTTGGCTGGTCAAGTAACCGATGCAAACAGGACTTTAATGTGACGTAACTGGTTTATTTAGGGTTTGAAGCTTCCGTGCTTCTGTAGTTATCGTCATATTCTTTACATCCTCAGCAAAAACAAATATCTATTTTTTAAATGGGAAGCTGTAAAGGCAGAGAGCCCAGTACAAATGCACTGGGAAGTACTGGGCACTGAGATGGCTCACTCCTGCCAGGATTACTGCTGAATTTGGCTCTGTGTTCAAACAAATACATTTGAAACAGTGGTGATTTTTCCTGTATCATTCCAGCACAGATTTTCTAGTTCAAGTGTCAAGGCCTTGGGAAAAGGTAGGAGGTGTTTTTGAACAAGGTCAGCTACAGTATAAAAACTATTTCAAATTCCAGCCGTGAAATCAAACCCCCTCAAGCTGCGAGTTTAGTTCCGTCCTCTAAACGATTATCATGACTTGCTCCAAGTGTTTATGTAAGAGCAACATTATCATATTTTGTTACTAATAGACGCAAAGAAAGAGGTGGATAAAAGAAAAGACCTTAGGTTAATCTGCCTAGGCTGCAAAGGAATACAAAAACAGTGCATTGATGAACTCAAGGAACACTGTTCGTGTTCTTTAGAACAAAAACTCTTTTACATGTAATGGGAGTGAAAAACAGCTGCTAAACTCAAAGGCTTAAAAATCTTTCAGATTAGCAATAATGGACCTTTGGACTCAACAAACAGCGTGTGGCATATTTTCTATTAAACAAACCAAAAACCAAAAAAAACACAAAATACAGTGAATAAAATTAGCATGGCATGGTGAGCTTCAACAAATGAGAAAACACATCAAAATATGGTAATTTAAGCAATGAGAAACACAAAATGAGTCAACTGTTGAGTGAATTAAACATTATTTCAAAAAGCAATAAATATGTGCCCAGTTAGAAACATCTCTTGGCCCTTTTCCACAGCAGGAACTTAACAATCTCAAGTTGTGTGAGGTCCTGCCTTTCCTTTCCACTTTATTTTACAAACATTGTAATGTTATTCTTTATTTGAAAATAAGGCATAATTTTGAAATATTATATGCCAATAAAAAGACAGCAATATATAAAAGAATTATGTTTATTTTCTTTCATTTTATACACAACCAAATGAAAATCAGGCTAAGTCTTTTAAATAAATATGTGTATGTGTGTGTGTGTGTGTGGGGGGGGGGGGAACCTAAACATATATTGAATATCAAAAATAAAAACTTGCCTTATGTTTGTTGTAATGTTGATTTAGTGTTTGTACCGCATCCGGTTCATTTCCAAAATTCGGATGAGATTAGAGAAATAAAAGCTTAGCTAGCAGCTAACATTGTAGCAAATACTGACATTGTTTCTTGCTAACATGGGTTTTCTTAGTTGAGAAGACTGTTGCTGCTAGGAATTCACACCCTGATATATTTAGATTTGTTTTTAAATGACAACGAGCTGATTTAAGGCAGATCCAATCAGTTTAGTTTTATGACATCTCCAGCACCACACAGGTTGCTAGTGGTGCAGTTAACTTAGCTTAGAGGAAGCTAACAGCAAAGTGTGAAATATTTCGAGGCATTTCACAACAACAGTTTTTATTTATATTTATTTATTTGTATATATTTGCATCGGTTTTTAATTTACTAGCAAACTACGATCGAGTAAGTTGATATGACTGAGAAGCTCAGATGAAGATGTTTTCTTTCCCTGACTTGCTCTCTCTGCGGTTATGTTCAGCAGAATGCGTCTTTAGAAGCCTTTGCTGAACGTATGGAGACGTAACATTTTGTTATTTCACTTCATCTGACTTTTGTAAGCTGAGCGTTGCCTGAAAAATTACTATTCTTCCTGACAGCTTATTAATTTATCATTATTAACTCAGCAGTGGCTTAAGCCAAGGTGACTGCATTGGATGAGAGCTGGAAGTAGCTGGATCGGTGCCTCCCTGATCACCGCTCACATATCTGTAACCAAAAACATTAGTGTAGTTTCTCATAAAGCTCGACAACAGAAGGAAACCAAGGCCAGACAACTATGTCGCACAATTTCCGTTAGTATCATGTGATACATACTGGAAACAAAATGGATTTTCCCCCAATATAGAGATCCTTGGTGTTATCAGAATTTGATCCATTTGGTCATTAATTTGGGGGAATTCCAGAAGACCTGTATGCTCAAATTACCATTCAAATGGGCCAACACAAAGCTAGTGTGCAACCTCTCAGTAGTTCAGCTCAGCTCAGCAGAATCAGCCATATGTACATGCTGTATAGGCACCAATAATGTGAAAGCACGAAAAAGGCTGGACATAACATGAATGTAAACAGTAAGCTTTTGTAGTAATTAACGGGCAGCGTATTCATGTTAATACATGGATGAAATTGCTCCAGTTAGTTAAGAAACATCTAGAATCTTTAAAGATCATCATTAACACATTGTACCTCATGGGTTTCATCTCCAGGGCTTGAGCGTATACTTCTTCGTAATGGCCCATGTGAGGTCTTTTGCCCTGGCTTTTTGCTTATCTAAACTAGCCAGCTGTTGGCTTAGCACACACACAGGATGAGAGCGCTATTGATTTTCTCTTGGCAAGGAAGCGAATAAGCATACCCACTTCTCTAACCTTTTTAATAGCCGCTTGGTAAATTCTTGCCGTGGAAAAGGCCTGTTGATGTGTTACCCCTTTTCTTTTATTAAATGTCCACAGCAAAGCAGCAGGCGTACCATCAGAGCCACCAAGCCATGCAAAGGGTCTGATATTTGTGAGGCACCCAGCAAGTGTCTAAAATCCACTGGTATATTCACACATCCCTCAGTAGCATTGAGTAAATATGTTGATAATGTGAGATGAAGCATTCAGTGTTACACAATGACAGGACACATCCTCTGAATCCTGATGAGTCAAGTTATGTGCACCTGACAACACCATGGATTATGTTAACATCACTGTTTGTTTGGTTTTTTTTACTTGTTCATGCACTGCCGGCAAGCTTATGTTTGCACACTTGTAATCTATAATCAATCTCCTATCTCCCCTTTGAATGTGTCCACCTGCAGCTATAGTCTCTATGACAGCATCTATGACCTCTCCCTCCTCCCTCTAGCTTGAAACCCCGCAACCTTGTTAGCTCCCGTTTTGCTCCCCACCCTCCGAGCAGCACCAGCAGCGGGCACGGTGGCACTCACGCTGGCAGTGACCCCAGGAGCGACGAGTCCATCCCCAGCAGCAGTCCACACGGGCCCCATATCGACACAGGCCATTGGATGATGCCATCTGCCGTGGCCACCTGTGAGTGGATAACATAATAGGTTCACAGCCAATTAAAACACCTTAATGAAAAGCCTTTTTATATTGTTTGGAAGGGGAAGGGTGTGTGATTCAGAGCTTTCATGAGTCATTTTCCTGCTGCAAAGAAAAAGAACCAGAAGATACATTTAAAGACTATTTAAATTTAAAAAAAAGGCTTTTTAACCACTAGGTACAGTGAGCACTTATGGCAGTCATACTAATTGCAGGTACAGCAATGAAAATAGACACACACGAAACAAACGAGTACAGTTATGTTCACATCAGGTAGATTAAGCACTACTGC
Source organism: Aulonocara stuartgranti (assembly GCF_965226115.1). Lineage (NCBI taxonomy): Eukaryota > Metazoa > Chordata > Actinopteri > Cichliformes > Cichlidae > Aulonocara > Aulonocara stuartgranti. Next base: position 24,124,688 of record NC_138944.1, on the reverse strand, counting down.
AAAATGCATGAATAATAACAAATAAAGAAAGCCGGGTCTTTCTTGATAGATTTTTTTCTAATGTTTAATTTCCTCATCTAAATGTAGAGCATGAAGATGGATAAGGTTTCTGAACAGATTTAAAACCCTTTATTATGATTTAAATTCATTAGGGCGAAAAATAAAACTGGCTTCGCTTGACTAATGTGGGGAGAAAAAAGTTTCAGTGCATAACAGCTCTTTGATTATGCATCAATCACAATCCTAAAACAGTCCACTTTAAGTGATGTCTATTTGTTTATTAATGTCAGAATGTGATGACAAATCTCATTTATTGAGGACTCCGGGGTGCTGTCTCTCAATTTCACTCCCTTTTTATAAAAATAAATCAGATACTCTGTTTGTGTAACACAAAGAAACAGCGGCAGCAAAAGAGTTACGTTTGAAAAGTGGTAAACAGAAAACATTTGCCACTTTGCTTCTCAAATATCTGAAGGGGGTGAAAGTGACAAGTGTCAGAAAGTCGAAGACTGACTTTTCACCGCTTCGCCATAGCAGATTATCTCCGAATCATGGAAACAAAACTGACAGCACATCAGCTCGTGTTGGTTTCTTTAATGTCAAACTGGAGACCTGTATTGAAAGCCTGCCAGGCCCGATTTGAATTTAGCCTTCAGTGCGTGCATCGCTACGCCGCTGACACGCACATCTGACAACACCACATTACTGCTGTGTTCACTTGGCTTTCGGGAGCTCCTGGAAAAGATTAGGGACTACGCGCTTCCGGTTGTCCTTGAAAATACAATATTTGCCTCCAAAATGGCAACTCCATGACACTGGAAGATGGTATTATCTCTGCTACACAGAGATGATAGGTAGGTATTAGTTCTTATACACATTCTAAAGTAGGTTATTTCCCCAAACACAACAGTTCCTCTATGAGAAATTAGAGCCGGATATTTTTGTTACACTCTGCTCCATTCTGTTCAGAGCAAGAAATAGCTTCTTGGCAGACCGCGTATGTGGATTACCTTTTTTATCTGTACGAGGGCCGACCACATATTTATGGCGAGAATAGAGTGAAGGAATGAGCCCATTTAAGGATACTGAAGAAAATCCAAGGCACATTCTTTAAGAGCCTGGCGCTCATATGCTACCTAAAATCTGAAACAATAATAAACGAATCAGTGGATAGGGAAGATTTGTTGCAGCTGACTGTTTTTTCCCTCTTTCTTCAAATAAAGATGACAATGTTTTTAACCAGTGGGACATTTTTATCGTCATTTATAGGAGGTGTGAAGCACATGAGGAGGTTTGCACAGATCACTGAGTAAATCCAATACAATAAGAAGGTTTTAATTGCACAGAAGAGCTGGAAAACGCTGTAATCCTGCACAAAACAAAGGAGAAGTTCACTTCCTTTACGTGCTTCACACAAAAGACACTTTCTTTTTGTCTCTCAATGAGAAAGTGAGGTTGTCGCTCAGTATTCAAGGCACATCCTCTGCTGCTATCCCTGCCTGTTAGTGCCTCTATGCCAAGATGAGGAAATGCTAATGCTTGCCCCTGCTGCCAATCACCTCTTTGGAGAAAAAAAACAAAAAACAGACGGATGCTAAGTGAGAGTGGCAGATCCAGGGAAAATGTTTGTCTGCTGCCTGGTGAGCGGGAAGTCAGTCAGTGAAGCACACAGTATGGGTGAGGAAATGAGGAGGGGAAGGAAAAGGAAGCAAAACCAGAAGAGAGGAAACAAATGAAAAGAATTGCATGAAAGCAGTAAAAGAGGAAAGGAAAGAATAGGAACGGTCTGGACAGCAGCCACATTTCTCAACCTGCCTCCCCTTCCACACTAGAAGCTTGCTGCATAAAACAAATTAAAGATGCTTCTGCATGAGGCAAAAACCCTGCTCGTTGACACCTCTCAAAACATCTGACAACCTCCTTTGACATTTCAGTGATATTTGGATTTGGCGACTGGAGGCTGATTTCATCCTGTTTTGAAAGCTCTTGTTAATTGCTGCACAAGGCAATCACCACCTTAGAATATGGAGGCATCAAGTGGAAGGCATTTATGCTGCTTCGGCTGCACCTGTTCCCATATAACCTAATGGCCTCACATTCGTTTGCAGCCTGCAAAGTAATTATCACATCGAATGACTCCCGTGGATGTGCAGATTTAGTATCGTAACAGTTTTCATTTTTATTTCTGACAGTTTTATTACAAAAGCATATTTTCATGTTCACGTCATAATCTTCAGCACACACGCGTTGTGCCATGATGAAGATGACAAGAGCAAAAACTCGACATTTTTTAGATATACAGGGCTTTGTAAAACACACAATGATAAAGTCATTTTTAAATTTCAAATGGGAAAAGGGCCAATCACTAGAGTAAAGGCTCAACCCCTCTGGTCTGTGCAGGGTCTGGCTAATGTGAATGTTGTAAATGATCCATAACTAGTTTCTGTTAACAGACAAGCTGCTGTAATTGGAGACGGAGCCAGAAGGTAATGAGTAAAAGGCGAGCTTCAGAAGTGTAACTGAGAGAAGATTAAGATGGCAGAAAGCAATGGCAATTTATTTATTTATTCACTGATAGAGATTGAGGAAATGTTTGTAACAGAATCTAGACAATAATGAAATGTGTTTAAAAGTATGTCCAGCTGTGTGTGGTGGCATAAATAATAATATGCACGTCTGATGGTCTGGTAAGCGACAAAGAGGAAGGTAACAAAAACAGCCACTGGACCTATCATATCAAACTTTTTATGGACCTTTATGATATATGTTGCAAGTATTTGAAGAGCATTGCTTTGACATCAGTCAGAAGCAGCTGGTCTGCCTATACACCTATATAACTGACTTATGTGACATCAGTGATGGCTATTCATGTGCTTTATATATCAAGATCAATGTAATAATTGGAGAAAAAAAAAACTAATAGTAGCAGTAGTATCTGCACATTTTTAACATGAAACTGGTTGAACTCTTACATTACATAAAGGAAAGTTGTTTTATTCTTGAGATTTTAATATTGGCACACAGTTAAATATAAATCCTAAAATATTCTTCATCCCTTTTCCCTACTAAAGAAACTGAATTTAGTAAGTCAACCATCAGTAATATCGTCACAAATATTCACAATGCTTGTATTGACTCTGGTGTAATCCTCTGAAATATTGCACAACATTTTCCTCTGCTACTCTTCACTGATCTTTTTTTTAAAAGATTGACAAGTTAGAGCTAAAAATAAAAGTGAAAAAGCTAAATACTACTGAAAAAACCTGTTAAAAATGTCCTCACGCTAAAATGTGGGATTCATACTTTAGTTACAAAAAGATTTGCATGCTACATGTAACACTGTAATTGATGAAATAACTGACTCTATAATCTCTATCATATCTGAAATGATCATGAGACATGATGGAGGAAATCTGAACAAAAACAGCTAACAATGGGTATTTTAAAACTGATTTTTTTTTTAAAGAACATAATTTACATACACTATTTTAAAAATGTAAGAGATAGAAACAAAGAAATAAATTAAAACAAAAATAAACAAACACACATACGAGTAAGCTAAGACATTATACTGAGCTTATTATATCTTCACACAGCGATCAGAAGTGATGCTGGAAGGTGCTTGAAGTCCTCAGCTGGGATCACAAAAATAAATGTGCTCCTTCACACCAGAGTCGAGCAAAATGCCAGAAATAATTTAAACATTGAAAATCTCCCAAACAGTTTTGACTATTTTATCTTCATAGGAGAAAATCTTTCTCAAGCTATTAATCCTCCTGAGGGCAACACTTGTAAGTAGAGCAGGGCGATATGACCAAAAATATTTATCACGATATACATTTGAAAATTTGCGATAACAATATAATTGACACGACACAAAATGCTTTACAACTCCACAATTTTATTAGTGCAAAAAACCCATCAATGTATTTTCACTTAAACAAGCAGCTGTTTTTTATGTGCATTAAAGTTATATAAAAATGTAACAGTGCAAATGCAAATTCCTTGCTGACAGTTTAACCAAAAGGCATTTCCAGTGGAAATTGGCCGACATATCCTCAGCATAAACGTGTATAATATCCACAAAACTTAAAAAGAGGTTATACACACACAATACAGTAACATCATGTTGAAGAGCAGTACGTATCACTCCGCGAGGCTCCTGCCTACGATAGCCGTAATGCTCCGACAATCCATCAAGCGGTGCGGGTTCGTAGCTTAGCAAAGTCATACTGGAACATTTGACAGATTTTCGAGCACCGTGTACGACATAAAATCGTTTCGAGGTCAGTAAACACAACCAGAATTCATACATAAGGCACACGGGATTATAAGGGGCACTGTCGATTTTCAGAAAAATCAAAGGATTGATTTTAAGTGTGCCGTATTTTCCCAAAAACAGGGTAATAACGACGGCCCGCTAGCATGCTCTACCAAAAATAGTGCTTTGTTGTGTATCTGATGGACGAAAGCTAAACCAGTTCTACACCACTGAAGTTGCAGCATTTTTACAAACCAATTCTGGTTCATTCGTTTCATTCAACGATCTGCTTTCGACCTTCTCATTCTCCGTCGCCGCCATGCTTTTTCCGCCATGTGCGTATGAAAACAAAGGCACTGCGCATGCGGGTTTTACCCATATTCTATGGCGATATTTCATTTTCTTGTCGTTGCCCAACATTATACCGGTATTACCGTGAACGGTATGATATGGCCCAGCCCTACTTGTAAACAAATCTTCAAGGAAATTATTTAAAGTCTTTCTTCTTGACACCAGCTGATAAAAATACATCTTCAAAGCATCACAAGCATGAAAAGTTTCCATACAGTGGATATGGATGGTATTCATAGTAAAATTGTACCTGAGATACAAAGATTGTCAATGGTGACAAAACAATATATATGTGTACATGTATAACAGATTGAATACCACCACAATATGGCTTTAGAAAAAAACAGAAGCACTTGTATCTCTGTTCTTGAACAAAACCAAAAAAACCCCCACAATGATCTATTGATAAAACTGGCACATTCTTCCTTGGTTTTTTAAAAGTGTTTGATTTCATATCCATTGCAAAATATTTCCGAGACTTCAGACTCCTAGATTTTGAATATTTGGTTTAAAAATATGTATCTTTCTTTCTTCTTTTCTCACAAGCTGGCGGTTGGCAAAGCCAATACGTCTCTGTGGGTGCCGTAGGGTTTCCATCTTGGTCAACGATGCACTTCCAGGCCTTGCGGACTCTGGCCTTGGCCTTTGCTTGCTCAAGGTTTAGACGTCATTGTTTAAGATCGTCTTCAATTTGCTTGATCCAAATCTTCTTGGGCGCGTCACACTTGATTCTGCAGTGGGCAGGGTGCTACTGCAGCAGGAGGCGATATGGCAGGCGATGGTTCCTCATGCGGCAGATGTGGTCAAACCACTGCAGTCGTCGCTTCTGGATCAGCTCTTCCATTGAGAGCTTCTGGTGATATTGACTACGTATTGCGCTGTTGTTGAAACAGTCACGAGGGCCACTCGGAGAATATGACGCAAACAGTGCATTTGGAAGACCACGAGCTTGTTGACGTCGTGCTTGAGGATGTCCCAGGTCTCGGATCCATGAAGAATGGGCAATGCCAGTGTGCAGTACAGACAGATTTTGGTAATGATCAGTAGAAAGGAAAAACTCTAAATGAAATATGCAATATGCAAAGTAACACTATATATGGAGTCCCACAGGGATCAATATTAGGACCACTCCTCTTCCATTTATATATCAATTATTTTGTTAACTAACCTAGTTTCATAAAATAAAAATAAAACTCTAGAGTCTCCAAAATATTATAAACTAGGACACCTGGTTGAAATGCAATAAACTATTGTTAAATATTATTCAAACAAACATATTTTAACCAAGCAGAAACCAAATAAACTGCACACAAGTATGAATGTGAGTGTGAATTATTTCCTGGTTCACTGTGTTATCCCTGTGACAGACTGGCAATCTGTCCAGGTTGTACCCCCCTCTTGCCCTATGGCAGCTGGGATAGGTTCCCGCCCATGACCCCGAAATGGATAAACAGAACAAAGTGGATAGATGAACCGAGAACCCAATTAATGTATCCAAATACATGGTAGGGTTGTCGAGAGGGTAAAATTTACAAAAGTTTTGGGTGGTTGATGTTGATGAATATCTGAATTTTAAGAGGCTTTTTGACAAATTAATGAAGAAATAATCTGAATATGTTGATTTATTTTTCAAAGGGAGACACCTTTTCCCAAATGAAGCTCTTCTAACCTTGTATCAGTCTCTGCTTGAGCTTCATTTTTACTGTTAAAATATTACATTGTGTAGCATTTATCCTACTTATTTCAAGAGATTGCAGATTTTACAAACTTTTCACAACTCCTGTGTGATATCTTATTTATTAAAGTATGTATAATATCATATTTAGATTCTCAGTGTATTCTTCCTCTCACACAAAAGTCCACTGACCCAGAATGAGCTTGAAGAAAAAACACAACAGCTGCTACTAAAACATGTTTGATTCTAAACCCTGTATGGTTTTTTTCAAAATCTGAAAAAAGGTTCAATTTAATGTCCATGATTAAATGAATCTATACCACTAATCTATACAGTAGATTAGTAGAGTGGTGTGACTGTTAGATAGAAAGCACTGTGATCTAGAAAAAAGAGTTTTATAATATGTGTGTGAATGGGTGAATGAGACATGTTGTATAGAGCACTTAAGTAGAGTAGAAAAGTGCTATGTATGAACCAGTCCATTTACCACGTGCTGCTGTGTTGAATTAATGTTTCTGTAATTTAGGAACCTTAGAGGACAATATTTTTAGAGATAAAGGTAAATATAACGACATTTTTTTTTTCATGTAAATTAACTGATGTTTAGGAAGTCTCATTTCACAAATGACTATTTCTTATGTAATTATGTCTGAAAACTGCATTTTACCTGATTTGTGAAAGTGAACAGGTTCATGGATCAACATTTTAGAGATTGTTCATTCCTCTTGTATGTATTGCACAAAGACCCACGAGTGTTAATGAAAAAAAATAGCTGGAGCAACTGGAAGTTGGTAACATTTTCAAAAATTGTATAAATAATTTAAAATTTGGAAATAGGTCTGTAGCGTTTTTCTTTTGTTTTTGTTAATGTTTTTAAGGAGCAGGATGAGAAAGTCAGTAATAAAATGCAGCCAGGTAACAGAGAGAAGATGTGGGGGAAATGACTGGCAGACTTCTTAATTTATATGGTGCACGCGACTGATTGTTTCAATTGCAAACACTGGCTAGAGTCTCCTTGCGTTCTCTGGTATTGAATAATCAATTACAGCAGATGACTGGAAGAGCATTTTTATAATGGATGGGATTCAATTTTCCATAAGCAAAAGAGCCAAGAGAAGTGGACATTTAATGGTTTTCTCTAATTCCTGTCTGACAGTGAATATATTTCTGTTGTGGAATGTTGGTTTAACAAAATAAATTAAAAAGCCGCTGCAACCCCCCCATATTTTTCTGACATTTTGACCAAAATAATTAATCAAGAAACAGATAAATAATGTAGACAATCATTAGCTGAAGCACTATTCATTTCTGTGTGTGGATATCCAAAGGAGATAGAGGTCAATGAAATGTGAAATTAACATTATGCAAACAGCAGATAGATGATGCAACCACACACGCACAAGAAAAAAGAAAAAGGAAATGATGAACAAAAGTGCATTATGAGTATTAACTCCTACGAGGATGGTGGGCTGCTTGTTCAGTGCAGTTGGAGCAATGATACAAGAATCTGCTGAGATGCAACAGGTTGAGGATTATTAAATTAACCATCTCCCTTCGAATGTTTTCTTCCTACACACTGATACAGTATATGTATATGAATTAGTATAACATATTTCGTGTTTTCACTAATCTATGAATTTACTCTACAGCAGTTGTGCAATTCTACACAATCTGAACTTGAAACTGAGGGTTTAATGCAGTTCATCAGCACCCTGTTTAATCATCGCAACGCCACGGCAATGTCACATTTGAACTTTCTGAAACATTCATGGGTTGCAAATTAGGACTTACCACAATCAACAATGGGAACTACAGTAACACTGCACAATAGAGGAGACCTTTTTTTCTCATATGTATCTTGTCCTCTGCCTTATTCTACTGAATGAAAAGCTGGCATATCAAATGGACGTGAGCATAATACCTGCATTTATTACCCTGAAGCCCTGAATAATGATCCCAAATTGCACTAAGCCTTGAAGGAACTCAAGCAGATAATTATTACCCTTCATGCATGCTGTGTGACAACTCTTCTCAAGTACAGAGTATAAGACAAGGTTGTTCCTTCAGAACATGACAGGTTGATATCCACTGTGGTGACACCATCCTTCTTCCATTGTTTTACAAATGGATTCATAGCTGGCCACTATCCTTTTCCTGACAGCGAAGAGCTGAGTCAGTCTATGGCTCACAGAGGAGCAATACAGAGCGTGAATAATCCAGGTCCATGAACTTACATGGTCTGCATTCATAGCGATGATAATCTAATCAAGCTATCATCCATCCGTGACCCCTAAAGTATGCAATGCAGGATTTCTGACTGGATTTTTATCACAAACAACCACAGATGTTGAATTCTTCATCAGCATTAGAGACTTGCTCGAACCTGCCGAGCTCAGATGAAAGCAGGACTTTGTGGAGTCAAAAGGAGTCTGCTGTCTTAATTAACCGCTTCAGCCCAACCTATCAGCGGCATCATTGACTCATATCTGAGGCAAAGATTTATATTTAGAATGAGCAATTAGTCGGTTTATCCATCTGCTATTAAAAGCCTAATGGACAGTATTCACTGTGTGGCTGAGAAAAAAAAATCAAACTCTACCACCTTTAATGATGCTGTTTACAAGAGGGTGGGGTGGTTGTGGATTAGATGGTAGGCAGGGTCATCTACCAGTTAAACGGTTGGTGGTTTGATCCCTGACTTGTCTAACTTGGGCAAAGTACTGAAGCCACAGCTGCCCCCGATGTGTGTCGAGGAGGTGTGAGTGTGAAAATCAAAGAGTGCTGAGTACGGTGGCACTTAGGGATCGACTCCAACTTTAGAAAACACCAGCGAATTAAAGAAAAATGCTGCAAAAGCACACAAATAATAAAGGAAGTGATTGTGGAGGAAATGTGATGCAAAGCATCGCACTGAGACGTGCTTAAAAGAAACAGAGGACTCTTCTGTGTTGTGAGGGAGAAAAAGATGAAGGTTATATCTGTTCTGATCACATGATAATATTGTGGATGTATCCTTGTTATTATTAGTTTTCCATTATTGTCTTCCCAAAGCTCACGTATCTTCTGTTGTGAGCTTTTCATTCACACTCTTCTGCTCATCCAAGTCAGGGTCGCGGGGGAGGGGCTGGAGCCTATGCCAGCTACCATAGGGCAAGAGACGGGTACAGCCTTGACAGGTCTCCAGTCTGTCGCAGGGCAACTGGCTTCTTTGTGTTTTTATTCAACTTCAATTGTGTTTTGTGTGCTTTTGAAGTATTTTTCTATTTGCTGGTATTTTTTTAAGTTGCAGTGCGTTTGACCTCTCAAGGCCACCGTACCTTAGGCACAGAAAAAACAGCTGCAGGAATGTGTGTGTGATTAGGTGACTGAGGCTTATGACTGAAAGCATTAATTTACCTTAAAATTACAAATATCTATCTCAATCTTAAAATGTGATAGAGCTCACTCTTTTTCTTTCCTTATTAACGCGGACTTCATTTAGCACTTTTGTTACAGTGAATTCTGTAAGGATTCACAGAAACAAGCTCAAACACTGCAAACAGTCTTTGGCAAAAAAGAAAAAAGAGCTTAACAGATTATTTTATCTGCTACAAGTGATGTCAAAACGGTCAAAGACTTCTCTTTGCTGGTTAACAATATATACTTATGTATTTATCAATGTTAAACTGCGTTACACTGTACAACTGGCTGTTCACACGGTCTACTGTGCTGCAGACTCTGCCAACAGAAAACCTCGGGGCTTAACCTTGCTGGAACTATTTTCTATTCTCTTCTGTTTTTGTACATTGATTGGTCCGTATACCTGAGTTATATATACCGAAACCTTTTTTTCATTTCTTATAATTATCGAGACAAGTGGCAGCAATCTGTAAGGGTTTCACTGCCCGTGGAGCACTTATTCCAATACAAAGTTTTTTCCACTCCCACGCTGTCCTGTTTGCTTTAAGAAAATGACAAGAAGATTAAATACCAGGTGGAGCAGTCATATGAGTAATAACAGAAAGTCTGCATCAGCTGTATTCTCTTACTGCAAGCTTTTTAATTTCTCATATGTCATGTTAGGTGTGACAGCATTAGTTTAATCCAGGTTTCTTTCATACAAAATGTAGCAAGAGGACTCTTTTTATCATTTCGCTAGAACGCAATAAAGACAATGCCCCACTCTTTTTCACGTTCATTGACATGTACAGCAGCAAACACTGAGAAACCTGCTGAGCTCCTGATACAGGGTGAATCCACCAGTGTTTTCACACTTATTTTCAAACCGTGGAAGCCTGAATGTGCGCCTGATGTTACAATACCAACATAACCTGGCACCAGTCCATGCTTTGGATTATTACTGAGTAGGTCTGGTATGTGCTGCGTGAGACTTCACAGTTTAGTGATGTCACTGGGGAAGTATATCCTCTTTTGTATGTTTTGCCTTTCACTTCGGCACTCTCCTCTGCTGTATGACATGTTCCCGAGTGTGCAGAATAGAAAAGTGGCAATAAAAACAGTTTTTAGAGACAGAAAGGCGGGTAAACACATTACGCGCAGCTACAGGAGACCAAATTTATTTTGCCAACGATGCCCGTGAAGGACCCTTCAGGACTAGATGGATAAGCCTGTTAGGAACGCTCTCTAAAAGGTAATAAGTAAGGAAGACTAGGTAATAAATGGTTTTTTTGCTTGCGTTCGGTCTCGGGGGATATTGTCTCAATGAATTAATATTGAAGCGGGGACTCAGGCCAGAGTTTATACCCATAAAAATCTGCAAATTATGGTCATGGTGACGAGCCACTCCATCAGCAGGGATGTTAATAATGTACAATATGCTGCTGCTAGGTTAAAGTAAATGATTATTACACCAAGGAAATATGTGAGCTAAAGTAAAGGCCCTCCACATCTCATCAGACCATAACATGTCAAACAGACATTAGCCATAGTGATTGAAAGAAGAAAAATCTCCTAAATAAAAATATTATGTGTGGTGGCAAATACTGAAATCTACCACTCTGCATTATTCTCTGTCCTCTCTTTTATTCTGTCTCGCACACAGACACCCTTTTAGCCTTGCAGAAACCTTTGATACTCCAAATTGCTTTTTTTCCTCAATACTTTTTGAACATAGACGGAAAGTGAATTGAAAGAGCTCAGGAGGGGGAAGGAGAGAGAGAAAAACGGCTACACTTCAAATGTCAAAATCTATTAACAAGCAGGTGGAATGGCAGTTAGTCTGACAGAGCCTTCTGAAATGCATGCATACTGTTTCAGTAACAATTACCTCCAATAAGCTTCAAAGTTTTTCATTTATTTGAACAAACGCTGAACACGGGAGAGGATTCGGCTTTGGAGCTCAGCCTGGCTGACAGAGATACATGAGGAAAAATAAAGTACTTGGCAGCATTCTCTGCTGGAGATGTAGGAAATTTGGCAGTAGCACTTTGTTTGTGTAACTCTCACCATTTGGACGGACTTCAGTCCAGCTTTTTTACTTGAGCTCCAGAAATCTATCTCAATTTGACAAAAAAAAATAAGAGATGGAAAATGTTTTTTTTCTTCTTCACACGGTTAAGATCCTCTCTAATAAATGATCAGAGACAAGGAGCAAATAAGTATCCTGACTGATGGAATTGCTGTGGTTCAAAGGGTTAGACCCATTACAACTCAATATGCGTGGCTGTTTTTTTCTAAAAGAAGAAGAAGAAACAGCCACTATCCCTCACGCTAAACTCAGATTCACCTATAGGCAGATGGAAATCTCGGACACGTGCATTCTTTGGGGTCTGGCACGTCTTCACACACTTCGTGGGATTCGTGTTTGAACATGATCGCCGGGCAATGTGCTGTCACATCACTTTATAATCAGCCTGACGTCTGCACAAGACGAGAATCGCTTGGCGAGATGCGATTTTCAGTTTTCAATTTTTTTTTGCAGCGCTACAAAAGAATCCAAGCTCAGAGGCGCAAAAGCACAAGACGCTTTGGGGTGCACTTGGATTCATTGTTGAATGAAAATAAAAGTTGTGATCGTGAAATTAAAAAAATAAATAAATAAAGCGAAGACGCTTGATATGATTCGACACTCACTTTCACGGGAGCAACATGCTTTCAGTTTTGGAGAGCTTCAAATAATCCACAGCAGCTCGCAACCAAAGTGTCGCCTCGAAGCGAAGGCGCAGTTTTCACACAAATGGATGAATCGCATTCTGACGGGTTCTTTATCAAAATCAGCCTTATCGCACAAAAAGCCTTCGTTTCTCAGCCTGCGTGACCCTACCTGCCATCGAAGTCTGCACTTGCTCCAAAGCTGCAGCTGCACAGCAACATCAACTTTATCCATAATTCCATGATTTCGGGAGTTACGCGCCCACTCTGTTTCCAATTCTCCGTAAATCCAGAATCACCGGGTAGGAAACTGTGGAGTAAACAGCGACACAACAACAACAAACACACAGTTTGTTTCCTCCTGGAGGTGCGCGGGCAGGAGAGGTCTGACGGCGTCCTTCAGACTGTTCATCTGAGATATTCAGGAGGAGAGAAGGCAGCCCGATGCCTGGAAGCAGAGCGACTCCGATGAGTGTGCGCGCGCGCGCGCGTGTGGAGCGGGACGCACTCTGCCGGGAAGAGCGCGCACAGCCGCCCCTTACCCACCCACCCCCCTCTCTCTTCTTTCCTCCCCTCACAAGTTCAGGCAGCGGGCTCTCAACCAACAGCACCCACTGCAGTCTGACCTTCGCTCGCTGCAGTCTCAACAGAGCCGTGGTGTGCAGCCACTCAGTTGCGGAACCTTAACGAGAAAGAAGAGGCTCCACGTGTGGCTCCGTTACACGCTGTGGAAAATGCCTTAATGAACCTGCTGAGACACGCAGGTGTATTGTTGGCCACCCAGGTAGATGTTGATCACGCAGCAAAGACAAAGCAGTGAAAATTACTGAGGGTATAAAAAGAAAGCTGCGCAAAATAGAAAATCAGTGGTTTGTTAAAGTTTGAGGCGCACGCGCACTCAACAGGTGGAAATACTTATTTAAAAAAACAACCTTAATATGTATAATTTTTGCAAACAAACACAAGTGGATGCATTTAATCAAAATCGCTTACAACTACCGACTGTTTCTGTTTTCTCAACAAGCCAAAAAGCTTTTCTGAACGACACTGCGCATGCGTAATTGCTGTCTTTCTATTCTTTCACACGAGGATCCTGTTAGACCTCATCACCTGTCTGATTCCTAAGCGGCACTCCACATTCAAAGTCTCCTGAACTGCGCTTCCTGTTTGGGTGCAGAATGATGAAGGCTGCCTCATTTCCTGATGTGACAGCTTTCTGTCAGTGAACCAACCAGAGGGAGTGCCCGGTTGGCCTAACAGCCTTCTGGAGCACGCGATGAATGACGGGAAGGTTCATGTGATTACTGCTAGTAGTTCAGAGTCTCTTTTGATTCATGCAACTCTTCGCCTTCACTGACTGAGTAATGAATCTGTGGTGGCACCCAGGTCTGACCTCAGCTGGTCGCAGAAAGGCTGGTGTCCCGGTTTGTGTATAATTAGACTATCAATCACAGTATTGACCTGACTGTAAGAACGTGATTCCTTGTGTTATCATTGCATTTAAATATGAGCAATGGCTTATGCCGATCGCAAGGGCCACGTCTCATTACCGGTAATATTCATATGTTGTGAAAAACTGAGACACTGTGTGGATTTTAAAGGGTCACTTACGCAGCGCATCTGTGTTTGTTAGCAGGAGTATACTCAGGATGTGTGGGGTTATTTTTAATGAACATTTTACCAGATGTGGTGCTCAGCCAAACTTAGAAGTTATGTGTTGAGTTTCATGACTGTGCAAAGGTCTTAGGCCACCCCTCATTTCTTTATATTTTGCTTCCAAGAGGCCAGAGTGTCTTGTAATATTTTGAAGTGATCTTATAACAGCTCTCCAGGCTTTCTTTCAATGTTTATCTTCAGACATCTCAGTCCAGTCCTTGTACTTGACAACTTTCAGAGAAATGTTTTTGTTTTTACTTGTTTTTTTAGTTGTTTAACGCTGACTTATTAATCATCCACACATTAAACAAGGATGTATCTGATCCATTTAAAGTTCATTGAACCCTCATCAGAAATAGTCTCAGTGGAAAGGTGGCTGCCAAGAAGTCATTCTTTAGGAAGGGAAACGGGAAGAAAAGGCTGAAGTATGCCAAATTACACAAGAACTGGACTAAAAATCAGTGACAACAGGATTTATGGAGTGATGGATCCAAATTTGAAATTTATGGCTCAAATCAGTATCAATATGTATGCAGGAGGTCAGGAGAGGTACAACAGTGAGTGTCTGCAGGCATCTGTAAAACACAACGGCGGCTCCACCATGGTCTGGAGCTGCGAGATGCTGTCAAAACCGATGGAATTATGAACACGTGGGAACGGTCAAATTTTGATCCACCACGAACACCATCTGGAAAGCGTCTCATTGACGAGAGCTTCATTTTTAAGCATGATAATGATCCCAAACACACCATCAAAGCAGTAAAAGTATACCTGGATAGAAAATAAACAAACAATGAAACATGGTCAGTTATAAATTGGCCTCCCCAGAGCCCAGACCTCGACTGAATCACTCTGGGATCATCTTGACAGAAATCAGAACAAAAAGGCAGCCAACATCCAATAACAGCTTTGAATGTCTTTCAAGAAGCCAGGAGAACTATTCCTGAAGTCCCTGCCCCATTTCCCACTTTCCTAGCAAAACATAAAGAAATGAGAGTTGACTCAATACTTTTGCACAGTATTGTAGCTCCAGATTTGGATCTAAGACGCAGTTGTTCATTTCAAGAGGAATGAATCTCCAACTATAACAGCGGTCCCCAACCTTTTTTGTGCCACGGACCGGTTTATGTCCGACAATATTTTCACGGACCAGCCTTTAATAAAACCAGTACCGGTACCAAAAAACAAAGATTTATTCATAGCACACGGGAAAAGACCCAGGGAAACAATGTTAAAAACAGATAAAAACCCTGAGAACCATCAGTTTCACTCTCGAGCCTCCACTCTCGCAGCCCGGTACCAAACGACTAACGGAGCAGTACCGGTCCATGGCCCGGGGGTTAGGGACCACTGCACTATATGGACAACATGCTACGAATGGTGCAAACCAAGCAGGACACTTCACAGCAATCAGCATCCTTTAAAGTAAAGATTTACCTAATTTCGTTGTTTGTTTAAAATCACTGAACAAAAAACAAACAAACCTCTAGGTGTCGACATATTCCAGAAATTATATTAAAGCGACCGATTAATCTTAATTTACTGCAACTGTCAGGGGTATCTGAACACCCCCCCCCCCCAAAAGAAAAAAGAAGACATCTATCTGTGTGATTTGGGTGAACTCGGTCTTTAAACAAGCTCCTGGGGAGAGTGAGTCATTGTTGCATTTTAAACAGGCTGTGCCACGACAGATACAAAGTAGAAAATAAATGCTGAACCTGAAAGCAAGCATGGAAATCCTAGGTGACAATGTGACAAGTAGCACGCGAAGCACAAGAGAATACATTACAGGATTATTAGGGTGTGCAAAATAACAGCAGCTGAGCCCTACCAGGCGACCAAAAAGGAAATACTATACATAATTAACTGCCAGTACTGTGGACACCAATAATTAAACTCAGTGCTGTTTATTAGAAAATTATGCAAGTCAACCGAAAAACACATTTTATAGTTCACACAGGTAAAATATAAAAAAGAGAGAGTGAGATATTTAAGATCACAGAGGACGTAGGAAAAATCCCTTTGTACCTTTCACATGGACTCGTTATGAGTGGCTGCTGTGTTAACCCAAGACACATAAACAAGGTCAGTGTTTGTCAAAGAGGATAATTGACACCAACAGAGAGTGTACCCAAATATGGAGCAGTGAGCTGTTGTGGGCAACCAGCCACAAACTCTGCAGCATAATGAAATGGAAAACTGTTGGCAAAAACGCAAGAAATGAGCAGAATTTTTAATTAACTAATAAGGTGAAGTTAGCAAAACAACTCCAGCTCCATCATTTCCTGGAAGAGGATTTTGCCCCCCCCCCCAAAAAAAATAAATAAAATAAAAATCATCACCCAATGGTTAAAATTCAGATCCCAATTTAAGTATAAAATTATGCTCTAAATCTCATTATGAGCAACTACATAAAGAAAACAGATTAAATAGCAATAAACTATGCATACAGCGTCTGTGTAGTCACAGGTTATTGTACATTGGAGAAACTCGCATGTAGTTGACTTTTGTATCGAGGTCAGCCCTCTAATTACGCAAATAAAAAATGCATTAAGCTAAATATGTGAGCGACTCTGCAATGCATTCGCAGAAAGGTTTCAGGAGGTGAATCGTTAGAAAAGAACATCTCTGCATTTAGATGAAAATGAGCCAATAACAGCTCATCTGTTTTATCTAAGCAAAGAATCCACTGTTACTGTTCTGATGTTTACTCTAAGCCAACTGCCTTCACCCTCTGCATTCTCCTTCCGATGCACACTTTAAGTAGTGCCACTGTTCCCCTCTTTTGTATGTATATGAATTTCTGTAATGTGCACTTGCCACAAGCATGAACAGGGAGTAGACTTCTGAAATAATTCCGATCCTCGGAAGGAGCTGTGTCTGTGGCCATTTACCTCGGGATAGATTGACTCTGCTGACTGAATTCAGATGAGCCTGACATCTGCGAGGCCTGCATCTCTCTCACATCTATCCCTTCAGTGGGAGTGGGAAAAACTGGCTCCTTGGCTACCTCCCCAGATTTCTCAAGCAGCTGCATCAGACTGTCAAAGGTGACAACACTGGATTTTTTTTCGTCTTTTTTTCCCAGAGAAACACACGAATAGTTTCAGATGCAAGACTGAGAGCTTAAGGTGCCTCACTGTGACTACAGTAACCGGGACTGGAAATACGGAGCGCGCTGTGTGATTTCCAGTTATGAGGCACTGAACACCGTGCGTCTAATCAAGCGCGCTGACCTTTTCACCAGCTTCATAAAATATTCATTACTGCTGAAAGTATTCCAGAATGCATACCATACTCGCATTGCTTTTTTATGAGGAATAATCAGGTTCCTCTGTAGAACCATGAAAAATGCGACACTGTATATTACCCGATGTGACTCGAGTTTAAATCCACCTCTGATTGTCTCTCGCAAGAAAAAAGAAAACGACAGAAGAAACGTAGGTGAGATGACAGCGAGGCGATTCCTCACCTCGTCTTTAAATGCACACGAGCTGTTAGCACTGAATTTCTTGTGTTAATCAGAAGTAGCTGACTACTGAGCGCTATCCCAGAAGGCTGTATACAGACTATTTGCGAAAACAGCATGAGGACGTATGTCATACTTCATTCACAATATGGGTGTGCCAAGTCCTGCTGCGTCTGTGTGCGCTGACAGCTTGAGTCACGCAGTTCAGGCAAAGACAAAAACATAGCATTGCAGTTGGGGAGAAGCTTGAGCAGATGATCAACTAAAGTGTGTAACTCCCAGGAATGGCATGGTTGCTTTAACGTTTAGCCTGAAAGAAACTTTAAAAGATGGTAAATGGCCTGTATTTGTATAGCGCTTTAGCCTAAGGACCCCAAAGCGCTTTACATATCCAGTCATCCACCCATTCACACACTGGTGATGGCAAGCTACATTGTAGCCACAGCCACCCTGGGGCGCACTGACAGAGCTGAGGCTGCCGAACACTGGCGGCACCGGGCCCTCTGACCACCACCAGTAGGCAACGGGTGAAGTGTCTTGCCCAAGGACACAACGACCGAGACTGTCCAAGCCGGGGCTCGAACCGGCAACCTTCCGAATACAAGGCGAACTCCCAACTCTTGAGCCACAAAGCCAGATGACCTTTGACAGTACAGAAATAATAAACATGTATTTTCTGCAGTTAAGGCTGAGCTTGTAAAAAAATAAATAAAGTAAATTGTTGAGGGTGGTTTAAAAAACACTCGTGATACAGCCAGAAGCCGGATAGTTTATCAAACCCTTACAATGCTAAAGACGCTCTGCTGTACTCCAGAGAATCGAGTGTTAATTATGCACTGCCTCTTCCAGTTGGCCAGCGGTGACTTCCAGTCCTCTCTTCTGCAGCAGCCTTCCCACCAGCATGTTGTTCTTTGGTGAGCAGCTTTCGGGCTCCATAGTCATTACTTGAACCGAATACCCATGAGTCTCTGCTGCCCATGACCGGTCCAAGTCTACCAAGCCCATACACTGTTTACCTGCAGAAGGAAAAAAAAAGGATTGAAATATTATTATTATTGTTCTATAATCAGACACTAAAATACTTTTACCTAAAGTGACTAATGTGTAAAAAAACAATATTTAAAATCTTTTTATTTATACTATACTAGATATTAACGCTGCCCCCTCAGTCCACGCACTGACTGAAACATGTCATTTTATCTCATCTCCCAGATGGATCAGTCACAGAGGAAAACCAGGCTGGCAACCTCCCTGCAACTGGGTGGGAAAAAAGAATCAGTCGTTGCACTGAATCTTTCACATTTGGTGACCAATTGCTGTCTAATTTATAAATGTATAGAGACTGCCTACACGCTGCAATCAATGTGATAAGCACAGCTCATCTGCAATACAGGACTCGACTCACCTGGTTGCAGAATGACTGTATTTTGTATTGCTCTAATAAAAGCAAGGTTGCTGAGCACCTGTGACATTGCAAAATTTCCTGTTTCACACCTCTGAGGATGTAAGAGACTAATATGAATCTATGTCTATATAGACTGCAGATTTTCAGGAGTATATCACAGTGCCAATTTGACCCAATTCTAATGCAAACTAATAGTAGACTGTCTTCGTCTTATTGCCACCTCTATGCACCGAGAGATGGCAATTGACTGCAAGTGGTGGCAGGTATGGTTCCTGTATTAGGAGTAACTTTTTCAAAGGCAATAAGGTTGTAAGTTCACTGCACACTGCAGCAAGAACTTTGGCAACTTCGTTCCAACTTGCTGCTCCTAACAGGACAGAAACTTTTCCGTGGGCACAGTCAGAGTTTTGTGTGTGAGCGATGACCCCACACAGTTTCACAACAGTTTGTCAAAAGCAACACTTAATCTATTAGTTTGATTTTTTTTTCCACACAAATGTTCCTCCCTTAATGTTATATGAACATAAACACACACAGAAAAAAAGAAATTAAGCACACAAAGTGAAGATTTCCCATTTGAAATGGTAAAAGTCTGCATTTAAACATTAATGGTGGTGGCATGAATCATTTCACCGCTCACGCCACAGACTGGATTCTGCTGGACTTTAAACAGACTTTTGCGCTCCATTTGTGTTATTATGACTGTGTTGCTAATTAGGTAACTAATCACTTAAAATTTAGGCAATAAAAACATAACAGATTGGCTCTTTTACTTTGACATAAGAGTCTCTTTATGTTTTTGAGGAAATATTTGCATAAAGACATTTGATTCCTCCAGGATCAAATGTCTCCATCCAGGAAGCAGGAGGGATCACCGATGTGTCTGATGAGCATAAGGATGAAGTCAATCATATCCCAGTCACCAGATCTCAACCTGATTAAACATCCATAGATGTGTGACCATCACCATCCAACCACCAGAAGACTTATTTGGGGACCAACGACATTCAATGCCTCCAACTAGAGAATCAAACATCTTGTACTTCTGGCAACACATAGAGGCTCAACACTATACGAAGGCTGTATGTTGGTTCTTCTTATAACTTATTACATGTCAGGCGAAAATCAGCAAATCCCCCATCATTAAGGTCTTTATTGCTCTAAAGCTGTACTGCTTTATATACCATTTCTGCATATTTTCAATATTGTGTGTCAGAAGACAGTAATTCATATACATGGATTGTCCAGCCTCATCTGTTAGGATTTCCTTAAAAACACAAACTTCAAATGTAATTTAGCAGTGTGTGGAAGCAGGTGGCAGACACACTACACGTGAGCTTTGCTCCGCCGTGTTGCTTTGACGGGCGAAGTCTTACCAGCAAGCTCAAGAGGGACGAGATCACACATAGTTAGAAAATGTTAGTGGGAGAGGTTGAGCCCTGTTAACTGATATAGAGAAGAAACTAGTGTGACAGGTGGTGTCAGGTACATATGAAAAGGCTTCACGCTGACGAGACTTGGGGAGCCTTCTCGGAAGCTTTGATAAACTGGAGAGCTATCAGGGCGAAGAGAGTCCTCAACATAATGAAACCCTGTAGAGTGAAGCTTCAGCAGGGGCCTGTAGGGGTTCTGACAAAACATTTCCCTCTGAATCTGACAACACTGATCTAGCAGCTGTTCGCCGCAGCTGTTTTGTCACTCTGTACAAATCTCTGCTCTAACATGTTTCTCACATCTTGAAAGTCTAGACTTTTTAAGGAACCCGCAGCAGTGGGGCTACCGAACAGTGTAAGTGTATGAAGAAAGTATGTCAAAGGATATTACAATGAAAAGGTGCTTGTGTCCATCACACTGGACTTCATCAGTCAGTATCATCATGGAGGCGTCAGACTGGTTCCAGCTAGTTTACATATTCATTCTGCAGCAGCGCAATGACAAAATAATTTGAACAAAGTAATGTCGAAAGAAATATTCAGGAACATTGGAGCTGTTTCAAAGGCAAAGTGTGGTCCCAGCAAATACTGATGATTTGATTTTAAATTAGTTTTGATAATGATACTCGATGCTGTGTCTCTATGTGCAGCAGTTACCAGATACTGCTAAGAATGTTTAGCCTAAAAAAGTAATAAAGGACTGAACATAAATAATAGCTCAGGTCTAAAGAGAAGATTGCAAACAGCACCAATGAGTCTCCTGTCTGGCGGAAGCTGGACAGCCGTCTGGTCTGCGAAGCGACAGAGGATCATGTGTTCCTGAAACAAAGACAAAAAACGAGTACAGTTACTGCTCACTTATTGTTACGTGGATGTGGTGCAAGTGATCCGTTCATCACTGCGTTAAGATCAAGTATATCTGAAAATGTCCACACACTGTATAAAAGTTTAACTAATACCATTGTAGCTTATTTGTATCGATTCATCCTTTTTCTCCCTTGCTTACAGCAGTGGGGTCAAAAACATTCTCACTTGAGTATCGCATGGCTTAAAATTTCTGTGTATGCAGCTCTGAGCACACAATGTACTACACAACATGGCACAGTATATATTACACAATGGAGGTGATTTGTTTGGGATTTCCAAAGCCGGATAACGATCAGAGTAATATAACATTAAAGTATCTTTGTAAATATATAAATGTGCTTTAAGAAAAATCCAATTATTCTCAAAGTGGCCGCAGTTAAGAAGCGGTACAAACTTTACACTTTGTGAAAGATTTCCCTTGGATGAATTAAAAAAAATGTCTTCAAATTGAGCACTTATGTTCATTTGTTCAGATGAATTGATAATATTTTGGCAGTCAACAGTTAAGGTTACCGTGACCTCACAAAGCTTCGACTATAACTCAAACAATCATACACGGCATTTATGATGAAAATGATACATTATTACGTATGTATGTACCACAGGATAACAGTCAGAACTGATGAAATCTTATATGTAAAAGTTCAAAGGTCAAGTCTGCAATCGCAGCAAACCACCCTGACTGGTTTGCAGAACCATATACCGCAGCCGTGAGGCAGTAATTCTAGTTTCTACCTTATGGTTCATGGAACAAGTGATTCATGAGAGTGTTAAGTCAGCTGAAACTTGCCTCCACTTTAATTGGTTCTATTCTTCACTCTGCGGGGTCGGCGCTGAATGCAAGGCCATGGAACAGGTGCTTAAAGCTCGTGTGAGCACCAATATCTCTCACCATTAGCCCTTTATTCCAGTGATACACTATTTGTCATTGTGCTGTCATTCTGTTTAACTACTGTAGTTTGGAAAGAACAACTCTGGTTCTGCTGTAAAACGAGCGAACGCAGCTTTTATTTCTGTGACTCTTGTCTGGGACATTGCCTGGGATGTCTGGTGCGGAGGGGCAAAGAAACAGAAAGCAGTGGGGTTCCCTACCTTGAGCCCAAATAAATAACAAATGCCAAACATGTTTGTCGAAAGGAAAACCAAGGAGGGAGGCCGAGGAGATTTGGAGCTCAGGTTTAAAGTGGAGGATAATATGCCTGCTGGTATAAACAGAATATAGATTTCTCCTGCTGGGTGGCTGCATGCTTAGTGTCTTCCTTATTGTGTGTTTTTTTCCTCTCACTCAGCTTTTTGGAAAAATCTGAACTCAGTATCACGTAACACTGTAATTGCTCAGTGGCTTCTAAGTATAATACTATGTTTTGTGCCTCTTGGGCCATGTAAAAAAAAAAAAAAAAAAAATCTGATTCTTGTAGCGCACAAAGAAGTTAAAGGTGGTCCAATGTTGTGACATGTCAACTCTTGAGGATGCTATGGTTAGGACCTGCAGCTTCTCCTGCACAGATTTTCCCCAGGGGCCCTGACAGGTCCCATATATCATCGCGGGATATGCCCTCCCGGAGCACAGTGGTGTGTCTGTGCCGAGTGATAAGGGAAGTGACTTGGGAATCTTTGTTTGCGAGACACTGATAAGCGCAGAGATCTCATCAGTTCTTCTAAGTTTCTGATAAAATAAAGATTTTCATCCAGTTTTATGAATGAATTGGAAGAGTTGTTAGATTTTTGTTGCCTTTAGACTGGGTGGATAAAAGTCAAACCTTTTAAAGCTGTACACACAGTAAGTGTACATTAATGCACTATATGTAAACGAGCTATGACAAAAACTGAGCCAACTCACAATAATTTGGCTTGTTTTTTTGCTCCTAAAGTATGAACCATTTGAAGATAATATAGGAAATTATTTGTTAAATTCTACCCTAACCTACTGAGTCTTGTCCTCAAAGACTTTTTTCCATATTTAATACTGCAACAGTTTAAAATTAGTCATCTGAAAGTTGCTAGTAGTTGCTAGCGAGTTGCTCCTAAATGTAATCTCAATCATGAATACACAAATAGATTTTATTTAAAAATATTTTTTATTAATGCCACTTCCCAGGAGCAGATGTCCCTGCAAATTCCCTCTAAAGGTTAGACCGTATAATGTTTCTTTTCCCCCCACAAAGCTTGTAAAGATGGCCAAGAGCTAGATCTCAGACTCTGCAGATCTCGGTTAGCGTGTTACGTTAAGGCTCATGACAGATTTAGAAAGACTACAAACAGTATGGCTGTTTGTAGTCTTATAGTCAGGAGAAAGCCTCTTATCTCTGAAGGAAAACATGGCAGCATGGCTTAGCTTCGCCACAGGACCTTGGCACCTTGCGGTCATTGAGTCAAACACGAACTCCTCTGTTTACCAAAGTATTTCAGAGTCAAACGTGAGGTCATCTGTCCAACAGCTAACGCTTGGCCGAAAATGGGTCAAGTAACAGGACAATGATCCCAAACACAGCAGCAAATGTGCAACAGAATGACTGCAAAAGGAAAGAATCACAAGTTCAGATTTGAACTTGATTGAAACCCTGTGGTTGATGAAACGATCTTAAGAGAGCTGTGCAAAACCCAATGAACCAAAGCAACGCTCTAAAGAAGCTACTTAATTTTTAATCTACTGCTTCTTTCATTTTGGGTTTGTTTTTTCTTATATAAATAAGGACACGGTGTAATACGTGCACAGAGTCCTTGCTTTTCACATGTATTGACCTGCATGTGACACTTTCCTTGTAAAAAGTTGCTGTAAACCTGTAATCTGTATTAAACACAATAAAGAGAATTAATCATATTTAAAAGCATACCTTAGATGTCAGAGTCTCCTGGAACATTTTGCTGTAAAAAGAAAAGAAAAAGTAAATAAAAAAGAAAACACAAAAAAGTTTGCTGAGAGAAAAAAAATAATGGAAAAGTTCTATACAAACAAGATGAATGTGCAACAAAATCAAAGTCTTAAACCAAACAAAACCCATGTGCATAATCTCCAAAGCAGGGAAAGAAGGACTTTCATTACTTTTGTTTTGACATGGGAGTAAAGTTTGTTTGAGATGGTTAAACATGGTTTGGTTTGCTTCATGCTAATTAAAAATCAACATGAAACAGTTCAAGGGTTAGGGGCCAGTGCGGTCACATGGAGAAAAGTTTAGCACAAACTTTCATGGCCTTAATGAAACGGGCAGTTTAGAGCTTCACAGCTCATAAACCCACAGACTGCTTGGAATGTCTTCACCTGCAAAATATCCACGAGTACCTGGAACACGGCCTGAGGGCAAAACTCTAAAAGTAGCAAGATGAAGATTGACAGAGTCAGGTGGGCTAGTCCTCCTCACATTTATACCCCGCAGAAACAAAGCTTCTTGTTATCTATCACAGCTGCAAAGTCATTTTTAGTGTCATTCTTTAATATTTTATGAGGACTTGGGAGGGTTGAAATGTCACGGGAAATGTGAAAAATGTAAAATATTTATGTCGTACACTGAAAATCACATAGCAGGAGTCAACCGTTTAATCGTTGCTCTACATTGTTATGTGCATATCCCAACTTACATTGGGGAGGAAGTGGAGAACAAGAACAGTCAATTTAAAGACTGACATGTAGAGTCAGTTTTACAAAATGAAGCATCTTTCTTGGCAGGAGAGCGTGGGAAAAGCATGTAATTGTGCTGCTAAACAGTGCATAAGAGAGCAACCTAAAAACTTTAACAAGTGGTCTAAAATCAAAGTTTACTGCAAAATAATCATGATAGCAATATTTACAAAATAATTAGCAATATCCAACAGATTATTTAAAAGGAGGAACTGTGCTTTCCAAGTACTTACATTTACATATGATAAAAATCAAAACATTTAGAGTGCCTATTAAGATTTAATGAGTTTTCTTCCCCATAAATCAAGCATAAAATGTTTTGTAAATATTTTAAAAACCACGCTGATTGTATTTTTCTTGCAGACTTGTTCTACCTTGCCTTATGATCCATTGCTACATTTCCTTTCATATCACTAATGGTGATACCATCTACAAGTATGTGCGCCGCATCTCCTGCCTACTCCTGTCTGTGCATCTTTGTGCGTGAGATAAAAGCAAAATGGAAAACCTGCGTATTTACAGTCTTCTGTGGCATTATCAGTCGGCATTCCTGGATACAAGAGGTTACGTTAATGAAAACCTACATGAGAATATGCTGCTCATCTCTCACATGAAAGCTATTTTAAGAAAGAGTGTTATAATGAATTGAGAGACTTGAAGAAGCTTCGTGTGAATCACAGTAAACACGGAGACAACACTCGGTTGGCAGCCTGTGATTCTTGTACGATTCTCTTCAAAATATAAAGTGACACAACAACACGCAGGACGAAATGCTATGTTGCTATGGAACACGGCTGTGCCGTCATCAGACAATACCATCCAAGATAACACTGGAATAAAATTTTACTTGATATATTAAAAAAAAAAAAAAAAAAAGAGCGAGAGCAGCTTGTCAAACGCCCAATAAAGAACTGCTGCGCCCGCTAAAAGTGGAAACAACAAACTCGTTTCACCACTTCAGTCATAAATACAATGTCAAGCACAAGCAGGGTACAAAAACACAGAAGGAGGAGATGCTAGCAGCTGACGATGTGCAAACTAAATGTTACAAAAAATGACTCAAGAAGAGAAAACAGTGGCTGGAAGTCCTTGATGCAGTTACATGAAGGTACAGGATTAGGCAGGTTTAGGAAACTCAACTTAATAAAATATGTCTCTATTTAAATTTTATTATGTAACAATATTTTGCAGGTTTCAGAAGATTTCAAAGGTTATATTACATTATATTATTATTTCATGGTAAAGCTCAATAGTAATGCACTTATCTTACACTTTAACTTAAAACTTCCAACAAAAACACATTACTGTTACTATTATGGCAAGGCAAGGCAAGGCAAGTTTATTTGTATAGCACAATTCAACAACAAGGTGATTCAAAGTGCTTTACAGAGACATATTATGCTATAATGCTCCGTCTTGTAGCCCCTTATATCAATCGACTGACACAGTGTGTCATCAATGAAAGCAGCTCACTGGAAAAGAAGGACAGCAAATGCCCTTCATTTTGTTTGCGTCAATAAATGCTGCCTGCAAGCTACAATCACCAATAAAACACTGTTCAGTATTTAATTAATATCATCAGAAATATCATTATTGCACATTTCCTTGAAATATCACACATGGTTTTGAGGCTGTATCAAGGAAGCCTTACTCACTATAGCAGCGGTCCCCAACCCCCGGGCCTTGGACCGGTACCGGTCCGTGAGTCGTTTGGTACCGGGCCGCGAGAGTTGAGGCTCAGGTGTGAAATGTATGGTTTTCAGGGTTTTTATTGGTTTTCAGCGTTATTTTGTTATCGTTTTTATCGTTTTTATCGTTAACTCGGTTTTCCTTGGTCTTTTCACGTGTGTTATGAATAAATCTTCTTTTTTTCGGTACCGGTACTGGTTTTATTTTGTTGTATTTATCCGCGACACCTTAAAGGCCGGTCCATGAAAATATTGTCGGGCATAAACCGGTCCGTGACGCAAAAAAGGTTGGGGACCGCTGTGCTATAGAACACTGAAGAGTGCATTAAGGGCAAGAAAGACTTTGCATGTAAAGCAGGAGGTAACTGAGCTCCAGCTGAGCACCTGAAACTCTGATATCCTGATAGCTGTAATATAACTCTAGGTCACACGGCATAATTTTTTCTTGTTTGCTTGCCATTTTAGAGTAGCTACAAACAAATCTGATGATTTATCGTGCAGCGTTTAAACAAGATTTAAAGCGGATGGACACTGGACAACGAATAAAGCAGAAGAGCAAATGATAGGATCTGTAAACACTCTACACTATAATTTCGCCAACCTGAAGACTTGAACAGACTTGGCCTAACAACAAAACAAATAAAATCTCCAGCTTCACTTGCTGGTGACCAGACTTGTTGCTACAACAGCAACTCTGCGTAACAGCCTTGTTTTGCAGCAATCAGTCACCAAAAGTTGTTTTAGTAGCAAACTGCTGCATCTTATGTACCATTAGTGAGCATAGCAACAGAATCAACAGCGTCTCCCTCCACCCTGTTTTCCATCTGTATTCAAACAGCACCGTGTCACGGCTTGCATGATCACCAGACGTTTGGATTAAATGGTTAATTTCCTCGTACGCCACATAATAAAGTCGTCGCTGACATTTCGTTCTAAATTTTCCAGCCAGCCTATCTGTCTGACACATTCCTTCCAGTGTCTAAATTAAGAACCAAATTCTCAGTTCACATAACAACACACTGTGACTGGCGGACCATCTCGAGAAGGTGATGCGATGCTGCTGCCCCGAATTGGCAAATGGTTATGAGCAGTCAAAGGAGGCAAACAGAATGTAGTTAAGAGATATAGACTGTGTGTTTGTGAGTGACGACGAGATGAGAAACTAATGGAGAAAGTGACTCATAAAGACTGAAAGGCGAGGGAACAGGAACGAAGGGAAGCAACATCTATCTAACAAGAAAACATCATGGTTAGAACGACATTTTTAAAAGCAGTAACCCACAGACGTGACACTGGATCACACACCTCTTGGGGAAGCTGAACTTCACAGCATTCTGGATGAAGCCGTAGCAGCAAGGACTAATAACAAAGGCGGCTCCGGCCTGGATGCAATGCTCCATTACCATATCTGTTGCAACGCCACATGCATGAAGGGCGACCTGCATTAGAACAGAAAAAGAAAGAAAACACAAAAAAGTGTTACTTTCACCAACAAAATGATCTTGAAACCCTCAGATTTCCAACAGCAAAAACCAAAACTGAGAGCATGCACTCAATTCCATTGATTACTTCATAATGGCCCCTGCTATTAAATAAATCTATGCTCTCAAAGGTGCAGACGCCGGGAGTAGCAGCAAACAAAATATATCAGTGCGTTTAGAGTGCAGGCACGGATGCATCAGGATTCCTATTGACAGGGTAAACTGTGCGTGGTGATGAACACCTAGCTATGCATTAGTAATGGTGTGGTTATATATTGGATTGCAGAATGGTACTAAGAGACCCAATATCCATCATTCCTGGCCCTGTCCATCTGCAAAAATGCATTATGATTTCTCAAGGACAACGAGTTTAATATCCAGACGTGACATAACTTCCTCTCATATGTACAGTGACAAACCACATGCCATGTTAATGGCCCAAATAAAATCCTTTTTAAACAGCCTGATGTCCCAATAGCTCCTGAACTCTCTGGAATGAACCCCATTCGACTCAAGCAGCGAGCTCCAAAGTCTATTTGTGTTTTCCAAGAAGTTGTCACTTGGCGTCTGTGAGTCTGAATTAACTGCATGTTGCCTTGACAGCAGTGCCACAAAGCAGAAGGTCAGAGCTGATCAGGACAGAATTGAGCCAGAACTGTTGGCACCACCACACACAAAGAGCAGAACATACAGACGCTCTGAGCCAAACCTCCACCCACCCATAAGGTCAGTGAAGGTTTTGAACGGAGGGTATATTTCTTACAGCGGCTTTACGTTTTTCTAGAAACTGAACTTTTGCGTGTTTGATTAAAAAAAGATTCACGCCCATTAAGATCTGTATCGATTTAAACGTGAACCCATTAAATGAGACTCTGCGATTTAAAAGAATAACTTCAATTACGTCCATTACCTTGTATCCATTTGACAGCTAATCTTCCATTTTATTCATGCCGTCAGGGAAAAAGCTTTATGCTTTTCTTAACAGCATGTTTTAGACTGATGATTAGGAGGAAGGGTTGCTATCAGAAATTACACGATGTTACACCTCCTCACATCTAAGGCAAAAATAATTACCAAAATAACACTATCACTCATTCCTAGCTTCTTAATGCTGTACATTAGTCATGCTGTATTAAATCCTAATTACATTTTATAACCTTTAGCCTCCATTTACCGCAAACACAAAGCCAATCAATTAAATAAGAAACACACAACTGGAATGAAACACATTGTGATATGTCTTCGTAGCTAATGCTGTATTTACAAGTTCTGATGACACAGTCATCTCTGCTTTATAACTGTGGTATTGACAAAGCATGGACCCAACTTAACATGTTCACATTCTGAGTGCAGCTGATTGGAAATGCATAATGAAAGGTGAAAATGAACACGAGGCCAATTTAAATCTCACAGTCCTACCGAATTACATGCATATCCTGCTGAGCTTTGCCTCAAGACACAGTCTGGAAGAAGAAACCCTAAATTAATGCGCACAAGTAAAACTATGTTCATACTGAGCTATCATTTCTGGAGAGAGAAAGCTGTTTCTGGCTGCATTATTCTCTCAACAATCGCATCACAGAAATAACGAGGTTTCATTATTCACTCTTATTCCAGTAATTGTATCCCTCTCCAGGTCTATCTGGGCCTGAGACAGAGCAAGTTCCTGCAATACAGCTAATTAATACTTAATCAACATCATACGCATTTGCAAAATTGTGCTGCAAGCCTGTGCAATAGTTTTGGGAACTTTTTCTCAATACGGTGCACTTTTAAATGCTCAGGTTTGTCTGTTTCACTAATTTTATTACATGTGGACAAATGAATGCTTAGATGTGTCGACCAACCTATATTAAGTATGATTACACCGAACCAAAGAGTTGTTTTCCTCTCAAAGGTGGATGTAATGATGCCTTTTACCTGAGGTGATCAAACTCAATCTTAACTCACTCTTTTGAAAACAACCAAGACTATAAGGAGAGTAGAAAATAGTCCTAATACACCATTAGTATTAGAGCTGCACCAGATAAAGACACTTGGCACTTAATCAATACTGATTTTTTACATGAAGCCCAAAGTAAGACCAGCTAGTGCATTTTTCTACATGCAAACATAGAGGCAAATGAAAGAATCAACTGCAAACAATCAGACTCTTTAGCAGAACCAATAACGGACTTGCATCCAATAAAATTAAAACCTGCTTCAAGCTCCACAACTTTTCATGCCTCTATAGTCTGTAGACTGAAGAACGTCTGATAAGACACGTCATACAGAGGTTGGTTTAAGTTTAACACCGAGGCCATAAAGTGAGCAGACACTGACTAACATCAGGGACACCTCAACTTAATTAGCCTGATTAAGTGAGTGTGCCTAAAAATGGGACCATGTATTATACATAGCAGGATTAAAACTGATGTGATGTGTGGCTCCAACAGGTAGTAATTGCTTTGTTATACAGGAAGAAGCTTAGCCACAGTAAGAAACTCAAGCGGGGCAGAAAATTACAAGCATAAAAATTGTTCTATACATAAATATATTGTAAATTAATGCATCAGGTGAAATGAATCTGTGCGTGTGTGAGTGAGGAAAGATTCAGGCTACCCTGCAAAAGACACTCAGATATCGAGCAGATGAATAATCTGTGCTGTTTGTTTCTTGCCAAGTGGAACGAGTCTCAGTGGAGTGAGGATGCTGGAACAAAAGCTACTTCTAATTACAGGAGGTACGTATATTTTTCTATTTGTCTCGGTGGAAGTTAATGTGAGGCTACAAGAACAGCTGGTTTTTCTGACAGCTGTGACCACAGAGCTTTAACACAGAAGAGTAAGACAGATCACTGATCTAGCTCAGGCTGCTCAGAGAGCCTAAATAAGGCAAGAAGAAGAAAAGTTTTAACTTGTGTGCTTTTGCTCCGCTTGTTTGAAAAATTCAGACATCCAGTGCACGTCCACAGCTAAGTACCTATTTGCGCTAAATTGATAATTATCGCATCGAGAAGTCAAGAGCTCTGCAGATGGAGGTGGGTGTTAAACAGGACTGACAAGGGTTTTGGTGGAGAGTCCTCCTCAGTAATGATTTTTTTTGTTTGTTTTAACCCCATTTAGCATAAAGTTTGACAGCCAGTTAAATATTTAGTTTTACTTAAAACATTTACTGTGTTTAATCTTTTAGGCTTAAACACAAGTTGGAGAAATGCAGTGTCCATTAGGAATTCAAAAGGAGATATTGCCAGTCAAGATTCTTGTACAAGAAACATAAATTAAATTGAATTGGCAGAAAACACTTTCCAATGATTATACTTTCCCTTCCAAACATGATTCCTTCTGTGAAACTCAGAGTATAAAGCAAATGAAAAGCATTGTTGGATACAGAAAATGAGAACAAAGAAAGAAAAGCAAGAAATTACCAGTCCTCACTGAAGAGATCTCTAAACTCAAAGTCCTAAATTTCCTGGATGAAACTACCTTTTGGCTTCCTGATAATCAGGGAGCACCGACGTACCCTGTTCTGATTAAAAGCTCCACTTCAGGAAATGAACAGTTATTTTGGTTGCTCTAACAAAAATAACTTCAAGTTGACATTTTCAAGCTCAGTGAAGAGATGAATGACACATTTCTCAATGTGATGCGATAAAAATACAGCGATCAGACACCTTAAAGCGAAGATGTGATTGTGGCAAAGTGGAAAATCGCACTTTGTTTATGCAGTGTTAATCCTTATGTTTCAATTTCAGTCCATCAGTAGAGAACTAATACACTCTCTTCCACAGAAAAGGTCAGGTCGTACCCCTGTCAATGTACAGTACTGTGCAAAAGTCTTGAGCTACCCCTCATTTCTCTATATTTAGATAGGAAAGTGGGAAGTGAGTGCAGCACATGTAAACATACATGGAAATACAGTAAAATAAGACAAAAAAGAGCGTGCACAATTCAATAAAAAGAACGTCAGTATTTGGTATTACCATTTTAATTCTTCAACACAGTCTGAACTGTCTTAGTAGGCAGGCTTCTTCTAATTTCTTTAAATAATCTCTAATTGGGAGTAGTTCTCCAGGCTGAAGGACATTCAAAGCTCTTCTATGGATGCTGGCTCCCTTTTGTTCCATACCTCAGCCTTTCCTCCCTGTTTCCCTTCCTTGAGACCATTTCTGATGAGCCTTTAGTCAATAGTAAATGGATGAACCTACAGGCCAGATGCATCTTTAAGGTCTTGTATCAGGTCAATGCTGCATTTTTTTTCACCTCATTTTTTAAGGACATCGCTTTTAGATACTGTTCATCTGCTGCAGAGAGTTGTTTTTTTGGCCTTCCAGAAAAAAATACATTTAGCTGAAAATGATCAGATACAAAGAGTGGACTAAAAATGAGTGAACAGCAGCCAGTGTCACCAAAAAAAGTTTGAAAGACCTTCAAAAATCCTGGGGAGTTATTGCTCAAGACCACTTTTAAAAAATTACAAAAACGTCAGGCTCAGTGGAAGGAAAACATATTAACGTGAGGACTGGCTCAAGACTTTTGCACAGCACTGTACGTATGCACATTTTGTCAAAAAGCCAGATAACAACAATTGTTTTGATGCTACAGTTCTGTCAGTTATTGCATAATTAAAATGTTTGAATTTTTAATTCAGTCAAAGACAGAATATCACATTTCCTTTGCAGGATAGTGCAACAAGAGAAGCAGTGGGACAATTATCTGTGCACTGATTATTTATATTTCTATAAGAGAAAAGTTTCTATCCCAAATGTTATTACTGATTAAATTCTCCACATTTTTAAGATTCTCTTAGAAAGCTAAGCTGTGAGAAAAACAATTAGCTTTAAGAGGTATTTTGAAAAACCCCATTATGATTCATGATACTGTGATTGCAATATTACAGTAATTACAATTTACAATACAATAAAACTGCAGAACAGATAATATAATAATTGCTCTTAATGGGTTTAATTTCATGGCTCTGGTGTAATTTAGTGACTTTTACCATGACAAATAGATTTGACATCACATGCGCTTGCTGCATTTTTGGTTTCTGTTTTTCACACACTGGGAATCTGAAGTGTTAACCACACTGTCTACAGCAGCGGTCCCCAACCCCCGGGCCTCGGCCCGGTACCGGTCCGTGAGTCGTTTGGTACCGGGCCGCAAGAGTTGAGGCTCAGGTGTGAAATGTATGGTTTTCAGGGTTTTTATTGGTTTTCAGCGTTATTTTGTTATCGTTTTTATCGTTAACTCGGTTTTCCTTGGTCTTTTCACGTGTGTTATGAATAAATCTTCTTTTTTTCGGCACCGGTACTGGTTTTATTTTGTTGTATTTATCCGCGACACCTTAAAGGCCGGTCCGTGAAAATAATGTCGGGCATTAAAGGTTGGGGACCGCTGGTCTACAGTACTGTACTCTTTAGATCATCATGCAAATAAATGAAACAAATTGTGCAAAAACGATTTTTGTAACTTGCTATGCTCACCCCGATGTGAAAAGGTCCAGTGAAGTAATCCAGATTGGCCTGAATGAAGCCGATATTTTTCAGACCGAGCTCAGCACTGCGACTCTGAGCCCTGACCAAGGACTCTTCTTTGTTCTCTATGAGGATGACCTTAAGCAATGACAGAAAAATCCCCACTGTGAGTAGCTGCTTCTTTTTAAAAAAAACCTGAAACAAGCACAAATGCATTTAAACTTATCCGTCTACATATCCTTAACAATATTAAAACACATCACAAATATTAAAAATTCTTAAACAAACCATATGCTTTGTGAAAAACTAAAGCATTTCATGGAGATGCATTTAATTATTAGGAATAATAACACATAATAACAGAGAGGGATGGGAATGGAGAAGCGGGAGGGGGTTCTTGTAAAGTACCCGCTTTTGCTTCTTTCAGTAGTTCAATTCCTCGGAATTGCTATTCTGCTTGTCTTAGAGGCTGGATCAGAGTCTCGCAGATGTTTAGCTAGCCTTTTCATTAAGGCAGGGAAGTGGTCCACTCAGGACCGGGTCTTTCCCTGCTGCATGTGCTAGTTGACTTCTTCTGGAGCTTCTGGAAAGCTTTGCACTCGTCAGGCCCATATGGGCTCCAAAGGCTCAGTAGCCCCCAGTGCACACAGCCAGCCCAGCGGTTTCCCAGCTGGGCAGCTGCCTGAGGGGTTAGCTGGTTGATCTTCCTCCCCTCCCCCCAAACCGGTCATGGTGGATGGCTGCTCCTCCCTGAGCCTGGTCCTGCTGGAGTTTTTTCTTCACACTGTCATAAAGTGCTTGCTCATAAGGCGTTGTCTGATTGTTCGGGTTTTCTCTACTACTGTAGGATCTTTACCTTACAATATAAAGTGCCTTGAGGCAACTGTTGTTATTATTTGGCACTATATCATTAAAATGTAACTAAAATTGAGATTAATATTAACAGGAGAGTAAAATGACTGAGGCGAAATTAAATGAATGTCATCAAGCAGCGACTCGAGTGTGTCCTGTATTTCGATAGGATCATTTGCTGCATGTGATAAAATTAGCACCATCAAAACTGCACGTTGTTGTTGTTTTAATTATAATCCTAACGAGATCCTAATGAGAATCGATAACAGAGAATCGATAAGGAGTCAAATTGATAAGTGATATTTATAATGGAATCGGAATCGATTCCCATCCCTAACATTTTTAAAAATGCCTGCCAAAAGTCACCACATACCACTCACGAACTCT
This sequence comes from Aulonocara stuartgranti, assembly GCF_965226115.1. Classification (NCBI taxonomy): domain Eukaryota; kingdom Metazoa; phylum Chordata; class Actinopteri; order Cichliformes; family Cichlidae; genus Aulonocara; species Aulonocara stuartgranti. The sequence continues at coordinate 24,090,002 of NC_138944.1, read as the reverse complement.
ACTTAACACGCAGCTAACACACACACACACACACACACACAACATCTTCATACATGTTACCTGGCAGTCTGGAAGTGTGTGAGCAAGAACAATCCCTACGTGGCCCTGAGAAAGAGCACAAAGAATAAAAATATGAAAACGCATGAAAAGAAAACAGCACACATCAAAGAGGGCATCGACAGAGTTATGATTAGTGTCTCCCTTTCCAGCCCTGACCCGTGCTGCGCCACTGCTCCGAGCCTGCATTTTCATTAGCACAATTACCAGTCTGCTTGTGCGCACCGGCCAGCAACAAAAGGCGTTTAAAAAGGGAAGAAAAACGCGAGGGAGTGAGGGCTGGTTCCTTTCAGCTGGTCCCTAATGGAGCATCTATCGAATGCAGCCGTGGTCAGGTATAGTGATAAATATGCATGCTGAGCCGGACTGATGGATGAATACTCGTACCGTTCCGCTGCAGAAATCCACGATGGTGTATCCTGGCCTGGCGAGCTCTGTAACCATGGCAACCAAGTTATTCAGCTGTTGCATCTTCCTGACTGCACGGATATTTGACATTTTCCCTGCAAAAAAACCCAAAAACCAAAACACTCATTTCATTTGAGCATAAAGTGGGAAAAAATAGACTTTAACATCAAATTCATCCAAAAACCCCCAAAAAACAATTAAAGGATTTTTTTTGTTTTTACACTCCCGGAGACGACAGCTATCAAACATGAATTACATTTTGTGAGGATTAGAAAAGCCTTCTTTATAGCTTAGTTGATCTGAGTCAACATTAGCCGTTTACAATAAGCACAAGACTTTCGAATAAAGCACATTTTTCATTATTGTAATGCCATCTTTCTTTCTGCTGTCAGGGAACAAACGGGCTTTTCCCGCAACTGCTCAAATTATGATTTACAGCCAGCTATTTCAGGTAATGGTTATAGCACACAGATGAAAAGGCCTCCACTCTCTCATCAGCATGTTTCTGGCCAACAGGGACCGCGAACAATCTTTCAACATCATAAAAAGCGGACCTTCCAGCCAAATTCAAATGTCCCCTCGTTGGTGGCAGAGTTTTCTGCTGCTGTGCGAGCAGTGTGTACCTCATTAACTCAAAGCGCACTGCAGCCTCCTGCATCTTCCGTTTTCCAGCACGTCACGTCGGCAGTGAGCCGTTGACACGCTGTGAGGACACCATCTCTGGTCCATAAATCTAGAGTGATGAGTGTTTCATTTACCCCTGAGTCACACCCTCATAATCAGACGACTGGTATAGCAAAATCAAAATACTCCTATACTCATATCTAGCTCACGTTGCTTCATATACAATAACAGGAGAGGAGAAAAAATTCATTCTGCCACAAATGGGAAATTTCACAAAGGAGCCATTCAGCCTCTCGCACTGGCTGTTACTGAGCTGATCACAGTTATAGGGAGAGCACAAACCATAAGTGAATACAGAGAAACATCGGCAGGATACTGAGAAGACTGCTCTTCGTTTGGATGGGTAATTTACACAGCTACAGATATTTCTATATATGCACAGCTCAACTCCAAAAAGGCCTTAAAATAGAAGGTTTCTGAAGGCTGTGAACAGAACTAGATTTTAATTTTAAATTAACATGCAAAGCATGATAAGATTTGACGGTGCAGGAATGGATGTCTGGGGCGTCACTAGGTATGCCAGGGATGCAAAAATGCAGTGCAGATTAGCTGTGTGTAATGTTTGATGTGAAAGACGCAGGACACGGGAGCTTTAAAACATCACCAGCTTATCTTTACTGATAAAGCTGATAAGACAAGCTTGGCCCATTTTGACAGACCTTTCCATTAATCCGACAGCCCGTGTGCTTCAAGTCTGAAGACGCACTTCACTTAGCACTTCACTTTCCCACAAAAGTCTTGATGGAAATCTCACCAGGTCAGACCGAGTACTGGTTTCAACATGATACGAGTGTGACTGCATACAGTCACGTTAACTCTCAGGCTCTCACCAGTTTACGACTGCGCATGCCTCTTGTGCATGTTTGTGAGGTGCTCAGCTCATTAGAGAATCCCCTTAACAGCAATAACATGAACACATTGGCATTTTATCTTATCGACTCTGTTTCTAATTTGCGATAAGATTAAGGCATTAACCTATGATGCCTCTCTCGCTACCTCTCTGAGCCTGTGAGGGATGTGCAAGGTGGCGTTTAGCACAGACACAGACAGACTTTTACCATGACCATGGCACGCCAAAGGTTTGGTTACAAAAAAAAACAACAACAACAACAACAACATTTCAATATATTGGACAATTTCTTTTCAGACACACAAAATATGCTATATGTAGTTAAATGCTTGTTTACAGTATGCCTGACTCTGCTTGCACTGGTTGTTACTTTCCAAACATGTGTTTCCAGCAGGGATGCTGCAGAGTGGTGGCCAAACTATAAACTATACAACAAAAACACCCATAACACATCGAGTCAAGGAGTTTATTGAACTCCTCTATGTATACCAAAGTATTCTAGAGTCAAATGTGAGGACTGGCAGTCCTGAAATGCATCAATAATCCCACTCACAGCAGCAAATGGCTGAAAAAGAAAACAGTCAATGTCAAAAGTCAAAGTTTAGACCCCAATCTGACTGAAATGCTGTGGTGGGACCTTAAGAGAGCTGCACATAAACAAATGCCCACAAATCTCAATGTGCTGAAGCAACACTTTTAGACTCTCACACTCTGTGAGTCTGATAAAGTCTAAAAACCATTACTTCAAGTTATTGCTGCTAAAGATGGTTCTACAAGCCACTAAATCAAGGGGTGTACTTAATTTTTTACACACTGCTTCTGCTTTTTTTTGCTTTGGTTTGTGTTTTATAAATAATCACAATGCATCTCGGGGTGTATTTACCACATTTTAAGGTTTTTTTTTAAAATTATATCCTTATATGTAACCCTGTAGAATAGATGTGGCGTGAATAAGGCACGGCGGGACCACAGAGCAACGTTCAGAGCCATCTTTATTTAATTCACGTCACACCACAACACCCCAAACCCATGAGTTTTTAACTAGGCGGGCGTGATTAAGGATGCCGTGCAGGTGCGTCCGCCCTCCCTGCACGGCACCGCAAACCACGCCCCACCACAATAGAATAAACAGTGTATTTTTCATTTGACCTTTCTTCTACATATACATTTATTAATACATAATTCTAATTTAATCAAACATCTGATGTTTAATGACAACAAAAGGTTTCAGATTCTGATTTAAAGCTCTACCTCTGCTCTGTAACAACCATCTTATATTGAATACAGAGGCTTATTTATCAAACAGGAGGGTTGAGGTTGGGCCCTCTGCTTGAATGAATAGTTTCACAAGTACATCACGACATGATGCCAGGGTTGCTAGCTAAGGAATAATAACATAAAGGGTAGTGAATACAACCACTGTGCCCGAATAAAGCTTGGTCAAATAAAATATAGCAATTGTGACACAGAAGCCTCAAAGGTCTTATCCAAACCCTAACTTACAAAAGAAAACCAATCACAAACCATGTAATTCACACAAAGCTCACTCTGAGAAGGACCCATCTACAGAGATTTTTTTTCTTCTCCACTTTTCCCCCCCTCATGCATCCCAACTAGATGTTCTATCCCTCAGTCACTTTACTTATAAAGTGAAACCAGCTGGAGCAATCACAAGTATGACAGAAACTGCCTGCCACTACCACCTAGCTCAGCCCAAATGATCCACTTGCAAGCAGAGCTGTTTGACAGGTACACATTAACTCAACTCTCCTCTATCATTACTAACCCAACATTTCAGCCATTAGTTAGGCACTGTCCTTTACAGCATTATGCCAAGTAATTAGAAAACCATGCATAAATTATCTTTTATGGGTAGAAGACTGACAGCAAGGACTGAATCTATTCACCTGAAACAGGAAATTAGAGTTTAAAAAAAAGAAGCTTGGCGAAAACGCTGAAACATGGCTTGTTGTAGACAAACAATTGTCACATTTACAGATATTCATTAAGAATGTCATGTTTTCTTAAAACAAGAAGAAAAACACATCATAACTGATTGGGCATAACTTTATGGCCTGATATTGTGTTGGTCTCCCTTTTGCTGCCAAAACAGTCCTGACCCATTGAGGCATGGACTCCACTAGACCGCTGAAGGCGTGCTGTAGTATCTGGCACCAAGATTTCAGACACAGCTTCCTTAAGTTCCCATGGATCAGACTTTTTTTGCCCAGCGCATCTCACAGATGCTCAATTGGACTGAGATCTGGGGAAACTGGGGAACAAGTCAACACCTCGAACTTGTCAAACCATTCCTGAAACAAGAGGCCACAGCCTTCAAGGAATACTGGTCCCATGAAAGGGTGTACATAGCCCGCAACAATGCTCAGGTAGGTCCGTGTTAAAGTATCATCCACATGGATGGTAGGACCTAAGGTTTCCCAGCAGAACATTGCAAGCATCAAAACTGCCTCAGCTGGTTTGCCTTCTTCCTATAGTTCATTATGGTGCGGTCTTCCCTTGGTAAGCAATGCACACACACCCGGCCATCAACGTGAAATAAAAGAAAACATGATTCATTTGACTAGGCCACCTCCTTCCATTGCTCTGTGGTTCAGTTCTGATGCTCGCCTACTCATTGTTGGTGCAACAAAGTGTGATGCGTTGTGTATTCTGACACTTTTCTATCAGAACCAACATGAACCTTTTTGGCAGTTTGAGCTACGGCAGCTCGTCTTGACCACACAGGCCAGCGTTTGCTTCACTAACAGATGTCAAGGTGAAGTCATAAACAGTGTCATAATGCCTGATTGATGTCTAAAATCAGTATAATCGGGCAAAACATAAATGCAAGTTTAATTGATGGATTTATAATCACTCTGCTATCCATAGCTTACACACTGTATATATGCTTAAATACAATGTAAGACCAAAACAATAATTTTGGATTTTCTGCTTTACCTGTCTACATGGGAGAAAATATTTATTCATTGGTTATACTACACAACCACAATCCCAGTCTCCGGTTGAGAAACGTAATTACTTCTTTGTTCCGGATTATGTTTCCTTGACCTCTCAGTATATTCTGCTGACATGTTCCTTTGGTTGGAATCTGATGGGGTTCAGGTGTTTTCTTCTCAAAGAGTTTTGTGTTTAACCTCCTTCCGCAGGCGAATGCGAGCCGAAAGCAAGCACACTGATGTTGGCGGAGGTTATGAACAGGTGCACGGACGCCATCCCACCCAGATAACTCCAGGCACAAAGCCAGAGATGACAAACCTAGTAAGAGGCTTGGTATCACAGAAACAAGTTTTCTGTTTTCGTAGGAGGCTGACTCTGCTTTGACATCTCCCAAAGCTCAGAGAGGAGAAAACATGCTGTGGCAGCATCACTGGAGGGAGACACAGGATCCATTAATATGTGTGTCCTCTGCTGCTAAAAGGTGCCTAGCACTTCTGCTGCTGGCACTGAGCCCCGATCTACTGCCTTTTTCCCCTGATGCTGCAGAACTGCCTTCCTTATCAGGGAGGTCCATCACACAGATTAGAATGTAAACACATTTCTGTGGCACACGGGACCTCTGTATTCTGCAGGATCCAACTACCATCTCTAAGAGGACATGCTGGTTTAAAAAGCAAATATAAGAAGGGGCTGGTTTGAGATTTAAAGTTGAGATTATTTAATGTTTGACTTCAATATTTTACATTTTTGGATTCCATGTTTGTTTGGAGAAATTGCTAACTATTTACTGCCAGAGTGGCAAAAATGTAGGAGAATGTTCTCTTTGGAAAACAAAAAAAATTCTCCAACTCTTTTTTATTTCCCAGAGTCTGATTTGCATTTGAATTTAGGACAGCGCATTTGTGTGCCCGGAAATACCCATGCATGCCATCAACTGTTAAAAGTACCACCTTTTACATAGAGATCCTGCTCCATTTAATCCCTAACACCATTGGGATAGAAAGTTTCCATATGTTCACGTAACGTGCACATGCCAGAGTAACTCAGCCTCAGACGTGTACCAAAACCTACAGGAGCTATCTGCTGGATGACGCTATTGGTTCTGCTGCTATAGAGGAAATGAATTTCCAAGAGTGGAGCATGTCTGCAACAATGTTCCCTGACAGAGTAATCCATTTACAACCACGAAATATGAAGTCACAGGATGTCATGTGAAAAGATGGCGAGCCAGAAAAGCGACAACTTCCAGAGAAACTCATTATGCGAATCACATATGGACAGCTTTCCATGGCATGCAAGCATATGGCTAAAAAGAACTATAAAGAATAGAATACAGTATTTTGTATGTCTTTAATATTGTGGCAGTGAATGTACATTTAGATATTGTTGCAATAAATATAAATATTTACCTAAGCATACTAAATTATGTAAATATAAATCTCTGTGTGGGTTCAGTGTTTTCCATTTTTAAATAGTCTTTATCTGACAGAGGTGCTGCAAAGTGCATGGGCAATTTTAGAGTCATTATCTCCATTAGGCTTATGTACAATAATGCTTTGACAATATGATTTGGGGCAGCTGTATGTAATAATAGGATGAGATTATTTTTTTAATATATAGGAACAAATGTTATAATATTGACTGTAAATGGTGTTTAATGGTCTGAGACGAGTAATTTATGTGTCAGTACATATAAAGTAAATAAAACACTGGTTTATTCTTTGACATGGTAACTATGGAAGGAAACTTAAATACTGCATTCAGTTAAAATATATGTTGTATATTTTTCATACCATACAGTCTACTGGAAGGAAACAAACACAGAAAAGTACAGACAAACAAAGGAGAGACTTTATGATGGTCACCAGGGTGAAAAGAGAAATGCACATATTGATTTTGAAATAAGAAAGGCTGAAGTTTGAAGAGGGAACTGTTGCATTCAACTGAATACATGTTTGCATAACTATAAATCGAATAATGAAGTCATATCCAAGTACCGATATAGTTATATATCTGTTGATATAAGCACAGGGAGACCCAATGTGCTCAAGTGTTTCAGAAAATGAAATGGCAACAGTGTGGATCATCTTCACAACCACTTCGGCAGTTCTTCTGAACGTGCTGTGAACGCCTGGATCCGGCTTAAGTAGCCATGAATACGGCAGAGTGTCAACAGATCTTGTGGGAGTTGGAAGTGCCAAAACCGAAGATCCTTAAAAAAAAAAAAAAAAAAACTAATATGAAGCCGTAACCTGTAAACACCAAGTCCTGCAGCTCAGCCTGTCATAACTGCTGAATAAAATATTCAATTCTTTCACTGTCTAGGCCAAAAATGCTCTATAAATAATAATAACAATAAAAAGGTCTGTGCGCCTCATACCAGTGAAAGACTGGCTGATGTAACCACAGCTCCTGTTTCATTGCTGGGTGACAGAAAACAAGCTATATTGCAGGCACGACATGGGACTAGAAGAGTGTGACTTGCACACATAGACCCAAATAAAGAGTGCTTCTGACCACTTAATAAATGAACTGCCTGGAGCTCAGTCACTAAAGTAAAAATGGATTAGAAAGACTTTGACAAATGCCTGCCAGGATATGAAAGGCATAAAAGCACACGGGGTAAGAAAAACATGTCCTGCATGTACTTTTTTCAAAACCACATCATTGATGACTTTATGATCATAGTAATTAAAATTCAATGTCTACTTTAAATGGCCATTCCACTGCAACTAATGAAAATACGCCAAATATTTTGTTCATGTAAGGCATTTGTCACTTAGCTAATTAAAACTCTAATTTCACAAAGCTAATTACACATTTGCTATTTGCCTGTCAGCAAACACCCTCCCTCTAAAAGGGAAATATTTCATCATGTTGTAATGTCTTAACAACGCCGAAGCACCAAGCAGGTCCCCCTTAAAGCACAAGCTAAGTCTTTGTTAACTTGTTCTTTTTTCGTGCAGTTTGCTGACACGTGCACTTGTAGCTGCCGTTCATTGCGATCTATAATTATGACATCAGAAGGAGACTGGTGAGGAAGGTGGAAAACCTTTGCACAAATACGGGTTCTCTCTCCAGTGTTAGATTTGCATCCCTAATATTAATTTCTGTGGAGTTAAAGGGACATTCAACATATTTTTATTCTGTCAGGAACCCAATGTTTCTGTATATGGCAGGTAGAATTGTTAGCTTGTCAACTTCTTTTCCCTAATTCAAAAGCTGAACATATTGTTGGCATTTATAAGTTTACGCACTGGTGCATTTGGCCATATGTTCATCATTATGGAAATCTGCTAGCTAATGAATGAGGAAATGAGCTCTGGCATGTCTTTGCAGCGTGTTGAATGTTGGTTATTAATGACAGGCAAAAAATCCAAATTCAGCCAACAGTGTAATTATCACGCCATATATTCACACGTATCCTTTAGAAGGGCAAGGAGACTGGAGCCTATAATGGGAAGTTAAAGGTGGAGGTGGACAGGTTTGCCAGTCATTGTGTAAATAATATGGGGGAAATCCTGAAAGCTTTAACAACACATGCCAAGAGGTTTGAAGCTATGAGGAGAAACGCTGAGCAGTAAAGATATAAAATCTTACTGACGATCACTGAAAGCTTCAATTGTTGTCAAGCTGTCAAAGAAAAAAATATCCTGGCGTCACTCAAAGATTTTTCAGCACATCTGTGTAAGACTGTAGTGACAAGAAAAACAAAAGGTAATGAAAATAAACACGAGGAAAAAACTTCTCATTGTGCATCCTTAAGCAGTGCTGGAATGTCTATCAAAACATGACCTAGCTGTACGCGTAGCTGTAGGCGAGAGGTTGGGAAAATTATGGAACTCCTTTTGTCCCTCCAACAGGTCGTGACACATTCCCAATCTGTGTGCAATGCCTTGCTTCAATATGAGCGTTCAACCAGACATAACAAACGTGTTTCCTGAAATACACCAGTTATCATCTGAAATTATGTTGGAACCATTTATTAATAAATTACAACTGAAAAATTAGTAATTGGCAAAAATGTATAAATTCCAATCTACTGTTTTCCTTTTTCCTTAGCAATAAAAAAAATCACTGTCTCTGTAGACACAATTTAGATCTAATGTCGGATTTGGCCATAATGCACAGCACTACATGTGGCACAAATCAAACACAGCACCAGAGCACAAACACTTCATACCACCAGTCATGTGTCTAGACTTTGCTTTGCTACAGTTACTTCCACATCATAACTTTTTTAATTACACATATTGTTCTTTTTATGCCATAACTGGGATGAAAACTGACCTAAGTCTGCTTTATAAATGAGCTGCCTGTAAAATTAAGTGGGCTGCATATGGGGTTAGGTGATCTGTTCTCCTCCCATGAGTAACCCGCACCACTGCAGCCGGTATCATCCATTTGTTATAGTGGTGCTATCCACCCTCCATAACCAATGCTGTGTGTTAAATAATGTTAGAACATTTTCCTGGTGTTTGAGTTTTTGTATCCTCACAGTTTTACTAACTTGCTCAATCAGCTTTTGTATATATAAAATAGCTTATCTTCACCATGTTCAGCCCACACACAACGCGATCTCTTGCTGACAATCACCCATGCCAAATTAAACAAAAATGAGTGGAGATAAACTAGTATCTCTACCAATTTAAAATCAAAGCTTCAGATAAAAAAAAAAATAGCCTTCTTCTGTTTTCTTTAACTTCTAAAAAGGGAAAGGTGCATCAGGGACGCAGAACTGAAACTACAGTGAGGCAGATTAAATTGACAGAATTACATTTATCCAATAGTAAAATATTGATTTCATAAAACAGGAAAACACGAAAAGTTTGCCTTTATTGGCAAACTGTCGGCAATGACTCGGACCATCTCTGACACCACTGCAGCTGCAATAAGAAACTAAACTATCCTGTAGTGATTTGTAGGTAATTTCAGCCTTCTGACATTGCTCGTTGGGCTTGACATCACTTCCATTCACATCAAAGAAAGTGTGTTTTGAATATTGATATTTTGAAAGTATACATAGTGCTTATTCTCAAAGATTTCTGGATGGTTAAAGAGAGACAAAAGCAACACCACGACAAGCTTAGCTACTGTATCATTCCAACACTTATGGAGATAGCATTGAATATCTTAGCCATCATTATAACAATGTGACATTTTAATAATGGCACGTCAAAGAAGACAGATCAATAACTCTCCTTTCGGCTCCCATTGATTGCATAGTCTAAATGTTGGCTTGCAGTCGGTCTCCTGGGCACCGTTCGCTGCCCTGTTTAAAGTGGATGTGGCAGGGGAAAAACTCCTACATTCTTTTGCTTTAAAACTCGGATCGTTCGTAATCGATCCATCCTGTAATAGCCAAAAGCACATTGTTGCAGAAGATTCAATGACCACAGAGCTGTAATCTGGACCAGCACATTCACAGCTCAGAGAAACAAATAACCTGAGGCCATCCAAAGGCTGACACGCTGGTAAACTATCTTCACAAGGAACACACCGTTTGTGTACTTGAAATGTGTTTTTTATATATATTTTTACCACAGCAAATCAATCTGTCCCATTTCATGAGGTACTGGAACCTAAAGAAGGTCACATGTTATGAGTTTTTCAAGGAAAGAAAGCACTACAATAAACTTCTGTAGATTAAAGAATTTTGAGAGCTGTGTAAATGAGAATAGAACAATGTAATTAAGGGAAGATGATTCAAATGCTTTTATTTAATTGAAAACTTTAGTAAACAGAATGGTTAAAAAACGATTTTGGGAATTTTGACTTTGAAAGTAGGAATCTTTTGTTTAAAAAATAGCTTATTATCAGTAACAGCATCTAACACTATACATCATTACAATATTGAAAACAACATAGAAACACATTTAAATGAAATGTAATAAAATGATTGTGTTCTTCAAAACTGCACTTTCAAGACGTGAGGAAAATAGATTAAATAAAAACACTTTTTTAACATTTCTTCAGGCTACAAAGAGCTACAAGTATGTTAAGTCTAGAAAATGCTTAATTTCACCTGTTCTTTCTGTTACGGCTCCTCAAAGTCTTCCTCCACAGTTGTACATTTAAACTAAGTAGTTTGTTTTTATTCAGCGCACACTCTCAGCACTCTACACTCTGCCAGAGCTGTCAAAGTCAGGGAGTATATGGCATAAAGCTGGCATCGTTGGGGGGCTGTGTCAATGTCTTTTGGCCTGCAACCTTTGTAAAATCTTCCAGCCAGAATGGCTTTTAGCCCTAGTTTTGCAGTGCTAACTCAAGTATAAATAAAGGCTAGTTGGACACCAGCCAACTGGTGTCCCTTTTGCTCTATGTGTCCTTACAGAAATATTGGGTTGTCAAAGGCAGGGCCCCTCTGAATAGAGAAATAGAGAAATGTAACCTTATTATTGTCACTGCAGAAACAAACACACTCCTGGAGCTTAAAAGCAAGATTTTAACAACAAATACTCTGTTTTGATGGAATAAAAATCATTGCTCCTTTAGCTTTCTTTGGCTCTCCAGCTCACATTTTAATTAAGTGATAGAAAGCAGACACTTTGTCTCAATATTTATCTGCGTCCTCGTTATATCCACAAATGTGTTGGCGCTACACAGACATTCCTATTTAGGAATGTGGGACAAGAATCAAGGGATTACAGACTGGCCACAAACACCACACGTGCCCTTTGGATAATTAGAGGAGGATTTACGAGTCATTATTCTGTCTTACGGAGCTGTCTGCATACTAAAGGCACAAATCGTGCGAACACTGATGTTAAACTCAGTCTCAAACCTCTTCTCACAAATTCCAAACCAAAAATAGCCTGATACACATTAGTGTAGATAAAAGAATCTACAGTTATCAAAATATCAAGGTAGGTCGCTCCTGCAGCCTAGGTGATATATGTTTATTGTAAAAAGATCTGCAGACACAGAAACAGACAAAACACGTGCATAAAAGACGATTCTCGCCTTTATCAGTGTAATCCTACACCATGAGGGTCTAAAATACACAAGGGAAAACACAACTAACAACAAGGTGTTGAACAAAAGCAACTGAGACATGCATGCCAAAGTCTATCCACAACCTTGCTTTGAGCCAAATTAGATGTGGGCAATGGGGGAGGTCCCTCCTATATAAAGAGCACATTTTATGGTACTCACTAAAACCAAATATGACACATCATCTATTATAGTTCAATCGATACAGAACTGAATAAAAAGGTTTGAGCTTTTCTTTGAGCCCGTGCTTACAAAGACAGAAATTCCAGTGAGGTGACACATAATGATGGGAACAGCAAAATACTTTAATTTTGCTGTCAGGAGTTTGTGAAAATAAAGTTGAAAACATGTCCTTTGTGTCAAAGCAATGCTTATGACCTGAAATTATAGAGGCTCTGAACAGAAACAAAAGGAAGGTAGGAAGCGAAAAGGGAGAAACATGGAAAAAGAAAAACAGACAGAAGGAGAGAGCGTGCATACTGCAAAATATGCCAGCTCACATAGTAAATCAACAAGACAGATGCATGCCATATTTAAGAATGAAGTATCAAGCTGCAGATTTCAGCTCTCCATTGCTAATTTAAGTTACTCAATTAGTTCAAGACTGCTATGGAAAATATTAGTAATCAATTAATTATGTGACATTCATTCATTTTTGGAGGCTCTGCTTTCCACACATAACCCAAAATAAAGGTAACCAGATTAGCATCTCCTCGTTTCCACTTGTAATTATAAATTAACACAGTGGAATGCAACATTTTATAATAATATGTGAAATGTTTGTAGTGGACGTACATGTTGAGTCAAAGGAAACCATCAAAACATCCTTTGGGACGAAAGACTTTGGTCACGCAGGTAACCATATGGTCGATTGGCCAAACAGAAGCCATTTCTCCCAAAAAAAGATCATGACAGTCCACTGGGAGATTGCCAAAAAATAGCTTCCAGACTACGAGAAACTAAATCTTTTTCTCAGAGCAATGCTACAGTTTAAAATAAATGGCTGTCACATCATGCTGTGGGAATGTTTTTCTTTGACAGTGTCTGGGACAAGGACAAAAGGAAAAATGGATGCAGGAAAATATCGAGCAATCCTTTGACAAAACCTTTTCTAAAGTACAAAGGATCTCAAAAGTCACAAAGGAAACCGTTGCTTCAGGAAACCTCTGGACCTAAATCCAGATTAGTATCTCTGGAGCGACCTGAACGTGGCTGTGGACCAACACCAATGGTAAAAACTTCCAAACTGATATGTAACAGTTTTGACTTTGTCTTTTTGTACACTGGACGAGCTCTTCACCTTATCTACATCTTGTCTGTCTTACTCTAGCTACATATAGACCGGTTGGGCACAGGGTTTGCCCAACCGGTCTATATGAGTTTTATGGATTTAGACCAGGGCTGCCCAATCCCAGTCCTCGAGAGCTACTATCCTGCAGCTTTTAGATGCATCCCTACTCCAACACAGCTGAATCAAATGGTTTGATTACCTCTTCAGCATGCCATCATGTTTGGCAAAGGCCTGATAACAAGCCATTCATTTGATTCGGGTGTGTGGGAACAAGGATGCATCTAAAAGCTGCAGGACGGTAGCTCTCGAGGACCGGGATTGGGCACCCCTGATTTAGAGAATTCATATGACTGTATAACTTCATGCTGTCCTGTGAGGAGTTCTTCAAGATTATTATGGATTATTGTTACAGACTATTCTGGTTTTTGGCTTTATTGGCTTTTTTTTTCTTGGTTATGTCTTAACCAGCTTGAACATGGTCGGTCTTGCAATCAACAGCTAGAATAAAAATTAGCACCTCCAAATCTACAGTGATGGTGGTCATCTTGGAAAGGATGAATTGTCCAATAGGGCTGGAGATAAGGTGCGGTCTCAGAGGAGTTCCAGTAGCTTGGGGTCTTGTTTGCAAGTGGGGGAAGAGTAGAGGGGGAGACTGACAGGAATGTCCAACCATAGGGGTAAAAAAATAAAAAATAAAATAGATGGACTGTTAAAATTTGAAAGAAAAAAAAGGGGGGGGGGGGATTTCTAGTCAAACCATTTCCAAACTGTTAACAAAAATGATTAAAAAAAAAATCCACATAAGAGTGGATGAACAAGACTGCAGTCTCTAGAAAAGAATATTAAGAATAAAAGAATATAATTACTTAACAAATAAATTGAATATATGGCTTCTGATTATTTTGTATGATAACAAATATGACTTCTGAATATTGGAGAAAAACAACTACTAAAGTAAAAAGTCCAAATATTTTAGACTTCATAAAAATTATTTAATCATTTAATTACACTATAATGTCTACAATGGAAAAATATAGTGGTAACTAAAGGAAAAGATATTTTTCCCCCACATACAATAGTCTAAACTATGCTCCACAGGAATGGCCTGCAGAGACCAGATTGCGCAGGCTGAACAGACTAATCACTAATTAATTACGAGTGCAGTGAAACTGCGTTAGAAACATGTAATCCAAAACTCATTGAAAACTAGCTGAAGGTAAGGCAAATTGTCTTCCTCCTCAATACCCACACTGCAATCCCTCACCAGAGATTATTGAACAAAACAAAACTGGGGAGACAAATGAATATTCATGATATGACATTTGCAAGGAGCTCATCGTGGAGGCAGTCAGTGGCTCTGCATTTAAATGGGCACAATTCAAACATCACTGCAAATAGTGAAACTCTGTAGTAAGCCTCCAGGGAGTCTAGATGTGTTTGAACCTGAATTGTAGAAATAAAGTGCCAATTATCCCTCTAATTACGAATAAAAAAGCTAGCTTCCTGTTGTGCTGGCTCCCATGTTTACGGCATATCTTTAAATCTGCAATTTAAAGGCTCTAATGAGTTCAATTAATTGAGAATGAGAGGAGTGATTTGGGAGTCACAGCCTGCTGTTTGGAGTTGTAAGCCCACGGGGATGCATGTTAACCAAATGTAGGGATACAGTTCAAATATATCCTCACTTAAAATAATAAGATCATTTAAAAACACATGCATACTGTATATTTATATTTGTATCAAAATATTCTCTACAAAGAAACTACAATCTCTCATTTTAACGACATAGGGGTCATATGATTGTTGGGTTTTTCTCTGTATGTATCATTGTCGGGTCTACCTTACAGTATAAAGTGCCTTGAGGTGACAGTTGTTGTGATTTGGCGCTTTATAAATAAAATTGAATTGAATTGAATTGAATCGAATTCCAGGTCTGAGGCAATACTAGTGAGAAACGGTTTTAAACTTGCCCTCTAACACCAGCAGTGGTGACTCCTGTGGTTTGAAAAAGAAAAAGAGTCTGAGAGAAGTCTATGGAAAAGTGACCATACTACTCATATAGTTACTTGATCTTAAAAACAAAAATATGTTCATTTCCTATAACATTTAGTAACATCTCGTATAATCCCGCTTCTTGTCCTAGAAGAGCTGGGATAGGCTTCTGCCTCCCTGCAACCTTAACCCTTGGTAAGTCTAAAAAAAAGTACCCCTTATGGAGGTCCTAGAGGCAAAAATCGACCACGCCATAAAAAGTGCTATAAAAAGATTATACATTAATATTTTTCCATTTCAAATTAGCCAATATTTTAGACCTACTTCTCCTTGAAATATATATATGAAGTTTTAATTATATTTTCGTTGTTTTAACCCTTTAAATCCCAGGTTTATTACAGGAGCGCCGTTTTTTTAGCCCCAAAAAACAAAAAAGTAAATATTTTCAAAAAAACCCCATTTGAAGTAATATTCGTTTGTTATTATAATTAGGCCTTTAGATGGACTAAAGATCGGCACCAAAATTAATTTCGATCCACTTACAATTTTTTTTTCCGGAGCCGGAAATGTTCTCCAGGCGGCCAATGCTCCTTCTCTAGGCCGACAGAGGTGCATCTTCCCGGCTAAGTCGCGACGAAGAACCGGGGCATTTTTTCGTGGGACGCATTTCTCCAGCACACACGTCCGGTACCACGTGACAACAAATACGTCATTTCCGGTTGAGTAAAAAAAAATTTGCACCCTCTCAACGACCTGGGGACAGAAAATGGTCCCGCCCGATCAGCGGGCGAAGCCGGTGCTGCAAGCCGCAAATGAGTCTTCTTTTCCCGCAGGTCTGTTAAGGCAGCCCGCTGTTTTCCAGCAGTCGTCAAATGTGAAGCAAGGGCGCCACCCGGTGGCCAAATAAAAAAATTACAACTCTAAGGCCTCTTCTCCAAAACGGAAATGAAACTTAAGCCATCGCGAGATGCTTACGGTATAAATCCTGCAGTGAAAAATAGCGTTTATAATGGGTTTCAATGGGGCGATTTATGGCTCTAGCGCCTCATGTGGATGGCGGTTTTTAGCTTAGCCACCTTAAGCTAATCGAATAAACGGAGACGGCAATTCTAAAGAAAAAAAAAAGGGTTGGAAGGTTTGGCTATATTCTATTCAACACAGTGAAAATGGCCTAATATTAAAAAACGCTGTGGATGAAAAATGGCTGTAGGTCCTACTGAGGGTTATTAATAACTTTGAGATTCTTAGATTAAACACTTTGG
Source organism: Aulonocara stuartgranti (assembly GCF_965226115.1). Lineage (NCBI taxonomy): Eukaryota > Metazoa > Chordata > Actinopteri > Cichliformes > Cichlidae > Aulonocara > Aulonocara stuartgranti. The sequence continues at coordinate 24,073,507 of NC_138944.1, read as the reverse complement.
ACTCAGGAGGAATATTTGATTTATTACAAGCATTTGGAGAGTTGAAGTTCTGAATGGTGTCAAGATCAGTAAGTTACATTTAGTGCTGGGAAACTGGATGGAGATTTTAATTAGCCTGATATCCAGGGTTAGTTGAAAGAGAAATCTGTATACATGGCAAGTGTCTGAAGGATACATCAACTCAGTAAAATTCCAAATAGATTACCCTTGACATTTGTCTGTCAAAAGCCTAAGGATGCTAAGCACCTTTTGACAACTATCTGACAGCCAGGCAGAAAAAAACACATTTAGCCCCATTCCTTAACTTTCCCTCGTTACTATTACTGAACTCAGACCAAACACTAATGGTTTCCAGAAAAAACAAACTAAACACGGGCAGAGAGTCAACAATGTGATCTTCAGAATAAGCTGATATGTTAATGCACAAATCAACGGTTAAATACATTTGTGTCTGAACCTGATGTAAATCTCTCAGCAGAGCATCATTCAGCCCGATGGCTGGACAGCAAAATAAGTGACTAAAAGTGGAAGTTTGAGTTTGAGCTTTGAACAAGTTTTTTCAACTGTTCCTTTTCCAGGATGGAATGATTTTGAAAACAAAAAAGTATTTTCTCTAATGTTAAGAGGAAGTTCTGCTTGTAGCGTCAAAATTATGCATAAAGGCTCAAACACATATGCATGCATCCCCACTAATTTACTAGCCATCAACAAGCTTCTGGCCAAATTCTGGCCAATTTTAACCACTCATCTTGGCCAGAATTAGTAACCTGGTTTGCATGGACCCAGCACATATTGACAATGATAATTATTTTAAATAACTTACACTGAATATAAGAAGATTCACTTTTCTATAACCTAAAGGAAGAAAAACTGAACTTTCACAGAGATGCAAGATTTCATTTGGAAGATGAAATCATTGTCATACAGTATTTATTTTATTTTTTTTATAGTTTATGATAATCCAAAAGAGTGAAGTTCTACTTTAAGAATTAGTATTATGCCCTCAGGGTATCCAGCCAATATCTGTTGTTTTTTTTAATGAGAAAAAGTCAAGTTCATGAATCTAGACTTCAATCAAATACAGCTAATTATCTTCTAGTAAGTTCATTAATAGTAAAATGACATGCCTGAGGGAAAACGACACCCATGAAAGGCAGCCAAACTGATTTAACAGTGGAACAAATCTGGTATGTGCACATATTACAACCTTAATCCAAGTCACTGGAAAAGCAGAGCAGGAAACAAAAAGAAATTAATCCACCCACATAATAAAATAAATGACACTTGTAATTTGGACATTCCATCTCACATCTTACAGGCAAGTCTTCCAGCTCACAAACACATATGTTAAACATCTGAATTTTACCTGGAAGCTAAACATGACAGATGTTTAAAAGCTCAGTGTGGAGAAAACAAGCAAAGCACTGAAAATTGTGCAAGGGTCACAACTTCTGATGAAGCTAATGTTTCCAGTGGGATTTAAATTAAAAAGAAGAGGGTGATGCAGGAAGATGTCAGTTATGGGAATAGGAAGTTCCAGCTCAGCTGCAAACACCATTTCAAATCGTTTAATGTGTTTAATGTTGCCTCGGAATATTGTGAAACTACTTAACACTGCGTGGATATTATAATACTGAAAAGCCATTACAGATCGACCCTGACAACACCGCATCAGCAGCCCCGCGGGCTGGGAAGTATCACAAGTTCACCACATTAACAAAACTGTTTTTTCCCCCAGTATATCTAAACTAATGGGCAGATTTAGAAGCAAATCAAAACTTTTACATCAAAAAATGAATCAAGTGGCGTATTCGTGACAGAGGCCATTGGTAATCATGAACCTACAGAGAATTAATACAAAGCCTGCAGCTTTCCTTCGAGCTTTAATGACTACTTAGCATTTTTAGCTCACCGATTTGGTTTAACAACCTCAGGTTTACTGTTTTGCTTCAGTCTCTGTGCTCTTTCTGATGCAGCAGCAAAGAGCAACTAGTCAACAATGAGCAACTAGGTGATAACGGAGTATTTATATTAAAAAAAACAATTTTAGATTAAAACCTGGGGTAAAATAAGAGAACCCAGCAGGAAAAAGTGCTACTGTACCACAATGACTGGATTTTTCTTCTTACTTTTTAAAATGTATTTTAGCTATTGCATACACAGCCCTTCAATGGAGAAAGGTCATGAGGCACGTTGTGAGGTTATTGTGTTCTAGTGCAGCACTCAGTTGTTCAAAATATCTGAAACAGCACCTTTAAGTACACACAAGCCAAGTTATTAATGTACAAAACAAAATATTCTACATGATCTGCATCCAGTTAAATTACCCACATAACCAAGTTCCTAATTCCAGTAAAAGCAAATCTCTTCCTCATTTTTTCTATTAATCTATGCGTACTTTTCAAGAAATATACACAGTCAGCTGCGGAGTTTGGGGAATCTCAATCACATCTCTCTTGCAGTAGAAGCAGGGAGCCGGAGACAAATGGAGCCAGCTTTCATTCAAGCAGTTCAACTTCTGCCATGCTGTTGTAACCTACGACAAAAAACAAAGGAACTCGTCTCATCTGCGTGTACCAAAACAACCCCGAAGGATCTAATAGCGCCATGTCTCAAGCATGACAACTTTGCAGTTCTTCACCAGCTCTCCCCTTTAATGGCTCGTTGTCTTGTTCACCCCCTCGTTCCTGCCTTGTTTTCTACTGATAACCCTCGTCTCCCCTCATGCTGTCTCACCCCTATCTCAATCTCCCACTGTCACCCACTCCATCATTCTACCATGCTTTATTTGCACCTCCTCTCCTCCATCTATTAAGTGAAGTGCTGGAGACAAGCCACTGGCTGTTCTAACACAATGGCCCCTCTATTCACATTGCTGTTTATCTGTTTGCAGACAAACCCTGACTAAACGTAGTGAATCAGCGCCTCCATACAAGCAGGACAACTTTGTTGTTCTACATATTATGCACACCTGGGAGCCTGTGTGTACAATTTTTTAATCAATGAATGCAAATAGGTCCGTATATAAAGCAAAACAGTTTATGGAGATGTGCTAGCATGATTATTATTTGACAATTGTTTATTTTTTAGCAGTCAGACGCTTGGAGGTTTTTCCATGTATACTGTAAGACCTAAATTGTACCCGACCTTGGAAATGGATAAAAATAGAAAAAATGGATGAAGGCAAACTCTCATTTATTAATTTCAAATCCATTGCTCTAGAGTACAGAGCAGAAATAACCCCATTTCAAAATTTCATGTTTCAAAGGCTTGTGGGTGTTATATATTAGTTTTGCACACATGGAAATATTTATGCACACGTAAGGGGAAAACACTGAAATTTTCCCTGTAGTACTGTACGTGTGTACATGTGTGGAGCCATTTGTGCGCACAAAAGGAATAGATAGATGGGGAGGCTCATGCGCTGGAGTTCTGTACAAATTGTGTGCCTTTCGTCTCTGCTCCTCTTTAATTACACAGTACAGAATCACAGGGGCTACCTGCATGCAAGCATAATTCTGCAGGAGCAGACATCAAGAGCACCGTTGATCATGCAGAGTGCTGACAAAAGTGGAACAGCTGAAATTTAGTATCTCTACATGATTTTCACTCTTGGTATAGACACCCCGCCTACATCACATAGAGTACTTCAGTTCAGGTATCAGTGGAGTTTTAGGGAAGAGCATTCTAGATGTCACTGAGGTTTAGGCTAGAAATTGATGCTAAAGTTTCACTGTGGAACCACATTAATGAGCTAAAAATCAGTGAGACCCAATATAACCAGTACAGTGCAGTCAAAAGTAAAAGGATAATGACATGAGCTCAGTTTTATTTGGCTCTAATTCAGCACAACAGACCAACAATGAAACATTGACTATGCAGTTAAAGTGCTTCGATAGTCTTCTAATGACGTTTCGTGTGGGTTCAAAAAGGTTTCCTGCTTTTTGTGCCTGCACTTCTGAGTATTGGGACTGTTCCTGCTGCTCTATTCGTTTTGTTGTTTTTTTGCTTTCCCACGCTGCCAAACTCTCCTCACTCTCAGCTTTGTCATTACTCCTCTGATGCAATCATCTTTTTGGCCGTCTTCACCGAGTCAATTGGTCTCATATCCCCTCTTTAAAACTCAACGCTAATTATGTCAGTTTGCCTTCCAAGTCCATCTTTCCTCTTCTGCATCTCCACCTAATCCAGGATGTTCTGAAAACATTGTCCAAAGTTACAATCAGCCATCTGCTAACTCTGCTCCACCCCCAGACATTTTGGCAACTTTGAGACTTCGTTCTGTTTTTTACTTTACTGGAGTCAAACTGCCAAAAATGAGTTCAGTGTGGAACTTCTTTTTATACAATCCCCCAATTTTAGGACAATGGAGCTGAACAAACATACAGACAAGATATCCAAGTTTCCAGGATGACTTTAGTGATGGTGAGATCCCTATAATGTTTTTTTGGTTAATCTGTGCCATGAAAAGAAATTTTGTAAAGATTTATTTAACATACAATGAACTCTTCTAATTTAGGAGATGCCTTGACTTTCCTATACCTCAACCTTGTTTTCTTTAAATAAATATCTCAACACATTTTGAATTATTTCTGATCAAAATTTCTTAACAAACATGAGAAAAACTGTATTTACATTTTTTGCCCATGTGAAGAACATGACAGACTATCTGTGCACTTCAGTCTTAAATCAGTCATCAAACTTGATACAAACACCCAAGTAAATGAAGTCCCATACAATGAGAGCGCCGAATACAAAAAGCTGACCCGCTAACAGAAGTCGGATATTTCCTAAGTCTGGTCTAACCTCCCCTCCCCACTACTCTTCCAACCTTATCTTGATACTACCAAACAGCAACAGATCAATGGACGACACTCGGGTCTACACCTAGATGAAAGCAAAGGTAGTGTGGTGTCTAAATGTGGTAACTAAGCATCAATCATGTAAATTGCATTAAGGAGGGCAAACATCTTCTTGGATTCTAAAACAACAGATAGCCTGCATCAGGAACTCAGTGATCTTAAATCAGGTTTTTAGTAGCAAAGATCCATTGGTTTTAATGCTTGTTGTTTTAATGGCAAGAGCCTCAAACCAACTAAGCCAAGTAAGTAAGTGTCAATAAACAATAATTAGCATCATGACTTTACTTCAATTTTACAATATTTAAAGTACGTAATGAGGAGTTGAGAGACTTTTAAAGTTACATATTCATAATTAAGTATTTATTTCGCTGGCATAATGAGAGAAATAAATGAAAAAAAAAAAAAAAAACATACTACAGTTATTGAAATCTGCTACTGCCCAGCTGCCAGAATTGTGAATATATGTACAGGTCCAGATTGGGTGCTTTTTTATTTTGCTCATTTTTAACCTTTATGTTTTTATAAATCCTACACTGCACATTTGTATACAGCTTCAAATGAAAACAATTTGAAAGTAAAGACCAAATATTAAAACACATTTTTTTAATTTTTTATCTCAAAATTATGACAGATAATAGAAATATGTCAATGTGCTAACAGGCCCTTATTTGGGCAACACATCAATTTAGATGTGTGTCATACTGACTGCCTGGAATATTCACACAAACAGAAAATAACAATGAGCAAATCAAAACACCGTTTGTTATCAAAGTTTCTGTTGAATCAGTAAAAGTAGGAATAAATACATCGGGAAAATACGCTTCAAAGTAGCGCAAGTTAAAAGATGGATCACAGAGCAAAGGCTTCAGGACGCAAAATAAACAAAATCACTCAACAGCTCGTTTATCTGTTTATTTAGCGTGTTTGCTCATTCCCTGCGGGGTTTTTGTTGTATTGTATGGTAATGTATCATTTTGTAAACCTGTTTGGTTTGGATATGGATAAAATCAATTTACTATTCAAGTTGCTTGGAGTGAAAAAAAAAAGCTTAATATCATGGTAATGAAGTGGAAATTTGACCTACACAAAACAAAAGCTGAAAAGAGGTAGAGATCTTAAATTAAGGTGTTTTTTTTTCCTTTTCTCATTTTGTTGGAGGAAATAGGCACTGCATGAACTCCTGCTTGTAACAATTTCCCAAATAAGCAAAAATGAAAGGAAGAAAGAAACGAGTGCGCTACACAATATTAAAGAAAATTGAAATATTTAAACAATCACATGCATGAAGCATGTGCCTTCATCTACCTTCCCCAATTTCTTGTGTCAATAACACTGAAGCGGCAACGTGACCGTATGGCAGCAAGTGCCCTCACCTCACAGCAAGAAGGTCCCACCAAAGCCAGACTGTGGAGTTTACATGTTCTCCCTGTGTCTGTGGGGGTGGTCTCTCCGGGCTCCAGCTTTCTCCCACAGTCTATAAACATGCACGTCTATTCCAAAAATGGCCAAAGATGGGAATGTGAGTGTGAATGGCTGTCTATCTCTCTATGGATGGACGGATTCAAATGTATTGGATTGAGATGGATGGATGGAATAACACTTATATGTTGGGAGTGATGCATGTGCATCATTTAGCGTTGCTAACAACAAAGACATCTTACTAAAAAGAGAAACAATGCAGGTGAGGAAAAGAGGCAAAGAAACAGATTTTTCCCCTCTCTCTGTTGCTCCAATGCCACCTGGGGCAGCAATCAACAAACCTCCCCCATTGTCTATCACAAACTACTCTCACAGCAAGAAGTATCCACTAAGACAAGTGGGACACTGTACAAGTTGTCTTTGAACCTTTTTAGGTGTTTTTATTGTTTTTGACTCTTGTTCTACCACAGACCTATTTCACACTTTCACCCTACAACATCAGCAGGATAGCACATGTAGATTAAAAATCATTAGGGGACCCTCAAGGGGAACCGCATCCACCTGCAGATTAACATAAAATGTGTTAGCATTAGGTGCAGCTATAAATCACCAACAGCCACAGTAGTACCGAAAGGTATAATGCAAATATTTATTCATGTTCCTCGCTCCATATATAGTAACATTTGTGTTTTTTGAAGTCAACCCAGAAATAAGGTGGGAGAAAGAGGCTGTGGAGTGTTGCAGAGGCATACAGGCTTACAAAACATGAGGGAAGTAAAAATAGTGAAAGGAGGACAAAGAGAGATGAAGACATCAAATAAATACAAGAAAATAAAAATAAAACAAACCAAAGGGGCAATGATAAAAGTGCAAGGGCAGGAGGGCAAAAATAAAATGGAGCCAGCAAAGAGCACAGCCTCGAGGCAAGATTAGAGTTTACCTTCAGTAGGGTTGATCGCTCCTGGTAAGCTTTCCCATGGGAGGGTCCAGGAAGGGCAAGGATGAGGAGTGAAGACTGCCTCGATGCCATTTTCCTTAGGGAAGAACACACACATGAAAACACACACACACACAAATATACAAATACAAGTTACTATAGAAACCTACAGCCTTTGTTGTAATCGAGTGACTTATTTTGTACAAGCCCTCTGCTACCTTGCACACAATACAACTCTTATTAAATTTTCAAGACAGAACATTGCTTCACCAGTACAGAACATACTCCAGCACATCTAGTACAATTAACTACAATAGCAAGAGAACCAGGGAAACCATGGTAAACTTTTTTTTAGTTCTCTCCATGATGACAGCAGGGCTAACTATGTATTTAACTAGCTTTGCTAAAGTTTGTCTAGATAGATGCAATATTTGTTGCTAGAAGGCAGCGCTATTTAGAAGCTCCTGATGAGGCTGTGTTCTCAGTTCTCCTTTCCTGCCGTGTTTCTCACCACAGCGTCTGGGGTAGCAACAGCTCATTTGCTACAGACTCTGAAATTGACTGAAACCGCAGGTATACAGGCATGGTAGAATGAGCGATCTGAATGGTGTTTTAAAATGAAACGTGAAAGGCATATTCTCAATCATGCAATAGCCTCTATTGGTAAAGCCTTAATTTTTCAGCAAGACAATGATCCCGAACTCACTGTCAATGCAGTAAAAGCACATGTGGATACAAAAAAATGAAAAATGAAACTCTATCAATCATGGATTGGCTTCCTCAGAGCTGTGTTAGATCATTTTGACAGAAAAGAACAAAAGGCAGCCAAGATCCAAAGAAATTTGGGTCATATTAAATAAAATATTTTATGCAACCAGGTAGAGCAGGGCGATATGGCCAAAAATATTTATCACGATATATATTTGAAAATTTGCAATAACGATATAACTGACGATATAATTGATGCGTGACAAAATACAACTCCACAACATTACTAGCGCAAAAAGACAACCTATCATTTATTTTCACTTAAACAAGAAGCTGGTTTTTATGTACATTAAAGCTTTATAAAAATGTAACAGTGCAAATGCAAATTCCTTGCTGAAAGTTTAACCAAAAGGCATTTCCAGTAGAAATAGGCTGACATATACTGAGCATAACCATGTATAATATCCACTGAAGTTAAAAAGAGGTGCTTTGCAACATTAAACTGCAGTGTGCAGTACGTATTTTTCGGACCATAAGGTGCACGGGATTATAAGGCACATTAGCAGTCAGATAAATCAAACTTTATTAAACTCATTCTTCTTGCTTCCTCCACTTCTGTACCATTGATTCATTAATGTTGAATTCTCTGGCAGCGGCTCTATTCCCATGTTGCTGCAGTATATTAATGACTAACCTCGTATTGTGGATGGATTATCTCAGTTGTTCTCCTGACTGAAGATTGGTCCTTTTACAGCATCCTGCCATGCGATTGCATTTGTCTCTAACCATGAAGAACCTTCACGTTAACTTTTATAAGTGGAAAAGTGTTAGTGTTCGTCCTCCAGCTTCACTGTTTATGTTATGCTAACATAGCTGTGTCGCTAGCGATCACGTAGCACATGATTATATACCAGCTAGCCCAACTTCAGTAACCCTACAAACGTCACTGCTGTTTAGTTTCCTGTCTTCATTTATGTTGGAAGTGATAGCAGAGCTGTACGTTTGATTTTTTTCAGAAATCTCTCAGTCAGAACATGCTATATCATGCTTAGGTAACTAGCGAAACTAGCGAGCTAACTTCCGCTAGCTTCCTGCTAGCTTCTAACTCCGTTAAATGTAATACATTTTGTTTTCATGGATGCCTGGAAGTTAAACTTCATAGTTACACCTGGTAAAGCAGCAACGCTGATCGTTTTTATTAAAGATGAAAGAATTTAGACAGTTTTAAACTCTCAGTGATGCTGCAGTTTTCGTTTGACCTGAAGCATACGGAGTTTAGGACCCAGATTACTCCCAGATTTAAGGGCATCTTAGTCCGACGGCCGCTTGCATGTTCTGCAAAAAAATGTGCTTTGTCGTGTATCTGACAGACAAACACCAAACCAGTTCCACATCACTGAAGTTGCACCATTTTTACAAACCAATTCTGGATCATCTGTTTCACTCAACAATCAGCCATGTGCGTATGAAAACAAAGGCACTGCGCATGCGTGTTTTACTCATATTCTATCGCGATATTTCATTTTCCTATCGTTGCCTAACATTATACCGGTATTACCGTGAACGGTATAATATGGCCCAGCCCTACAACCAGGACAGCGTAGATGGAAACACTCATGCAGAGGTTTCACCGAATTCAGAAATCAGTGGACGACATCACAGTAGCTATGTCCATCTTTTGTACTGTCTGTATTTACATAGACGTTTGCACTTGTTTCAGTAAATCCCTGGAGCTGTTTCCCATATAAAGAGGAAAAAAGCTCATCTTACTATAATATGACACCCTTTTAATAGAAGGTCTAACATGGAACATTAAATATGTGCAACATAGGGCTGCACGATTTTGCATAAAATGAGAATCACGATTTTTTGGCTTAGAATTGAGATCACGATTCTCTCACGATTTTCTTTTCCAGTATAAATATTTATTTCGCTTATTAACTGCACATCAACTTCGTAACAGTTGAGACTGAACATAAAAACAATAAATAAACATAAAAACAACAAATGTCTCACATTTTGTCGTTGCCGCAAAATATTGTACTGCTTGTAATTCCGTCTCCACCGTTGCTCAACACTGCGTGTATAGAGCAGGTAGTGCAACAATAGAAAAATAGTTGCGGGAGGGCACTGTATAGCATTTCTCTAGGGTGTTGATCATTTTCCTAAATCCCTCGTTTTGCACAGTGTTGATGGGAGCCATATCTTTGGTCAGGTGATAAGTGATAGCCTCTGTAATTTCTTTGCCTGCGGGAGTTCGACGGGTATAGGGAAGCGCTGTAGGTTCCTGTTATTAATGTTTGGGTGGTTGACCGGGACGGATTTTCTCCTGTCACTTTCTCGTCATCCCTGACGTGCTCTCCGTTGTTTTTCCCCTGCTAATTTTAGCATCACACGGCACAGCTTCTGTATCACGTGGTATAAGGCTCCGCCCTTGTCATTTGTTGAGCAGGAAGAGTGAGCGCTTGTTTTCATGCAGATTACGTCCCGGATCAAAATGCGGTACAATCGTCGTCGTCTTTTTCTTTTTCTTTTCTTTTAAATCGTTGTCACTTGGAAATGAGATCGCACATAAGTATGAATCGAGATCGCGATTTTCTAACGATTAATCGTGCAGCCCTAGTGCAACACTATGGTCACCGTCTGTTACATTTAAATGTGTTTCATGAATAAAGACTTGACTATCATGTACAATGACATCAGAAAAATACATACACTGTGAGGTGCATCACTATGATGCAATAAAAGCACTGCAATTAAGACTATATTACTAAAAACCCTTAGTTCTGTTGACACTAACTGATCTGTGTGTTATACACTGGGGTTGAACAATGTCTCGCTGCCATATTAAAATATTCTAATATTTTGTTTTATTCATCTTTATATAAACACATACTACTATATAATACAAACCAATCAAAGTCTACAACACTGCAAACCTCAAGCTCAAAAAGTCTGTGCCAAAACCAATTATATTCACTCTCCACAGTAACACAAACTTGTAGTGCAAATGCTGATAAGGTCATTTTTGGTCACTGGGTAAATATGTTTGAGGTACCTCAAAGTACACTAAGGAAACATGCACCTTAAAGCTTTAATAATTTTGAATATGAAAAGGTGATTCTGTTTAAAGCTCTATTTCTTCTATTAAATCATATTCTTAAGTTTGATAGTTCACCTGCAACAAGGATGTCTGGTCAAACTTTAAACCCAAATGACAAATAATAGGTAATAATACAAGACTGCGTTATTATCCTGCCATAATGCTCGTTGATTTCAGTGAGGAGTTTTTCATGGGAACACACACAGACTGTCTTCAATCGCTGTTTCTGGAACAACAGCTCCCCTATGAACCCAATTCATCAGACATAAAATCAAAGACTTAACTTCCTTCCTGCAAACCCAGTAATTCTCCTTTTAAAAAAAACTCTATTTTTGATATCCAAGTTGTGTTAGCTTTTGTTAGGCAGTGATAATACCGGGTCTTAATTTCTGGTGTCGGGATGCCTGCTTGTTTACCATAGATACAGATCACAGGCTGGGGCTCCACAGATCACTGCATGGGGAGCTTGAACAGTATGCATGAGTGTGTGTTAACTGGAGTGATAAAGGGGCAGAGTTTATGAGCCATTTGTAATGTGAATGGTGTTGCGAGATGAGCCCACTGCCTCTGGTTAGCCGCCGTGAAGGATCGACTGTCACCATGTGAGACGGCAGACTGTGTGTTTATACCTTGGTGGGACACACACAGAGGACATATATGCGCACACAGACGCAAACAGACAGGCACATTACCCAGCGCAACAGCTGCACTGCAGACATGATGATGGCGACATGTAGCCATCCTTGTAATCCCTCTAGGCAGAGAATGGTGGCCATTGTGTGTTTGTCTGTGTGTGTTCACGCATTCCTCTCGGTTTTAATGTCGGATTTTAACCTGCCAGCAAAACTGTCATTTACACACATGTGGGCCTGACTAAATTTCATCCGGCAACACAGCACATCTAAAAGACACATCCCATCCTGACCACCCAGCTCACTCACCCTCATCAGAATTTTCCAAACCTCTTGTTTTTTTTTCTCCTCGCCTCGCTCACATTGTTATAGAAATGTAGCCAGCAGGAAATCACAGAAATATCTTTCCTAAGAGAGCAGAGCAAAAAAAGCCAAGTAAACAGTCTGAGGGCTCAGTGGCGAGAGGTTAGTCAGGGTTGAGGAGACAGTCTCCTTTAAAACAGCTGGGCCTGCTTATCTCCTGCTGTTGCAGAGGTAATATATGGAGCAAAGAAATCTATAAACGTGTGCGAATGAGCAAGTCTCTCGACAATCCTTCCTAAGGGACCTGCATTGGGTCGTGTATCTTGCCTGTGCACATGTAGATTTTTAGCCATAACTATAAACTAAGTAAAGCTATAACATTTTTGTTTTGGACCAGATTCACTGTTTTTATTGCACCTGAAGTGAAGATAAGCTGAATGTGCACTGTCTGCACTCCTGCAAGTGGTAACAGGATCCACTGAGAATACTGAAATGTGCATTTAAAAAAAGCACCCCAGGCAAATACAGTGTTTTTTCTCATAAACAGATTGTTAGTCTTAAAAAAAAAAAGCTTCTTTTTTTGTAATGTCTACAAGAGCAAAATAATATGCATCGATAACAGCTTTGAATTCCTTTCTTTTTTTTTAAGACCACTTAAAATGTTAATTTTATGAGTGAAAGCAATCACTGTTAAATATCTGGCAGAAAAACTAAATATCCAACAATTACAAAAGTCTGCCAGAAACCGAAACATTAACTCAGAGCTACACTCTTGAAGGCGCAATCAACAGAAAATGGAGGCATGAAATTACAGGGATAATACTTAACAACCACTCTGGAGGCTGCGAATCTGTGCTGTTAGGGGACAATGGGAGGCAGATCCCTTGATATTACGTCAGGATGGAAGTGTTGGAACAAAACATGTTTGGTTAACATATAGCTGCAAAGCATGCTGGGGATTAAGTAAAGGAAAGTAATCATTTACTTTGAGTTTAGTCATTGTGGGCCTTGGGCCGCCGACAAAAGGAACCTCTGGGGCCATCTCCCGGCCTTCTTCCTCTTCCACCGGTAGACTGGTTGGGTTGTCCTCTGCTGAGAGAATTGGGAGTCCAGACGTGGGAGCCTGGGGTATGGACAGAAGTAGCCCACAAGCCTTGGCTGCCCGAAGCACCCCCGGTACCTCCTGGACACGGCCGTACCAGCGCAGTAGGTGGGGGAGATGATGTAGAGTGGCGGCAGCGCGTGCTTGGAGGGAACACTATTAAAGACCAAGAAAAGGATGAAAGGATGAAAGAGAAAGAGGAAAACAACAAGGAAATATTGATTAAGTGACTCGACTGACATGTTACTGCCAGCGGAGCGAGATGCCACGTTCCACCAGAATTCACACATCACGCTGGTGAACACTTGTGCGACAGACTGGCAAAAAAAAAAAAATCTAAACAGAGCTGGCAGGAGGAGAGGGTGAAGAAACAAACAGAGACATGATCTGAGACGAAGCATAAGGGCACAGAGTGTGTGTGTTTGTGTGTGTTTGGACACAGAGTGGTGCACGGAGGCAGAAGGGGCACTCCGCAGCACGACAAGAGGGTGGAGTGGAAAGGATTCACTGTGGCTGCATGTGTTGTGGACAGTGATGGCCGTTAAGAGGAGACACGCTAGGCTGAGTGTGAAACTGGAAACCACTGGGGCACAGCTGACTACTAAAAGCCTCATTGTGAGAACTTCAGTTCTTTCCCACAGTCGAGGAGTAGCTGGAGACAGCTGAAAGGTGAAATGAGACCCACTCCACTGCCAGACAATGCAGCATTCCTGATCAATAACAGCATAAGCCTGAACTTTACAGCTCTCGGTTCGCCGCTGCAGTTGCTACCAAATTCATCACAAACAATGAGGCGTAATGAATATTCAGTGAGCACTTGAGCTTCTAAATTCTTCAAAGATTTTCAAGTTAGGAGTTTGTTTTTTTAGGTCAACATAACAACCTGCCAACTCTGTCAGCTGTTCCCAAAGTAAAGTCAGTAAAATGTATTTCAACCTGCTGCATTTGAATAAAAACCCTCCCCGTACAGTGTTATCAGCCTTTGCCAGGTGGCTCCAGACCACCTTTGAGAGCAAAAACTGTGCCAAGTCTGATGCAGCGAGTCTTCTTAACCCAAGTTTCTGCCTGGCTGGATTTAAAAAAGGGAACTGGGTGTACTACCTGTTCACCCTGACCAGAGTGTCAAAACCACACATCATGCATAATTTGACAAGTCATCATAATAAAAGTATTAAAGAGCCAGCAAATTCATGTAACTGCACGCTCCGGTCTGCATGAAAGCATTCAGTCTGACATCAGCGCCACTTTTGTATCCACTGAGACAAAGCCTTTCCTATCAGCACTTGACTGTTTGTGTAACAGGTGTATTATTGAAAGAGCATTTGTAAAGAAAGTGTGTCAGTGAAATAAAAGCGACAGGCTTAAACTGACAAAAAAGGGCTAATAAAATTAATTGTGCTTTGATGTGTATGTGCCATTCTTAATTAGACAGTAACAATCAGAATGAGGTTGTTGACACCACTCAAAAATTCATTACATGTCAAAAAGCCCTTACCAGATACTGATAGATGCACGGGAGCAGCACCACATCAGTCAGAGTGAAGTACAGTCCCTCGGCAAACACATGCTCCAACGGAGGCAAATCTGCTGTCTTCACTTTCCTGATCTCAGAGTTCTCTCTGGTGGCTAAAGCTGGTACTGAATCCACAGACAGTTTGGCCAAAGCTGCTCTAAGCTCAAGTCCATCACAGGCCTGAGACGACTGTCCAAGCCCGGACTCGGAGTCCAGGTTCTCTTGGCTTTCAGCAGACTCTTCACGTCTCTGCTCCTGGAGTTTCCGCCTTCGTATTTTGTCATCGTTGTGGACTCTGACAGGCTCCGCGAGCCTTCGCTCAAGAGTGAGAATGGAGAGGGGCACCTGTTGATCATCATTTGCAGGATTCTGGAGATGTTCTTCAACAGCAGAGGGGATTTCAATTTCACACAATCTAGTCCACCGGCTCACCTAAGAGTGAGGAAAACATGGTGTTTGAGGTCTGTCCGTAAATGCACTCAAAATAAAAAGGCTGAAATACAAGTCCTTATCATAGCACTGTGCACAACTTGTGCAGTTGTCAGATATTTATTTGTAATTAAAAACACAAAAAACATAACTTTGCTACATATTTCCAAAACAAAAAAAGGAGAAAAAAAGTTTTGGTGTCAGAATTTGTTTTTTTTCCAGTTTTTGACTTTTTGGCAGTTCCTTTTGTCGTTGTTCCCTTTTGGATTGAAGAGTGAAAGGATCACAAGTGGAATATGTGTATATGTGAAATACATCTAGTTTACCACAGAGTGCTTTAAATTTCATTAGCCAACTGGGAACCACCATTTGCTCAAATCTATTATAAATAACCTTCTGGGACCCTGATGGGGAACAATAGACGGTCAAAGTTGTGAGGTATAAGAGCTTTCCTAGATCTGAAACCATGCAAACTTTAAAGCAAACTAAGAATTAGTTCATTATTTACTTATAATACTTTTTAAAAGTTGTTAATTGTGTGATTTCTAATGATGATCTCTAAGATTTTGCATTTATTTGGTTTACTTCAGGGGTGCTCAATACGTCGATCGCGATCGACCAGTCGATCGCAAAGGTAGTATTGGTAGATCGCATGGCATTAAAAAAATAGATGCCAGCCTATCATCCATCCCGTCACTTGATTGATACAGGGAAGCCAGTCAGATGACAGCAGATTTTTTCTGACGCTTAGGTCGCTGCGCATGCGCAAACAGCGGCGCGAAGTGTAGTAAAACTGACAAGCTAGTCAGCGAGTTAACTCCAATTTTTAGCTCTCGGTTTTTTCTCTTAAACCTGGCCGTCAGCAGCTACTGTCCGGACTATGCATCCCTGGCTGATTCAATTCAGTGCAAGTCATCAGAGTAAACTCAGGTAATGACAAAAAATTTACATAGTTAATTGCGTTGTGAAATATTGGATATTGCGGTTATGCATGTATATACATTGTAGATATAAAGAATCCTCAATATATTTATAAATAAGTATATGTTTTGGATTTTTGTAGTGGGTAGATCATTTTGACTTGGTCATTTTATAAGTAGCTCACATGCGGAAAAAGTGTGAGCACCCCTGGTTTACTTGATTTTGTAGATTTGCAGATGGTCTTTATTTTTTGTTAACCGTCACTTTTTGTAATGACTGAGTTTTGGGGTTTTGTTCGCATTAAGTTGGTTCGGTTTTCCTTTCATTCAAAGATTTAATGGTTCTTTTTGATTTCAGCAAATCATTACTTATGGAGAGAGCATTACACTGCTTCACAACAGCTTTCAGTTTGTTCCTGAAGTCACTAAATGGTCAAAGCACTTTAAAAAGCATGCCTCATTCAGTCATTCACACAAGGTCTTTTTTTCAATGCGTTCTCTACCAAAGTGCTTTCTATCTAACATTCACACACATTCATATTCCAATTACTGCCTCGGGAGAGTAACTTGGGGTTCAATTTCTTGCCTAAGGATACTTTGGTTTCAGCTAACTATAACTGATTTGTAACTGTGTGCTTACTTTTAGACATATTTAACCTCCTAAAACCCGAACTCTTCCACAACATGCATTTTTAATTTCTTTTTGATATTCGGGCATATTGGGGCCCGATGAATGTAAAAACAAAGAATTACCAGATTTTTTTTTCAACCTTATCACTTGTTTATTTTCTTTTGTGCATTTTTGTCGTTTGCTTCCCTTTTTTCCACTAACCTCAGCGCAGGCTTTCAGACAAGTCTTCTTGAAACCCAGCAGAGCCAGTACATAATTTCTGGAGGGGTCAGCTTCGATGGTTTTGTTGATAATATGTCTAAGGACCACTGCCAGTCCTGCCCTGCAGAGCTGCCCAGTCTCATCCAAAACAGCAGGGAGGCGACAGTCCCTAACCAGCTGAGGCAGAGCCTCTGACTGAACATCAGAGGAGTCCAGATGCTCTGGCAGCTGACTTCTCAGAGACTCGGAGCTGCTGGGTTTCTTGAAGACCAGGTAAACTTTAAAAAACTTGCACTCGCAGTAAGAAAGGAGGAATAGGACGATGGAGGTGTGCAGGGGAAGGCGCGGCTCCTCGTTTTGAAAGCAAACTTCTAAATAGAGAGAGGGCTGCTGCTGGTTTTCGGGCTGTTGCTTCATTGTAAATAAAGTCAGCACTGCGGGGTGAAACACATGTGAAGGTTTAAAAAGTAGCCTCGGTAAGGTGTTCCGAGGTGGGGTTTGTAAATGGAAAAACAGCTGTATCTAACACGTTAAATGTCACTATGAGTGATACTTACAGCAGCAGTAGCTTCTATAAAACCACGTTGTTGTTATCGTGTGGGCTGCTTCTTCTTCTTCCCCTGTGCTAAAGCTACCACAGCTTCACCTGTTTTCTACTTACGAATAAACAACATACGATGTGTCACTGGAAAAATACATGTAAAACTGTATAATATATTATATGCCCGCTCCATAAAACTGGTTCTTTTAAAAAAAATTAACTATTCAACGAAGAAGCCGTAATGTGAAATATTCTGGAGTAACACAAGTTGCTTCATAAGGTTCCGCGCTTATATCTTGCGGACATATTTGAGTGTTGCACAGGTTAGAGGAAACGGCTTCTTTGTAGGAAGTGTTGTTCTGCCGTCAGTTTCCCCATGAAATCGAAAAGACCGGATTGAGGAGAGACAAGCTTACGAGAAGCAGAGTGTGAGGTATGGTATTCCAGTTTAACGATTTCATTCGTAAATCCTAATTTCTAACTGACAGCTTCGAGTAACGAGAACTTTTACCGTTGTGGTGCTATTATGGTCCCTTGTGTTGCTGCTAGTCCGGACTGAATATGTTACGCAGCAGCCGAAGTTAATCTTTTTTTCATTTGTGTGAACTTTTAAATATTACAGACGGAATTGAGACATTTGGGACTTAATCTACAAACGTGAGAAGGAAGATAATAATAAATATTTGTTTTAACCCACAGAAAAAAAGCACATGACGTATCACAAAACACAAACGCATGTCATTTACCTTGGAAGTCGGTGCTAACAAAAATGGTAAAAAAGCGCAAAATATGATTTATTTCGGTTCTTAGCAAGGTAGAGCCGTTTAGCTATTACTAGCAGTACAGCATCGTATTTGTTTTTTAATCTTAAAATGACCGTCGCAGCACATTCATGGGTAGAATCTGACCAGTGCTCTCTGCATGGCTTATTTAGCGAATCATAAATACACAAAAGTGACAGTACAGATTATACATTTTACAGTTTTACTGCTGTTTACGTTCACTGCCGCCATCTTGGATAGTTAACTCGGGGTTGATGGGTCTGTTCCGAGTGGGGAACCTGAGTTGAGGAGATGTTCCAGATTAACTGGAATCTACAGATTGACTGGGAACAAGGAAATTCAGATTTTCGACTTAATCTGGAACGCACCATTAATCCTAGTTTTCCCGGAGATCTGTCGTCTCCCCTTCAAGTGCCCTTCGTTTAGTAATAAAGATGTTTATTGTGACAGAGCTTTAACTCATGGGAAACAGTTTTCACTAAATATTTAAGTCTTACTAAAATATTGACTTATGCATAATTAATGTTAAGAGCACCAGAAATAGATGCATGATGTTTCAAGGAATTTAAAGAACATGTTACTTAATAAAGTGTTGTGAAAAGGTATTTGCCCCTTCCTGAATTGTTCACATTTTTAGCACTTAAGTTTCTGTTCAAGAAACTAATTTTAACGATAACATAAATAAATATAAATATCTTATTGTTGAATCATTAACTCTGACCTTAACTGAGGCAAGTGAGACCTGCTGTTCTTTAGTTGTCGTTTTGGGTTCTTTTGTGACCTGGATGATTTTGGTAGGTCGGTCACTCCTGGGAGTGGCTCTCGCAGTGGTTCACTAGAGTCCCAATGCCTTAGAATTGGCTTTGTGACCCTTTCCAGATTGATAAATGTCTTTGACTTTGTTTCTCTGCTTTTTGTCACTTTCTTTAGATTGCAGTCTGGGGCTGATTGTTTTAGCCTACTTCACTTTGTTAAACAGGTTCTATTTAAGGGATTTCTTGATTTAACGTGTCTGACAGTAATCTGGTGGCAACTGCTTTTTCACATGGGGTCAGGTCGATTTGGATAGCCTTTTTCCCTAATAAATGGGTGGAAAAAACCAACAATTTTTTTACTCTTACTATCCTTTGTTGTCCTTAGTTTAACTAAACTTGTTTAACTGCACATGATTTACTCAGTAGAGGGATGTTATTTGTTCCCCGAAGCCCGAAAAACTGTATTTTCTGATCCTCAGTTTCCATCATGGCTGGACCTGTCAGTTTGGAGTTGGATCCCATCTTTCTAAAGGCACTGAGTTATTTACACTCCAAAAGTAAAGACTCAGCTGAGAAACTGAAAGCTCTCCTTGATGAATCCCTTGCAAGAGGAAGTGACTCATCATACCGTTCATTACAAAAAGTAAGAAACTGGAGACGTACATGTTTATACAGTCTCTTTATGCTGTATCTCATTGTTGTTAAACCTTAATTTCCCTTTCTCAAACTAAAAGTTATTATTATTATTATTATTATTATTATTATTATCATCATTATTATTATTGTCATGTGTCCTCAGGACATAGAGGTATCAAAGGGGACTGTGTCAAAAATGACTTTAAGTAAGCAAGACTCCAAGTCTTCAAGTTCTTCATCTTCAAGTAGCAGCAGTGGAAGTAGTAAACCTGAGAAGAGCAAGAAAGACAGTGAGAAGAGACCATCTGAGAAGGTACTGTGTGAATTTTGCAAAACTACTAGAAGATCTCGACAACCTGGTAGTCCAACGCAAAAGGTGTTGCGTTGGACCATACAATCCTTCTTGTAAGGTGAAGTAGTGAAAAAAGAAAAAAAAGAAGGGAAAACATAAGTAAGTCAAGAACACTCTGCGATTTAAGCAGTCTTTTCTTCATATTTAACATTATTTAATCATTTTGCAGACACTTTTGATATTCTCTGATGATCGTAAACGTGCAGCTAAACGGCTAAAGAGCTTTTCAGGATGGAGAGGTCAATAAGTCGTGACAGGCCAAGTCAAATAGCTGCTCTCACTCCAGTTTAGCAGCATGCCAGATGCCTAACATGAATCTTTCTTTAGTCGGCTGTGTCCTAGTCCTGTTTGGCTCCTGTGAATAAGTATTTGTTTTGGACCTTAAGCACGTGTACTCTCAGGCCAGACAGGCTACCAGGTCTTTTTAAATTTATTTTTAGTTCAGTGCATGGCTGTAGCGGGCAAATCAAAGGGAGCTTCTCTCCTTATACTGAGGGGGGAAAAGGAATGAATAGATATTTTAGTAAAACAATGAACCTTTTTTTATGGTGAAAAGTGGAGGAGTAATCAGTCAATCAAGGTAGAGAACCAGCTCAGAGTAGGTCAGAGCTACTTACATGTTAAATAAATTTGAGTTCAGAAATTTACTGCAAATCTGAGAAGCATACGTATGTACTATTACATAGAAGAGTACTAGTGTTACAGTGAAGTAGATGCAGTTTGAAAATGTTTGTCAGTGATGCCAACATGCCATGTCTAAAATGTGCTCTTTCTGTCTTCCTGAAAAAATAGATCAGGGTTGACTTGGGTGAGGTGGACCCCCCGAAAAAGCCTCGTTTGGAGAAACAGGAGAATCGCTCTTCTCCGATCACTGTGCAGACGAGCAAAGACCTGCTGCCAAACATAAATGATGATGAGACCAGCGCCGATGACTTCGCCATGGAAATGGGCCTGGCTTGTGTGGTTTGCAGGTACATGTTGAATATTTGTAGATATGGTAAATTTTTGAGTTGCCGTCCCAAGTTTTATTTTTTTTTAACCTTTTATTATCATATGCCGAGTAAAGAAACATGTTTTTTCTGTCCCAAAGTGAGCCAATGAAATTCTTGCTTTTCCTGTCCACAACAGATACCAACCTAAAAAAATCCACATACAAAATAGATAAATAGAATAAATGCTAATTACAACAACAGCATATCAGAAATCCAGTAGGATTATAGCATATGAAAAAAAATTGTACTTGGAACTTTTTCCACTTTAAATTATTGAGATTCATTTTACTCCATCGTCAACCTAAACAGGTAAACGTGTTAGCAAATTAATTATGTGTCCCTGCCATATGTCTTTACTTTCCTGCTGTTTTTATTCCTTAAGACAAATGACCGTGACCATGGGGAACCAGCTGGTCGAGTGCCAAGAATGCCATAACCTGTACCACCAGGACTGCCACAAGCCCCAGGTGACCGACAAAGAAGTCAATGACCCACGGCTTGTGTGGTACTGCGCCCGATGTACCAGGCAAATGAAGCGTATGGTGAGGAAAGTAAATTATCTTCCAGTATCAGCTTTGTATTTGGATTCAGCGAGCTTGGTTTGTTTTTAAGTGAAAAGTTGTTTGTTTGTTTTTGTCCACAAGGCCCAGAAACCTCCACAGAAGCCGTCCCCTGCGTCTGCATCTTCAGCACCTGTTGTAAAAGACACACTAGTGAAAAAGACGGAGCTTAAACCCAAAACTGACACAGCCAGCACCTTCCAAGCATTCAAAAGAACAGAAGTGAAGGTATGTGTTAACTCGTTATGGCTTCCATCGACGTGCATTGTTAATGCGAATGTTTATACACAGCCTTTGTGTCGTCTCACGTTCTCCTCCTTCTCAGACAAGAAAAAGTTATGATTTCACATCCGTAAATTACTTGGGACTGCAAGGGAGAGAACAGCAGTTGCAGTCAGAGTGCAAAGCTGCTGTGAAAGGAAGTCTGCATAAATCCCCGCAGAGGAAAATGAGCAGAAAGTGTAAACTTATTTTCAAGGATCAGCGTTCCAGCACGGTGCCATTTCTCCAGAGGGAATGGGTTTAAAACTTTTCAGAGCGCTTTCACTTAATGGAGTTCACCAAAAAGTTATTTTGATAGCAAACATGATACCCTGTAGTCACAGATTTGATTATGTTAATACTTCTACCGTGAGGTGTAAGAGTTTTCATAGTTTGCAGCAAAAGTATTGCTCAGGCAAGCAGGACGCGGCGTGAGTAGCTGAGGAATCACATTTTTACTTGATATTTAAGAAACTGCAACTGCGCTGTATGTTGTTGTTGTTTTTCCTGCTTATAGGCTTTTATTTTTAATCAGATGCCGTAACAAAGCAGAGGCTGGTAATTTGATGCTTCTGCTTTGCAGTTCACAGACTGATGCAAAGAACCTTTTCTTGCATTTATAGGTCATTTTCATTTTTGTAATCATCTGTTCACCTTCTGCCTCCAGCAAACTTCTTTAATATATGTTCAGTCACATTATAATTGAGTACAAGAAGGTTGAAACTCACAAAAAGTGCCTGCAGAGATTATTGGTAATAAATTTACTAACGCACCAGTGACAACGACCAATTTTATTTATATAGTACATTTCATTATATTAAAGCTCAGTGTGTTTAATACAGAAAAAGAAGACTTAACACCATAAATCAGTGAAAAATGCTTAAGAGAACAAAAAAAAGAATAACGCATATTAACTGTAGGCCTGTGTGCAGAGAAAGGTTTTGAGTCCGTTTTTGAATCTGCACACAGATGTAATTGAACTTGAGTCAGCAGGCTGCTTGTTCCCAAGATTAGGACCACAATAATTGAAAGCACCTCAAGCGTACTTGGATCAGATTTTGGGAGCAGTTAAAAGATCACCCAGGAAGTTGATTCTGTTCATCTGGACGTAGCGTTTTCAGTAGGAGAAATGTTTCTGTCACCCATCCAAGTGACTTCTTCGGTCTAAAGAAGTGACCTCTCTGTCACTCAACTCCCAGTGTTTTCGTTGAGTTGCAATCAGGGTTCATTGCTCTGCCAACTTGTCTGGTGGTCAGCTCTGCCGCCAGCAGTCAAATAGCACAAGCTCCAGTCATGTCATTGTTACCAAACTGTTGGCCTTGGGTGTCCTAGATAGATGAATGGTCTTTTGGAGTTAGTTAGATAAAGGCATTGTGACTTCTTCCCCAAAATTGTATTTTGAGGCACAGGACTATTCACAATAATCAGTCAGCTCTGACTGTTGGGGACCATAAACACAACCCTGCATGCATTTGGACAACTAGTTTTCTTAACAGAGAAGCTCTTCCTGAATTGGGCCAAAAGTGCATTGATGTGACAAGAATAGGGGTGACCCAAGCACATCATCGATAGACAATGAAGCCTTCAAGTCCTGTACAAAAGCGTCAGTTAAAAATGGATTGTATTCAGCTGAATACTGTTTTCCTAACCCTCCTAATTCAACTGTATAATCTTAGCTATGGTGGCCACTGAAGGACAAATGGGTTTTTTGAAAACTAAAGCTCCAAACTAGGTTCTTCAGGCCCAAGTGGGAGCAACAGGGACTTGTTCTCAAATAATAAAACATAAATGAAAGAGATGAAAAGAAAATCCAAGTAGTTAGTAGTTTGTTATTAGTCAGTATTACACTCTAATAATGACAGTAACCTTTTCCCATGCAGCCACCAGCCACTTCAGCCAATCCCACCAGCAGCAGCTCCTCCTCCTCGGGCAGCGGTCTTACCGGCTGGGCTGCATTTGGCGCCAAAACGAGCCCATCTCTTCCTGCTAGCACCAAACTAGGTTCCTCAGGCCCAAGTGGGAGCAGCAAGACCTTGACAACTCCTTCTGGACAGAAGCCTGTTGGGTTATCTGGGCTAGCTGGAGGAAAGTCAGGGCTTGGGAGTGCAAAGATATCTGGGAGCGGCAATGGAAACGGCTCCAGTCAGGCAAACCTGAAACCGCCTCCACCTCTGACTCTGGGTAAGCAGCCGTTGAATAGGTCATCGAGCGGTGAAGGCCAAAGCAAAGGCAGCTCTTCGTCAGGGGCCGGCTCTCCTAACAGCTCCCAGACTGGAGGCAATGGAGGCAGTAACGGAGGAGGTAATGGAAACAATGGGAATGGGTCAAAGGCTGCACCTGGGGACAAACTACCTACAACCCAAGAGTCCCAGCTTAACGCCATGAAGCGGTTACAAATGGTGAAGAAGAAAGCAGCGCAGAAGAAACTGAAGAAGTGAGTGAGGACTGAGTGAAAGGAGGAAGAGTTGTGAGGAAAGGGGAAAATAAATGTTCAAAGAGGGCCGGTTGAGTGCCAGAGCATTACGTTTCTATTTCAAGAGCAGTTGTACATCAAGTAACACCATTGAGTTAAATACTTGAATTTCACTTTGTTTAAATGCTGCTAGACTCGTGTGCCTCATCCTGTCCTTACAAATCTAACCAGTGAAAAAAGTGTCATGTCACTTTTTATCAGTTAGTGTCATTAAATATCCTGTTCTTACATACTCGCAGTAGCTTTGACTTTATTGTGACTGTCTCAATTCAGTCATTCAGTTTTATTGGGAGAAACGGAGAATGGAGAATAAACCAGAACAGCAATAACCACAGAGGCAGTTTTTATTCATAACGTTATCAACGACTTTGAACGTATTTCTTCATTTCAGGGCAAACGGTGAATAAAACTTCATATAAATCATTTCACATAAAACATATACTCTATCTATAAATCACGTCATATATTTTTATATATAAAAATGTACTTCATTAATAAATCACTTCATTATTCATATGAACTCGACAACACTGAAGTATAAAAAGTGCTCGGCACAGTGCCCTGTGCTTTTATAATTCTCCACATTCATCACAGATCACTGGTCAAGCTCCATTAGTGAGCTCTCTTGTTATCTTCTGAAGGCCAAGCAGGTTCAACATCAACACTATGGTATGATAATAATATCTGTTGGGATGCTCGCCAAGCAGAAATGTAGCTTGGTTCAATTACATTTTGTTAAAACGGTAAACTGATGCTCAGAATTGGGTGTTTTAGGCGTAGGACATCCTGCCGAGGTAGTTGGCCGGGACGTATCCTTTTTGTCCGTTAGCCTCAGCCAACCACCACTCCTTGTTACCTCCCAGGTCACAGAATTGAAGGATGCGAACGTGCTGGTGCTCCTGCAGGGTCAGTTCCTGTTCGCATCGGGCTTGAAATGCATACACGGCGTAATACTGTGGAAACAGACCCAGTTTAGGTGTGAGCAAAGGCAGATGCAATTATCGCTTTTAAAATGTGTTAAAAGCAAAAAGCTAAGATTCAATCCAAAAACCTAAAACAAAAGGCATCATGAAGGAATATGTAGGCACTCCTGTTAATCCAGAAGGTGGCAGTGTTAAGCTTCCTGGCAAAACACAGCAGTAACACCAATACTGATTCTCACTCGCTGCGATCCATTAACCTATGTCAGTTTTTATTTATAATCTTTTATGTATTTCAAGACCTTTTAACTCGATGATGATCAGAGATGTATTTCAGTCAAAGGCCCCAAGGACGAACCCTACGAGTGCTGCTGAGTGACAGCAATCTCACCATGTAATGCTATTTTAAAAACAATTAAATTTAATGTCAGCAGACAGGGTGAAGCCATTAGACGTGATTTTAGAGTGACTCATCTTCTGCTGATCGAGTCTATATACCTGCGGTCCTCGTTTACCTACGCGCTGCAATAACCCATAATTCACAGCTGTGGCTCGGGTAAACCATTAGTTATTATTGGCTGAGCCTTTTTTTTTTTTTTTTTTTTAAATCAGTTTTTTTAAGGTCTATGTGATGTGTGTTTTGTTGTTGTTGTTGTTTTATTTCTGACCTTGAATTTCAGTCTTCTTTTTTTTTTTCTAACTTCAGTGTATACAGCTACTCTGACCTTAACTGTTAGGTTATCCTCTATGGAGCTAAGTAGTGCGATATGTTAATATGACACTGAGAGCAGTACTGATCAGCTGGCAGACCACCACACACACCTGCTGAGCCTCCGAGTCCACTGTGTCCTCCGTGTCCTCAGTGCTCTCCAGCTCCCCCTGCAGGCCCGAGAGAATTGAGCAACTGTCAGTGGCGCTGAGCTTGAAGCTGCGCAGGCTGCTGCTGCCGCTTCCTGACACGAACAGACTCAGGTCATCAAAGTCCTCATCCACCGTAGCAGGTGGCTGCTGCTGGGGCTGCTCTTTGGCCATCTGGCCTGCCCGCTGCGAGTCCCTCAGAGGGTTGTACTGCTTCAGGAAGGTGGAGTAGACATAGCCTTGCATACCTGACAAGGGACACAGAGATAGTTTGTCAGGTTCACTAAAATTAAGCTTTTTTTTTTTTTTTAAGCTTTATTTAAAAAAAAAAAAAAAAGCTTAATCTCTCTTTATATGTAGCCCTGCAGATTATTATGGATGTTATAGAAAAATATCAATATGGCATCTTCTGCCAGAAACGTAATCTTTTAAAGCCACTGTTATTTTTTTCATTTGTCTTTCATTCATATTTTTTGATTGGCACAAGAAAATAATCCATTCAAATCACAATGGGATCAAAGCAGCAATCTTAGAGATGTATGACAGTGAGTGTTAAGGGGCTTCATCCAGAGGCCACAGAGCACTTGCTTACACAAGTCTCGAATCCAGTTCCAGTGAGTTACTGAAGAGTGTGTAAATATGAGGCCCGCATATTCATAGTGTTGATATCAGCAGAAGGAAGAACAACAACTTCCTGGGAATGCTTGTTATCCCTGAGGAAAAGACAAGCCTGTGAAGAATGTACTTTACGCCAAGAAACATACACACACTATTTTTTTTCTAGTGTTCTTAAAAAAGAACTTGTTATTTCAGAGTACAAAGATGAGCACCAGTGATATCTCTTCATCCTTGTCTCTGAATCCCCAGGGGAAAAGTCTTTGTACTCTAAGTAACACTGCATACAACTGCGTACAGCAGTTTGTTCCAAGCAAGATGCTGGGATCTCAGGTGCCTCTATGAGACGCAAAGCAGAGATAGAGACAAGCTATGGAGCCGGCATTGTTGTGAGGCAACAATCTCCAGAGGCAACCATGACAGCACAGGAGCTCCTGGGACAAATTCTCATCTGCTGACTTATCAAGGCCAGAAAGTAAAGTTTGGTGTGAGTGTTTTCACAGAGAAAAATGCATTAGATAAAACCTGTGGCACCCATACTTGCAGATGATCCAGTGTGATAACTTAATCCACGGTGTGTGTCTTACTAACAGTACTACACGCGCACACACACACACTTGCCTCCAGTGTGTACCAGCCAGCGGCTGCTGCTGCCCATCGGATCTGTGTCCTCAATCAGAGCTACCAGCTCTCCCTCCAGCAGGCTCAGGTCCTGCTCCTGGCAGCCATTGCACTTCCTCTTCAACTGGTACAGTCGGTTCACTGGGTATTCTGCCAGCAGCCAGGCACGCTGTTCCTCGGTCTGATGCTGCACCTCCGGCACCTGAAGGACAGCACAACACGAAGTGTTGCCGTAAATATTTGAAGCGGGTATGTGGTGTGCAGGTTTACGTAGGAGTGTTAGGTAACAGTACACAAGGGTAATCTAGGGAGGGTGAATGGTAATATGATCCTGGAGCTAGGACGTTCAAACACATCTATTCACGTGCTCAAGAAAAAGAGCCTTCTAATATAGGTGCAGATGTTTTAGTGTATATGCGTATGCAGACCAATGAGCATGCCAATATACAGTACTGTGCAAAAGTCTTGAGCCTCCACAGTGTTTTACTGATGGCTGTATCTCTCTCATGACCTCCTCTGTACGTATTGTAAAATTTGGATACTTCCCCCAATAAGACTAATTGTTACAGATTTTCAGCCCAATTCTTATGTAATTTAGAATACCTCAGCCTTTTTTCCCTGTTTCCCTTCTGTAAGAATGGCTTCTTGGCATCCATTTCTTAAGGACATGACTTTCACTGACTTCGTTTTTTAGTCCTGTCACTTCTTCTATTGTATTCTATTTGTTTAATTTCCTCAAGTTTTTGGGGATACAGTGCACACCATCCCAAGATATGCCAAGTTTTGGGCTAATAGTTTTTGGAAATCACCTTGTTGGTGCAAAAATACCATTTTATGCCTGTAAAACTGTGCTACATTTGACAATTTCATAGAGTTGGCTAAAGAAATGGGAACTAATGATGTGTTTTTGTGAAAGGCTGCTAATAAAAAAGTGCTCCCAAGCCCCATTTAGATCTGGTAACAGACACAACGCTGGTGCATCCTTTTACTTGTTTTGTTTTTTATGCTTGAATGACGCAAAGTTCAGTCTTTGCTGAGTAAACATGCAAAAAATAAAAGATCAGGTACAAGAACTACACTCAAATTGAAATAGCAGGGAAAAAGGGAAAAAGCAGCCAATGCCCAAAGAAAAACTTTGAAAGACCGTAAGAAGCCTGGAGAACTTTTGCTCAAGAGCACTTTAAAAAGAAGAAAGTCTGGTCTTCTGAAGCAAATTATAGAGAAATGATGGTTGGGTCAACACACTTACACAATCCTGCAAATGAGACTGATGCCTATCTCCTGAATCAAGTACTTAGCTTCATCATAGCCTATGCGTATAACTGAGCATTTATGCCTTGCGACTGATTTTGTCAGAGTTTGGAAAAACAAAGGTCTTTTTGAATTTTCTCAAAACTGAAGACTATGGCACATTTGTTTTAACCTGTGATCAGTGACGAATGGAAAAATCCTCAGACCAGAGGTTTTAAAATCACACACTTGAGGCTTTACGTAAAGGTGAGATTAGTCTGTTCAGCTTTCTTACCGCAGTTTTCCTGTCTCGTTTTTCAAAGCTGACTTTTCGCTCCATTAACTTCTGTGCATTGTCCTTGACAAAAGTCAGATTATTCAGCTCATCCATGATGCTGTTCTGGACCTCAGCAATGTTTGACAGCGGAGGCTGAAAAGGCAAACATAACACAGGTTAGCTTTATTGTTCTTTTATTTAAAAAAAAAAACCTTTAAAGTCTTCCAAATGGGATATTTGTAGATGTATCCTTACTGGTAGCTGGTGCACTGATGGAGCACCCATCAGTGCATTATTCATCAGCCCTCTAAGTAGCGCCACTAGAAACACCACACTGTTAGTCAGGATAGTGTATGCAGCTGTGTTGAACCTCTGCAGTTCTTCCACTAGCAAAGCATTGAGAGCTTCGTAGTCTCTCTTGGCTGGACCTGGTGGGTCTTCTGATGCCGGTGAAAGAGAGGAAGAAGTGGTGGAAGAAGAGGATGAAAAAGAGGAAGAGCGCTCCAGGCGACTGCAGTAATCTAGTAATTTGTCATAGCGTTTTTGGATGAGCTTCTGAGGGGCTGTGAACATGCCGTGCAGAGAGGAGAGGGGGGTGAGCACCAAGTGCTCCAAATTGTCTCTCTGGGGGAAAAACATGGCAAAAGGAAAGAAATGAAGATTAGTTTGTGTAGCTCATAACATACTTATTTAATTTGTACATATAAACAGTTTTGTTTTGTGAGCATCTCCTTAAAAATAAAAAGAGAGAGATCTTTTTGCAAAATCTTTTTCTATGACGCATCTTTGAGGCCCAGCAGTTTTCTCAAAGTGGAGATGAAGAGTGTACTTTGACACTGGCACAGAATATCATGCAGTGATACAAATATAAAAGCAAACTGGAAACATTTTTGCACTGAAGGACAACAAATAGCACACTTACAAAGACCTTATAGGGATCGTAGCCATTGTCGTGGACCAAACCATTGCCATCATTTTTGTTTGAATCCTTGACTATGTTCTTCACATCCTGCACACTCTGAACAGCTACAGACACCATCTCCTGCAGGAAACATGGAAAAACAAACCTTAAAATAAGCCAAATTATATATTATGCATATTTTGCAAAAGAAAATGGTCAAACATGTACTTACCTGAGTGTACTGCAGGTAACATTGAACGTTTTTGACCAGTTGCCTCGCAGCTTTCTCTAAACTCCTGAAAAGCTTCTCCTCTCTGTCAAACACTTCATCTCTCACCTACGGAAATAACACATCACTTACACATAAACATACTAATAGCCAATTATTCCTCTGTATAGCTCATATTAGCTATAAAGAGTGGAGAATGAACTGGAAAAAGTTTGCTGTCACTTTGTTTTACCTGTGTATCAGCACCCGCGAGGATTTTGAGATAACCGGCAAACCTGTCTCCCTTCTTCCTGATGGAGTGGATGTTAAACTTGTTTAATTTTCCCCTCAGTGTGCCGTCATCCTCCAACCTCTTGTACTTCATAACTGAGAATCAACAAAAAGCCGGGGAACAGGTCTGATCAGATTTGGTGTGGATATATTTGGTATGGATCGTGTATAAAACACACATACCGGTACACAAAATAAATTTGCAGTTTTGCTAAAGCCGTTCATATAGATGCATTTTTTTACAAACACACATTATGAATAAAAATTGCCTCACGTATGTCAGTGTGAATGAAATCTCACCTATGTCCTTGCGTCTTTTGAATTCATTGATGTTAATATTTATGATCTTGGCAGCTGTGAATGCCTCCTGCGTCGGCTGATAGTCGGTGTGGTCTTCAGGCGTGGCGTGCCACAGCTCCCCAAGAAGCAATGGGTACTTCATGATCCTCTGAACGGGTTTGATGAGCAGTGAACCCATATCCAACAAATTAGGTTTCCCTCTGTGCAAATGTGCATAATAGCCAATAATCAGCTATCAAAGCTAAAGTAATAACAAAAAATACATAGTGCAAAAATTTTGCCAGTAACTACACTTACTCTTTATCATAGATTTTCCTGAAAGGAAAAGAAAGAAGATTACAAACAGAAAAGGATAATTTTTGGAATACATAATAATAAACATAAAAAAAATAATAAAGGTGAAAATCATTTAGAGAAAGTGGCTTAACTTACTTCAGTGCTAATACACATGTGGTAAAATGTTGCTTGATTTCTTCATCTTTCTCATAGGATTTGAGGGATGCGTTAGCCTCATCATGATGGTAACAGTAAATCTTATATACATCTTCTAAAGCTGCCTTTGCCTGGATAAATACGTCTCCTTTAAATTAAAATAGGAGACAACATGTTTCATTTACTACTGATGTGACCAGCAACAATCGCCAAAGACAAAACTGCTTCAGTCAGACAGCTTGTCAGTCACTCAGAAACTAGACTAGCGTTACCTATGACAACGGCTTCTGGATCAGGGTCAGCCATGGCCTCGTGCAGTCTGTGAAGGAGTGCTGCAGAGACCTCACACACCGTCTCCATGTTGGTGAACAGTCGATCCACATCCACAACCTGCAACCCAGCAGACTCAAAATGTACAAGTGCATTTTCTACCCACACGTCAGTTAAACTGAGTATTGTTAAACCAAAGGTTGATGTTATTTAAATGACCAGGCTTTGCTTTGTTTTGACATTTAAGCAGAGATTCATGACCTTCTATCAAATGCTCAGCGTATAGTTTAAGAATTTGAACTGAGGTTTACATTGGCACTGATTTTCATTGTTGTCGCATACACCAGACAGGTTTTTTGGTATACCTTGCTAATATCCCCTTTAGCCTTAATAATGTGTTTTATTCTTTTTGGCGTAGATTCTACAAGGTGCTGGAAACATTCATAATGACATGATCATAAGATGGATGCACTGTTGTCATAAATTGGTAGACACTGAGGTAGGTTGTGGTGTTTAAACAATGCTCAACTGGTAGTAAGGAGCCCAAAGTGAGCCAAAGTATTTCCCCCACACTGATATCACAACCACCAACCTGAACCACTGAAACAATGCAGGATATATCCATGCTTTCATGTTATTTACACCTAATTCTTACTCTATCATCTGAATATCGCAGCAGAAATTGACACTCATTTCGTCTATTGAAAATTGTTTTAGTTGACACCCAGTGTGGTCTTCTGATGCTGCAGCCCATTTGCTCTAAGGTTGAATGCGCTGTGCATTCAGAGATGCTCTTCTTGGTTGTAATGAGTGGTTATGTGAGTTATCGATGCGTTCCAGTCAGCTGAGAGCAGACTGGCCATTCTCTGGCCATGTTATTTACTCAAAACTGCTGTTCACTGAAAATATTTTGTTTTTGGGACAAGTCTAAGTTAACCCTAGAGATGGTTGTGTGGGGAAATCCCAATAGATCAGCAGTTTTTGAATTACTCAGACCAGGCCTGCTACTGGCACCAACAACCATGCCACAATCAAAGTCTCTTAAATCACTTTTCTTCTCTATTCTGATTCTCCATATCTCATGTCTAAACACACTGAATTCCTGCCATTTGATTGGCTGATTAGCTATATGCCCGAGCAAGGACTTAAACAGGTGTGCCTAACAAAGCGGCCAATGAGCGTATATGGATATCTGTCAGCGGTAAGGTTACAAGAGATTTTAGTGAGGATCGTGAAAAGCACCTACCATGAGATTTCGCAGAGGCTGCACCACTTCTCTAATGCACAGCTCCAGGTCAGTGAGGAAGTCCTTTTCAGTCTGAACAAGTTCCTGAATGACTTTTGCCCTGCGCTTCATCTTCCTCGCACGCAACTCCTCTGGGTCAACGGCCGGAGATGGGATTGGGGACAGACCACGTGGTGTCATTTTCTCTAAAAGTAAAAGACAGTCAAACGTTAAAATTTCGGAAAGGTTTTTATTTGACATCACAATCGTAGCATCTGTCCTAATGAGTCACACAGATTATACAACATTAATGAGCTAATTTTATATGTTTTCTACCATTTTAAGCCATCTATGTGACATTTTCTAAAATCTGGGTAAATACCCTGGCGCCATAAGCTGTGCAATGCTTTGAAAAAACTGTAACACATCCTCTTGATGCCTAAGCAGCATTCTTTATTTCACAGTGATCTAATTATTTTGACTTGAATGCCAAGAGACTTCACTTAACATGCCAGTCAGGCTGACTTCTGCTTCTTTTTTTAACTGCTCTGCTGCCTAATCAGTCTGTGGCTGCTCTGTGCTTTGCATGGCAGGCAGGAGTGTCTGCTCAGGGAAGAGGGATGCTTCCTTGCTGCCTAATCGACACCACACACTGCTTCCTCCTCTGCTGCGAGAGCACGATGAAAAGAGGGGGGGAGAGACAGAAGGCTGCAAGACCTGTGTCAGGTTGCAAAACTAATCGTGCCACTGATGTAATCCTACAGCGTGCTCAGGCATTCCATCTGCTGCGTGTGTGTGTGTGTGTGTGGGGGGGGGGGGGGGGGGGGGGTGTAGTTATGAGTACACACGTACAAATACACCAACACACACATCAGCACTGATTCACATGTTTTTGATGAACAAACACACACACAGTCACGCATGCACATTTAAACAAATGTATTCCGTCAGCCTCAGGTTATGCATTACACACACAAGAGTAAACACTGCAAACTCTAAAAAGTTGAAGTTCATCTTAGTGTACAAATATTACCAAGAGCTTCTTGTATTTTTTGGGGGGGGGGGGGCATCCAAGGAACCATTTGCAAAAGATGACTACATCTATATATCAGCAGCTTGAGTAACATGGCCATTGCCTGCTGGTGCAGACTGAAGATGACGAAACAGATGCCCTTTATTGAAGCTACGCAGAATGCATCTTGTGTTTCTGGCCGGTACTTGCTCTCTTATGAATGGGAGCAGTGTTCAGCATCGGTGAGTGACTCCAGAGATCTGCTGCGTACAGTTTCACCTTGCTTCCCAGCCTTGTGAAACTGTAAAATGAATCTGCAGTGGTTAGTCATGATTTATTTGACTGATTTTTTTGCCAATTCAACAAGAGCTTCACACAATTCCTTCAGTTATATTCCTTCAGTGACATAAGAGTCACTGAAGGAATATAATTAATTGGAATACAATGTTCTTCCTTCCTAAAATACTTTAAGTATTTTATAGTATTTTAGTATATTTTAACATGTGGTTAAAATGTGGTTGTTTTTGTGAAGGCTCTACTTGCACAGTAACTATACTGAAGCCACCTCACCTGGTCATTACATGGTATAGCATATACTATATATATATATATATATATATATATATATATATATATATATATATATATTATAGTCATAAATAGATATTTTCCTGCCACTGTAAAAGGTTTTAATGTGTTAAATGAATCCCGGTTCCTTTCCAGAGCTTTGAACTGAACACGTCGTCTGTCTCATTCAAACTTGACCTTGAAAGGTTCCCTCCACAGAGTTTAAAAAAAAAAACCATGGATCAAGAATAGGCGGGACATTTCAACTTATCCTTCTGCCAGCATTATGTTTGGTGAGGTATGGTTACTAGGATCGGAGTTCTCATGAAAGCAAATACAGGGTGTTTTTAACTGCTCAGTCCAGTGAAAGGGATCCAATAGAGTGGACAGGAAAGAATGAAGGCCACAGTGTATCATGTATCACCATCAAGAAAAATGACATGACAGACTTATCCGCATAGCACAGGCCCCTGTGACAATCAGTGGGAAGGAGAAATACTTTGGACACAATAAATTAAATTGTTTTTTAAATGCCTGAAGTTATTTGAAAGTTAGAAAACAGGCGAGAAAGACTTCAGAAACTACAAACAAATAGGTAGTTTTATCTGTTCCATTACTGTCCTGTGGCGTTTTTTGCTGGTAAATCATTGTTGGAAGTATTTTATTTAGTTGCGGTAAATAATTAGACATATTGATGTCATTGTTGCCATGGCTCTATGGCTTGACCAACCTGTCTGGCAAGCATATGAGAAGAGACTTTCTAGCAGCAAGTCATATGTTTCCTCTTTCAGTGAAGTCATCGTTCTGTCAATATTTGCATTGGTGTAAATATGTAATGCTGCTGGTTTCCCTGAGGGTGAAGTCAAAAGGCGCGGGTAAATAGTTTACTCAAAACATCACAGTGTTTTTTGTACAACTCAGCCTGCCATGATGCAGGTTCTGAAAGTAGAAAGTACAAAGGGATGAAGAGTGGTTATGTCTCATATAAACTTAACATCTTCTGAAAAGACAAAAGTGTGTGTGTGTGTGTGTGAAAGGTGTTGTTATCCACAAAACACCAAGATGGAACTAGGTTAGACTGCACTATTAGACAGTTATTTGAACCACGGTGCAGTCATGTTGTCATGTGATGAGCATTGTTCAATGAAAAAGAAGACAAAGAACAAGTGGCACAGGAAAGCCTACATACTTACCTAATCTTTCATATCAACCCCCTGCTGATGATTGATGTCATCGGCAGGGAGCATTCCCAGGCACTGACTGCACTTTAAGGACAGGGGAATCCAGTTTTACTTACTACTATGTGTTAGAATGAAAAGACTGTGTCAGCAGTAGTAATGAGGCAACACACAGCTGAATTGACAATTGTTTCTCACAGCTCATTTCCTATTGCAGCTGGCTTATGCCTCCCATGGTTTTTGGTTTAAATGCTACGGCCACTGTGATCAAAACTAAGACCCAACATTTAAAAAAAAAAAAAAAAAGAAAGATCCAAAGTCCCCCCCATCGCACAACACTGGCCTTGTTTACAAGCTGGCCTGGAACAATTTTAAGCCACTCCTCTGTGCCTGAGTTTGGAGCACACTTTGCATATGTGGCTTCATCCCTGTGGGAGTATCGCCTGCTCAACACATATTAACACAACAGGTTCAGGGTGCAGAGCGGCCCACACTTTTGTGTGTGCGTATGTGTGTGTGATCACTATTTGCCCGAAAGCCATCGATGCTGCTCCTACAGCCCGTCTACATTCAGATCTATTTGTCTGAACTTCTCCCACACAGCATTTTATCACCATGTTTGAAATGCAGAGACTTTTCAGAAGGACAGTTGCGCGTATAAGTTGTTGCCATAGTTTTGATCCCTGAGGGACATCATTAGTTGCTGTACCTTTAAGTTTGGCGCTGTACTCTGTCTTGTCAGACTGACTCCTCCTCACCAGCGTCCCCAGGTTGATGTCACCTTTGTCCGTGTCATCAGCTACGATTGTGTCCGTCTTTCTCCTCTCCAGGTAACGCAGGAACACAGGCCGGTTCCTCCTTTTAATCACTTTCTCCTTTTCCTTTTCACTTCCACCGCCCTCCTTGGGATCCATCATGAGGCTTTGCTATTAGACTAAAATCAAAAAAAGGCAAGGAAAGAAAGAGACACAAGGAAACAGAGCGAAAAAAAATAAACAAACAAAAAAAAGAGCTAGAGCCTGGGAAGTACAACAGGTGTACTGTTCCCTGTGCACTGGCCGCCAGCTCTGCACAGGTAATGTAGCTCCTCCTTGTGTCTACCTGTCATTGGAGCTGTGTGGCCACACCTCTTTGCTGCTGTTCTGTGTTTCTGCCCTTAAGGCATTCAAATCCATCCCGGAAGAGAAAGTGATAAACTAGAATCTGTCTCTCCTTAAGGGTAAAGACAGAAAAATAATGGCTAGCTGAGGTCTTTTTAATGAGTTATCCTCGTCTAAGAGCCTTAGGGTTAGGTGTCATATGTTGATAAGGAATAATTCATACATGTGACCCCCGCCCCACACACACACACACACACTATAAATCACAAATTGAGTTTTATATTTTTGCAATAATGTGATACAGGTCCTAATACAACATTTTAAGGATTTTACATCTGTGTGCCCTTTAACCACAGCAAATAGGAAAGGTATTGACAAGTCAAGTTATACATTAACTAACTACTGTTACATGCAGGACGTGGATCAGTAGATAAATTTCACATGGGTTTTTAGAAACATACGTCAGCAACACATGCTTAGATGATCACAGTGTTCCTTGTGAAAACAGTGAGTGTGTTTCCTCCCCACTGAAGGAGAGACAATAGACTCCCATTGTCTGTTTGTTTAAAACACCTATTCATCTTTTATTGACACAGACCTGTTTGACATCTTCTAAAGCATGCGTTCATAATCCTGATGAGAAATTGACAACAGTGTGTTTTTTGTAAGTGTCTGATATTATTCATCAGCAGAAAAATCTATTTGAATGTTTGGAGGGGAAAGAGAGTCTGAGCGTGTTTAACCATTTTAATATCTAGCAAAAGAGAGTTTTCAGCCTGAGACTCTCTGATCTTCACTCCTCCACCAATCAGACAACTAGCCTCTGGCAGACATACTGCATTGTCAGCCTGGGACGACCATTCATTAATTCTTTGCTCCATTAACCCCAACATATCTCCTGATGTTAGAAGGAAGGCATGGATTTCTTCTTGTCAACAACCTGTTGGTTCTCTGGCTGTGCCTTCTACCTAGAAGTTAACCCTTTCTTCTTCCACAGCTGATGCTTGAGTGGACTTTTTAATTGCCCTGACATCCTATCTCCATGTTTCTGTCAGCCTCTGGCCAGCTTCCCTGCCAGGTGGAATACTTTGTTTCTAGTCATAGAGCCTACAGCTACTTTTCCATATTTCTCTTACTAATATGTTGCTCAATTCCACTAGACTGATGCATATTAATAAAAGCGTGGAGACATGTAGACACATCTTCCTCATCTCCAGCAAAACTAACAATTGCTGTACATGCATACATAGTATTTAGTTCAGTTCAATTCAGGATTATTTATTGTATATAGCACCAAATCACAACCGCAATCTCCTCAATGTGTTTTATACTGTAAGTTAAAGACCCTACAATATTCTGGAGAAAATCCCAACCATAAAGCGACACCCTGTGAGCGAACACTTTGGAATTTCCCATACATATTTTCCTTATTTGAATACACCCATGCATATGCATGCACACACACATTTTTTTCTAGGAAGGTTGGGCGGTGCTTTGGTGAGACATCACATCCAAATAAGATACCCTACCACGAACTGATATAATGTGAGTTAACTCAGATAAAACTATTTCCATAATCCTGGGTTGCAGACAGCAAAAAATGTGATCTGCTTGGGCCTACAAAACACAGAAAGACTCACTGTACTCTTATTTTTTTCTTTTTTTTAACGCTCTGGTATTTTGTTGGGATCTTTCTCTTGAAAGGTGATATATAAATAACACATTCCTTACTTACTACAACATTGCAAATACGAGATTGGACCCACTTTGTCCCTCATACCTGACTTTATTGTGACACAGATTTGACAAGTTTATGCAGATGAGCCAGCTGGTCTTCCATGATGACAATATCCCGTTCCACCACATTCCAAAAGTGTGCTAATGAATTGAGATCTTGTGACTATAGAAGCCATTTGAGTACGGTGAACTCAGTAACATGTTCAACTAGTCTGGGTTGATTTGATCTTTGTGACACTGCATCTTATCATGCTGGAAGATGGGTACACTGTGGACATAAAAGTACAGAAATGGCCAGCAGCAGTACTCAGGTAAGCTGTGGCTTTAAACGACACTCAGTTGGTGGCAAATGCTACGCCCAAAGTGTGTCTTGAAAATATCCCCCACACCATTACACCGCCAACAAAAACCTGAACCACTCATACAAGCAAAGATGGGCTATTTGGCATTTATGTTGTCTACACTTGATTTCTTCTGTAACATTTGGTAGGGTCAGAATTTAGACTCATCAGACCAGGAAACATTTTTTTCTCAATCATCTGTTTTCCGATTTTGGTGTGCTTGTTCAATTCTACCATCACTCCTGTTCTTAGTTGATAGGATGGGAACCCAGTGTAGTTCTGCTGCTGTAGCACACGAGGTTCAACGTCTTGTGCATACACTAGCTGTAACAAGTGATGACTATTTGAGTTATTGCTGCCTTGAGCTCAAAGCATTCTTCTCTGACCTCTGGCATCAACAAGACATTTTTGCCACTGGATATTTTCTCTTTTTTTAGACTAGTTTCTAAAAACCTAGAGATGATTTTCTGGGAAAATCACAGTAGATCAGTAGTTTCTGAAATATTCAGACCAGCCCATCTGGCACCAACAACAATGCCACGTTCAAAGTCACTTAAATCACCTTTCTTCCTCATTCTGATACTCAGTTTTAACTTCAACTGGTCACCTTGATGATATCTGCACACCTAAATACATTTAGTTGCTGCCATTGAGTTAGCAGATTAAATATTTGCATTAATTAAGAACTGAATAGGTGTACCTAATGAAGTGGCTGGTAAGTGTATACATGTGCTTTACAAGACTAACAATAAAACTCTGTCTTGTGTGAAATGATGAACACCAGAATCTTTTGTACTCAGTAATGTTGTCAGTAAATTAATACTAAATAAACTCAATCTGTCTGCCTCAATTTGATATATAATTGTATTATACTTCATTGTCTGTTTTTTTTTTATTATTATTATTTTTAACTAAACCTTGTTTCACTGATATCAGTTTCAGATACATCTGTCTTACGCACCCTGCCTTACAAATATGACCTAGCAAATGATCCAATGAAATGATCTAGCAAAGTCAAATGTCAAGTGTTAAACACAAATGATTTCCCAGTGGTTTCCATTGGGATAAAGGCAAACCCTGTTCAGTGTTTTTCATAACCCCTTATACTTAGACCTGTGAACATTGGGTGACTCACAAAAATTATTTCCTTCTCTGTCAAACAGAGAAAGAAGCACAGGGCTGAACGTAGTCAAACACACATCAGAGCACAGAGTCTTATGTAACCAAGCGGACTTGATAAAGTAAACCATATCAAACACTGTAAACAAATGTCCAAGTGTGTAAACAAAGTTATCGTCTGTAAGCTGAACTGCTTCGCTCTAAGGAGCTGGTGTGACATTTTGTCATTTAAAGGTGTGGCTTTGTTTGATTTCATTAAGAGAGTTTACATTTGCAAGGGAATTTAGACTTATGGGAAAATCTGTGGCCTAAAAACACAGCTGTTATTTTTATCATCCATCCATCCATCCATCTTTCCACTTGTTCAGGGTCCGATTGGGGGTGGCGACAATATCAAAGACATGAACCAGCTTTTATGGCTCCTCATAAGCTATGCTTGTTTGTTTGAACAGAGGCCGACCTATAGAGCCGTAAAAGAAGCACATCAAGGGGAATGGGATCATTGTTTGTTCAAGGCACAATGGATACATACAGACTTTGATCTCATGATGTTGAAATTATCAACATGAAATCCACAATATCCCTGACAGCTATAGTATTTTTTTTTATTCGCTGGGAAAAACGTGCAATCACACAAGGACATAGGGTGTCCATGACCAGAATGCTTTGAGCTCAAGGCAACAGTAACTCAAATAATCACCACTTGTTACAGCTAGTGTATGCACAAGACGTTGAACCTCGTGTGCTACAGCAGCAGAACTACACTGGGTTCCCATCCTATCAACTAAGAACAGGAGTGATGGTAGAATTGAACAAGCACACCAAAATCGGATGATTGAAAAAAAAAAATGTTTCCTGGTCTGATGAGTCTCGATGTCAGGGACCAAGCAGTAAAGCATAAAGGACAGGTGTTTAATTCAAAAAAGAGGGGGTTTTATTAGTGATGGGACGTTCTGTATCGAGGCTTCAAAGCTTGTGTCGAGTAATGGAGGGGGCGTTTCCGCGATGCGCGTAACGAGGCTTGCTTCATTTATGGGAGGAGCTGAAAATGATGACGTCCGAAGCCTCGCTGTCCGGCTGTACCACGTGACTGGTTCAGGAAGTGGTTCGAACTTTGCCGCGAGCTATGACAGCGATATAAACCCCTCAGACTTCATTCAAAATGTGGGTGTTTGATGGAGAGTTGCGGTTAGTGAGAGTTTGGAGGTTTATGAGAGTGAGGAGAGAAAGTCAGGAGAGAATGGAGCCAGCTAAGAAGAGGAGGATGTCCTCCCCTGTGTGGGAACATTTTGATCTTATTCCTCCCAACAAGGTATGTAAATTTCTACAGAAGATGTATTTTCATAATACTGATGGTGCAATATAATTTGTGTTAAGCTGTCTTTACTTTTGTACAAGGTGAAGTGTTTGCTATGTGCCAGGGAGCTGGGATATAACAACAACACCTCATCCGTGCTTAGGCACTACAGAGCTTTGCATGAGAATAAGGGGAACAGCGATTGTGGAGCAAGACCAGGTGAGCCATCAAATGCAATGATAATACAGCATGCAGTAATGTTACTAAATGATATAACAATATTATACAACTGTTATAAGTTACGTGTGTGATATTTATATTTGTGCTTTGTCTTTATTGTCTTTCCTCAGGAGAACAATCTCAAATAGATGAAGACCTGGTTAGCATGGTGATTGAGGACTCCCAGCTATTTAGCATTGTGGAGGACAAAGGATTTAAAAGATTTGTTAAATCATTCAATCCTAGCTATGTTCTCCCCACTAAAAAGGTCATAAAAGCAGTGAAAATTTAGTTTTTACAGAAAAAAATGTGAACAGGCAGGACTGAGGCCTCAGTCTGTAGCTGTCCGTATTTCAACGTTACAAAAGCACAACCACTGCCCACACCCCAACCACACCTCACCTCACAGTAAATGATCATTTCCATTTTAAGCATTTCCAAATAATCATTTTCCA
Organism: Aulonocara stuartgranti; assembly: GCF_965226115.1. NCBI lineage: Eukaryota > Metazoa > Chordata > Actinopteri > Cichliformes > Cichlidae > Aulonocara > Aulonocara stuartgranti. The sequence continues at coordinate 24,032,222 of NC_138944.1, read as the reverse complement.
TACTGCCAGTATAAATATACACAGTATACTGCCATCACTACAATATACATGTTTTACACACCCCTTTTGTTGTTGACATTTACAGGCTGTGTGCAAAATGCCACACTTTTCAAATTCATGCCAACTAATATTTTTACGTCCAGTAGATGTCCTACTAGAGCAAATGAAGCTTCAAGAAGCTTTGTGCTGGGGTGAACCAATTGGATGAAAAGCTTCAGTGCTTCATGAAGCTTCATCTGCCCATCACTAGGTTTTATTGACCCAAAAGTATAAAAAGATATTTTAACAAAGCCAAAACTTAAACAGGGAGACCAATAAAAGAGGTCAACTCAATAGACTAAACTCAAGATAACAATTAACAAAACTTCAACCCAAACATAAGACAAGCTAACCTGTTGAAATGACACATGGGGGAACTTAAATACTGGTTTAGCTAAACCAAATGACACACACAGGGGAAAACAAAATGGCTGCCATATAACCAACTAATACAAAACAATTAAACAAACTTGAAACACCCCCCAAGGCAATGAAGCATGTGGTTCTATCCAATTAGGCTGTCAGTGGTACTTCAGCTCTCCCAGCCCTTTGCCACACCTTTTGCCAGACAGGAGGAGAAGCCAAACCCCAGGTAACTCAAAGAAAGATGTATTAATATAACATAAAACAGAACTTTGAGCTTGCAGTGTTAATATGTGTGCACGCCATATAAACATTGGAAGGTGTCATAGAAAAATAAATTTCATAAAGAAACTATATTGAACAATAAGTAGAATATATTAAAGTAGTGACTGTAAATTAAACTTACCATGTGTGACATGCCATCACACTCGATTTCTGCTGTAACATTTGGTAGGGTCAGAATTTAGTGTAGACAACATAAATGCCAAATAGCCCATCTTTGCTTGTATGAGTGGTTCAGGTTTTTGTTGGCTGTGTAATGGTGTGGGGGATATTTTCAAGACACACTTTGGGCCTAGCATTTGCCACCAACTGAGTTTAAACCCACAGCTTACCTGAGTACTGTTGCTTGCCATTTCTGTACTTTTATGTCCACAGTGTACCCATCTTCTGAAGGCTGCTTCCAGCCCGATAAGACGCAGTGTCACAAAGATCGAATCAGCTCAGGCTGGTTGAACATATTACTGAGTTCACCGTAGTCTAACGCGTTACAGTAACGACGTTATTATTGTGGTAACGAGCACGGTAACTAGTTATGCCAAAATCAGGAACGCGTTAATCGCTACTGGGATTTAGATAGGGTCGTTATTCGTTACTTCGTGTGGTGGCTGTCGCGGAGCTTCCACAGATTCAGTAACATTAGCAAGTGGTGGAGGCCAGCAGGTGGATGAGAGAAAGGGGAGGCAGGAGGAGGAGAGACCGAGTGTCAGGTGAACTGAACTTCAGGTAAGAAGTTATGACCTGCAGTCTATCTGGGTCAGATATGAACCAAGTTTAGGTGGAGTTTATTTTCGTTGTGCTGACTTTTTCCGTACTGCGTGGTAGCTAGCATGACGGAGTTTCTATACAGCTGGGTGGGTGCTATAATGTTACTGATGTTGAACTTTATTTTGTTCATAAGGTTAATTATTAGAGTTGCCAACCGTCCAGTAAAAAACAGAATCGTCTCGTATTCGGAGAAAATATTACAGGTTTCGTATTGAGGTGAAAAGGAACACAGTTTGTCCGGTACTTCAGCTACAATGAAAAAGACACAAAGCTGGAGTTATTCTGTGTTTACGCTGCACAGCTGCCTCTTCTTCTCTCATCCTCTTACCCTCCCTCTCCTGTTTCTACTTCAATCATTAAACTGATCAATGATCAGCTGATCTGCTCTCTTGCTTGTTTATCGCCCACTTTGCACCAGAAACAGGAAATCAGCGGATGTCGCACTAAACAACAGCAGCACGTTTAAGCTTGATCAGCTGTTGTTAGAATTTATTTAATATTAATTTCTAGTATCAGCTGATGTTTGCTGGAGCCACAGCCGTAAAAGCTGCTGGTCATGATATGGTTTGGTTATCTGGTGAGAGGGAAACATGAAGATGAAACCAGGAGATGTCCTTACTGGATCATCAGAGCTGAACAGGTGATGGGGAAACAGGTTTACCTTTTAGGTGACATGAATGAGTTGAAGGGAAGTTATGAACTGTTTCTGAGAGACAAATAACACCAGGATCCTTTTTTAGGTAGCTGGCAGCTGGTAACTGTGCAGGGGCGGGTCTAGCAAAGTTTTGCCAGGGGGGCATGTAGGGCATTAACAGGGAGAGGGGGGCACAAAGAAATACTTTTCTTTCTTATTCTCATTTAAAATGTCTAGCTTTTAAAAAATAATTATCTGAATCTTACAACAAACGATTGATAGATTGATGCATATATACCATCAAAACAGTGTACATCACTGTCACAACAGTGTTTATTTTCATTCAAAGGCTTTATGATTTTTCCTATAATGGCGGGCTGGTCTCTAGTCAAAATGCCCGGGCTGATTTTTTTGTCCCAAACCAGCCCTGTATGCAGCTCATCTGCAGTCTGGTGTTACCTACATCTTCCTATTCAGAAGGCAGAATTTCAGAGTTCTGAGTACAATCGAAAGCACCACGACTGCAGTTTTTGTGTTGGATGTAAAAGGCGCACATGACTCTGTGACGTAGGCTAGAACCATGGCAGCGGTCAATGATGGTCCAGGCATGGGATTTCTCTCGTGGAAATATGCACATTATTTTTTCCTTTCTATTGGTAGGTGGCACAGTGCACTTGTGGCAAGTAAGCAAGCTAGAAGACTGGCAAAGTTATGGAAGCAACACATTAACAAGAGAATTCTGAGTAAAACCAAATTTACTTTCCCTAGTAACTAGTTATTTGTAAGTAACGAGTAACTTGAAGTAACTGAGTACTTTTGATAGAAGTAACTAGTAATGTAACTAAGTTACTAATTTAAAGTAACTTACCCAACACCGCTCTATAGTCACAAGATCTCAATTTGCATAAGGCAAAATCAGAGTTTGTAAAATTCCAGTGACCTTGTAAGTCAATATTTGGTATGGCCACCTTAACTCTTCAACAGAGCCTGAAGTCTCTTAGGCAGCTTCCTTGTCATTTCTTTAAGTTGTTTTTGGGAATTGTTCTTCAGGATTCTTGAAGGTAATTCAAAGCGCTTCTCTGGATGTTAGCTGACTTTTCTTCTGTTCTTGGTTGAGTTGTACATCTCTTGACATCCTCATATTGGTGATGATTTGAACCAAATATTTCACATTTGGATTCATCCCTCCATAAGACCCATTGCCACTGACTTTCCATCCAGTTTTGTGTAATTTCAAATATCTCAGCCTTTTCTCCCAGTTTCCCTTCCTTAAGAATGCTTATCCAAGATGAGCTCTATAAATCCTCTATAGGCACATCTAGTTGGTATTTTCCTTTTAATTTGATCTGTTTAATTTGCTTATTTCCATGATTATTATTTCTATTAATACTCAGTACGTGTGTAATATAACAATTTCAAGCTGACAGGCAGGAAGGTGGAGAAAAGGGACACAAAGAAAAAAGTAGAAAGACCTGAACGACAGCTAGGGGGCAGTAAAAATAAAGCTACTACCCATTACAATCCTTTCTGTGGCTGTAAAATTAAGTTAGAAATAATTACTTCCGGTTAAAATATGATTTATTATTAATAAAATAAAAACAATGTATTGGTAACAGACGAACAACTGAACAGACTTGAGGCATGAGACCAGGCTACTTATACGTGACACTACACTATTATACCAAATAAAAAACAAAACAAACAAGAAGATCGTGTTAAAGAAAAAAACGCTTCTACACTTTGGAGACGCAAATATGGGCCACTGCACTGACTAAATATGTCTAAGAGTGCTGGTCTGAATATGGGAAAAATAAATAAAATATACAGTACATTCGCACCTTCATGTAGAAACTGCGTCACACAAAACTACGTCCGCAGCTTTGGGGTGTTTTATTTTGAAACGCGCTGACCGGAAGCCCGCGGTTTCACGCCGAGGCTGTTGAAACAGAAGCTGGAGGACGGGAAGCAGGAACTAAGACGGGGGAAGTAAGAAGTGTATAATGAGCGCACTGATGTTACGCTCATCGGTCCGGTGTTTGGTGACAGTTTTCGGCACATTTTCCGCCTCTAGCCGCAAAGTTATTGCACAAGCAGCAGCTGTTTCGCACCAGTGTTATTTCAGAAAAACGATGCACTATCAAACGGAGCAGAGAGGACACCAGAACTCTCCCGACTACCGGCTTTATTTTAGTAAGTTAATTTCCGCCATTGTGAAAGGAACCATGCCTGTTTTTGCATTGAATGCTGCAGCTGGTTAGCACAGTCTCAAAGGTTGGTGTCCGACCGTGTTGTGGTAACCATAAGTCGACATGCAGGTCAAGGTAAACGCTTGACCTTTGAGTTATATTTCCTGCCCAAGCGGCTCTTTTGCGGCTTTGCTTTTAGTGCCAAAATCTCGCTAACGCTAGCCGTCGTTGTCACGTGTTTTGAAAGTACGCGTAAGGAGAAACGAGGAAGAGGTGCGTGTTCCTCGTGGGTTGTACTTCCTGTTTGTTGGCCACGTGGATGCCAGTCATGCAAAACCTCAAGCAAAACCGAAAATGGATGCATTTCTATCATCAAGACACATCATATCAAGTCAAACCGTGTTGTAGATCATGAATTTTCTTTATCAAAATGTAACAACAGGGATGAAACCAGATATAAAGCTTTATTCAGGCACAGCAAAGGTCCATGCTTGACCCCAAAACCGCACTGGGGTTGAACTCTGATGTGGTGCTGTGTGATCGCAATCTACACCTGAGCAGGGAACTCCAGTGCTTCCTCAGTGACAAAAGCCTAACTTAATTAAACAAATACATTTAGCTTCCTCGTGAACATTATTGTGATAAGGAGGAGAGAAGCTGAAAAACTAAAATAAACTATTCTGGTTCAGATTGTGAATGGCACCAAGCCCAAGCCAGGAGAGTGTAAGGAGTTGGGACAGTCCAGTTTGTTCACACTACAAGGCACTGTTTTCTTGGAGTATTAAAATGTGTTGTATGACCTCACTGTTAGCGCTTTACTGCTGCATCAGTAAATTACCAGAAAATGTAAAAGTGCCACTTTTTAAATGAAAATGCAAGTATCAATAAACATGAATATTTAAGTTATAGTGTGCACATGGTAGTAATGAGGAAACTGGACTGGAAATGAATGCATTTTTGCTTTTCACAATAATAATTGCTTTAAAAAAAAAAGGGAATTTGAATCACAATTTTAAAGAAAATGCTGTAATATTTGATTCATCTTGTTTCAAGCAGAAGGCTGCAGACATGCAGCAACAACATGCACACTGCAGTGCACTAACGTGTGGGCTGCATGCATGGAAATGCACTGCAAAACATACACCTGAGAGTGTGTTTGGGATTGAACATTGCTTTGGCATTGTGCATTAGAAAGCCAATTGTTCTTTTCCTGTTACTGTCAGTAATACAGGAACTTCTTAAAGCTTTGGCCACAATAGAAGGGCTGTACTGATGCCTGTGATTTATGTAGATAATTTATTATTGTTTAGTCAAATAATAAGACTCATAATGAAACTTTGTCAGAAGATTGAGCAGTTTAGGTTAATAATTTATTTTTCCCACCTGCATAATAATAATAATAACAATAATAATAATAATAATGATCAATGAATAGATTAACATCAAAAGTATTTGCACATTTATTGAACCCTGCAAAACTGTCTGAAACTGAAAAGCTTTTGATTTTACCTCACTTTCTAGTTTCCTCCATTGGCATTGAGAAAGTAGAGTAATAGTGTACCTATGACTGGGCAGTATATCAATTAAAATATGTTTTCAAAAGATATTAGCCGACAGCGTCATTAATACTGTTGTAGTTTGATGCTGTGTTTTGTAAAGCTGTTCTTCTGTAAAGCAGTGTTTGCAAGGCTTGTGTCTGTCCTCGGTGCACTGTCTGAGTGTAACCTCGTCCCTTGAAGCTTTGTTTTGCTGCACCAGTAATAGCTTAAAGGCTTGACCGTGTATATATATTTGTCTCTGTTCTGTTGCATGTGACAACATACACCAAAGTCTGTTGATTTGTGGACACAAGGACAAAACAGGGGTTGCTAGTCTAGTTGGTGTGAATGTCATTTTCACTAACTGACTGAGGCGGCAGTTAATTAAGACCTTATGTTTTTGGGAGGTAACATAACTGTTTTTGGTCAGTGGAATCTGGTGGGACGTTAAAGTTTCACTTCCTTGTGGTGAAGAGCTTCCTAATGGGAGCTAAAGCAGTGGCAATTTCTGTGCCAGTCAGTTCTCCTTTTTGCTTGAGGTTGTGCTTATTGCCGTCAACTGCAGGTAACACTGACTCATCAGAACCTCATACAACCCCCACTTCAAAAGCCCAAGTAAACAGTCCCTGCCTGAGTGATATGCTCCACCACCACTAAAGCAGTTCATTAGGCATAAAGCTCAGACAGGACCACTCGAGCTTCAATCCAAGGAGACTTGTTTATACCCCACAGACGGACAGCATTTGGGCAGAATGTCCTCTCTGTCAAGGGAGGCCATCTGTGGAACAGTCTTCCTCAACCCATTAGAGAATGCTCTACACTCAATTTGTTTAAGGCAAAGGTTAAAAACTGGTTATGGACAAATCAAGTGTGTGATCATGTATGAGTTGTATAGTTTTAATGTTTTATTTGGGAACAGAATGGTGTGTATGTGTAAGTTTGGTGATGGAGTTTTTATTATGAATGAATGATGAATTTTTATGAATTATTATGTCTATTTTTTATGCTTAAGGACAACAGATGGAAATTAGCCCTTGGCTATAATCTGGTATGTTTACATTCATGTAATTTTATTTTTTTTACATTTATGTTCATTAACACGCACTGTCCTAAATAAAAAAAAAAAAAATATGAGTAATACTTATATTTTAAACACCAGGAACAAGTGGCACCCCAGTTCTTTGAAATATGAACTATGACATCATTGTCATTATTATGATTTTTTTCTTTGTATTTTATGCCGATTAGTCTGTTTAAAAAAACTGTTGTGACATCTCTTATGATGTTTGTGTGGAAAGTGTCAAGATATAGCTATCCAATCACCTCAAAAATAACAAGATTTAAGTTTTTGTTCCCTACACAGACGTCTGGAATTCAATTGTAAAATGTGTGTTAAGCGTAAAATGTTTATGCACAGAAGTACTTTGCTAAAGTTTTAATTTATGTTTTGTTTTTTTGTTTTTTAGAAACCTCAGATGGGAAATACATTTCGCCATTCCATGATATTCCACTAATAGCAGAGACAGAACAGGTAAGGGTTAGATAGCAAAGGTCTGTTTTCACATGAATCTAATATTCTAACCATTTTTATTTATTTTATTTTCTTAAGGAAAATGATGTACCTGCTAAAAAGTCCAAGAAGAGTGAGAGTGAGGTAAAGTTCGATTAAGTGTTTCAGGTCACTTCTACCATTTAGGTGTCAAACTCTGGCCCGCGGGCCAAATTTGGCCCGCAGCCTAATTACATTTGGCCCGCGAAGCCAAACCAAATTACTAGCTGGCCTACTGGTATTATACAGCTCATATATATATTGTTTAGTATTAAGCTTTGCTTGTTCCATATTCAGTTTTTCAGCAAAACGTGTTTGAGTCCATAAGAAAAGATTCATTCTTATATCTGGAGGATTAAATATATTTCAATAAATATTAACGTTAGCCCGCGACTTTGTTCCAGTCTTGAGTTTTGGCCCACTGTAAAACAATCAGGATAATGTATTCGGCTTTCTTGGTTTCTCTCAGGTGCTCTACAACATGGTGGTGGAGGTACCGAGATGGTCAAATGCTAAAATGGAGGTAAGAATAGATAAAGTAGTCATGTACGTACATGCTACAGGTAAGGTATCACACATTACATTCTACTATACCCTATGACAACTGCTGTTGCACTGGAAAAAAGGTTATTATGCACAGTCATCTGTTTTTAAGAAATTGTAGTCGTGGTTTTGTTTTTAAGTCAGATAGCATAACGACAACCGGAAGACACTTTATTTATCTTTAGATAAGCATTTGATGTGGCTTTTTGAGTTGTAACTGACTTACAAAACTAAATGTAACTCACCACAAGGAAATTTATACCGCATTTAAAATGTAATGGAATGAGTTGCCTCCCACTTCTGAAGTTAGAATAGCAGTGCCCTGAAGCTGTTTTCATTTAGCTAGCTAGCTAAGCATGAAAGTGAATTTTGGGGAGTTCCTGACATTTAAGAAGTGAAAGTTATTTACCTAATTTCTTCAGCTGCGCTTCAACAGTGGAAAAACAACAAACATGCACATAAAAACACACACCTTCATAATTGCTTCAATTCCCAGATTGCGATAAAGGAACCGCTGAATCCGATCAAGCAGGATGAAAAGAAAGGAAAGCTCCGCTATGTTGCCAACATATTTCCCCATAAAGGTTACATTTGGAATTATGGGGCACTTCCACAGGTGAGGAAAAGCACAGTATGAGATAAGCCTCCTCCTTCTTCATTTTCATCATATCTGTTTCAAAATAACAGTACTGCAGTTCATTTTGTTGTATTTAAATATATTCCAATAATTATATTTTACAAATACCTGCATGATTGTTTTCTTACATGCTTGAACTGAAGACGTGGGAAGACCCGGGCCAGAAAGACAAAGAAACTAATTGCTGTGGTGACAATGACCCCATTGATGTTTGTGACATAGGCACCCAGGTAATACAGCTTAAATCTGTACATTGATTTTATTAGAAACATTCTATTAGGTACCCCTTTCTAGGATTGCTAGCAAGTCATATCTAATGAATCATGAGTCTTAGATATTTGTGCTATCAGTTAGGTGAACAGGTGCACCTAATGATGTGGTCAGTGAGTGTATATACATGTGCAATTTATGTAGTATTGCTTTTTATTAATTGATGATTTATTATGTGTTGTTTGGTTCTTCAGGTGTGCTCTACTGGTCAGGTTATCCAAGTAAAAGTGCTTGGCATCTTGGCCATGATTGATGAAGGAGAAATGGACTGGAAGGTCATAGCTATCAATGCTGAAGACCCTGATGCCAAAAATCTAAATAGTGAGTGTTTTAAACTAATGAAAGTCAAGAACTGGTAACATGTAATTAATTTAACGTACATTAGTGATTATTAGTAATTATTTTACTGTTTCATGGCAGCAGAAAGATTAAGGCAGATTCAAAATGATAAAGTGATCTGCTCTCTACCCTGATTCAAAAATACCATTTCATTTTCATCTGCTTATTCTATACAAGAAGATTAAGCACATGTAGAGCTGTTTAAGGTTAGCTATGCAGCCAGTATGCACTACTTGTCAGATTTGCATTTGCCCACGTACCAGGAGCGAGATACTAATGTACCTGCCCATTTCAGATTCAGTTGATTGTTTATCCAACACAGACATCATGGGAGAAATGCAGACTTGCACTCTGTAGTTAAGTCTGTACCCTGTGGAGGTTTTGCTGTAAACATTGCTGTGTTTATATTCAACGTGTCTTTCCAAAACACACTGTACCCTAGCCAACATGTTTAATGCATTTCTTAACCTCATACAGCATGTTCTAAATATTGTTAACCCTGCATTCATTTTAACTTGAATCCTGTTGTTGTATTAGTGTTGTATAGCTACATTGTGTCATAAATTATAATCTTAGAAACTGCTAACTGTAAATTTTCTCACTAAATATTTGCTGCACAATTTAGTTCCCAAATTCATGTTATTGAATGTGTTTTTTCTGCAGATATAGAGGATGTCCGCAAGAACCGACCCGGTCATTTAGAGGCCACTGTTGAGTGGTTTAGGAAATATAAGGTGCCGGATGGAAAGCCTGAAAACAAATTTGGATTCAATGGGGAGTTCAAAGACAAGGTACTTACTACCTTTGTAACAATCATATGACATGACAGTCTGCTACTAGTTGCAGTCCATGCAGTTAGCGAAAGAGGCAGCAAAAAACAAAATAGTCTCTATCTCTGTTGATAGGACTTTGCAGTTGAGATCATTAAGTCCACCCACGAGCACTGGAGGGCACTAGTACAGAAGCAAAAAAATACTGGAGGAATTGACTGGTAAGTTAGTTGAAGACAAAACTCCTGCTTTATGTGTTTGCATATGATGTAAAGGTGTAACTGGCTATGAAAGTATAATGAGCACTACTCTTTGCTTTTTTCTTCAGCAAAAACACGTTATGTTGTGATAGCCCTTGGAGATGTACCACTGATGAGGCCAGAGAAGTAGTTCAGTCGGTAAGAACTTTACTAGTTCTTGTTTCACACTATTGGTAGCCATTGCAGCAGTAAGATATAAAGCTACACGATGAGTAAGTGTGGTAGGTTTATTTTTATATTTTCATTCTCCAGGCTCCTGCATTTGGCAGCGCACATCCTGTGTCTCCAGAGGGTAAGTTAAAAAAAAAAAAAGACTTATTAATATATTTCTAGCTACATAAATTAATCGATGAATAAATAAAAGTGAGAGAGAAGAACGTATTCCAAGAATCATACTTGGATTTCCACACAGGGAAATTGCTTTGCAACAGTTGTCCAATTAAAAAAATAAAAGAGATACATTTTAAATAATTCTTTGCCATTCTAAACCTCTTCTTGCACAGTGGAAAAGTGGCATTTTGTCTGACACTCCCAAAACAGCATGGATACAGTCAAAACGTCTGAACACCTAATGAGGGATTCTTCTGCAATCTTATTTTGTATGGAGCCATTTAAAAGAGAGCCATCGACACTCTGTTATTTGTTGAATAAAAGAAACACACCAAGTGAAGAATTGTGCTAAAGTACCAGACTTGAAGTCTGGTCTGATTTATGGTGCCACAAGTGACACGTGTTTGAATTTTTTGCTAGTATGCCAATTATTATTTGTCATGGGGGAAAAAGGACTCCTTTTTTATGATTGTGAATCATGCTGTATTTGTATTCCAGGACTGTTGTGGCCATGTCTAGTTTATATTTATATAGTCCTCTAATTTCCTGTACAAATGTAATTGTTCTTGCAGATACAGAACCACACACTTTATATGTAACAAGTAAACGTTTGTGTAAATTAAAAGGAAAATCTTAAACAACATGTGTGTTTTATAAGTTCACATCACAAATTTCAACTTGTGGATAAAACACAGAATTTAGATATTGTGATTAACTTGGAAGTAACAAATAAAAGTGCTTTAAATAAATATAAATTTTATTTAAAAAAAACACCCACATATCAGCAACATCAGGAATGATATAATAAACAGCTTTCAAATAAACTGCATTCAGTACATTACAATACTTACAGTATTAATACCCATCCTCAATTTGATTTTCTTTTTTCTTTTGTAGCATACCAAACTTCAAGAGAACTAGGGAAGCTTTAAAAAAGTAAAATTACAGGCAAAAAGTTGCACTTTTTTTTTATACCTTTTAGTGTCTAACTGCAAAAAGACCAAGTGTGTATGAACTGCTGGCTTAACCTTTGAGATGAGCATACTAGCTAAGCCCAGAAAATCATTCAAGTAATGTTGACTCACTCAGAATCACTCTGAAGCATCTTCAAGTATGGCTATGCTTTTTAACCCGCTATTTCTTACTACACCTTGGCTCTCTCAACAACGACCTGCTACTGTAGCTGGGTACTGTACAATGAAATTTAACATTTCTATATGATTATTTTTACAGAACAGATTAAAAAAAAAAAACTAGAACTACTGACTGAACTATGGGGATACTATAACTGTAACCATTGCAGCGACAGTGAGTGTAATATTTACAAAAAACTTTCTGGATTATCTAACCAAAATCATTTTAACTTGGGAAAGGGTCTCAAAGGACGAACTATGGTAGAATTGACAAACAAAAAGAACCAACATGAACATTGAAGAATGAGTTATACTCCTGAAATACAAATTCTTGGTATGTACATTGTGACATAATTTATTTTTTTTAACACATAAACAATCTGTTTAAATAAAACGTTTTGAAATTCTACATTACATTTTTTTTTCCTGAAAAAGAAATGAAGTGCTTTAAGAAAATGAATATTGAAAAGTGGGGTGAGTTGTTGCTTTAGCATGACTGTCATTAATTTAATTACATTAATTCAATCAAATAGATTGGGAAGAAGTCATTGTACAGTTGCTTAGTGGTTATAAATAAATGTATACACAGGCACAAAGATGTGCAACTATTTTAATCACTGCTCTGGTCTTGCTTCGTAACATAAGCAAAAAATTGCTTTTTTTTGTTTTTTTTTAAGTCAATATCATTCCCTTTAGTCAGCTCAGTGCATATATGTTCAGATTACTATTACCTCCATTCTCCTTGCTAAAATATACGTACAAAACTGCAGGAAAGTATATTTTTCCACACAAAATAATTTTGTGTGAAATATAACAAACAAGAACCATATTGGGATTCAGGATGCAATGGCAAGTCCCTGAATATGAAAAAAAAACCAACCACATTAATACAGGCAATGCAGATGTACACAAAATTAGTTGAAAATGTCCCTGATTTTTGCAGTAATATTAAAGATTCAAGTTCAAGTAATACTTTCTTGCAGATTCATAAGAAAGTAAGAAATGAACTTTTATGCCTTTTGGTGGCCTGAATTTTAAGTGTGATCAACATTTTGAAAATAATAAACGAATAAAGAAAGAAAAAGATGTTATAATCCTATTGCCAAATGTTTGAGGTATATGACAGGTTTGTACTGTACACTATTTAAAAGCCTTCTCACCTCCCAAAGAGTCTCACATTTTATGTTTCTAGTAGGTTGAGTAGCACCTTATGAATAGATTCATTTGAAACCCAAAGAAATACAGTGAAACAGGCTGTTAGCATTCTTTGCAACAAAAAATCTCTAACAGGAATTCCAAAAGGAATATTAATTTACTGTACAAATCTCACCTGTTTATCTTACAGTTAGATTACAATAAGTAAAGACCACACAGCAAGCCAGCTGCCCTCTGAAACTGACACTGAGCTTACCCAGTATCATGTTTCTCAGTGTTTAAAAAGCACATTTACTAAGCACCACAGAAAAATCTACATGTAATATTCACAATCACCAGGTGTGTTCAATTAACCTGTTGTAAGGAACGTTTAAAAAAAAAAAATTGATAAACAAAGGAACCCTGGAAAAAGAACCAGAAAAACCGAGATCTTTCTCTCTGTTTTTTTTTTCTTTCAAAAATGCACCATAAAAGAATGGCTCAATTTACAGTAAAAATGACATAGGAAAGTGAAAGAAGCACCAGCAATTGATAAAACTGTTAAAACTTTTGCATGGACACCTTTATGGATTGTTCATACAACCCCCAAGTCCTTACAAATTCATGAATGTCACAATGTGTTGCTTAGAAATGACATGCTTTCAATGCAGACATATGCTTTTACCAGATCTTATAATTTAAAGGTACTACCAAAACTTTTTTCAGCTTCAACTATCATTACCAAATGTGTTTTAAAAAACACTGGCTTTTCGAAAAGCATTTTGTATGTTGGCATGATATTTCCGGTGTCCCGCTGACATTTATCTGTGCAGTTAGTGTAAAGGCATTTGAATTAAAATAAAAGGTAATAAGCATAATTTTTTAGCACCGTGAATGTTGTCATTTACAAAAAGTCAGTGTTTTATGCCAAGATTATATCTCCAAAAAACTTTGAAAGAAAATTAAAAACCACCAAAACTCACTCTTTACAGCTAAAATAGATCCGTGTGTATCAGAGTAAAAGCACCAGAGAGTTTGTATCTTGCAAAAGTTACCAAAGAAGAATAAATACAACCTTTGTAGGGTAAACGGGTAAAGCTTGATTGTTAAAGAGGTGAAAGGTGATTTGTAGCTCATCTAATCACAGGTTCCTTTTACAACAAAAGGGTGATGGGAGGGCATTGGTGCCTGTGGTCTTGTTTGTCATAGCACCTTCAAGGGTCTTCTTAATGAGTGTTTTCTACGCAAGCTGGCTGTAAGGCCCTGTAACCTTGGTGAAGGCGTACGGAGATGTACTGACATACGTGTTTGTTGTGCATGACAAAGATCCCTCCATTAGTGCCTTGATATAACGTTTGTAAGGAGGCTCCCCTGTGGTCTCTGATGACTCTAAATGCTCACGTTTAGGCCCCTTTTTGCTGGTCTTGCTAGGAGTCCCCTCACCGCCATTCCTCTCTGCTTCTTCTTCTTTCTCTCTAGCCTTTTCTGCCATCTTTGCTTCCCACAGTGCCAAACCATGCTTGGCTTCATTCAAATTTTTGTGCTGGTAGAACACTAAGGAAATACGGGTTGGGTGGGTGCGATCTGGATTTTTAAGGGGCGTTGTCGCATGGAGCTCCCGTTTTGCACACTCAATAAGGACAGAGCCATGGCTAGGTGCCACAGCCACTCCACCAATATCAGGGTCTAAGAAATTGTGCTCGTTGTCTGACCACAGCTCTGGCTTTTGCGGCGTGGTGGGTGTCTGTGGTGTTCCAGGCTCCAGCTTGATACTGGAACCCATGAGGCTTCCATTTGGCAACCTTAACCCTGACTGTGTTTCAGGGTTTAAACACATACTGCCAGACTGAGCAGAAAGCATTTGTGGACCAGGCATACCCATCTCTGCTTTGATTTGCAAATGGAAAGGATCTTGGCCTGGGGACAGCATTTGAGGGTTCTGGGGCAGATATGGATTTGGGCATTCTCCAAACCGATTGCCTTTGCTCATAGCAGTTTTGTAATCTACGCCTGCATGGGCTGAGGATGCTCTTGAGAGGGGGTCCAGAAACTGGGGATCTGAGGCGCTGTTAGGAGTATAAGGTCCATAAGGTCGCATGGGAGGAACTGGTCTAATGCTGCTGGCATTATAACCATTGACCTGTAAGCCTGGCTCACCATATCTTGGTGGGTAATTGACCTCATAACGCCGTATACCATACTGCTGCTCTGAGTAAAGTGTCGGCCGTTGTTGTCGATACATTTCTAAGTGCTTTGGGTTTGGGGGATAATATGGATTGTAGTTGTCAAAGGGAATTCCTCCATTACATTGATAACCGAGGTATGGACGATTGGATGCATTCATGTATGAGTTTGATGCATGGAGTGGGGAAGGATAAGGGCTGGAAGATGATGGCTGATGGGGATATATACTTCCTGGCTTTGAAGTGCTTGGAAAAGACCCATTATGGTTGGGAAACCTGGAGAAAGCAGCATTTGTTGAGCCAGGATAAGGAGGGAGAATGCTCTGGTGGTGTTGCTGCTGCTGATGGACCCCTAGGGGGTGTTGTGGCTGACATGATTGACGGGTTGCTCCTACAGCACCTGGAATAAGTCCTGGAAAACAAAATCCATTGTGTCACCTTTTGTAAAATCATTATTTGTGGGTCTTTTGGTGTTCAATTTAGTGTTCCAACAATATGTTGCTACAAAGAAAAAACATGTTTAACGCTTTCCCCCACAAAGACACATTTGACAACCTACACTGTACCATTAATGAAAAGTTATATATCTACATAAATCAATAAAGATGTAATGTTTTATTTATTTTTTTTTAGAATACATTTCATGTTTTTCCAACGGTAAAACCTGTCCAACCTATACAGCCCTGGTAAGCTGTATAGGCATAGAGCACCCTCACTAACTTCTGATGCACACCTCATTTTGTTCTGGAAGCAAGCCTGAAATATGACAGAAACCGCTCAGTTCAGAGAAATCAATGGATACCTATGAAGAGAAAATAATTTGTTACCCTACCTGCCATTGGATTGCTCTGAGTAGAATTCTCAAAAGTGCCAGCTTTTGATTTGGCCTTCTCTCCTTTATCGTTGGAGCTTTCCAGCATGGCATTCTTGTTGGCAGCTGCTTTCTTAGCATCCAGCTTTTTTTGTCGGCAAGATTTAGCAGGCTCTGCAAGCATGCGCACCTGGCGGCGGAAAACACTGAGAACTTGGATAGCCCCTGACTTTATTTTTTCTTGTTGACCTTCCTCACTTCCAAATTCATCAGTGTTGGAAGCTTTATAAAGAGGTAAGACATGAAGCTGCTCATCCTCTGGAATCTTTCCAATCCCTCTGTTATCCTCCCTCGTTAATGTACACACCTGAAAAAAAAAAAAAAGAATTACTATCTGAATTAAATGGCTTTGCAGGTTGAATTTATGCAAAGCCATAAATTCAAAAACCGGCATTTTTCTAAAGTACTTAGAGAAATGTGTTTCCCTTTTTTATCCTTACCACAGTGCTGCCACCCTGCATGTTGTGGAGGTCTCTATGAGCATGGGCGCAGAAATCCATACAAGCAGTAACCCCAGAGAAAGGACGGCCATCCTTGAGCCCAAGACGGCAATCCAAAGCCCTATGTTCATGTTCCACCTGTGTTCAGGAACAAAAAGAAGTTAATTTAAATAAGCTGCCTAAAAGTTTGTGAAGGTCACTACAAAAAACAACAAAATGATAAGCCAACATAAGGTGTTCTACTAGGGTAGCATAAATCACTTATGACAATTCTTCAAAACTGTTTACACGAAGACAATTTTTACAGTTCCTTTATTTTGTTTTTTAATATAGACCACATGATTCCCCTCGGCTTTTCCATGGGTGTTCAACTAGGGTGAGATCAGCTGACTATAAAAGTATAATTTATGGTGCACATCATTTTACATTTAGGGATTTCTCTTACCCTATAAATGAGGACATTTTCATTATAGAAGAAATGACACCATCGAGATAGAAATGTTCCATCATAGGATAAAGATCTTCACTCGTATTGCCTCTTGGGTTTTAGTAACCCACTCACTTTACAATGACTGTTTACAGTGATAAACAGGCCTAAGTTATGCACTTGCAGCATTGATCTAGCATTTTCATACATGCCAGAGAACAAGATTGAATCTTGGCTGCTTAACAGTAATATACAGCTTTCTTGTAAGAAAGGTCTATAAAAATTTGGACAAGGACAGGTTTTCTTTGCCTCTGTACACCACAAACACTGATCTTAAATCAAACAATCTAGGTGTGATAAAAGAGTTGACTTTAGGCTGTCATTGAAAGCAATAGATTTTATTAAAAAAAATATGTAGTTGGGCTTTTTTTCGTACTTTTGAGCTTTAGAGAATAAAGCACTGTACCAAAATGGCTGTAATTTTGAAAAAGTTTCAGTGTCATTTTTAAGAAACTCCCAGAATTAAAGTGAAAAGCCTTCACATCTTGATTCTTTGATTTAAAATCCCCTCTGGTGGATAAAATTCTCCAAAAACTTCCCTGTTTGCAATTTGCATTAGCCACATATAAATATATGTGCAGTATGTAAATGTTAATTGGTTTAGGTTTTACCAGGTAATAAGAAACTGTATTTTAATTTTTTATTTTAGTTTAAGAAAGAAAGAAAAATATGTCCAGATATTCACCTGGTTTCCATAAGCTTCAGGTGCCATAGTTTTATACAAGGGAGCCAGTAAAGTTGCCAGATTTTGAAAGTTGCTCTCCACTCTCTCTTCCTAAATGGAAAATTGTAAGCATTAAGATGAATAGCATGTCAGCTTAATCAAGGTAAACACAATGTGAATAATATTTTAAACTTCAAAAAGTACCTCCTTCACATCATCTCCAAGTAACTTGAATTTTCTTGGGACTTTGCTCCGGGCAAACTTGCAGCCATTGTAGTACATGCTCCAGGAACAGCCAAAGGAGAATGATGCTCCACAGGCTTCAGGATCTAATCCCTGGCATGCACATGTCCTCCTGCAAGGGCAGAGCAAAAATTAGGACTGTGATAGTCAGAATGATAATCTCATGATCAAAGGGGGAACTGGACTTGAAGCAAAAAAACAAAAAGTAATGAACAGAAATACATAAAAGCAAAGGCATTAACTATATTTTCCATGGACGCAAAAAAACAAACAAACTGAAAACTGTTTGGTTTAGAGAATGGTGGAATATTTTGGCACTGGCAAGGAGATCCTTAAGATACAGTTTTTATATTATATAAATATGTGATAGCAAATATTAGATCAAGTCTGAGTGGCTAAATGTGATTTACACAGTGGTGTCACTTACTCCTCATTGAGAGCACAGCGTCTCTGGGTGAGGGTTCCATGTTTTGTTAGAGTTTCACTTAGCTCGAGGTAGAGGCGGTCAGCTAGACTTGGCAGAATCCCTTCCCAAACTAGAATTACAACAATGATGCAGGTTGTTGCACATCTGTGGCCAGGGCGTTCCCGCACCAAAACCAATAGCTTTTCTTCTTCACTGGATCGACGAATCACCTGAAATGATGAAAAGTATGGGAATATGTGCACACAAAGATATTTAAGGGAAGTCTCAGGGGGAGTATAGAAAAAATATTTGTACCCATTTGGCTATGGGGCATCCTTGTGTACTTTTTCCTTCCTTCCCGGTGTATATTACTTTCTCAATTCTGATGGCGCGCCCTGTTAGGCCAGACCTTTAAAGCAGAATAAAAGCAATTAAATTAACACAGGTAAAACTGTACATTGTAGCTATGTAACAGTCATATTATTCCACTTCAGATTTTTGTTAACCTTTTTTCCATCATTTCCCGTATGCCAGCAATGCTTGGTGCTGCCCCCAAGTGAGTGTAGTATGGGCCTTCATCCTTCTCACTTATTTGTTCTAGTCATAAAGCAAAACATATTAATATATACAATACAACTGGCCCATCCTGTTTTAGGCTGAACTTAAGAGACTTACCAACACAGTGACAGGATGCAATATCATACTGTGTTTTCATTGGGGTGTCTAAAAGATTTTTTATAGGGGTATTCAACAGCTTCACAGGAGAATCCATAAAACTTTGTAGAAGTTGTTCCTTCTTAGGGGTGGAATCAGGTGTTTTTTTAAGAACTTCAGTGGATGAGGCAAGTGCTGATGATTCTACTCCATTCACATCAGTTTTGGTTGACAGGATTGTGACAGGCCCAGAAGATTCTACTTTGACTTTATTCAATGCATTGATGACAATGGATTTTTTCTCAAACACAGGTGAAAGCTGGTATTGTCTCAGGCTTTGTTCCATAGAGGCTATGATACTTGCCTGCTTCTTACTTTGCTCACACAGAGATTGTTGGTTTTCCTGCTTAATTTGTATTCTACCTGCCTCTCGCATGTGTATCTGATGCTCCTGGTTCTGTAACCCAGATATTTCAAGTCTGGGTCCATTTTCCATTTTCACAGCTCTCTGGATATGTTTAGGGTCACTAGAGTTCTGAGGGGTTTGAGGAGAGCCCTGGCGTTCTTGCTTTTGTAACAGGTGCATACGTAGGGCTGCATGCCTCTGAAAGTCTACGTGGGGACCTGCCGGTCCCAGAGGTAGTTGAGGTCCCCTTTGGAACTGAGTGCAAGATGTCTTCAGCTGCTGTTCAGCTTTGGGATACATTTGTTTTGTGACCTGTTGGCTTAAAGCACCTTGTGGTAAATGAGGTTGTGACTGTGTGGAGTTTGGGGGAAAGTCCACGTGGTTGGGTTGGTGGCAGTGGCTTTTAGGCTGCTGTGGTTGAAATTGCTTGAGGTTAGTGCTGCCTGAGTTTGGTGGATACTGCCTTTGATGTTGTGACATCTCTACTGTGTTAATATTACTAAATGTTGCATGGTCATTTTGCTGGACGTGTTGGTTGCTGGATTGAGCAGGACCATTTCCAAAAGGCTGATTGGATTGAAGCAGCTGCTGACCTGGCTGAGGCTGACTGTGAGGTCTGTAACTGGGAGACTTTAGTTGCTGCGCTTCGAATTGTGGTGGCTGGGACATTGGCCGTTGGAGCTGACAGTGCTGTTGTTGCTGTGTTGCCAAAAACCCAGGTGACAATATTTCCTGGAGGTCATTGTCCTCACATAAGCGCTCTGACTGCATCTGGGATTGGCAGCGACTGTCAACTTGTTGATTTTGAGTGAAGTTTTGCTGCTCTGGCATTTTCTGGGCTAAAGACGGCTGCATTTGAGCTCCTTCAGAATTTGATTGCTGCCACTCAGAGGCAGTGTTGTGCTGAGCTGAAGCACAATGCGTTTGCATTGGCAGATAATCCTGCTGTTTCTTCTGGAAGTTAGACCCCTGGCTGCCATCAGAGAAAACTCTCTGTGTCTGAAATCTTTGCATTGGGTTTGGCTCAAACATCTGGTCATGATCCGGGGGGTTAGCTGTCTGCTGTTCTGACATAGACTTAGTAGAGAAGTTCCTCCACAGATCCTGCTCTTGTGCCTGAGATGATGGGCCACTTGTTGGTGGCTGTTGGGAATGTGAAGAATTCAGTTCTCTCCAGCCTCTCTGGTTAGGGGTAGAACAAGATAAATTGGCTCTCTGCTGAGACGTGTTTTCCATCCCGTTTTCTATACCAGTGTGGTGTAACTGTTGGAGTCTGGATCCCATGGGTCCCTGACTCTCAGCTCTAAGTGGGTTTACAGCATTTTCTTGAAAGTTCTGGGTTTGAATCCCATAGTGGCGATCCCTATCAGTGCCATGCTGCAGATGCTGACTAGACGTGTTTTCCTCACCATGCCCCAGTTTCTGTGTCCCAGAACTGGGAAAGGACTCATATTCTGCCTCTGCTGGCTGTAGGGAACTATTGCAGTTTGGAAAGGAACTGCCGTTAAACTCCTGGTGGGCTTTTACATATACACCTTGATGACGTGTGTCATCCTGATAACACTGCGCACCATTTGGATGCTGTTGTGGGATTTTGGCATTATTTGTTGACAGGATCATGCCTGACAGCTGTCCCAGAGCCAGTTCCTCACCAGAATAAGATGATGTTGACTGCTGATGTTGTTGTGTCTGCTGGTCGTCTGCTCCAAAATTATTGGAGTATCCATTTAGTACATAGTTGACAGAGTTATAATTGTTGCCTCCTTCAGTATTTCCAGATGCCTGAGCCTGCTGTTGCTGTGAGCCAGGCATCTGTGCTGAATTGGGCAATCCTGAGGTCATAGGGGGAAGTTTAGCACCTTCACTGGACAGTTTATCAGGCAGTGAATTATTGACAGCATCTAATTGTGACCCAGACGTTTGTGGTGCAATTGAGACTTGCTCAGGATAATACTGAGACAAAGTTTTCTCTAACAAATCACCTGGGGTGCTTTCTATGGTTGAGGGAGATGATACAGCACCATTCGGAACTTGTTTATTTCGTGGCACACAGAAAATATCTCTGTTACGAAAATTGCAGTTCCTGTTATCGAACTTAATATCTGACGTTTGGGAATTGCATCCAAATTCATTTGTTGTTGTCAGTTCAGGAAACTTTTCCAATAAATCTGAATTTATGTCATCCTTTCCTTTAATCTCAGAATCAATTTTTGTTTTCTTGGACTGATGGACCAATAAGGACTGTTCAGTAAGTGCATGCTTTAACTCTCCATTCATCAGTTCTCCATTCATGATGTAGGATCCTTGATCCAGCAACCCTTGTTCTGAAGCAGGGTTGTTGCAGTTCTCCCTGTGCCTTTTTAAAGTGTTGGCATCAGTGCTGGGTTTATAATGGTTCCAGTTTTTATCCCCAGTGATCTGCAGAGAATTTCCCTCTGAAAACTGGCCTCCATTCTGGAGTTTATGAGGGATGTTGTGAGATGTGCCAAATTGCTCTAATATCAAACTTTCTTCCTTCTCATGTCTCTTCTCTTCTGTTTCCATCTGGCCTGCTCAGAGTCCATACACAAGGCTGCCCTCTGTCCGTCCTGAAAGACAGGAAGGAATTTGCTATTGAATTTATTTAAATATAAACATATTTTTAAATAAGATTTTTTGTCTTTTGCAAACAGTCATAAAACTATTGTGTCAAAATGATTAGTCCTCAGCAAAATTTGATTGTGCACCTATCCATTAGAAATACAGGTCAAGGTTAGGTCAGGGATGTGTCAACAGTTGTAATGCATTGTGAAAGCAAATGCGTCCATGCTAATACTAAAAGGACAAAAATGGCTGGGTGGTGTAGAGCAGCGTTCCCCAATCTTTTTTATGCCACGGTCCGGTTTAATGTCAGACAATATTTTCACGGACCGGCCTTTAAGGTGTTGTGGATAAATACAACAAAATAAAATGATACGACCAAGACAAAAACTTTGGTATTTTGTAAATATAATAATAAACACAAATTCATTGTGTCATTGTGTACATTTATTAGCAGCATCCTCTTGAAATGTGCTAACAACTTTGAGAGTAACGTCCTCCTCTCTGCCCCTTAATGCTCTCTGGTCTCTATGGTAACGCATAAATATTTCTTGCAAAATAACACAACTACAACATGGGAAAAGAGTTAACGATGAAAACCCTGAAAACCATAAATTTCACATCCGAGCCTCAACTTTCGCGGCCTGGTACCAAACGACTCACAGACCGGTACCGGTCCATGGCCCAGGAGTTGGGGACTGCTGGTGTAGAGATAGTGTAATATGCATTTGCCCTATATATAGTTAGATACCTTTCATTTCTGCATCCTAAACAAATGAGGGAAAATTGATTTACCCAAGAGCACCAGATTGATTTTTAAGTGTAGCCTCATTATTATGTTTTTGTGTAAACCTTTGTGTAAAGTCTTTTCATTTCAGTCCTTTAACACCAACCATATTTATTTAAATGTTTTTATGACTCACATTTACACTGCTAACAAACTCTTAGTGTTACTAAGTACTCTTAAATTAGAAGCCTATTTTTGAATATAGCACATAGTGTAATGTATTTAAGCTGGGTACTGAATGTTTATCAGATGACAGCAGGACCTTTCATAGACTTCACCTCCCTCTGTTAGACTGTAGTACTTGATCAGTTGTTCTGTGACATTTTAAGTGCAGGCTTGCCTATTAATGCACACCTATCAGCCTATAAGCTCTCTTTCTAGTCATTGTTTGTACTTTTGTTGCCATGTCTTGGATCAACTGCAGGCTTTTCATGGTTCTTTAACAGCCTGTTAAATTACAATAGTCCAGTCTACAAGTAACAATTGCATTAACTAATTTTTCAGTATCACTTTCAGTATGTCTCCCATTTCAGTTTCTAGTTATGAAGATGAGAGATATTTGTTTAGTGTAAGCAGTAAAGGATAAATCCTGGCCAAGATTCCTGTCAGTGTTGGTGAAAACCAGGATGATGCCATCCAGTCTATGTATCCCTTTAGACACCATGTTTGTAAAATGTTTATGTTAAATACAATCACAGTTCAGTTCCAAGAGACAGGAAGTCAGAGTTTTGTACTTTTCTAAGTTTAATTTAAATTCTAGAGAATTATACCTATGTATAAAACTATGTTAATATTAATATATCAAGAATATGAAGTAGAGGGTTTAGCAGCAAGCAAAAGTGATTCGAGCTGAACATTGATTTTTGTCTGCTGCTCTTACCCATATGGAAAAGAAATCGTAAAAACTTATATGTGATTACTCATGAAAGTGGCCACTTTCTCATTACTTTCATACATTGTTTTAGTAAGTATCCAAAACATACAAGTTTCATTATATAATTTTTCAAGGGATCTTATATCTGTTTTCACTCTTGTATGCTTTTCATACAAGTTTCACACAAGACAGATACAAACTTTATAAGATTTATATATATCTTTTCCATATGGGTAATTATTAATGCATGTCACATCTACAGCATCTGCAAAACCATTGCAGTGCACAGGTACAATGAACTGCAGTCTAATCCATCATAATTATTAGAAACTCTTTTGCAGATGCCAAAGGAATTTTTTTGAGCACCAAGAGGGGCCCTAATTCAGTATTAAAGTAAAACTGGATAAAGGAGAATAACTGAAGTGATCGATAACTGACACTGAGTTGTCTTGTTACCCAGTTGTCTTTTTGTGAATATCTACAATCAGGGTGAAGAATGCTAGTTGCCAATGCCGGGTTTGAGACAATATCTTCAACAGGACAGCACCGATCTAATGAAGTTAAAATTGTTTTTGATTTTTAAGACTTAGAAATGTAAACTATTCACTTACAACATATAAACACATAATACACTTAAAATAAGTAAATGTCACAACAGATGCCAGTTGCTATGGCTATCTTAAAATGTTATAATAATACCATACTAACATAATTGTATGCAGCTTTAGATTCACACAAAAGCAGTCTTGTTATTGTAAACCAACTATGAGGTTCACTATAGGTATTGACTGATGTCTGGGGAAGCAGGAAAGGAAAAAAATACTAAATAGGAGAGGTACTATAATTATACTCCATCACTGGGCACAATTATAACATCTGGAACCTGTTAGAGCTACAGAACAGCTGTTGTCATTCAAAGAACTTATGTCCACAGCTTTATAAACTTTGAAGCTCATTAAATTTAGAAGGAAAACCTCTGTCGTTCACATAAACACATGCTAGGCTCAGTAATTTAGGCAAATATCTTAAATTTGTGTCATTTTAGTCAAATATTTAATATATCCAATCATACATAATGACACCCTGTCTGGTGTATATTCTTTTAAGGCTTTAAAATCAAGTTCCTGTGGTAACAGCTTAAGAAAGTTTTGGGTGAAAAACTTTTTTAAAAAGTTCCTCAATTCATAAATAGTTAAAAACTAAATAGATCAAGAATGAAGAAAAAAAATTACATATGACCCACTCATTTGGACCAAGATGATAGGAAACTGCCAGGCCAAGCTTAGTCTGGAGAAGCTGGTTATCATAATGATCTTCTATCAATCACTCTTCCAAGACATTAGCAGCCCTCCAGACCGCCACATTTAGAGCGTTAAACCTCCTACTAACAAGCAAAGCTATTACAAGGTTCCTAAAAGATTCCACTGTTGTCACAACAGAGCTGCCAGTGGCTGGTTAGCAGGTGGAAAGGGGAAGCAACACACTAAAAACGAAAAAAGCTCCCAGCACAGCTAGGGAGATGAACCTCAAAGGTGTCTTTTTGACAACTTTGATTATTTTATGTATAATTTTTTGAAGACTTTTTAGAACTTCATTGAAATTTATGTTTGCCATTTTGCAAGGTTTCAACACCCAGTCGACAGTTTAAAAAAAAAAAAAAAAAGGAAACGAAACAACTGAAATCACAAGCTTTTGCCACTTATGTACCACTAGTGGAAACAATAAGTGATTTAAAGTGCAGACCTTTACGAGCAATCAATATCATGACCTTTATAATGGCTATACTGAAATACGCAACTCCAAACTAGAAACTTCTGTGTGATATATTGAAATGAATCTGTGGTCAGTGAGATAAATCTTACAAAACCTTTGACACTTAAATTTGTGATCTCCGGTTAACTCACTTGGATGAATGTGGTTATGAATTGATCTGTTAACATCACATTGATGTTAACAGGGAAATTTACAAGCAGAGTAAGAGAACAGGCAAAAATCTTTGGCAACACAATTACAGCAGTTCTTGTGAGTTATAGAACAAACTACAGTAACACCAGCCAGAGGTGCATTGGCATGACCATAGACAGGTAAGTGCTCCAGGCTCAGCACAGAGGTTATCAGTGTAATTCTGAGGTACCTTGAAAACCTCTGCAGACTTTGTACACACAAAAAAGAGAAAAGGGTGTTGAAAAGATGACATTTTAAGTGACACTATGAAATAAAAATACTGACTGACAAGATGGCTCACTGCTAGCAAAACGGTGGACTGTTCTAGCATGCTAACATGTCACGGAAGAATATTTAGAAGAAAACTGTTTGGCCAAGTGAATTTATTGAGAATTTTTTGTCCAACTGGCAGTTTTAATACTGTGGATGACAGAGTTTATCATCATAAATAAACAGAAGTACTGAAAAAAAAATTAGCCATGAAAGATGTGCTGACTCTTCTTGTATTAAGTTCCTACTGTGGCATTTGTTTTTTGTTTTTTTTCCTACTGGTCTATGACTAAGGCAGAATGCTTTCTATAAAAATAACTGATCAGAAATGACACTGAACCCATTTAGGATTATGTCATAGGTATTAAAACCAAGGTATTGTTATTTTGACAAATGAGGACAGTAAGAGCTATAAGCTTGGCTGTTTATGATGAATGGCAGTAGGTCTCTGCATCTGGAAGGCATTTTCATTTATGCAGCATTTCAATTTTCTCATCCATAGCAGCTCATCTGCTAATCTTACAAATTCTTGTTTGAATCTGTTTTTTACTGTGCAGTTTGCTGCAAAAAACAAAACAAGACTCAAAAGATGAGAGATGATAATAATCTCTGAAAAGTATGGAGAGTACTGCCTAAAGTTACTGCCTACTTAACAATCTCTGTTTGAATGAGTAACAATGTAACACTTCCTTTAAAAAAAACCAAAAAAAACCCAGAAGTATTTCTCTCTGGATTTGTACTTGAATTACTATTGCACCCGTATTTTTAACTCTTTTAAATAAAAATCATATTTTAAAACTTGATTTTTAAAAGATGTCTCTGTGAGGCAGACGAATGACGGGAACCCCCTGACCCCTTGTGACTACTACTTTGTTTTTCTGGTTCTCACAACAGTCTGTAAATCAGTAACAAAGTCAAGAGTTGAACACTGGCTCAAAGCCGCTTACAGTGCGGCTCTATTCCTGCGGGACACTCCAGGGTTTACAACCGACCAAGTTGAGCCAAGCAGCTTGTCACAGTAGGATACACCCACACTGGTAACAAAAAAATCTTTGCAAACCCAGAACAAAGCCAGAGATCCCAGCTGTGTGTGCGTCTATCTTTCGTACAAACATAAAAAACACACATAACATTCATGCAAAGTTGTAGATCCTGTTTCTCCTGAGTGCTTTAGTAGATTTGAAGTGTTAGCTTCATCCTGTTAACTATTTGTTAGATGTGATTTATGGAAAGATCTATTTTTGGTCCGGACGTAGAGCACTAAACTAAGCTGAGGCATAGCTTTGCGGTGACTTTAGTGTGGATGCCTGCTGGGAGTTATAATGCTTTGATCTATTTTGGTTTTCTTTCTTATAGCTGATGTCCACCAGGGAATGAGCACTCTGTTTCAGTTTATGATATGACTCAGCTTACATGGCTGGAACTGAATACCCAACAGACCTTTGTTGTCATTTTCTTTGTTCCTATTTACTGTCGTTTGGTTTCTTTTTGTCTGCCACAGCCTTACCTCTGCCTTGTAATTACGCTTCAGGTTCATCTTTACTTATGTCTGCCATTCATCTGCTCCCTTCCATCGAACTAGTACAGTTGAGAACAGCCGTTGTACATAGTTATTACCTATGCAACTATGCATTTGCTGCCATTAATAGATGACAAGTTGTAAAGTGCTTTGAAGCCTATAGACAAGAGTGGACTTATGGACACAGTGGGACTAGTGTTGCAAAACAATGGACGCAGTTTACACAAGAGGGCCTTATCAGTAGCCTGAACAATCAATATTTTTCTTTAAAAATAAAGGGTTTTGGTTTGCTAAGGAGAGTGTAATTTTAGTCTGTCAGTCAACATGACAAATGATCTCTCTCTTTTGCATTAAATTATGTGTGTAGGGAATATGCAGTCTGTAACACATTGCTTTGTCTTCATAGCACAAGTGCAACAGTGTTAAATACACTCGACTTCCACTGTGTTTTTGTTATTCCCAGAGTGAGCGAGTGAAATATGAGAACTGCCATAGTAGATGGGGTTTGTTTGGCGTGACTTGGCAGCCATATGTGACATTCACCTCCAACGACAGCTGCTGGAAGACTCAGGTCTCTGCGCTTTAAGCTTTAGACCTAGGCAGCAATGGTAAGGAGCCTTGCTGTTAAAGAAAGCAAGATGTGTAGCAGACCTGTAAATCAAATACATGCTTGCCAAGCCACACCGCACTTTTGTAGAATAGTCCCAAGAATAAGCCATAATCTCAAGTGCACATTTCCTTTTCTTTGTTGAAAAGAGTGCATTTGTAATTTCCTGCTTTAAAAGATAAGAACCTTGAGCATGCACCCAGGCTAAAGACTATACATTTTCTGACTGTGTAATAAAGAGAAACCCTACATGCTCTGTGAACTGTCTCGTAAAAAGGAAAGATATGATTTTTCTTTTTTTAAATTGTAATATCTTCTAACTGACCCATTGCTTCACTATTGCAATGTTGTTTCCTCTTCTTTTAGCCACAAGTATTGATACTGAGTAGATTTTAAAACATTTGAAAGCAATGATAGCATGCAAATTGAAATCCAATTTTTTTCATTTTGTGTATAAGATGACTTTGGCTAACTGGACTTGACTTCAGTTTTGCTGCACATGAGAATATGTGACAACATATTCTGAAGAATGTCTGAAGTATTTTTGAAACTTCTAACAGCTGTATATAATAATGACTCTGAAATATTGTATATGTTATAGCTATAGCAATTTATGCCTATATCATTGCACAGGACAGCCAGCCATTAAAATATTTAGTTTCCTCTTATGCATATTTTTTAGGTGGATGGTTTAACTCAAATTTCCACATAATTGCAGAAACATGAGATTTCCCTGCAAAAAAACTGCATGGTAGCGTGATGATAAATGTTACTTACATTTAATGTTATTTGATCAGAGTGCGGCCAGTTAGATGGGTCAGACTATAGGCAGCTCAACCGTGAGTGAAATCTCATCCTTAGCAACGCTTTATCGGGGTAATTAGGTCAGATGACTTGCATTCTACAGCGATCAAATCCCTGATGTAAATATAGAGCCGAACTTGCTGTTCTACAAACCCAACGACCTCTAGCACCTCAGCATTCCAGCTGACAATGTAAACAAGCAGTTATTTTCCACTTATATGCAAACAATCTTTTTTCTTTTTTTTTTAACTCCAAGCTTGAAATTCATCTAAGGTTACTAAAGTTTTTGCAGAAATATCATACTCTCAATCTTATTATTATTTGTTATGGGTTATTTTGGGTCTACTTTTTAATACCCCATCAATAAATGGGCAAACACAAGGAAACTCTTATCAACAAAAGGAGTTGACTCCCTCAGAGAAAATCTTTTTACAGATAAACTGTGATGGACTGGAAAGTGTAGAAAACCAGAAGACACACATCAATTCATAAGGCACAATGTGAGGTATTGTCCCTCAAGCATGTGTTGTTAACGATGGTCAAATGTTCATCAGGTGCAATAGGACAGATGTTATGTTATGTTCTTGTATTGCACCCCAGAGTCTCTTTATCAGGCATCTCACACTTGTGATTTATGTCACATGGCTTGCTCACACAGCGTGTACAATGCACATCCCACGGTGATTTATGCTTTGTCCCTCTCATTCTTTCTATCAGTCTGAACAACATATGACACTTTTTTTTTTTAATAAGAAACAAAGGGCCCCCCTGCGTCTGCAGTCAGAAGGCATTTTAATGTTTTCAGTGCTTCTATCTTGTTGCTACACATGAAGGGAGCTTAACGAAACTGGCATCTACACTCAGATGGGGCACAAACCTATCTAAACATTTTAAACAAGAAAGTAAAATCAGGGTCGAAAACCTAGATAAAAGTAAACCTCGTGTACTTGTCGGACCTTTGTTGCCATATTTCAGTTTCCTGATTTCGACACAGCTGAAACCAATACCTAAAACCACCTTTTGTTACACACTTTGGTCTCTTTATAGACTGTGAGGTACTGGCCTGTTACTTAGCCTGTTACGATAACGTTGTTTGTGTTCACATACAAATAAGCACATTTACACCACACTACACACTAAGTACATTTGAGTTGTTAGAATGTAGCACTGTTTCAGGTTGGTGTAGAGAATGGACCTTTAGAAAGTCTTTTCTGCTAATGCATCTGTCTAATGTTTGGCAGATAGAAAGTTTCTGTTAAGGGTGATCTTTTGAGCTGGTTATAGAGCAGATGCAGATACATGTGAAGGTTATTACAAGGAATGCAGAGGCTTGAGGCTGTGAGTTGCTGATGGGACACATATTGGTTCCATTAATGGCAACAAAGGTTGCTGCAAGGCTTTGCTGCATGGGGGTAGCAACTGACTTTGAATGGTACAACTTCAGGTCTATTTTCTTTTTTCCTCAGCACAGCATTTACCTGTTGATACTGTATATGGCCTAATGACAAAATTGTGATGTACGGATGTCTGTATCACATGGCATCCTGGAGTGAGAGATCTGTTTTTTTTTGTTTGCTTTTTTAATTCTCGGTTTCTCACCCCTGAGTAATTAACCACAACCAGGGCAACAGTGGAGGTAAAATCCGGTTATCGAGGGGATCATTCATGATGAATAAATTACTCATGCTCACATATGACACGCTTACCTTTAAATATGACACAAAACTGTCTCTACGTTACACTTTTCTAAAGTTCACTTTGATGGGGAATTTACATCGATGCATAAATGCAAAGACATGTAAATAAAAGCATAATCCTTTTGTTTTTTTTTAACGGAATCTTAAGCCAAGATTATTAGATCAAATCAAACACATAGATGGCATAAACTTCTGTTTGTAATTTCTTGGCCAGAGAGCCTCCTCCCCATCCATATGAAGAAGGGATCTGTACGATCTACATTGTTCTTGATGTCTAATGCAAGGCAGATGTGGCATACTTGTGGAGATTCCTAATGCAGTCTTTGTGCTGTCACAGCTTATTGTCTCGTTGCCTTTTTTGGTTATATTTAAACATAACTACCTAACTATAGTTTTATTTGAGAGAGTAAAATTTAAACTAATCAAACTTAGTGTAATTCTTTTGAACTGTAAGATGTTGTTTCCTACATTCAGTTCATGTAGCAAACCAGTCCTCTAATCTAATGTATGCTATATAGTACAGATATACACAGGACAAATCAGGTTATATGTGTTCTGCAGAAATGTCATAGACATGCAAAAACAAGCAAACAAAAACAAATGAAAAGTAAGTCTGTAGCATGCAGCATTCATGAGATGGTTAATCATGCTGAAACTGATGACTGTAATTGATGCAAGATAGTAGACTTCCAGTGAATGCTAATTGAACAGCAAAGCCATAAACGCTATATCTTAATATCTAAATATTTAAAAACCCGAACACACACTTGAAGTTAATGTCAGTCAGTTTTTAAAATCACTGTTTTTGGCAAAGGGCAAACATTATGTATTATTTATTTAAATATGTACACTACCTGACACTACTTAGGCACATCGTTTACTTTAGATGAGCCCGAAATCATCTAGCTGGAATATATGCAAATGGATAGACAAGTAAAACCGGAACGATGTACAATACCGATTCAGTTAACTTCTCCCCAAGGGAAAAATACAAACTTAGAGAGGGAAAAGATTAATGGATATCATCTGCATGGCCATTCATAATTATAATCACTCTCACTGCTAATTCAAGACCAATTCAAACACTCATTTTTTTGAACTTTTTTTTTTTTTGCTGATGGGTGAGGTTTTATGTCTTGACTCTTTTTTCCAGAGAAACTGTGTTCCCCTTATATTAGACCCAAAGCATTTAATAGATATTATTATTTGTAATTCTTTTACTGGGTCTAATTGTGGGTTAAGTCTGAGGAGTAGCTGATGATTTGTTTCTTGTGGTTGACAGTGTCATGAGTAACTCAAGTTGTTTGTTGAAGGTGTTAAACCCCATCTTTGAACATTTCTGATACAACTAGTTCAGCTGGTATTCTGGGAATATGACAAATGCATGCAAAACATTGTGTGGGCATGTTTTACTTTTGTCTTCCATTTGACTCACATTGGGCCTGAGTAAACTATTTTTACTGTTGTTAATTTTGCTTCAAATGTAATTGTAGTCCGGACATTTTTTAATATGTGTATGTATTTGAGTTAGACTTTATTTAGACCCTTTTCTAAACACTTTGTTAAGGTGTGATTGGCAGCAGTTACAGTCTTGAGTGTTTTTGAGTAAGATGCAACAAACTTTGCACCATTTGGGGAATTCTTTCTTTTCAGATCTGTGAAGGTCATGAAGGTTTAATGGGTACTGTCAGTAGAGAGAGATTCTAGTTCTCTACAGGTATACTTAATTTGATTCAAGTGAGGTGTCTGACTGAGCTGGAAAAACTTGAATCTGTTCATCAGGCCATACAATCTTGTTTCTCCAAGTCTGAGAGCAACATCAACTGAAATTTCAAGTTGGATTTAATGAGAATTTTGTCACCAGTGACTCAGCAATAAAGCGCAGATATTCAATATTCATGCCCACAGAGTCAGTTGGATTGCTATAAGTTTTTTCCATTTTCACACAGTGGCGCTCAGTCAGAGTAACAATGAGATTCTTGGTCATCCTTCACTGTTCTTGCTCTGAATATTTTCAAAGTGCACTGTATTAATTTTTAGCTACTGGGTTGATTCAGTATTAACCAAATGGTCAGCTGCCCATGATAATAGACAATAAGGTCACAGATCATGTAAATTATCTCTCACACCTCAAGAATGAATTAACAAGTATAGTCATTGCAAACACTATATTGTTTTATGGCAGCCATTCAGGAATCAGCAGTCATGTACTCTGCCTTGTGTTATTTGTGGCCACCAATAGCAAGTGTCACAATATTTTCCTTAAAAGCTGCATGCTTTTTTTTAATACAAGAGTCTGTACTCATTCAGACCAAATCTGTTCACCCACAGCCTTCCCTCCAACAACGTTTCACTAAGACATTGTCTTTGACGTTGTTTACCTTGACCTCAGCATTGAATATTTCCCCCAGAGCAGTCAATCCTGAAAGTTGCAGTTGAACTTGATGTCACTCCAAAAACTTTTTTAGCCTTTATTTTTCCAGTTTAGTCACCACGTGTGCTACAAAGAATCCTTACTGGGCTCTGAGGCTGACACATAGTGTCTAAATCTTTTTTGCCATCAAGCTGGATCACATGGACACTGAAGACATTGGCTTCTGAGCGTACAAACCCATTGACCTGCGCCCAACCCCTCACAGTGCTACACTCTTCCTTCCAGAGGGCTTGTCTCTATTTTCTCTCTCCAGCCCTTTGTCTATGCAACAGTCAATATATCTGACTAACTTGATGAACTGCACAAAGAGCAAAAGTTAATTTCTGAGTGCATGGTAGCCACGGCAATGTCCTATGAGCGCTTCAAAGCCCATCTGGGCTAACCATTACCCTAGCATGGCTGACTGCAGAAGAGGTTGCATTGCCGTGGTGCACACGTGTTCTTTATGGGTTGATCCTGCCAGTAATTCAACTGTGCCACATATTCAGAGGCCTACATTTGTATCTGTGTCAATCAGCACATTTAAAGGTCAAGTTTAGATATGTTGTTTAAAATGGAAATACCAAATTATGTTAAAGTGAAATTATTCATGATGTTTGAAGTTTAGAATCATCTAATCTTAGAATTGAGAAATTCTATTGTTTTTCAAAAATAACTGCTTACTTTAAATGATGAAATGACAAAAAAAGTAGCAATACTATAAGTGTTTAGAAACTAGGGAGAACAACTGTTCACATTTGACCAATGATTACTCTGGACTTGCAAGCTGGTCAGTTTAGCTCCTAGACACATTTACTCTTTTAACCATGCTGGTTTAATATGTGCAGAACATAGTTTAGCATTTTCTTGTTAAAACAACAAAAGCCTTCTTTGAAAAAAGACAGATTTTGGATCATGCAATGCGCTTCTCTGGAACCTATCTACCATTTAGCATTCATGGTTTCTTTTCTCTATGAAGTCATTTGCTTCCCCTATCCCAACATTTCTGAAAATTTTCTTTAAACCCATTCATCAGTTTTGCTATCTATTATGGCATCTTATCACTATTTCTAGTTTCATAGATTTAAATGATATAAAAATCATTCAATTTTGTTTTTATTAATATATAGCAATTTTTTGTAAAAAGTTGCAAATGTTAACTTCTAAGTGACTTTCCACTTAATTTTTTAAAATTCATATCCACTATAATTTAGCATGATCCATAAAGCCTAGAAGGCTTCTAGACTGTTTGCAGTATTCAAATCCAGACCAGTTTGTGGATGAACAGGAAGCAGAGGTGGACAGTAAACAGAGCAAATTATTATTGGAGGGAAAGTATGCCACACAAACACGGGGGCAAAGGGATCGTAGGTGGATATCAGTGCAAATTTCAGTTTCATTGAAGTTTGTGTTTTCTTTTCTTTGTCATGACAAACTAAGGCAAGTTTGGCAACAGGTTCTTTCGTTTTACTTTAATAAATGTGTAGCCAAAAATATATCACAGGAGGGTTAACAGTCATTTTGCCTGAGAAACATTTCTACGTGCTCTCTAGTTTTCTGGAAAGCTTTTGAGATGATCCCTCATTGGTTTCTAAGCAGCCTGACCTAAGCCGCTGTTTTCTAAGCTCCTTCTTTACCTTCACTCAGTAGGAGGCACGTGACTCATTGAATGGGAATCACAAATCCTTCTGAGAGGAATATTTTTGTGTATGGAGTATGGGTTGTATGAATCATATATGTCATCCCACACCTCAAGAATGAATTGCTAAGTATAGCCTCTGTAAACAGTGTATTGTTTCAGTGTTTACATAAATATTTCATTAAATTATGGCAGTCCATTACTTAAATACTGCAATTTGTTTTGCAGGCAAGAGTTTGTATTCTTTCAGGACAAGAGTTGAAGTCATACTTGCAACCTTTCCTATCATAAACAAGTGGATGAAGCCCAGTTCAGTTATCACTGGGCACTATGGCTCAGAAAGATTCCAACTGCTGCAATTGTACATTCCACTTAGGAAACCTAATATTAAGCCACAGCCACTCTAACTCCCCAGAACTGGTTAGTGATGTCACTCAAAGCCTCTGGTAGGGTTACACTTTTAATAGCAGTCTTGGCCAGCTGTCTACTTTTATGCTTCTTGTGTAGACCACAGGGGGCCTTTATAGTGACAGCTCGCAGCACTAAAATGGTTCATATCTAACATCCATTTTAGAAGAGGGCAAGTAGTAATCAAAAGCAACTGTTTTAACCATTTTGGACCTCCTTTAGATTGTGCTATAATGACAAAGCTTTGCAGATTTTGATAGTTTCCGCACTTTTAACCCTTAAAAAATAAAATTATAAAAAAAAACAAAAGATGCAATTTGACAGGCAAATTCTTTTCCAATAAATAGTTCTGAATTAAACCTCCACTTTTTGGTTGATTTCATTTAACTGGAAGTGAGCAATGATGGGGAATCTGAGTGGTGGTATAGTGGTGTGTTGGTTTTCCCAATTTCACACAGGCCAAAGGTCTGGATTTTCCGTTAATTGGTGATTATAAATTGGCCACTAGTGTGGATGATTAAAGTATGTATGCATATGGTTTATCAAGTTTTCTCCATCATTTTCAGGAGTTATTGTTTCCTGGTTTTGCTTTTATCTGCAAAGATTTTCATGTCACGCATTAAGAGATGCCATGTGCATGTTTTAATTGCTAGGCTTCTCTTGCTAATAATAGTAACAAAAATGCTAAGTACTACATTGCAACTTGGTGCTCTAAATTGATTAATGAATGTGTCCAGGAAATATTTAATGAATAATCCAATTAACCATGCAGGACTGTGCAATGGAGACATTACTGTGGACTACACTGTGTCCTCCACGGTATCTGCGCCCATGTGATGGCTTTGTAAGCTGTAATCACAAAAAAAGCTTACGGCACGTTTAAGGCCTCTTTAGTCTCCGGACTTGATGCTATTAGAATTGCACGAGAGCAATGTAGAATGGCACAAAGAAAAAGACCTGCTCACAGTCTCGCCACAGTCTCAGGCAAACCGACAGTGACTGAAGTGACTTTTGAATTTCTTTTTCTATTCTTAACTTCTGTCAGCGCAACCAGCGACAACAGTATTTAAGAAGATCATCCAAGCGTAGGAGGAGCGGCCTGGTGAGAAGCGGGAAGAGATGCTATTCGCTTAGGGGTGGTTACATAACATCTCACTTGCCTTCCTCGCTGCGGAATGCCGGGATAGTGTTTGTAAACAGAACGGCCATGTGCGTGTTCACGTGGAGGAAGCTTTTGAGTCCCTGCCCTCTCTGTCTCACCCCTGAGGTAAACCCTGACATCGATATATGCTCACAGGGCCAGCAACCCTCTCTCCGGGCCTGTGCCACTCAAACGCAGTCTTATCTCTCTCAATCGATAATTAAACGTCAACTTGGCTAACGGCGCACCGCTTCGTAGTAGGAGGCTATGAGTCATATTTATAGCATATGTTGGTTATGAATATCTTTTTTTTCTTTTTTACCTCAGACCGGATCATAATTACTTTAACAAGTTAGGGCCATCTGGTTTGGTGGTCTTATTAGTGACATATATTTTTGATCTGGCTTCAGTTAATAGACATTGTCTTACATAATG
Source organism: Aulonocara stuartgranti (assembly GCF_965226115.1). NCBI lineage: Eukaryota > Metazoa > Chordata > Actinopteri > Cichliformes > Cichlidae > Aulonocara > Aulonocara stuartgranti. Next base: position 23,995,978 of record NC_138944.1, on the reverse strand, counting down.
CAGTTTATGTTCAATCAATAGTAAAAGTAAAACAAACACCATACTAAAAAAATGGCAAAGCTCTACAGGTTTCACTGATGCTAAAACAATGTGAACATTTTTGCAGCAGTAAGTCAAAACACACTTCATGATAAATTGCATCCAACTGTAAATTCACTGTCACTCATTTGAACATTAAGATATGTTCAAATGAGTGACAGCGTTCTCACAGAGTGATCCCACTGTTGAAGCATCTGATAGTGGCTTGCTGCTACTCCCTTGCTCTCTATAGGAAAACAAAACCCCAGCAGCAGACAAAAGGGAAATCAATATTGCAGAAATCAATACAACACTCAGTATCTCGCCATTTTGTCTTAGGAAAGCAGCTGAGCTATGGCCAGCCAGGTGTAGTGCAATCTAAAATGTCTAGCCTGCCACTGGACCTGTTCTGTGTCATTTCTGAAATGGCTCCTGGTTGGAAAAATAATACATGGGTTGGATAGGGCAGGGTCAGAGGTGAGGGCTTGGGTAAAGGCTTGCGTATTTTAAGTAGACAGCATTGTTGTGGAATGCTATGGCAACTGGACATTCTTCCCAAAGGTGATATTGTGTTTGCCCTAGGAGTGACATAAAGGGAACTTAAGACCATGACGAACTAGCAGTCCACCCGTGAGGCTTTATCTGTAGGTGTGGATAGATGAGAGAAGCTATGTGCATGTGATTGATCTATATGGCCCTTCCCCCACTCAGCCCCCTGTAGCCCTATTAATGCTTTCATGCCTTTTCAGCTGCTGATGTAACAGCAGCAATGCAGAGAAATATAAAACTGCAAAACTATTAGATGGTGGTTGTTTTTTATTTCTGTTATTATGTAGCATTAGTTGTGCAGGTCAGGATTAGCACATATAAATCCTTTGCACAGTCCAGCTGAACAGAAAGAGAAACATGGGATAGATCCACATTGTTTTTGTTATACTTAGCATCCACACTAGTGCACATTCTTGGATGTTGTGAAAGCTTGCTGACCCAGTTTTAGTTTGAAAACTTGAAGGGTCAGTTGCATAAAGCTGACACAACCCCTGTATATCCACAAAGGTGGTACTTTTATTTTATACATTTCAATAGCGGCTTATGCATTTTACATTTGCGTATATAAACACTCCATTGCAAGTTATTGAACATGGCAATAGCTTGAAATTCAGTCACACACAGCAGATGACTAGAAAAGATATACATACCAGACATAAATGATATTTTTGTATGGTGGTCTGAGCACCGGAATTGCAAACAGAATAAAAACAAAATGGAAAGTCAACTAAGTGCAGATATAGCCACAAGTTATAACATCAGACAACTGAGATTAATAGTGCACTCTCATAGCAAGAAATGAGGTGGGTTCATTTCTGTTCATCAAAGTACAATGTCTGGTATTTCAAATGACACACTAAGCATTATCTGCAGTCTGTTAGTTTATGTGGGGCAATGGGATCACCGTACACACTTACACACACAAAGGCTTGGCTCACCTGATCTCATGCAGTCACAACATTCTTTATGAATGCTACAGAGAGCACTCTTGCTTAAGAACTTTTGTTGATGCTACACAGCCAGTGACCGTGCTCATCGTGTCAAAACACAGGCATGGTATTGCGCAAGAGGTGTATACCACTACTGCTGGTTTTAAACTCTGTGACTTAAATAGTATCTTCTTCTACTAGCACCAGATATGTTTTTAAAAGTTGTACCACAGTGCAGGAACTGCATGGCCTGCATCGACAATCAAAGGAAAAAAAATACAACTTTGTAACCAAAACTTAGTAAATGTCTTTAGTAATTTGACAAGGAGCTTCACTGTCTATTTAACCTCTTTTAATCTTGCCCTTATGGATCACTAATAGTCAGTGTCTGAAAACTTTCGTGTTGATTTAAAGATAAAAACCGAAGCACAAGTTCTTCAGATAGCCTTGTTAAAGTGTGATGCCAAATTAAATGTCAGTCATTAGTCTCCATCTTCCTTTTGTTTAATTTGTACCCTGAGGCCACATGGCTATCTGACGACTGCAGTTAGCGCAATACACAAGCCTAGCATGGAAGCCTCCGAAATATTTTTGTTATACTAATGAGCCATTCAGATGTTAATCTTAGGTGAATTCACATACACAAGCAGAAACAACAAATAATTATGCATTTGATAATTAATAGGAGACTTGGCGTCCTATAATAAAGCTCAATTTACATGTATTTAAAACTATGAGGATTTATACATGATCGTGTTACTGCTATCATTCTGTTATTGTACTTCTGTTAATTTGCGATTCATACAAGGCAACATAGCTGTTTTTTTATTTCAATTCCTTTAAAATAATGACATTTCATACACCCTGAAAGTCACAGGCACAATCTGCATTGTGTTGTCAATAATCTTTATGTCAGCAGCTAGATCCAAAACCTACAACACCCTGTTAGCTGTGACAGCTTACTCCTTGTAATGCATTAAAATAGACAAAATAGTCTTGCGAAGTCACCAAGTTGGTCAGTTTTTTAGAATTGATGTTTGTTGTTGCTCCCTGATAACAACCTTGTGTTTAGTGTCAACTTCTAAAGGAAGTAAGGGAAATCTCCAGAATTACCAGTCTTGTTTGCCCACTTAATGGTGCAGTTGGATTGAATTTCATTTCCTTCATAGCTTTCTGACCTTGTCCACCTACACTACGCTCTGCCACCACAATTCTATTCTCCTTTGCTTCTCCTTGGGATTTGCCTTTGTGTCTGCTCGTCATTCAGTGGTGAAAGCAATGAAAGCTGATTCATATACACAAAGCCAGAAGCTATTTCAGCTCTGCTGCCGTGCAGACTCTGTGCACTTACTACTGGACATGCTTAGGTTGGACTTTTACTCTCCTACTGAAGGCTGAACAGAATAAAAATGCACATATACATCAGTGAGAAAGGATGGGGTAAACCAAAGTGGATAACTACCTAAATCTGAATCCATATTGAATTTAAAAAAAAAAAAGACAATACAATCATAATTATGATTTTGTAATAGTTGTCAATAACACATAAATGCTGCAAATGTGTTTTGACAAATAGGAAGTCACTTATACAAAAATGTTTGTTATATTACATATTGAATACATTTTTAATGTGTTTAGGAAAAAGCCAGGGTTGAATAGTAAAGGTAGTGTCACACAGGCATTTAAATTATGCTTTTAAAAAAAACTAACTCCTGAACAAGTCCACTGTTTTCTATAATGTATTCAAATGCAGCAAGAAGCACACACAGGAAAACACAACTGCTGTCTTTCAGTTTTAGCTGGCACAAAAAAAGAGAGAATTTGTCAGCCATGTTGGAGTAGCTTTATCTCATATCCCCCCCTTATTATGTTGGCTCTTGCTTTTTACGATGTGGGGCATCTGCTGTACTTCATCTGACTAAATACCACCAAAAACACACACAAGGTTACAGGGGGGAAAGGGCTAAACGGATTATTAAGGTGCCGAGCCAGTTCTCACCTGCCTTTCACGTCCCTCCACTTTGTAGAAATTCCAACAAACCGTCTGGATCTCCTCTTTAACAAATCCTAAAGGCAGCCATCTTGCCTCCTTCTGTTCTTCTATGAAACAGACTATCCTCCACATCAATATTCATGGAAACCAGTCTGACGTCGGCTCTCATCATCAGGAGAAGCCCGGGTGTCGCTGTTTGGCAGCCTCAGAAGCACACTCATATGTGACTCCCGTAAGGCAGCAGAGGTACAGAAATTGGAAACGATGCTGTTTGGAGGTCAGGAGGAAGAGCCTTGCTTTGGTGTCTACCTCAAATAATTACAAAATCACCTTCTTGCTGAGACCTTCCCACACAAAGAGGCAGATTTCCTTCCCCCCTATGCTCCCTCCTTTTTCTTCTTTCCTCAGCCGTACACAATAGTGAACACTAGGATTGCCCTGAAGAACTGGAGTGGATCCGGATTCTGGGTTTGAGACAGAGTATACTTTTCTGTTGAATATTGCACTGGTTTCAGCTATCTGACTGTGGCAGTGTAGAAAATGTCTCCACCCACTTCCTTTTTTTTTCAGACAGGAAGCCAAGTGACTAAGGGGTTTTTTCCCTCCCTTTTTCAGTTTATCTCTTTCTTTTTCTGTCATAGCTTGCAGAAATTTCCCTCAAGTGTAAGAGCACTCCCTTTTTGAGAACACTGCAGAAACAACAACATGTGGCCAGTTATGGAGTCCAATCGGTAGAGCAATGAATTTCCAACTGCTGTTGGAAATTCATTCTAGTCTGCCGACTGGTTCATTTTTAGAGTGACTTGTAAGACAAGTCTGCGGGCAGCATATTCATGTGTCTGCCAAGACCCACCTCCTGTTGACACACACCACGTGGGCCTGAAAAAAGAGAGCAGTGTGAGAGGGAAAGGGGATCAGGGTGATTTAAAAGAGAAATTCAGCCCTGGAATGTTGCTGAGTTAACACAAGTTAGAAGTGTTAGGAAGGTGGCAAATATTAATAAATGGTCTGTATTTATATAGCGCTTTACTAGTCCCTAAGGACCCAAAACCGCTTTACACATCCAGTCATCCACCCATTCACACACAGATTCACACACTGGTGATGGCAGCTACATTGTAGCCACAGCCACCCTGGGGCGCACTGACAGAGGCGAGGCTGCCGGACACTGGCGCCACTGGGCCCTCTGACCACCACCGGTAGGCAAAGGGTGAAGTGTCTTGCCCAAGGACACAATGACCGAGACCGGGGCTCGAACCGGCAACCTTCCGATTACAAGGCGAACTCCCAACTCTTGAGCCACAATCGCCCCGTGGCGACTTCAACTGCTGTTTTTGTCATAGGATTCTGAAAGGTAGCCGCAACTTGCATGTGTGTATGTTTGTCTGTTTGGTGTTAAACTGCTAAAGGTAATCTCATAAATCTCACCAATGATGATAGCATTAGGAAGGATTATCGGTTGTCAGGGAAAAGTGTGTTAGTGTTTCTCTTTTTCTTCGAGGAATAAAGCAAATCCAAATGAATGAAGGCCTTATCACCTCAACCTTACTTTTTTAACATAAGCCGATTTGTCCATTTGGCCACATAAGAAAGGCCAACTAACTAGTTACCAGGTGGATCTTGTCTTAAAATAATCTGCTATTATCTGTACTGCAGGCTTAAGACCCCACCTCTTTCCCCACAGTCCCTGCCTAGCTGCAATGACATTTGTTGACTCAATACTTTCAGGCTCAGCAGAGAAAAGGAGATTTGTTTTTACACACACTGGGGGGAGGGGAAGACGCAGCGTGAGAAGAAGGAGAAGTCACTGTAGACTGCAGCACGGATCCAAACGGACCTTGTTCTCAACGTTAGCACTGAAGCACAAAGCTGTCACTCAGATAGACACCAGGCTGTCTTTAAAGCACATTATTCAGTTGCCAAACAATTCTAAAGCTTTCTAAATCTGTTCTGCTGGCACATGGTGGCCAGGCTTCATCTTATTAAGATATTATGTGTTGCTTTTCCTTTTCCTTTAATTTGGGACAAACCTGTAGATTAAGTGTTGCACCGCAACACTGCAACTTGTCTTTCTCTTCCCTTTTCATGATCTGCCATCAAAATGCCTTCAAGCTTGGTAGTAAAACTCAAACTGCCACCACTGAATGAGGTCTTCAAGCAGTCAGTGCTATGGGACTTTCAGGGGTTGTTTGGACTGGACAGCTTCCTTCCTTCTCCCTTTTCCTTCAGGCTGGCCCTATAAACAAGGAAATGCTCTCACTCCTCAATATGTGGTTAAATAATATTCAAGATACATATCAATGTTTTACAAGTTTCTGCATTATGGAGTAACACTTACTCTGTAATGCTTGTACAGCTTCAATCACTATTTAAAAAAAATAGAAGCAACATAGTAAAGTTGGGGATGATTGTTTAATCGTCCTGTCCTAAAATGTATGATTTTTGTTTACTCTGAATGGATTGGTTGCCATTTTTTGGCTCCCATAACAAACAAACCACTGTCTGCTATGTTCCCAGTAACTGAGCACAGACCGGAACAGTTAGCAACAAGCTGGTGAACACAGTGGATCATTTAACAGCCGAAGGCCCAGATCGTTCTCCCACGAGCTATTGGACAGTGAACATTGGGCTTGTGTTTGCCAAGTGGCCAGAAACCTGACTGCAAAAGCATGATAATGTTAAACACTGATTTGTTAGTAACTAAGTGTTTCCTAACAACATCACTATATGAAGTCAAACGATGATGAAACGCTGTTTGCAGCGCTCCAGCAGTGCAGTCATTGCTTTTTGCTGTGTGTATTGTCAGCATTCCAGCAGAGGAGCTCCTTGCTGGGCTGCTTCCCATTACAGCTACTGTAACTCGTAAAGCAGAGATTATCTCATTATTCCTCTCACCTTGCAGGATTTCAAAGGAATAGTGGCGTGTGCCATCACCTCTTCCGTAAACACAGAGCTGTGGCCCCATGCTGACACAGGGTCATCACAATTCAGGCACACTTGTCACTTGACTGATTTCACACTCATGCAAACGTGCTGATGACCATTAGTGGGGGATTTAAATAGCTTTTCTTGCTGCCGCAGTAGCCTTGTTTATTTATGTGCTGCAAATAAAGAATATTGGTCTTCTTGAGTTATATGATTTACATGTAAACTTAGAAAACCTAAGTTCATTTAGGGGGCTTTAAGAGCGCACATTCAAACATGAAGCTCTTTGCAGAGTTAAATCAGTCATCTTCTTTTACTCATTTACATGCCACGTAAAATGTTTGCCCTGATCCAAGTCGCAATGATAAAATCTTATAACAACAAAAAGCATTTTCAGCGCCCTAAAACTGCAAATGTGAAAATTCAGAGAAAATTTTAATTTTGTACTATTGATCTTGATCAAACAGGATTTCAGATACTAAAGACTAACGAAATCATTTGAAGGGTGACTCTTAAAGCGTTTCACATCTGTGAAACATTTAACTAGTTAGCATCTTCTACACTTTTGGAGATGTAAAACTGTGCAACAGAGTTTTTATGACATCTGAATTAATGGGCTTGCACATTTTTATCAATGAAGCCACATGAGGGCATGACCTCATTTGCAAAAGCTTTTTTTTCGGTGTTAGTCACTTGTTGCTAATCAGTTGGAGTCATTTGAAAGGACTTGTGATGTAAGCACAGATTTATGGCTTTCCTTACATTAGTCTCAAAGTAGGAGAAAAGGGTGACCGTTTGAGGAATGAATGAGAACTGCTGGGGATCATCGTGAGGCTGGGACAAGCACCACTTCCCACAATCGCCAGTGGAATTTTACACATCTTACCTGAGGCAATCTAAACACACAAGCCTTTATGTAGGGTAAAAGATACACACAGACTAGGCCAATACACAAAATGAGGACACAGGATTCCCCCCCTAACAAGATGTCATCCTTCTGCCCCTCCTCCTGTAGTTATCTTAAAAGACTAGGGGGAGTTGTTACTGTGGATCTCGCGTAGCCTAATTGTTTAAGTCCCAGCAGGGGCCTGGTGTACAGTGGTTTATAGAAAAAGAGGGGAGTATAAAATTTTGAATTCTTTGTGTTGTTGTACCTTATTTCACATTTCACAAACACACATTTTAGACTGTGTTAACCATATGCCGTGTGTGTGTGTGTGTGTGTGTGTGTGTGTGTGTGTGTGTGTGTGTGTGTGTGTGTGCGCACATTCACTCCATACAAAGATTGACAGTGCACCTCTCTGGGCACAGCAGGGTTGGACCAGGCCAATCATGGTCTACTGCTGTTCCCGTGGAGACCAACTGCTTCTGAGAGGTTCAAGAAGTGGTTCTTGCATTCATGCTGCAGGTGTTTCCATCCACCCCTTACACCACCCCAACTGAAGCCTCAGTAGGCATGGACAGCTATTAAGACCTTTTTTTTTTTCTTAAACCAGCCCTGAAATGTAAGCATTTTAAATACCTTTTCAACCCTTAATTAAAGAGGGGATTCGCAGCCCTCTTACAGTTTCCAGGTCACCCAGAAGAGGTTAAGTTGACTTGCTAGTACATAGTTGCTTCTGAAACATTCTTACTTATACTTTTTATTACCAGTGACTGCTTAAATCCAGCACTGTTAGGTATGGAGCGGAGGATGACCCCTGCTGGTGAAGCATGATGACCTGCAGTACGTCTGATCCTTCACTTAAGATTTTGTAATTGAGTTAAAACAAACAAAGTTTCAGCTTCATTCATTTAGTTTCCTGTAAATGCATATCCAGATATTCCCACAGACATGACTGTAGTTTCCACAGAATTATTGTCCATGTTGGACAAAAGCCTGTGTAGGTCCACGGACGCCTATGTCTGCCTGAACTTTTTCTTCCTAGTAACTGCACCAGAAAAACTGCAGTCATGTTTGATGCTTGAATGGTGTTGAAATGAATGGCATTTTGGTTCAGTCTCTGCATGTGAGTTTTATGACCTGAAAAAAGGTGGTGGTGTCATCACAGTGGCAACAAAGAAAAATGTAAAATATTGCATCTAAAAAACAACAACAAAGTTTTTCCTAGTAGAATTGGTATTACTTTAATAGAAATTAGATGATAAAAGTAAGTCAGTCCTACATTATTTATGTCTACACACACAAAGCTACACATTCACGTGCTGCCAGTGTTGCTGAACCAAGTCAACAATGTCTAAAAGTTGCCATGTGTCACTTTTTGAAGGCCTTACAGAGTATTTTTGTATATTAGCACGGTGACACCACACTCTTGTCATTCCTTAGAAAGTTCCACCTGTCATTCACTGTAAAGGTTTTCATGAGCAACACATAATTCTTATAAAACTTGAAAGTTAAAACTGGAAGCCATTATTAAGGAAGGGAAACAGTAAGGAGAAAAGACTGAGGTATGCCAAATTACACAAGAAGTGGACTGAAAGTCAGTTGCAACATGTCTAATGGAGTGATGAATCCATCCATACATTCTCTTCCGCTTATCCTTATCAGGGTCGTGGAGGGGCTGGAGCCTATCCCAGCTGGCATAGTGCGAGAGGCGGGGTTCACCCTGGATGGGTCACCAGTACAGAGTTTATGTGTTAGCAGGGTGTTGATAGGCCACATAAAACCAGAGTTATGATAAAAAAAAATATACGCAGTGTTTTTTTCTGAATAAAATCGTCATGTTTACTGCCGGAATAAATGGTAAAAACTGCGTTTTTTTTTAAGGACAGCTTTAGCAAGCACTGTCTGCTTGCGAGAAAACACCCCTTTCCTGTTGGTGGAAAAATGTACCATGTTGACCGATCAAAAAATTATAGGGCAGTATGTGACATTTGGTTGTTTAGGAAGAGGGAGAAGTTTAGAGAGTGTCAGCGGCAAGAGAGAGCAAGTTTTGAGTTGTGAGAAATGACTTTTAGTTTGGAGTGTATAGTTATTGTGTTGTCTTGTGTAGCTCATGTGTAGTGCATTCGATTGTTTCTTTGTGTTTGTCAAAACAATGAGGCAACTGCTGAGTGTCACAGTTGCTGCCAAAAAGCCACCAAAGGCGGTTTACAATGTAAACGCTGCCTCCAGGTGAAAAACAGGAGATGTGATACACGTGGTACACCCGGAGGCGTGAGGCTTGTGATGTGATTAACTGTCTTATAGTGGACAAACTATTTTTGAGGTGGCACAAATAATTTGAGTGGCATCTTATGTGATGCAGAACACCTGATTGTTCTGTAAATTGTTTTAAATGGTTATAAAAAGTGCTTAAAACATTTGGCTGCATTTTAGGTAAATAGTTGCAGATAACTATGAAACTGATTTTTACAGTAAAACATATAACTTTTTCTACTTAGATTTTATGTTTTTTATGTCAGATTTTAGATCAATTATGTTAATACAGTATGTCAATAGGAAAACATAAATTCAAATTCAAAATTCAAATTCAAATTTTATTTGTCACACACACACAACCATACACAGTATGACATGGGGGTGAAATGCTTGTAGCTGTACAATGCTCGACCATTAAATGACAGAAGAAAAGTTTCATTTAACTGTAAATTCAGACATGTGAGCTTGTGCTTAAAGGAATGATACCAAACAAGGCAAGGTAAACAGTTTTAAAAGGTAAAATATAGAAGTAAAAGTAAAAAACAAAACAGCCAATTATACCCTGGACTCCAGAGGCTTAACCTAACCCTACTAACTCCATGTCTTTGAACTGTGGGAGGAAGTTGGAGTACTTGGAGAGAACCCATGCAAACACATAACATGCGAACTCCACACAGAAAGTTGGCCAGTTGGTGGAGTTGAACTGAGGACCTTCTTGCTGCGAGGAAACAGTGCTAACCACTGCACAACACAGTGATGAATCCAAATGTTCGATTTATTGGTTCAAACTGTCATCAGTAATGGACAGAGGAGGTCAGTAGAGAAGTACAACAGTGAATGGCTACAGCTATACATAAAACACAGTGGAGGCTCTGTCATGGTTTGGGGCTGCATTTCATCCAGTGGTGTTGGGGGTCTTTGATGGACACAGAACAGTACCATCAGATTGTGATCCACCATGTGAATGCTATCTAAAAAAGCATCTGATTGGCAAGTGCTTCGTTTATTAGCATGACAATGATCCCAAACACACTGCCAATGTAGTAGAATCATACCTGGATAGAACAACACACAATGCAGCACTATCAGTCATGGACTGGCCTCACCAGAGCCCAGAACTCAACATTACTGAAGCAGTGTGAGATCATCTTGACAGAGGACAGAGCTAAAGAGAGTTCAGGCAGTGTTGAAGAATAAAGGTGACCATGCCAAATATTGATTCTCAAGCTCATTAGAAATGTACAAATGTGTTTGTATTCTATTCTGTATGTCCATTTATTTTTTACACATTTCACTAAATTACTACACCTACCTTACTGTTATTATTAGACATTGTTTCAGAGAGGACAAATGTTTGCCTGTCCAAAGTACATATTACTTTTTTTAATCATTTGTGTCAGTCTAGTTCTAAAACGTAATACAAGAGCTTATTTGCTATCAGAAAAAATTGTTGTTGTTTTTTTTTTTTTAAAGAGGCACAGAATCAAGTAAAGATATTATTTCTTTAAAAGAAGATACATTAAATGCAGGAACTCCATGTGCAAATAATTTGCACTTAACAGTTGTTGCTGTTAATGTCACATCACACAGGAGCAGTTTTGAATAGTCCCCATACTCTCTAAACAGGCTACCAATTCACCACCCACCCACAGGTGTCTCCTAGTTCTGCCTGCCAACTGTCCCTGCAGCAACACTGTAGAAGCCAGAGCACATCCCACTCAGCTGACATGTTGTCAAAGGAAAACAGTATTATTTCTATTAATATTTTGTTTTCTTCTTTTTATAAGTGTTCACTTAGGGTTGAGGCCATAGTTTTGCTCTTCTCTAACTGACTAACTGACCGGAGTATCTGGAAAGAGAAACGGGGGATATACAGGGAGTGCAGAATTATTAGGCAAGTTGTATTTTTGAGGAATAATTTTATTATTGAACAACAACCATGTTCTCAATGAACCCAAAAAACTCATTAATATCAAAGCTGAATGTTTTTGGAAGTAGTTTTTAGTTTATTTTTAGTTTTAGCTATTTTAGGGGGATATCTGTGTGTGCAGGTGACTATTACTGTGCATAATTATTAGGCAACTTAACAAAAAACAAATATATACCCATTTCAATTATTTATTTTTACCAGTGAAACCAATATAACATCTCCACATTCACAAATATACATTTCTGACATTCAAAAACAAAACAAAAACAAATCAGCGACCAATATAGCCACCTTTCTTTGCAAGGACACTCAAAAGCCTGCCACCCATGGATTCTGTCAGTGTTTTGATCTGTTCACCATCAACATTGCGTGCAGCAGCAACCACAGCCTCCCAGACACTGTTCAGAGAGGTGCACTGTTTTCCCTCCTTGTAAATCTCACATTTGATGATGGACCACAGGTTCTCAATGGGGTTCAGATCAGGTGAACAAGGTGGCCATGTCATTAGTTTTTCTTCTTTTATACCCTTTCTTGCCAGCCACGCTGTGGAGTACTTGGACGCGTGTGATGGAGCATTGTCCTGCATGAAAATCATGTTTTTCTTGAAGGATGCAGACTTCTTCCTGTACCACTGCTTGAAGAAGGTGTCTTCCAGAAACTGGCAGTAGGACTGGGAGTTGAGCTTGACTCCATCCTCAACCCGAAAAGGCCCCACAAGCTCATCTTTCATGATACCAGCCCAAACCAGTACTCCACCTCCACCTTGCTGGCGTCTGAGTCGGACTGGAGCTCTCTGCCCTTTACCAATCCAGCCACGGGCCCATCCATCTGGCCCATCAAGACTCACTCTCATTTCATCAGTCCATAAAACCTTAGAAAAATCAGTCTTGAGATATGTCTTGGCCCAGTCTTGACGTTTCAGCTTGTGTGTCTTGTTCAGTGGTGGTCGTCTTTCAGCCTTTCTTACCTTGGCCATGTCTCTGAGTATTGCACACCTTGTGCTTTTGGGCACTCCAGTGATGTTGCAGCTCTGAAATATGGCCAAACTGGTGGCAAGTGGCATCTTGGCAGCTGCACGCTTGACTTTTCTCAGTTCATGGGCAGTTATTTTGCGCCTTGGTTTTTCCACACGCTTCTTGCGACCCTGTTGACTATTTTGAATGAAACGCTTGATTGTTCGATGATCACGCTTCAGAAGCTTTGCAATTTTGAGACTGCTGCATCCCTCTGCAAGATATCTCACTATTTTTGACTTTTCTGAGCCTGTCAAGTCCTTCTTTTGACCCATTTTGCCAAAGGGAAGGACTTTGCCTAATAATTATGCACGCCTGATATAGGGTGTTGGTGTCATTAGACCACACCCCTTCTCATTACAGAGATGCACATCACCTAATATGCTTAATTGGTAGTAGGCTTTTGAGCCTATACAGCTTGGAGTAAGACAACATGCATGAAGAGGATGATGTGGACAAAATACTCATTTGCCTAATAATTCTGCACTCCCTGTAGAAAAACCTGGTGGATAAACCTAATTACTTAGTGACTGTATTGCTCAGTAGGTCTGTTAATCAGCTTTGTCCTGGTACCAGGATGCCAAGCTAGACTAAAAGGTTTACTTCCATCCCAGTACTGTAGTCAGTAAATCTGATTCAAGCTTGTTGCCAGGTGCAATAAATTAAAGACACATCTATGCACGATGTGCATTAAGTCCTTCTCACATTTAGAAAATTTCACTGACACATTAAATGGACCAGAACATCAAAAAAAGTTTGATCCTGGTGTATCTGTGTGTTCTATCCCAATACAGATGCATGGACACGTAACATTAAGATGGCAACTCTTGTTTCTGCTATCTCTTAGCTGGAAAGCTGGAAAGTAGCCTACTTTACTTTCTGAAAGTACTTTCAGAATTCCAAGAAAAAAAGAATAAATAAAATGAAGCTTTTGGAGGGGACCAGTCAAAGTCTGGACTTAGGTTAAGATGCTTTGAGCATGAACAGTTTAAGATGTTTAAGATGCCCCCCCCCAAACCAACCAACCATCCACCACCAATCTGACTAAATAAAACAATTCTGCAAATAACTTTTTTGGATAACTTTTTTATGTTAATAGATGAAATCATCACTTCAGGAAACTGCATTTTGTGTATATATAGCTTTCTCCATTTAGTAATTACCTATAATTTTTGTCTATGTCACTAAAACAATAGGTGATTATAGGTGATACATTAACTGTTGTTGTGTTGCACCCAACATAAAACAGCTCTCAAATGACAGAATTTAGCAGGGCAGCTTTAATACGTGTGGTTCCAACCCTGGCTGGGAGCCGTTGTGTTAAAATGCTGTTAAATAGAGAAAAGTGTGTTATTGTTTTGTATCCACAGGTGCACCAGATAAAAAGCAGATAACATGTAGACCTGAGAACTGATGTCAGTTTTGGGAGGGGTGGGGTTGTTTTTTTTTGTGCCAGGTTTACTTTGTCTTTGAAACATCTCCTTTACTTCTTTTTCTTGTTTTTTCGTCTCTTCCAGCATTTTTACACACTTTCTTTGCCAGTTAGTGTCTACCAGCTCTGTCTGAAACCCCATCACATCAATTTTCTCTTCTTCACATTCTTTCTGGACTTTCTTTCTTCATATTTTCACTTTGCCTTTTTGCTTCCCATTTTCCATTGTTTTCCTCTTCTAATGCTTCCTGGACTTCCAGCAATTTGTTCTTTATATTTCCAGCATAATCCATTGTGTTTTCCATTTCATTTTGCTTTTCACTTCTTCCAACACTTTCTGAGCTTCTGACAATTCCTTCTTTTTCCATCTCATTTCTTGCTGCCCGTTTCTCCTTTTGCTCCTTTCTACATGCTTTTTGTACATCCAGTAATTCCTTCTTGAGATTTTTAGCTTCTGTCCTTGCATTTTCAGGTTTGGTTTTTTTGTTGTCTCCTGCATTTTTCTTCTTTCCTCCTTGAGTGCTTTCTGCACTTCCAGTAATTCCTTCTTGGAATTTTATTTATTTTATTCGATGTTTTTTTTTTCAATGTTATTATAGTGTATTTACCATACAGTATAAAACACCTTGAGTCAACTGATGTTGTGATTTTGTGTTATATGAATAAAATTGAATTGAATTGAATTTAGCCCTTCACTTCAGTGTATTTGGTGTGATTTCCCTGTTTTTTTAATATTGTATGTCTTCCTCAACTATAAGTAAACAAGCTGCTGTTTCACTGTTATTCAAACACAAAAATGCATTTGTTTCTGTAGCAAGCTAACATTAAAATTTAGCACATCTCTTGGGGACCACAAGGCTTCTGTATATATAATGGTAAACACTGCACTTGCTCAAGATTGTTGCTCAACTTGTCAGGATGGAATGATTCACAGCCAGTCTGTTGAGCTGCCTGCAGCTCGTGGTTCAGAACCACACCACAGCTGCCCAGAAGCAGCTGCTTTCTCCTTGCGTATCTGTGCACTGGCAGCTGGGATGGTCCTTCCAGATAGCGCAGACATGAAATCATCCCCCTCACCTGCTCCGGGCTTGGTTCAGCATGACGAGCACCCTGTGCAACAATTGCCCCTAGCCATGTTGTCCATCACAAGGCAAACCTCCTTCCCTCTGAACTGTTCAACCATAAAACACTTAAACCTGAGAGGAAATAAAAAACAGATAAGAAGGGCAAACCTCTGATTTTACCCGTCTAACAGTATAAGAAGAGATTGAAGATTGAGCTGAGATTAAGGCATCCACAGCAGAATTCTTCCAGACACGGGGATACAGTGTGGCATTAAGGTAATTAAGGTGATGTTTTGCAGCAGCAAAGACGTGCTTGTGACTCAGAATGTAGAACGGCAGCTGTGCAGTGACACATAAGCCCCCCTTCACAGCTTATCACTGATTGTGGCAAGTCCTTGGTTGTGACCTTGCTGTCTCTCTTCCTGCCCACGCTGTTGTGAGCTGAAGATGGTTGACAATCAATTCTAGCCATGTGCACTGCAGAGGAAGGCAGCATATGGCAAGACATGATTTACACACAGACACAAGCTCTCCCTGATCTGCCCCCCTTCAACTCACAAACAAGCACTTACATAAATTATCATGTTCTGCGCTGCTGCAGATATTTCTGGAGAATGTTGGATCCAGCTCTGGTTCACATGAAAGCTGCAGTTAATAAAGCATTAGCATTAATAGATAGGTTAACATTTTTTAATCAAGTGTGTCTTCAAGGAATATACATGTAGTTTACAATAAAACAGTTTCTATTTTTTGTAATCGTTCCATTGATTATTATTTATTATTTTTCTCTTATCAGTAAATATTATTTTAAATATTATTATATAATTATATTATTATTTTAAATGTATTATGTAGAATTATTCTGAATGTGCTAGAGGCCAAAATCCAACTTTCTTGTATAAAAACAAAATGAAAAAAACCCCCAAAAAAAACAAAAAAAAGAGAAGCAACCAAAAACTATATAATCGAGCATACACTATATATTCAACTGCCAAAACCAAATGCATAGTTTCCAAAGTTACAGGGTTTTTGCGCGTAATTCTTAGCATTTCCTGATTGTGCAGTAGCCCTCCACACATTATAAAGGAATTTTTTAATCAAATGGGGTAGCCAAACGCCTAGTGTACTCCTAGTGTTGGTCCCAAGCCCAGATAAATGGGGATGGTTGCATCAGGAAGGGCTGCTGGCGTAAAATCTTGGCCAAATCGAACTCGCAGATTAAAAAGAATGAGATTTTCCACATTGGTTAATGTGGAACAACAACCGCCTCTGGTGCTGTTGGTCAACTGGGTGCTTGTGGAAACTCTGCTGCTACTAGCCAAAGACTAAGGAAAAGGAGGCATGTTTGGAGGCAGAGAGATAGAAGGAAAAGTAGGAGTGTGGAAGTGAGAATGAGCACTTTAAATATAGGGATTATGACTGTGATGAGCAAGAACTGGCTGAGATGGGAAGGTAGATGTATTGCGTGTGTAGTAGACCAGGTGGAAGGAAAGTAAGGCTTCTGGCACCGAGGGTCGATTCAATCTTTTCTACTATGGTGTAGATACGAAAAGAAATGGAGTAGGGGTCATTTTCAAGGAAGAGTTTGTGAATAGTGTTGTGTACATGAAGACTGTCTGACAGGATCGCAAATTTGGAGCTGGGAATCAAAGAGGTGATGTTAAAAGTTGTCGATGTGTATACCCCACAGGTTGGAAAGAGGACAGAAAGAGGAATTTCGGAGAAAGTTAGATGAAGTTGTAGAGAGTGTCCCTGGGGGGAGAGATTGACGATTGAAGCAGACTTCGATGGACATGTAGGTGAAGGGAGCAGAGGTGATGAGTTGTTGGTAAGTATGATGCTAAGGAAAGAAACCTGGAAGGACAGATAATGCTGGATGTTGTAAAAGGTGGTAAACCCTATGGTGAACATGCACTTTAAGGGGAGGGATGACGTATAGGCGTGGAGGAAGGTGAATAAAAGTCGACTACTTTTTTATGCAGATAATGCATAAAACTGCAAGTTTGTGGCAGAGGAGAATGTAGCTAAGTAGCATCAGATGGGAGTCTGTAGGATGACTTTGGATGATGATTAAGGGGTGAACGTTGAAGAAGAAAGAATGTTGCTTAGAGTTCAGAAAGTTGAAACAGGCTCTGGGTGGTGGTGAAGATTTACCAGATGACTGGAAACTTCCAAGAAGGTGTATCCTCATCCGACAGAGGAAAGAGGACAAGGACCAGGCCTTCTCATCCAACGTAAGTGTCTGACCTCACAAATGCACTTTTGGAAGAATGGTCTGACATTACCATAAACACACTCCTAAACCTTGTGGAAAGCCTGAAGAGTTGAAGCTGTTATAGCCGCAAATGATGGGCTGAGATCATATTAAACCCCATGGATTAAGAAGGGGATATTACTGAAGTTCTTATGCATGTCAGGGAAGACAAGCAAATACTTTTGGCAATATAGTGCACCTGTGGAGATAGAAACATGTCTAGGAGAGAGTGCAGTGTTTTAATGACCTACCATGAGATGGGTTTTTTTTTCAAACTTGGTTATATTCTTCTTCCACAATACTCCATAAAGTGTAGTTTTCTAATACCCACAGCAGACCAAGCAAGATATCAGTTTAGTTAGTTTCCCATCACCTTTTCCAGCCTCTTGGAGACATTTCGTCTTTAATTCGAACACTTGGAAATAGTGGACGTTCAGCTCACTTTTCACAGAAAGCTTCACCATAATGATATTTTTATTTCCAGAGACATGGCCTAAATGATTTCCTGTGCTAATGCAATGGGCTTGGCCATCCCTAAGGCAACAGTGCTGTGCTCATTAGCGTTTCTTGTCATGAAAGTCGTGAAAAAGGAAAAGCACTGAATAGGGTCGTTAAATACATCATCAAAGAGGTGTGTCTCTGCTCTCGTTATAAGTTAAGATAATGCAAAAAAAATTAAAAAAAATCCTCGATTGTGGTGGAAAGGAGGGGTTATATGCAGGGAAAATGCTGCTAGTGTTTTTGTGTATTTCTGTTTTTCTATCTAATTACCGAGTCGTAATGACTTTTCCATTTCTAAGGAGGGAATAAATTTTTTGCAGCTAATAACACCAGTTGCGTTGGTTCTGTTTGTACAAAATAGTCATTAATCTCAGAGTTTAAAAGCTTTTTAGGGCAGCTTTGCACTTTATTTACACTTTTTAAAACTTGATTTAATAAGAGAAATCCAAAAGAAAAAAAGCATTTACCTGGAAACACTTTATGACTCTGATTATTGAATACATGTATTTGTCACCATTAGTCACAGCCACATGGGACTAATGAGACACGTGTTCATTTATTACTATAAATGCATTTCTTTGTTGAAATAAATGCCGCAATAAATAAATGCTAATCAAAGGCAAGCTATAAATATTTAATGAATATTATTTCAGTATTCATGAGGGATAATAGCAGCATAAATTCTGTACTGCATCACTTTTACCTATGGCTTAAGTTTTATATACAGACATGCATTAAATATCCACTAGAGGGCAATGTGTCCAATGCATTCAATCTGATGTCACAGGTTTCATAAGGGTGACAAACCACACAAAGAGAAATGACAAAGAGTCAGTTATTACACCGCGTGCTGATTGGAAGAGTGAAGCACCAGCAAATCTGATCATTACCGTGATATAAATCCATCTTTCCCTCCACCCCTCACCTCTGTACTTTGACTTGGAGCTATGAAAAAAAAAAACATTATTCTTTTGCGATTTCTCTTTGCGTCACATTTTTGTGCAATTTATGTGTTTTTTGTTTTTTTATATCCTTACTGTTTAACCCCTGCAATGTCGTTTTCCAAATTAAATCCAGCAATGATGCAGCTTGCTGTTAAATATTATAAATAATCAAAATTTAAGAGAAAATTAAATCCCTTTCTTGTTAGATTTCACTCAGTTTTTAGCAATTACCACAGAAAGAATGAATTCTACAGTACAGAAAATACAAAATAGCAATATTTTTTAACTGAGTAATAACTGATATAAAAATGTGTAATAGTGTTATGCTCAACATAATTTTTTTTGTTTGTTTCCAGTAAAAAGCAAGCTGCCTGCCTCCTCTCCCACTATATTTTCTCCTCTCTCTCTCTCTCTCTCTCTCTCTGTCCCCTCCATTCCCCCTCCTGCTATCTGTTCCCCCTCCTGTGGGATCATGGGAATTGTGCAAGTAGCGTGGCGTTCCACGCTCTGCCCGCGGCGCTCCAGGAGGAGGCGTGCAGTAATGACCTGCTCCTCAGCTCGCTCGCCATCATCGCCCTCACAATTAATTCCCGCCTCGCGTTCCTCTGTGACGGTGGGGGGTGAGAGTGTGGGCTCCCTCATTAGAGCTCCTTGTAATGTGTCTGGCAGCAGTTCCCATCCTGCCACTTCTGCCCTTCCACTGCTGCTACCATGTTTGTTTTATGGATGCCTGCCTCTGTGCTTTCCTGCCTCACAGAATGACTGACACAGAGTGTAAAAGTGTGCCTGCTCTGTGTTTTTATCCGTCAGTGCTGCAGGAACATGCAAAGGTATATTTTCAGCAGGTTATTTCAGGTCCATCTATCACCAGAGCCTCTTTACATCACAGTCATGATAATACCTAATGCTCTGCCATACTGTAAGACCCACAGAAACAAGTGGTGACGTTTACAACGATTGGTGATGCCACGATGGTCTGTAAACTGAACTTTTAAACCGAGTGGAACAGAGTCTGACCGGAATTTCAACTCTGACTATGACCAAGGATGTTTTACAGTTTCATCATACTATAGTCTGCTTCACATGGTTGGCTAACCGGGATATTTTCCAGGTGGTAATTGTGAAAGTGTGGCAAGCACATAAGGCATAATAAGATGTTTTCACCTCATTCTGTATAGAAATTCAACCTTCGTTGATGAGTGGTTTCTTAACCACTCATCCAGTTCAGGGCCACAGGGTGGCTAGAGCCTATCTCAACTGTCATGGGGCAAAAGGTGAGGTACACCAGGGACAGGTCATCAAACTATCACCCTGACTAACACAGACAGAACAAACATCTACACCCACACAGGCATACTCCTAAAAAAAAAACTGGTCTGTGGATTCAAACCCAAGACCTTGCATTTTGGCAAAAGTGCCAAACGTTCACAATGTATAACGTACGTGATTTGTTTTTATTCATGTGCAAGCCACATTTTGATGGCACTAATCTCATGAAGCGGATGTCTTTTAACTGCTTTAACTGCATGAATGGTTTCACTGACAACTTGTCTCTGCCAGTTTAAAAGAAAAATGACAATGTAGAACACAGCCAAAATGTTTCCCTTTTTTAATCTAAAGAAGTACGAGTAAATTCAGAATTCAGAATTAATGAACCATCCATTTACAAAACAGACGAGGAAAAGTTTAAAATATCTTAGATTTGTTTCATGTCTTAGTTTTAGAAAATATTGTCATCAATCACAGAAAGGCACTGGCGCACTACTTAGCTTAGCCATCTTAAGAGGTGTGGCATGGCAAGTTATTGGTAACGTCTTCATAAGTAAGGAGGCTATAAAACTCTAACCCTAAGCCACAATGTAAAACAATGAAAGAACTGTTTCCTCTCTGTTTCAATGTTTAGATTTATACTATATACAACACAAAACAAAAAATCCAAACATTTATGCATGAAAACTCACTGAATCTCCCCAAATCTGAGGAGTATATAGGATAGAAAACAGGTGTGCTCAGTCCTTCAGACTGATAAGCTCCATCCTGAGCTATTCTACATGTGCATTGTTTCTAACAAGACCTTCGGTGGCGTTTTAACTAGTAGAAACCATTTAAAAATGACTTTCTGTTACAATAGAGTTCATATTAAGAATGGATAGGCGACTGTTTGTACACACGCCCTTCTAAAGTAGCACAATCAAAGACGACTTCTCTACACTGTGTCAGGGATAGTTTGGTGAGTTGTGCTCCATGTTCCTTCAACACAGAGCCTATTCACTGTCACGGTTGTTCAAGACTGTTTTGCTGTATTACATTGATTTTTTTCACTGCTATTGTGCAGGAGACAGATTCAGCATCTGCCATTGTGGACTTTGTCAAAGCCAAGGCTGCGGCTCAGAGGTTGAGTCAACACGCAGATAAATAGTGGCTAGTTCTGGTTGACAGTGCTATGAAGTATAAAGAATGAAAGTTGTATTCATTTCACCTCATATAGATGAAATGATCACTGTAATAAGTGGGTTTGTGTGTATGTGTGTGCATGTGTAAGTGTGTCATGTCTCCCAGCAGAGCAATTTTCCTGTCTCTTTTTTGTTTGTTCATTTTTTATTTTAAGCAAAAACATTAACAGTTGTACTTACAGAACTGAGCACTGGGGGAAACTGTGTATGAAAATCTTATTATCCATCCAGATAGTTGATGCATGTTGGAGAACATTTAAATATTAACTTAGCAGATGGTAGAAAATCTTACTAGTGATCTATAAGACTGAGCGCACCTCAGTGTCGCCCTTCTTATGTCTCCATGTGAACTCACACATCTAGAAAAACAAGCCAGTATTAAAGATCTAGAAACTCAAAACTGTCATACACAAAGTAAATTTATGTAATTTTGTTAATTTTGACTGCATTTTCTTTTAGTTTTCTAATTATGAGATTAAAAGAAAATTAAAGTAGACTAAAGGTGGTTTAGTTGACTGAAATTTAAAGCGTACAAAGTTTATCAGGTTTTCACCTGTGAGATTTTCTCCACACAGTTTCCAAAGTGTCCCATTTTCCTTGACATCAAATGCGAAAGCTGTAGCATTTCTTGTGGAAAAATCAGATGTGCGCATCTAACCTCACTGCACTCTTTCCAGAATATATTCTTCTCTTTTTTTCCCCCACTTGTTGATAAAAGTGTCATAGTTTCATCATAGTTTTTCTCCTAGTGAATTCGTTTTTATTTACTTATGGTCTTGTTTTTGTCAAAAAAAAAAGGTGTTGACAAAAGCATTGGTCAACAAAATTAACACTGATATTCTCTTTTTCATATTCCCTCTCAGCAAGTTTGCTGCATCTGACTTTATGCATAAAAACCATGACTACAGTGTTTACTTGCTTTTCAAATAATTAATTAATTTATTGCTTAAAATGATGGATTTAGGAGACTCTGTTCTATAGATCTACTGCCATACTTTAGTTTAAAATGTTGTCGTAGCATTTTGGCCAGCTTGTTCCACTGTAAAGTATCACCAGTGTAATGCTTTTCTCAGCATTGCAGTTCAGTTTCAGTCTGCCCAAGTTCACATTTAAAACATCTCTTTTCTCTGCTCATGGAAATCAGTAATCCAGTGTCTTAAATTATTAGAAAATATTTTGTAAGATTAAAAAAACATTTTTACTATACATAAATGTCAACTTTTGAATAGTATGTTCATTCACACTCAGTACTTGGCTAGAGACTCGAATTACTGCATCACTGGCATGGAGATGATCAGCTTGAGGCATTGCTGAGGTCTTATCCAAGTCCAGATTGCTTTGGTAGAAACCTTCAGCTCATTTGTATTTTAGGGACAGATGTTTCTCATCTTCCTCTTCACAATATATCTGTAACGTTCAAGGTTCAGGTTAGGCAAGGTGGCTGACCAAGCTGATCAAGTACAGTAATAATATGGCCAGAAAACCATTTGGTATTAGTTTTGGTTCTGTGGCCAGGTGCTAGGTTCTGCTGGAAAAGAAAATCAGCATCACCATAAAGCTTATCATCGGATGGTTGTGTTGATAGATGGCTGTGTTGACACTGAGGTTGATAAACACAGTGGACCAACTAACCAACACCAGCAAATGACATGGCACCCCAAATCATCACAGACTGCAGAAACTTGTACTGGACTTCAAACATGTTAAATTCTGGGCATCTGCACTCTTCCTCTCGACTATAGGACCCTGAATTTCCAGTTCTTGACAGGAATTGTAGCCCCTTAGCTTGAGATGTGTGATGACGCTTGAGGCACTGATTCAGTTCGTTCCTTGTGAAACTCTCTTGAGTTCTTGAATAGACTTTTCTTGACAATCCTTCCAAGGTTGCAGTCATCCCCATTGTTGCTGTACCTTCTCCTATAACTTTTTTCCCTTTCATTCAACTTTTCATTATTTGCTCTAATACAGCAATCTGTGATCAGGCAGCCTTTTCACCAGTGACCTTGTCCTCTAGCTTACGTTCCTTGCAGAGGATGTCAGTGATCATCATCTAAACACCTGTCAATTAGCAGCCTTCTCCATGATTGTGGTTATGTGTACTGAACTACATGAAGAGATAAATGGCGTTTGTACAGTTTGACTAATAATTTACTCATACTCTGATTTTCATGAGCTGCAAGCTGTAATAATGAAAATGAAAACAAAAAAAGGATTCAGATGTTTCCACTTACCTGTGACGAATAAGACGAATAAGTTGTTTCCATTTCATTAGAGATGCTGAAAAGCAATAAATCATTTTTTAAAAAGTTTATACTACAAAGACAACATCTTTTTTTTAATATCAAACTATGCTTATGCCTTTTCTTTGTAACAAATTTAAGTTCTAATAACAAATTAGTTACATTGGGTATTTACAAATGATATGTATGGAGATATCATATCTGGGTGTATGGTAATTCGGGTGCACTAATGTTACTAGCCAGGTGTACCAGTTGTAATCTTCCAAATCGTGGATATAATTCACAACATACATAAACCAACAATATTACTAACAACACATCTGGTTTTATGATCACTCTACTTGTCTGGCTGGATATGTGGACATAATTAAACGGACAACAGATATAGACTTTATGTTAATAGCTGATGTAAATGTGGTCTTCATATCTATTAATACTTATTTAGGAACAAATACAATGTCAACACATTATTATTATTTTTAGAAATATTGTCATTTAATGGTAAAATCACTGCAGCAGTGGCGTCTGTGATATGACAGTGTCAACCAGATGTAGACACTTAAAAAAAGCAAAAAATCTGACAAGTGTGAGTGCACACAAACTGAGTCACATCCAGAATGTGACCTATGGGTTTAACTAGGTGTTTCTAAAAGATATTTGTGTTTGCTAAAGTTGTTTGTTCACCCACGCTGACAGATGAGCAAGGCAACAATGTTTACACACATTAACTCAAAAGTAAAGGCATCCTGACAATTCCTTTTTATGAAAGGTGAAACTCCGAATTTGAATCACTTGTCAGTGAATGTATTTGTTAAATGTATGTAAGCATAGGCAGATATGAAGTTGGTTTGTTAGGTAGACAAGAAATGTATACATGTTCAGGGTATGAGAGGGTCAGTGAATCCACGGTAATGTGCAAAGCTCTTGACTAGCCCTTCATTTCATTAAATTTTCCTAGGGAAATTTGGAAATTGCTTCAGCAGTTTATTGAAACATGCCAACATTACATAGAAATATGGCATATAAAGCAAAAACATACGTTGTACAGTTCTAAGGACCTGAAGGGCAATATTTGGTATGGCCATCTTTACTGTTAAATGCTGTGTAGTCTCTCTTTCTTGTCTCTTTCAGGCTTTCTTGCATTTCTGCATTCATAATTGCATCGGTTTTAACAAGAACAACAACACTGACAACCTCAGACCATGACAGAGCCTCCACCGTGTTTACAAACACTGTTGTGCCTCTCTCCTGACCTCCTCGATACATACTGATGATCATTTCAACCAAAGATTTAAAATTCAGCGTCATCATCTTAATTTTCAGATCATTTCTTGTGTAATTTGGCATGCCTCAGTCTTTTCTTCCTGTTTCTTTTTTTTAAGAATGGCTTCTTGACAGCCACCCTTCCATTGACACCATTTCTGATGGGCTTCTGAAAACTCAAGACTTTTGGACAATAATTCAATTCAGTTCAGTTCAATTCACTTTTATTTATACAGCGCCAAATCACAACATAAGTCGCCTCACTTTATATTGTAAGGTAGACCCTACAATAACACATACAGAGAAAAACCCAACGATCAAATGACCAAGCACGAGCAAGGCAACAGTGGGAAGGAAAAACTCCCTTTTAATAGGAAGAGAACTCCGGCAGAACCAGGCTCAGGGAGGGGTGGCCATCTGCTGCAACCGGTTGGGGTGAGAGAAGCATGCTGTGGAAGACAGGCAGAGATTAATAACAAGTATGATTGAATGCAGAGAGGTCTATTAACACATGTTGACTGAGAAAGGTGACTGAAGAAGAAATACTCAATGCATCATGGGAATCCCCCAGCAGCCTACACCTATTGCAGCATAACTAAGGGAGTATACAGGGTCACCTGATCCAGCCCTAACTATATGCTTTAGCAAAAAGGAAAGTTTTAAGCCTAATCTTAAAAGTAGCGATAGTGTCTGTCTCCTGAATCCAAACTGGAAGTTAGTTCCATAGAAGAGGGGCATGAAAACTGAAGGCTCTCCCTCCGATTCTACTTTTAAATACTCTAGGAACAACATGCAAGCCTGCAGTGTGAGAGCGAAGTGCTCTATTGGGGTGATATGGTACTATACCCCACAAAGCAAAACTGGTATGGCCTGGATCTGGCCCACACAATGTGCTTACATATGGCCCACATACCACAAAGAATGATGGCCCTTTGGTGGCCCAGATCTGGTTTGCCAGAGGTGGCCCACACATGGGCCAGCACAAGGCCAGTTGCAGACACACTGGTGGTCCTGTGCTAGCCCATATGTGGATTACCTTTTGCAAACCTGATCTGGGCCACCAAAGGGCCATCATTCTTTGCGGTATGTGGGCCATGTGTAAGTTGTCTGCAGCCACGGGCCAGTTGCAGACACACCACTGGCCCTGTGCTGGCCCAGGACAGTTTCAGCTCTGGCCCCAGATGTCAGCCTAATGTGTACTTTAATCAAGCCATGTAATAACAACATGTGCCGGAACATAGTAGTGCAAAAATAAAATGACGAAAATCTGTTCAGACAGTGAATGGACTGATTCTTATATAGCGCTTTTCTACTCTCCCGGATTACTTAAAGTGCTCTATACAACATTCTATATTCACCCAATCGCACACTTTCTCTAAACTGAGTGCTTCCTAACTACATTCACATTCTTGACATGCAGACTGAAGGAGCCCGGGATCGAACCACTAACCTTCCAATCAGTAGGTGACCTGCTCTAACTCTGCTTTACCTCCAGTAAACCCTCACTAGGTTTTGAATAAAGTGTACACTCACAAACCTGTCAAACCTGCATTTGAAACATTGGCTACCATAGTTGTATAGTATTGCAACATGGCATTTGGGTCTTCTAACTAAAATAGGAAAATAGGAACATACATAGTGCCGTCATTGCCAGACCTGGCCCACATCTGGTTGACATGGTCTCTGCATTGACACCAGTCAGTCAGAAGTGCCAGCTTGATGCTGGATCTGGGGAAGACCTGTTTTCTATGAGCCTGGGCCTAGAAGTAATAAATGCATAAACTAGTTTTTCAGCATCACTCTGACACAGGATATTTCTAATTTTAGAAAGGAAGAAAGCAGTCCTCCATATTAGTTTAATATGTGTATTGAAGGACATATCCTGGTCCAAAATGACTCCAAGGTTCCTCACAGTAAAGCCCAAGGTAATGCCATTGAGAGTAAAAATTGTGTTACATACCATATTTCTAAGATTTTCAAGGCCAAGTACAATAAACTCAGTTTTATCTGAATTTAGAAGCAGAAAATTAGAGGTCATCCAGTTCTTCATGTCTTGAAGACATTCTTGTAGTTTAACTAATTGGTGTGTGTTATCTGACTTCATGGATAGATAAAGTTGGGCGTTATTTGTATAGCAGTGAAACTGTATCCTATCTCTCTAACTTCACGTCTCAGAACAGAATCGCCAATTACCGGAGTTTGATCCATGAACAGGTTAGACACATGAACAGGTTGGTGGTGTACCAGAGGCTTCTGTTCAGAAGTACGCTTCGTCCTCACCGTCACCTAACCATCCTGTTTCCCCAGCTGCTAGGGACAGTCTGCTGGGAGACAGCTAGCGGGGCACCAGCTACAGGGACCCTGCTAGCTACGGGTTTTCGAGGGTGCAAAGCCAAGTCTCCAATTAGGTGATCCATGAAAGTGTAGGGGGGACAGGTGAAGAGGCCACGCTGCTAGCAAGTCGGCTATAAGCTAAGTTAAGATAGCAAAACCCTAAAGAAACAGTAAGTGAATACTTTGACTATACATTAGCGAGTGAATACACAGAGCGTGTGCTTTGGATGAAGCACGTGAAGATTACACAATGAAATAAGAAGTTATGTCTAAGTTTTTAATTAAATTGTTACGCAGATAAGATAAGCTACTCAAAAACACCAGTGTGTTGGACCAGGAAGTATTCTACCGCAGAGAGAGCGAACACCAAGTGACAGCGCCACCCCAGGAAAGACCAAATAAGCAAATGCTAAGCAAAGTTAAAAAAAAGAGAAAATATATATATATATATTTTCAAAACTATTTCGCTGTTTCCTCAAAGCAACATCAAAGAGCCAAAGCAGTACATTAGACTGCCTCAAAACCAGTTGTTTTCCTATCTCCACCTCTGAAAATCTATGAAAGTTTCCTGTGGTATCTGGGACAGCATGATGCTACTTGCCGCATAAAGTGAGGCGGCACTGTCACAAATAGCAGCAGTATTTCACACCCTATTTCGAAGTTGTGTTTTGAACTTGGTTTTTACTTGCTTATTTGTTTGCTTATTTGTTTTTTACTCTTTATTCTAGTTGTTGGCCTGGTTCAAACACTAAAAGCTACTTTGTTAGTTTTAGGAAAA
Organism: Aulonocara stuartgranti; assembly: GCF_965226115.1. Classification (NCBI taxonomy): domain Eukaryota; kingdom Metazoa; phylum Chordata; class Actinopteri; order Cichliformes; family Cichlidae; genus Aulonocara; species Aulonocara stuartgranti. The sequence goes on along the minus strand of NC_138944.1, from coordinate 23,968,216 downwards.
TATGTTTTGGGTAAAAAAACAAAAAAAAAACTGCTAATTCACAGCATTAAGCCTGCAATTTGAAAAATGGCACTTACCCTTGGGTTTAAAATGTGGTTCCAAGGGATCCTCTATGAACTTCCATATTTGACAACTTGGGAATGAGAGACCCATCTCACTGTCACCAAAACCCCCCAGTGCATCATGGCACCGATGCCAAAGGACAGCTTGTGCTTAATTTGGAGATGCCAGAAGCTTTGACAAAGCTGCAGTAATTGATACCCTGGGAATGAGAACGGCAGAGGTGGGACCAAGTCATTGTTTTGCAAGTCTCAAGTAAGTCTCAAGTCTTTATCCTCAAGTCTCAAGTCAAGTCTCGAGTAATGTCAGGCAAGTCAGAGTCGAGTCTCAAGTCACTGGTGTAAAAGTCCGAGTCAAGTCACAAGTCTGAAATTTTGAATTTCAAGTCCTTTCGAGTCATTAAAAAAAAACGAAAAAAAGCATGTTGCAGTTATGCTAAATGTAAATATTAGATCATGTAATTTTTAAATCTGTGTTTTTCTCAACACATGACAAAATAGTGAACTTAGAAAATATACACAAATTGTGAAATTGCACCTCTTTAAAATGCAGCTCAATTAAACCTAGCTCCAAGAATTATTTTCACCGACATTTCTGAGATAAGCTGCATGTTATTCTTGGATGCGGTTGTAGGACCGGCTTTAAAATCGCATGACAAAAATATCATACACATTAAAAAAAAACTGCATCACCGTAGCCTGGAAAACATTTGCTAGTTAGATGAAGTCAGCTATCTCATCGTAGCATATTTATATGCATATTTATAATCATACGGTTCTTGGAGTGAGTGCATACACTCATGAAGTTTAGTAACTTCAGGTCACTGCAACAAGCCCAGGTACAGTTTACCGCCAGATGGCTACAGGACCTTGAAATGCACCGTGTAGAACGAAAGACCATCGTATGTATCATAAGTTTACCAGTCTCACAAATCGTCTTCATAAATACACATTCGTTAACCGTTTATTAATAGGACCTTTGAGCTCAACGATAATTAATTAGTAGTGGAAATAATTTCTGGTACGCGTTACAGAAATGTAGCAGTGACAATAATACTGTATGCTGTAATCGTACTGGGCAATTAGTGATACAAAAAACCTGTTTTATCCTGTGAATAAAAGCATATGTTTTTGTCAATGTACCATAATAACAGAAGCGAAACGCAATATTGTGTCAGGACAATTCACTATTTATGCACAATAAACAAAGGAGCATAGCGCGACAATTTCTGTTCAGCGCCAGACTTGCTTGTAACCTATATCACCAATTATATTATGAAAATGACGTATTAACTACAACAGCAGACTGACCTTTGTGGAAATGCTTGGAGCAGACTAACCTGTGAGCTGGAGTGTTCTGGGACGTTATATTTGATCTTTGAATGGCTGCAATCCAGGCCATCCGTCGCCTGTTTGTCACTTCGGAAACATGGCTCGAACAATTTCTCTTAAACGTCGTAATCCGATAACAACCGATCTCTTTACCCGTCGGCTTCCCGTGGCTGTCATGCGACCGGCTATTGCAGTTAATAATACAACAGCTTCTTGACATTTTTGTGTTTCTTTTTATCGCTGTGTGACTGATTTCAATTGAAAGCCTGCACGCGCTAGTACCTCTTGCCACGAGTTCCCAGAATCCTTTGCGGTTCTACCCGTGAATGACGTCACATTTTCAATCTCTATATAATATGCGTGTTAAATTTTATATTTGGGGTAAAATATCAAGTCTTTTCAAGTAAACCGGTTCAAGTCCAATTCAAGTCCCAAGTCATTGGTGTAAAAGTCCAAGTCAAGTCACAAGTCTTAGAACATTTTTTCAAGTCAAGTCTAAAGTCATAAAATTAATGACTCGAGTCTGACTCGAGTCCAAGTCATGTGACTCGAGTCCACACCTCTGGAGAACGGGCTGGTTGGAGTGGGTTAACACTGGCACTGTTCTGTAGCTATGCAGTCTCATATGCAGCTGCATGTGATGAACTACGTGTTGTAGCACTTTACGCTCATAACTATTGGTAAAGTATTCTGCAAGTTGTGTTCCTGTGGTTCCTGCCATTTTTAAGAAAGTTCTAAGCTCTAGCTCTAAAGATCTACAGCGTTGACCCCAAATTTTCATTCATGTAGGCTACATGAAGATATTCCTTTCCTCAGGTCTAAGCTGCGTTTTGTGTGGGAGTGATTGTGTGTAGATGCCATCACCTGTAGTAGACCGTGTGCTGGGAGTTTCTTTTCAGCACAATGAGGTGCGCTCTATACACTCCAATTAGCAGGTAATTGCAATGGGAGGTGGAATCGCTCAAATGCAACCCAAGGAAGCAGCGTAAAACAGTTAAATCACAGCAGAAGGCTAATGTGCAAAAGGTGAGGGCATCATATATTAAAGACTGCAGGAGGAAGTGAGGCTGCTTTCTGAATAAATGCTGCCAAGGTTGCTGCTACACTCTGGTGCATCACTGCCAAACCCATAATCTCCCACTGTTTATTTTCCCAAGTTGCTCTAGCCCTCTTTTTCTCTTAGTCTCTCTTCACTCTCTTTCCATCTGTGTCTGCGTCTTCATGCTTTGAAGGCCTCAAAGGAATGCTGTTTACCTTAACAGTCTGTGGGAGCCCATCAGAAACACCTCCAGAAGTTACAGTCAAGCTCCTCCCTCTTTCTGGTCAGACATTTTATTTCATCGGAGAAACAGTTGTGGCTCTGCTGTGGTTTTTCCTCACTTGCACACAAACATCATTACACCCTGAAAGCCTTTTGAGCCATCTAAAGCAAAACAGAAGTATAGAGCGTGTTTGAATTAACAAGCTCGGGTATGACGCAGTTACTCGCTTCCTATCATTATGTAGATCATTCCATGTCCACCAAAGCTTAATAATTTTCCTTTCTTGTGAAATATGTTTTGTTTGCATCATTTTTTTCTAATCTCGCGAGGCAAGAAAAGGAGGATGAATATGAGCGGGGTTCCTGTATGATCACTGCCTTTCCCCCCCCCCTCACAGATGTGAGCACGGAGCTCAGATCACATTGAAACGGATGAATCAATGGATACACACCATCAATCCTCAAACACCCATGTCTTACAACTTCACTCCTCCGTGATTCTGTTCCCATCGACCAAATGCAGGCTACATTTAAATCAGGGGGTCATGGTTATTAATTACTCCTCTGAGTTCAGTGGAAAGCTCAAGGAAACAGGGGGAGGAGCAGATGCATGGGAAGCAATGCCAGCAGCACACAGATAGGAACAAAGGCCTGCCACGAAGGTTCATGCCTCCCACTGCTAGAGACCCATACACTGCCGTGGCTCTGCAGACTGAGAGGTTAAGACCACCTAGGCAGATTTCCCTTGGGGGCTATTATCGCCAGGAAGATGAAATGATTTTCAGAGAGAGGAGCTTCCACACACAGATGCACAGTTTCTGATACCGATCTCACTTCAAGAGAGGTTCTTCTTCTTCTTCTTCTTCTTCTTCTTCTTCTTCTTCTTTAAAGTAACTGTCAATCAAGTCTCATGTCTAAGAACAAAAGCTCTGATTGATCATTATTTTAGGCAAATGTCAAGACAAATTTATTCAGGATTTATCCTTTGCAAAAAAACCCCCAAAACTGTAAAATGCATTTTGTAGTCTCAAAACAGCATGTGGTACAGGGCGGTGTGAAAAGGACACCGCGCTACAGTGATCAAAACAAGAAAAAGAAAAACGATTTATAGAAATTGCATAAAACACACATTACGATGAATATGAAGGAGGCTGTGGAAATCTTTTCTTTAATTTTTTCGGTTGTATCTATCACGGGGCTACACAAAGCCAGGCAGACCTTCAATGGTAGGGATCTATAAGTAAGCAAAGTGGGAAAAGAAATATAACAGCTGGTGTGATTTTTTTGTTGTGTGTGTTATGTCTCCAGTTTGAATTTGAAGTAATCATTTTTAAAGATTTTTGTGTTTTCTTCATTTACATAAGTTTAAAACTAATGTTACATGCAGAGTGTATTTGAGCATTTACACGGATTCATGATGATCTGTCTGTGAAGAACTCTGAAGCATTCATTTCCTTGGATTTCATTTCATGATTGCAAAGCCTTTACATGCTGCACAACATTTACATAACATAACATCATGGCCACCTGCCTAGCATTGTGCTGGTTCCTATTTTTCCTGACCCATTGAGGCATGGACTCTACTAGACCCCCGAAGGTGTGCTGTGGTATCTGTAACAAGATCAACCAACAGATGCCTGATTGGATTGAGATTTGGGAAACTTGGAGGCCAAGTCAACACCTGGAACTTGTTGTTGTGCTCCTCAAACCATTTCTAAATCATTTTTTGCTTCGTGCCAGGGTTCATTATCTTGATGCTAACTGCTGCATCGTCTGTTCGATCGGACCATACAGGCCAGCTTCGCTGTCCATGTGTGTCAGTGAATCTTGGTTGTCCATGACCCTGTCACTGGTTTGCCAGTGTTCTTTCCTTGGATCACTTCTGCTAAATACTGATCACTGCAGACCAGGAACACGTAACAAGATCTCCAGTTCTGGAGAGACCCAGTCATCCAGCCATCACAATTTGGCCCTTGACAACTCAAATCCTTGACTTCACCTGTCAGTGGGCGTAATGTTTGTGTATATGAGCAAACATCTGAGTTTATTAATTTGTTGTGCAATAATAACTGACAGAGCAAACGCAGTGGTCAAATTTTTTTTTTCTATTTAGAGATGGAAAAGAGTGAACAACGTATAAAAGTAGCCTCAGCTTAAAGATGACAGTTGAGTGTGAGACTGTTGATACTAAACTTCACTACTCCAGACCCAAACAAACCAATCTCTGACTTCCTAATCACATATACACGCACACTTAACCACACATATTAACACTTTTGTTGATACACCTACCAATTTTCCTAAACATGCCCATGCACCACTGCTTCTACTCACTGCTGGGACATAATAAGTTTAATACAGTGCTCTGAGGAAGACAATCTCTTGCTTATGCTCCTTATTTACATTCTCTGTCTTCTTTCTCCTAACTCATCACATCAGCTGACTGAGAGTGCACTTTCCTCAGTTAAACCAATCAAATTTTGCCTTAACCTCTGACTGGGAGCCAGTAATTTTACAGCTCTCAGTTTTTTTAATGGTCTCTCTGCTGCTGTCAGCTGTTATTTCAGTGTAAGATCGATTCATCCCTCCTCTGTCACTTTTACCTCCAGTTTTTCACACACATGATGCCAAGTTCATAGGTAGTATATACGGTTCTATGTCAGATTAATCCTTCAGGTCTTTCAGCATTGCTCCTTTCCCCCACACCACCAGCGCTGAGTGACTTCATCGGTGCATGACTGTATAGCTTGTGGCATAACAACCCCCTTAAAATGATGATGTCACAATAGGATTTTAATATTACAGCTCTCATAACTGTGCACATCATGCCAAGGCTGTTTTCCTCCTCTAAGTCTGTCGGGAAAGCTCTGGTACACATCCTGAGTTATTCCAAACAAATCATTGTGCCCATTATGACTGACTAGCAATGACTTCACAGAGGTGAAGGGTTAAAGGTGAAGGTGAAGGTTTGTCAGGTCAGACCTTTTTTAGGCACAAAGGGTTTCTTGTAGACAGAGAGGTTTGTCAGGTACAAAACAAAAACAAAGGAAAGACTTACACCCAAATCAGTTGTTACGTCATGGAGCTTCATCAGTAAATTTGAGGTGAGGTGCATTTATCGTTATAGTTTGTGTTGTATATTCACTGCATTTTACCATTAAACTACAGTAAAACACAAATCTTTACCTTTTTCCTGATCAGTACTTTAAAATGTTGGAATACTCTTAAAGGATTATGTTTGAATTTGAAGAAATGACTTTTATAATCCAAATATCATTTCTGAACAAAGTTTAAAAGATGTTTACATAAAATTGTACAACCCTTATCACAGAAGTTTGCGCTTCTTCCTCGTCCTCTCTATTGCCACCTCTAAACACAGTCATCAAAGCGTCGCCTTTAGCAGCCCATAGGCCTGCGCCGCACAGCTCACCTGGAAGATTATGGCTTAGAAATGTGTCAGTGCAGCTGTCACTGTGTTTACTCACACATAAGCGTGCTTTAAAAGTAGAAGCGACGCAGGGACTGTGTATTCCTCTGCGACATAATGCCATTTTGCAGCGGAGTCGAAATGATTGATCGTCTCACCGATTGACAGAAAATCAGCTTGTAGAAACTCAGATAATGAATCGTATCAACAAAAACACGAGAAAGTTGGTGGTTTGTTTTTCCATTTTTTTGTCTCAAGTATCAACATTTGTTGTTTTGTTTTTTCTAATGACTGTAAATTGAATATATTTGGGGTTTGGGATCTTTAGTGAAACAAAACAAGAAATAGATGCTGTCACATCAGTCTCTGAATTTCTGATGATTAACTCAGGAAATGTCGTGCAACTTAAGAGAACATGAAAAATGGTAAGATTTGGGCCCTATTATGAATTAAATGATTATTGTTATGATTGCCATATTCTATACTGAGCTGAAAAACTAAGGAAATTTGTGTTCAGTAGATTATTTCTTTGTTGTAACAAAGCTTCTTGGTACTAAATAATGTATTCATAAGATTGTATATAAAATTTTTATTTATGTTTGTTTAAGTGTAACACTGAGGTCTTTGGGAGCACTGCAATTTCAAATTCCTGTGTTTGATCTCTACATATTGTTTTTGACAATAAAGTTGACTTTGATATTATACTGTTGGTAAACCTGTTTATTTCCCCTTAAATGCTCAACCCGAAAATGCATTTTCGGGTTGAGCAGCAGGGGTGAGTATGTTGCTTGCACCATGAAATACTTGCCAGGAAACCTGCCATGAATGCGCTTTATCATCAGACCTATTTGCTCTGGTGTTGGCAACATGTCCGCTGGAACCTGAACATGTGGAGGAACATTATGTTAAGCGATGAGCCCAGAGACTACCTCAAGTTTGGGAGTGGAGATTACAGGTGACTGCCTGCATTCCTGAACTCAACCCCACTGACCTCTTGTTGGATCAGCCTGGGTGTGCAGTTCGAGCACAATTTACCAAAAAAAACCAAAAAACCCCCACACTGGCTAATTTTTGCTACAAATTCTGGTGAATGTGATGTCATCCAACAGCAGTGTGTGACCAAGCTGGTGACCAGTATGGGGAGGAGGAGCCAGGCTGTGTACGGTTCTTCCACATGCTGCTGAGGCTCCTGCTTGTTAAATGAATAAATTGTTAAATTCCTAATATGCTTCTGTTTCTTCAGACTTCAATCATCCAATCCAATAAAATAAAACAAAAGTCGATAGCAAAATAAGCTGTTTAGTACTGGCAGAGATGATCTGGCAAGTTTGTCATGAGCGTAACCCACAAATGCATTTTCCTTACAAAAAATCAACCAAACACAAATTTCCTAATTTTTGGTGATAAGTTTATATCTTATTCACCTTCTGTTTTATTGAAACAGTAAAGACAAACATTGTGTATTGTATTTGTTTTTTCTCTATAATGCAAAGTACCGTAAAACCAAGAATGGGATTAAAAAGGTGAAGGTCCCATCATAACCTGATCGGACGGGACTGCCACACACTGGGACTCATGGTGTAAAATGCACCAGGCAAGATCCTTTTGTCAACGGGAAGTGTGTAGGCATGGGTGGTGAGCAGGCAGGACTTACAATGTGATGAATCCTCGAGGTCTTGGTAATTATGGCGGTCGATGGACGGGGGGAGGGTTGGTGGAGGCATTTTATCTTAATCACAGCTCAGCTCCATTCAAATTAATTTGACAAGTTACCCCAACTCTTATTAAAAGACGCGTCCCCCCCCCCCCCCCCCCCCCCTCTAAATGTGACATTATTAAAGAAGTATATTAAAAATATTTTTGTCAAAATAAAGGGGTGAAAGAGGACACCACGAGGGTTGAAGACGCAGAAATTTGCCGTAGATATTTTCTCCCTGTAGGGCGCCCTGAGCCATCCATCCCTCCCACCTCCCGAGTGTTTCTATAGTAATTTCCAGCCAATGATCAGTAGGTGTCCACATCCCTGCTTCCTCACCTCAGCACCAATCAGCCACACACAGCGACAGGAGACACGGGCTGAACTGAGACCAGGCAGACACACACAATACAGCCTCCGGATCAAGAAGAGAGGAAACACCTAACCACCTCTGCGATTTCCGCTTCCCCCTTCTCTCTCTTTTTCGTCCGACACCTTTTGGCTTATTTATGCACTTTTCAACCTTCCCCCCCCCTAGCGTGTCCAGAAAGTCGATAAAAATGATCCTTTTGTTTTGAGCGTTCTCAGCACACACACATACATACACACACACACACACACAGTCTCCCTGTTCTCCTCCGGCAGCCTATGTTTGTGCGTCTTCTCGCATCTTTGCATTATTTCCCCCCCGCGTATCCCTTCGCAGTGATGTGCCGTTACACGGTCTCCGGCTGGTAGCATCTTGGGAGCTCTTCTCAACAGGAACCTGGTAGGTGATGCTCTCTCCCTCTCTCCCTTCTTCTCTCTCTCTCGCTCTCTCTCTCTCAAGCTTTCCCTCTCGCTCCGAGTGTTTGTCCATCCTTATTTTGGCGTCCGGTTGCATGTGTTTTACCCTCCCGTTTTGCTGTCCCGATTTGTGTCCGTGTGGCTGCCAAGTGATCCGGCCAGTGTCAGATTATTTTTATGGGGCTTTTATTCGCACTGTTACACCGCACTCCCTCTCCGGATTATCTATGCATGACCTTTGATCTGGATGTCTAGCTCAGACCAGGCTGGGTGTAATTAATGGCATCATTGTGCAGCACAGCAGAGGTACAGCTGCTGATCACCGGACGTGTTTTGTTTATTTATTTATTTACTTTTCTTTCTTCGGTCTCCCTTTCGCACTCTCCACCTTTCTCTGGTTATCTTTCTCCTCTCCCCCTCTTTCTCTCTCTGTCTCTCCAGCTTCGAGTATTGAACATTTCTGTCTCTCTAAACTTTGTTTACAGGCTGAAAATCAATGTCCGTGACTTGATTGCCTTTGGGCTGCGTATTTCGCTCCAGGGGTGAATTGATTAAGTAATAATGACCCTGAGGAGGGCTGATCATTAAGCCAAGGAGGTTTTGTTTACGGGTGGCTGGTGGTTGTTTCAGATGCCACACTGACATTGAACTTCCAGATTTGGAGACTATGGTGGAGAAAACTCGTCTTCTCACATTTGCTTTGTGAAAATTAAAAGTGTAAAGTGTACCGAGACCTCAAGAATTGCTGGAAAGAGAGAAAAAAATATATCTATATAAAACCGTATGGAACATTATTTAGATTTTATTCTCCTGATAATCTGGTGTCAGGTTAACGGGACAAATGCTTGACTCTTTGGGCATGTTTAGTAGTGGATACACTTTAGTATATTGAGGACTTTGATAATGCCACCCAGTGTGATACCTCTTGTTCTGTGTGTGCATATTTATAATTCATTCTTTTCAAGACAGCTGCTGGGTAGCACCATGGAAGTGATTTGAAATGCTTTAGTGTTCTAGCAATGGATCAGCTTTGGCAATTAAGAGAGAAAGCCCAGAAAAAGGTAATGGAAGTAGGGGAGATGTGTCTAATGGGCTTTTATCTGTGGAAACCAAATCCAGACAGACTGGGGGAGAGAGAGAGTGAGAGAGGAAATGGAGCACCCGCACCCCCCACAAACACACACACACATGGACACACACATGCATGCGTCCCGTCCTGAGGCAGCTGACACTGTAGTTGGTCTGGTCCATGATCTGGTTGGAAATTCACCAGTGGCTATCACTGAGCGCTGTCACAGAGTAAATGTAATCGAGCTGGCCATGAATGAATACCACTTGCTGCTCAGGCTGGTCAGAGTCTTGTTTACAGGGATGGGCCAGCTTTGCAATTACGGTTACTACAGGCGAAAATCAAGAGATTTGAAAATGTTTAACTCTGTAAATCCTCACATCCAAGCCAGATTATTTTTAAGAACCTCCTGCAGGAATTTTGTGCACGTCTTCACATGACATGAGGCTCTCTTCTAACTTTCCCAAAATAATATGATTTTGGATAGAATATTTAAATTTTCACGTTTTTATTAAATGCACTACTGCATATCCAGATGTTTGTGTTTATTCTGTGAAGCAGCAGATTGAGTTTTCTTGAAAATAAGTAAGAAGACCCTGGCAAGAGAATCTTTTAAAATAAACATGCAAAAATTTTTCTCTCAATAATAATAATGACATGTTGGTCTGTCACAGCCATCACGTTATTGTCACTTGATGACTTTTTGTGATTATACTGTCAGAGTATAAACACTGTGCCAGAGGATTCTTCACAATATCAGCCTCTCTTTTTCAGAGAAAAGTTGAAATTGAGAAGTGGAAAGTGATCAGGATGAAAGTATTTGTCTCTTTCGTGTGTAACTGTTGTTTTCTTCTCATTTGTTTTGTTTTCTTTTTCTTTTTAGCTCTGGAGGAGACAAACCAGGATGGTAACTCGTTGTTCGTAACCAGCTTCACTTTGACGAAGGCCGCTGTAACCTCAATCTCTTCTCCTAAACACTGACTAGCGTTCCTCAGCCATGTCTAACATAAACAATGCACTTTGCATTGAAAATGGACAGAATGCAGATGTGTCTCTGCTACAAAAGGATAATCTTCAGGATGGTGGATTAAGTCAGCTTTTGGATTATAATGCAGAAATGGAAAGGTACAGGTCTTTTGCAAACTTTTATAAAACCAATGGGGCATTTCCACAGACTGCTAAGATTGCCCGCATCACGACGCCCATTTTTCCCAGTGCTAGAATTGGTATGTCCCCTTGGAACTGTGATAACGCCATGCTCTGGGGAAGGAAATCAGCGGCAATAAACCCTAATAGGACCAGCATGCATAGAAATGACTCCCAGAGGCCGGGGAAGCCTGGCGTGCCGCCAGAGACGCTGCAAATGGCAAATAATAATTTCCTCTCTACCTTATCCCCCGAACACTGCAGACCTTTAGCAGGAGAATGCATGAACAAGCTGAAATGCGGCGCTGCTGAAGCAGAGATAATGAATCTCCCAGAACGCGTTGGAACTTTTTCCGCTATTCCGGCTTTAGGGGGCATCTCATTACCTCCCGGGGTCATCGTCATGACAGCCCTTCACTCCCCCGCAGCCTCAGCAGCCGTTACAGACAGTGCGTTTCAAATTGCCAATCTGGCAGACTGCCCACAGAATAATTCCTCAGCATCCAGTGGAAACCCAGCAAAGAAGAAAAGGAAAAGGTGTGGGGTCTGTGCACCCTGCAGGCGGCTAATCAACTGTGGTGTCTGCAGCAGTTGTCGGAACCGCAAAACGGGCCACCAGATCTGCAAATTTAGGAAATGTGAGGAGCTGAAAAAGAAGCCAGGCTCATCGCTGGAGGTGAGAACCGGGGCTCTGCTTCCCCTTCTTTTGTTATTATCCCCTTGCACTCCAAAGCATTAACCTTTTCATCCAGTCACGTTCTAAGCCCTTGAAAATTGTTTCCATGCCCACCCATGCCTGAACATCCCCCCGGTTTCTCAAATCTGCCTACCCGCCTAGCCTAATTGGCAGTAATTAGGGGTGTTTGTGCGGAGCGCAAGCTGAGCTTGGCTCAGACACCCCTAATTGCTGCCAGTCAGGCTGGGGCTGGAACGCATCCGAACAACCCCGAGCTTGGCTCAGCTCCAAGCAGGGCTGGGAAATGGTTTTCAGCAGAGAGCCATCTCTCTGCACCCGGTCATTTTAACCAATTATGGAAACCGTCTCTGGATGGGGAGAATCAATATCTCACAAAGCCTCAGCCTCCGACCACCAAGAGATGGCGAGAGTGATGGCAGAGCTGCTGATGGCGTTTCTCAAAACATCCCCCAAGTTTTATTTGGGGAGGGGAATAAAGCACCCAGACGGATCCCTTCACACTTATCCTGTATGAATTGATTGTGCATATCACAGTGGGGTGGAGATAAAGTCATTTTACATTATATGTACGCCATTATGGGCAATTATGCATCAGTCTGGGGCATGATGCATAAAAAAATAATAATAATCTGGTCCACTTAGGAAAGGGAAAAACATATTAGGAATCGGCTTAACTGAGAGCTAGCAAGAGGCTTCATTAGGACACAGGGCTGAATTGTTTTTAAAGATTTGTTTTAATTGATCTATTTACCTGCTGACATTTGATTATCAGGTGCAAAGGCGGAATACGAATGTTGAGTTGCAAATATGGTTCTGATTATCCTGAGGTTATGACTTAACATGCGCCTGGATGAGTTTCCACCAAATGCAGCCCGAGTGCCAGATAATTTGTTCTCTAATCAGGAGATTACACAGGGAGGATAACAAGGTTAATTCTGAAATATTACCTAATCTTTGAGGAAAAACACCATATATGGATGTATGCTTTGCTAAATCTGAAGTCAAGTCAAGACATCCGTTTGTCTGATTCTTGTTTGGTTCTCACACGTGTTCAGTAATACAATGTTGACTCCACCAATGCCCAAGTCTGTGATGTAACGTTTTGTTATTTATCATAAATGTCACTTTTGTTTGCCACATAGAGATTTTCCATCAATTCAGTCACAGCCTGGCAACATTAGCACCTTGTAATCAATTTCTCCAGTCCAGAACCTCCAAAGCTTTGCTTCTTGGTCAACGACACAGTAATCTACATGTCTGTTTTACTCAACTTAATCCCTTAAACTGATCAGCTGTTACACGCAAGCTCTGAAGGCACACCATCAAAGTTTATTGTTTAAATTCTGCATTATTTCAGAAGTTATAAATTTATTGCATGGCATGTGTACGAAGTGCATGTTTGTGCATTCACCCTTTCTCACCGTTTTCTTTTAGAAAACAGGGTGAACGAATCTCTCAGTGAAGTGGGAGGATTTCAACCTTTTTGGAAGAGAAATCAAGATTTCAATAAATAAATAAATACATCCATAACAATAGTGGGTGTCTATGAACTGAGATGGTTTGCTCTCAGGCAAGTAGAAATATTGTCACAGTGGGGATAAAGACAATGATTTTAAAGGACAGACATTACAAATATAAAAAGCGACTGTTTAGCAAAGAGACTTTCGAGGCTTGCATTTTAAATATTTTTAAATGTTTGGTGGCGTCATGCAGAATCAAATGTGTCAGGTTTGGATGTTTCTCTTAAAACATGCTGAAGCTTAGATTTAGAAAACAGTAGTGGGATCATACTGCACGCATGACTTGTCATACAGTGTACAAGACTCTGCTATTAAGGGGCAAAAAAATTAAGGTTTAAGAGTTTAATTAAATGGGCCATTAAGGAGGTTATTGAGTATGAGCTGGATGTGGATATTGCCGAGGTGTCAGTCTGAAGCTCATCGGATGCTGACTCTATAGATGATGTACTAACAGGTGTTCCAAACAGGTGTCCAGGAAGCTGGGCCCGAGCTCATAATCCATGGGTAGCATCACTTTTTGGAAAACATCCATTTGCAAAGAAGGTTAGAATTACCGAGGGTGTGAAGCCCCCCAAACAAATCCTAACTTGGATTTAAAAGCTTTTTCTCTTAGTTCAGTAATTCCTAGTATGGACTTCTCCAGCGCTAATTGTTATTTTTGACTCTGGAACTGTAATTACAGGTGCGCCTTCTGCAGTGTAAATGGGCTTGCATTTAAAGGCATCTCAGAGGTGTGAAGTTGTGCAGTTTTATGTACGTTGGCACTGAGTGGGTGTCTTTTCGCCTTGTTGACGACGCTCGGGGTTCGTTGGGATTTTATTAAAAAGTGTGAGGAGTCAAATGGTGCACGCAATATGCGCAGCATCACATGTTGTAACACGTAGTTGCACTCTGCGTGTCACCTTTTCTTCTTCTTCCTCTTTTTCTCTCGCACACACAAGATGTACGCAAACACACACGCACACACAATCTAGCATCTAACTACGCAGTCACAAACGCACACACTGAACATGAGCCAAGTCTACCTTTTGCCTTGGAAGAGACGATAAGCTACTGGCAGCCAGTTAGATTTGGCTGTCAGTGTTTTCCACATGGGAATCACCCTGAACTAATTATATCTTAAGCAGCGGTGGAAATGCAAATCAGAATTTTACTCACACCCCTGAAATCGGAGAGCCAATTTAATCTAATACCCCCTTTAATTTAGCGCGCTAATGCAAGGCCCTAGAGAATTGCCCTCTGTCACCGCTGTGCTGTTCTGCAGCAGATTCTGCTCTCTGTCTGCTCCGTCTCTGTGCTGCTCTCAGGCTCCAGGATGGATTAGTCTGGCAGAGGAATCTCATCTAACCTAACATTTCCTGAGCAGTTACCTTTGCATAGCTTTAGCTCAGATGGCTCAGAGGTCCTTCATTAACTTTCAAATGCTATACTTGTATGAGGGTAAGCTGCATCTTCACCTCTGTTTACCTCACCTGTCTGCCTCACTCCAGCTCTTATTTCTGCATAGTCTTATTTTAAATTTCTTAATGTTTGCCAGTGAAGATACAGTACAAACTGTGCTGCACCGAACAAAACAATTAAAGTACGTAAAAATGTATACGTATGTATCAATTTCACTCTTTGTAGTTATGCTTACTCCCCACCCCCCCAAATACAGCGTTTGGCCTTGTGGTGAACATAGCCTCATCTTTCTGCTAATAGTTCTCAAAATTACCATTATGTTACCAGGATGCTGCTATGACTCACCTGCTTAGACTGTCAACCCAAACCAAAGGTGCTGCAGAGGCGCGGGTGTCAAATAAAGGCCAAAATCACATCTTATATTACTTACTACTAGAATATTATGTTTACACATATGTTGTGTATATTTTGGTGTTTTCTGTTTGCTTTCCATTTATTTTAACCCTTCGGGTTTATGTCAGAGCACTGAGCCCATGTTTGAGAAATATTATCTCTAAGGTGGCGTACAACAAGTGGTTCAAAGATCTAAATACATTCAGTTTATTGGGAATCGTTGGTGCTTCTGTTCACGATCATGTGGATGTTCATAAACAATTCTGCGTGTGAACTGAATGTGTCTCAGAAAAGCTTTAAAACATTTATTTTTCTGAGAAATCTTTGGACTCTGTCCTTACACTTTATAATTTATCAGTTCAGTTGTCATAGATTTTATTATACATAGCATGGCACTAGACGGTGAAGCAATCCAGGCTGAATCCTGACCATCCTGACCAGTTCCTGCGAGATATTCTAGCTATGCTACAAATTCAGCTGTTGAATTTTACATAATTGTTGACACTGCATTTATAATGTATGTTTTTTTCCCGATGACTCTCACTATTAAAGACTGTAAATCGGTGATTTAATGCCTACCATGCCTTCTGCAAATATATAATTCAACAGAAACTTCCTTTTAATTCCAAATGGAAGTTCAGCTTATTGTGAAGCAGGAAGTATACCGGCAGGAACAATTTTACTTAAAGAGTGCTTCTGTAGGTTTTGTTTTTTACATTAATAAAATAGTAATGACAAAGAAATCTACTTGAAATAACATCCTGAGAGGCTGCTATTTTAATAACACTGGAGAAAAAAAAGCAGGAAAGGACAAAGCCAAGTCCCGCTGAACAGATTCCTCTTTCAATTAACAAATGTCAAAGGGCAGCATCAAGTCATGTGCAGGAAAACAGCATCCCAGCGTACAGAGATGTTCGCTCGCTCCCTCGCTCCCTCCCTCCTTCTGTTCTTTGTGCTGTGTTGATACGACTACATGAAATGGGTGAGATGAAAAGGTGGCATGGCTGCCTGGAAACCTTTACTATTGTGATAAAAGACAAGGCCCGAAATGGTAGGAAGCAGGACCTTGAGTAAAATAGCTTGGATTCAGCCCCTTAATGAGAGTGCGGGAGCCAAATAAGCAACGGTAGCCAGGTCTAATTTGTTTTAGGTGTGCTCAGAATAGATAAGGACAAATCTGTGGCCTTCACCCCCCTCCCACCAACCTTTGCCTCCCTGGAGATAACACCGAGTGCTTCCAGTCAATCTCCATGGGCAAAGGAAAGGAGGGAATGAAATTTAAAAAAAAAAAAAAAAGCATAGAAAGAAAAAGCCCGAGGGACGCGCAGCCTTTAGATCTGCAGATCTCTAACTTACTGGATTTATTCAAGCTTTAAAACTGCAGATTAATTTGGTCGCAGAGGTCTAAGGGGGGGGGGGGGGGGGGGGGTGCGAAAGAAAAAAAAGGGAAGGAAAAATGAGACCGTACGCTGCTGCGCATCTCCACCTAAAGGGCAACAGTAAGCTCCTGTCAAGACTATGGGATTTTGCCATCTGAACCACAACGCAGACCGCTTAATTATACACATCTTTCCTGCAAGGTACCCTCAGCTACTTAAGAGCCCGGGCCCCTTTAGTCATTGTCATGCCCTTTTTCCCCAAGATTGGTTGTGCCATGTGGCTTTTCTGTCAGCTTCCATTTGCAGAGAGTAGCTGTCCTCCTCAGGTCTTCGCTGCGTGCGGAAAGGCACAACCGCACAAGACTGTTAAAGAATTCATCGCCGCTGCCACTGTCACCAATTAAGGCCAAAGCGTAATTGGAGGCATCCGGACGATGCCCTTACATTATGTGGTCTGTCGCCTCCTCTGCCCCTGCTTGATTTAACATCCCTAGTTCGGCGGTAAAAGAGAAGTCGTTGTCATTGTCTTTATTATAGTGAGAGGAGAGCGAGCGAAAGAGAGAGAGAGAGGGAGACGAGGATGGGGGTAAAACAGCAGCTCAGCAGAGGGTGGACAGCGTGAAAGAGCAGGTGCTGGAGGACGTTAATGTGTGGCACTTTAAATTTTAAACAGATGAGAATACATTATTGATGATGACTCTAGCTGAGAAGTTAAAAGGTATCTCGTCATTACTGAGAGCGTGTACCAAAAAGTGTGAGAGAAAAAGTCTTCAGTAATTGCATCAGGGGACTTCACTGAGCAGAGAGCAACAACGTGTTATTATGATGCCGTGTTCTTGACTTTTTTTCTTTTTTTTTTTGCATAATGCCCTGATTCAGTGGATAAAATGAATGATTAGACATGCTGTTCCTCTGTTCCAGTGAGCTATTCCTCAATACCTATAACCAGCTTCTTTGTGGTTATATCAAACATGTAATAGGTAGCTGTATTATTACATTGTCCTTATAAGGAGAGTGAACTACACAGGAAAATGATCATTTGTGGACTGGAACAGAAGTTCTAACTTAGTGGCTACCGTCTGACAAAAAACAAACCTCACCACATTTAATCACTTTAATCACTCGCCTATACTCTTCATTTTATTTCATTCATTAAACATTTCAGTCGTAGTGCAGTTCTGGCCAATGTCACGGTTTCATACTGACTTTGACCTTTTTGTCATTTAAATCCAAATTAAGCACCTTGAAATAAATCTAAGTCAAAGCTAGCAATTTAAACAATTGCTGCTCTTCTCCCTGTACACCAACTGCTGCACCTCCACCCACCAGTCTGTCAAGCTAATCAAGTTTGCAGATGACACCACCGTTATTGGACTCATCTCGGACGGGGACGAGTCTGCCTACAGGAGGGAGGTTGAACGTCTGGTGTCCTGGTGCAGCCACAACAACCTGGTGCTGAATGCCCAGAAGACAGTGGAGATTATTGTGGACTTCAGGAAGCACACAGCCCCACTCCCCCCCATCATCCTGACTGACACCCCCATCACCTCTGTGGACTCATTCCGCTTCCTGGGTACCACCATCACCCAGGACCTGAAGTGGGAGCCCACCATCACCTCCGTCATCAAGAAAGCCCAGCAGAGGATGTACTTCCTGAGGCAGCTGAAGAAATTCAACCTGCCAACACGGACGATGATGCAATTCTACACCGCAATAATCGAGTCCATCCTCACCTCCTCCATCACCGTGTGGTACGCTGGAGCCACTATCAGGGACAAACAGAGACTGCAGCGTGTTGTGCGCTCTGCTGAGAAGGTGATTGGCTGCAGACTCCCATCTTTGCAGGACCTGTACACCTCCAGGACATTGCGGCATGCAGCTCGGATCTCAGCTGACCCTTCTCACCCTGGACACAGTCTGTTTGACCTGCTCCCCTCAGGCAGGAGGCTCCGGTCCATTCGCACCAGAACCTCTCGCCATAAGAACAGTTTCTTCCCCTCTGCTGTTGGACACATGAACAATAACCATATGACTGTTCCCGCTACTAACACATGACCCTACGCTGTGTCACTGCATCATTCTATGTTTGGCACTGATCACCACCTGCACTCATGTATATATCTTTCAACGTAGCACTCTTAATTCTTATTCTCATGTATATATCTCATGTATATCTCATGCACATATCTTTCCACGTAGCACTTTTAATTCTTATCCCTACTTTTATTTTTTTCCATGTCTATTTAAGTGCTATTTATGACAGCATGTTTGCACTGAAGCACCGCAGCAATTTCCTAATGTTGTAAACCTGCTCAACATTTGGCAATAAACCCCATTCTGATTCTGATTCTGATTCTGATTCTGAAATTGAGGATGTGTGCAGAAGGAATAAAGATCTAATATTTCTGCAAAAAAAGTCTTTATGACTTTTATGACCAAAGACCTTCTTGCAGCAGAGTAGCCTAAACCTGTCCCTTCACTTTTTTTTCTTTTTTTTTTGAGGCTGAAAGAGCTGCAGCACTGACAAGTTGAAAGGTTGATTCAATCCGCTGTTATCCACTGTGACTTTACAGACATATATAAAATGATGGCAAGGACATAGGTGATGATGGTAGCCTGTGACATTGTAAAATTATGTGGCACCGCCACAATAAAAAAAAGCCAGTGGAGCTTTGCTTGAATCAGATGAAGGACTCATTCAGGAGATTTCAGTGTGAGATGTCTAGCATGTCGCATTGATCACGGTTACTTTCTTCTTATAACCAGCTTCATATAAAATCTCATTCTTTTTCAGAAAGAGGCATCATGCTGTATTTTAAGTGTACAATTTTGTGTGGTGCTGATCAGTCAGATATGCTAGTAAAAGTTGTGTGTGTAAAAAAGTAGTGTTGAGATACAGGTTAACTGTGTTTTGGCTCAAACCCAATCAGCATAGTCAGATATAACATGCACAAGAGTAGGCCTGAAGCATAAAAGCACTCTTTGAGTTGCATTAATCATCATCACATGACCCGTTACCTGTCTTTTGTTGACACAGAAAGTCTGCAGAATAAATGAGGAACTTGTTCAGTCCTGTGGGTGCAGGATGCACGAGTAAGTATCGCAGACACGCCATGTAACTGTCGTGTATGAGAAGAAGTGTGCTGTAACAAAGAGGTGTTAAAGTTTATATGTAGTTGGCACAGTTGCACAAAGCTCCAGAAAACCAGACGCTTTCAAGAATTTTGTGTCAGAATTTGTATGAAAATGTATTATAGAGGAAAACAGCATTGAGTTTCCATAAATCTCAAACTTTATTCATAACTGAATATACTGTTACACAGTTTTCACTAACTGAGACTCAGGCTTGTAAGCTTACCTTGTATGTGTCCCTGTATCTAGTGGCTATCGCTAAACATCAGCTATGATAAAATTGTTATTTAATACTTTAATATAAAGTGACAATAACACAGACATGAGCCCTATGGCTGTCCACTTTGTTTGGGTTTCATAGAACATGTCAGTGAATCAGCTCTGTTCACATCCTAAACCTTTAACCATTTCATCTCTTCCCTGTGATCCGTTCATCATCCCTCTGAATACGCTGCACTGTCATTCCAAATACAACGTTCCTTCATTTCCTCAGGATAGAGTAGACAATTTAAATACTAAAGCTATTGACCACGTTACCCTGGTACAAAAACTAAAGACAAGCGACCGTGTAGGAAAAATGACTCCTCAATGGCCTGATCCATGCAAAATAAACTGCCATCTTTAAACCAGTAAATGGCTTGGTTCTATCATCTGTCCAGCATGGCTAACACATGGTAGATCAAACATTTTGACTTTCCTGGCATCAAAGGCATAAGACACTAAGAGGCAGCCTTTATTAATTACCACCGTGGCTTTGGTTGCCATCCTGATATCAAGGGGTTTTTGTTTGTAGGCCAGTGAATGAAGATCCTGCAAAGAATTATTTCATCTGGAGTACAGATGCTTTCTGTGTAAACAGACAAGAAGGAAAGTGATATGAATTCACTTAAATGTCGTCTAAGGAGCCTGGAAACAAAAGCATCCGGACTTCTTTTAGTTGCTTGAGGACGTTTCATCCGAGAAGCTTCTTCAGTTCTAGGGTCAAATGGTGGAGAGTCCCAGCTTTAAGCCTGTGGGAGTGTCCCCCCAAGAGGGACAATGGACCCCCTAATGATCCTCTACACGAGCCAAGCTGTGAAAATGAGTGTAGGTAACAATCAGCCAAGGTTTCGGGTGAGCTCACTGTGAAACCTAACCCCAACTTATCATGTCCTGAGGTCAGATGGCCCAGGATGTGAGTGGGCATTAAGGCGTCTTTATATGTCAAACAAATCATATAAGAAATTTCTTAAAGGATCTCTTCTACAATGCCCATCTCATTTGGCCTATACTTCCAGAAATGGAAGCACTACTACTACGGATGTGACCAGAACTGAAACTGCATGGTATTTACCTTTTAGTACCAAAATTCTAATGCAGCAAAAGCACACGAAACACAACAGAAGTGTTTCTGAGGAGACACTAATATGACAGAAACACGATTCATACGATATTGTATATAAAAATTTGGTATTAGCCGTTTATTGTTAGCTTGAAACTTCGTAGATGGTCCATCGCCTTACTGTATCCACATAAAATACTTCCCTTGTCTTGTGTGAGTTATATATTTATTTAATTTGTTTTTATGTGAGATTTTGTGGCATTTTAAAAAAAAACCGTTTTGTTTTATTTATCTTCTGCTGTGCTTTGTGTGCGTTTAAAGCATTTTTTCTAGTTGCTAGTGTTTTATTAAGTTGCAGTGCATTTGCCACCGTACAGCTAAATTAGCTATGTTCCATAGGCTAAAATATTTCCAATGGCTAACATTATTTAAATGCTAACGCTAACATGGAAGTGCCTTGAACCAGCATTTCTATATGAAGGCCACCAGATGGAAATAGTTGTGGTTGCAAACCAGATTTCTGGTGCTTTCCCGAGTTTTTGGGCTCAGTTACTCGTTTTGGTGTAAACGTTCACCTCAAAGGCTTCCAGTGGTGACACACAAAAACACTGAGTGGCAGTAAATACGTCCAACTTTTACACTTTCTGTGATTATTCCCCCGGTGATATTAGTAGGTTATTTGGCAGTCATCGTAATATTTCCATTTGTGTCCTGTCAGCAAACTCTGATGTTAACATTTTGCCACCACCACGTTAGTAATTTAAAATTACTTTTTAATAAAGGAGCTAATAAAGTAAATTGTATCAAATTGGGTATCAAGAATGTCGTAACTCTAACGAGATTCACACCAACTGCTAAATTTCTGGTATCATAACATATCCAGCTACTGCTACCTTTTCATGCTCTGCGGCGCCTTTTATTTATAACAGTGTTATTTAATTAACACTGTTAGATTAAAAAAATTTATACGTCAAAAAAATTTATGACGTATAAATTTTTTATGTAAACATTTATGACGTATACAAAACTTAAACCGCATCCAAAAATATGAAGTATTTGAGTTTAATTGTAAGTGGGGGGTTTTGAGACACATTCACATTTTGGTTTGCTGAGTTTGTCTTTTATGATTTCTCTACCGAAAACACAAACCTGAGAATGTCCAGGTTATACAAGTATAGCTGTATGGCTTAAAGCATAAGGATCCAGGATGTTAAAAAAAAAAAAAGCAATGCAGCTGGACAGATGCACTAAAGTGTTTATGCGTATAAGTTAAAAGGCATCAAATGACAGATGGCCTTGTGCCATTCATCCGAGAAAAACTGACGTGAAAGTGAATTTGTGAGTGACAACTTGTGATGGGAGAAATCGGTCAATGTGGTTTAAGCATCTCAGTTTCTGCAAGTCAAATCCGCGCATGCTGCCACCTCCTCTATTGTGGCTCTGCTCTCAGATTATGAATATTTCATGCCGAGCATCTGACACCGTGCCCAGAAAGATATTTCAAGTTTTTTTCCCTGTCAGAAACCCTGGGGTTAGAGAGTGTCACAGAGGTGTGAAGTCAGTTTCTAGTCCCCAGGCAAAGGATAGGATTTATGATGCACTTGCTGATGACATCAGGTGGATATTTTTTTTTACCGCTGAGCCCCTTTGTCCTCCATGACTGATAAACCATTGAGCTGTTGACGGTTTTGTGTCACTCCTTAAAAGATCTGTCTGTGGCGTGGTGTTGAGTAGAGAAATGATTTCAATCTGCTCAGAGTGCAAGCTGCATTTTGACAAACTGTGACCAGTTGCACCGTCTGATCAGCACGGAGCTGGGATGACTAAGCCGGTGGGAGTGTGCTTGGATTAGCCCTGACTTATTACCTGCCCACTAATGATATCTGCCTTGTTTTTATCTTTGTCAACTTTCACAAATCCAGTTTTAACTAAAGCTTCCTTATATAATTCCTCATTTTAGTTTGCTTCAGGTGGAATATTAGTCATTGGACTCTTAACTAGATGACTTTAATCCTCAGAAGGGAGGTTTTCTCCACATGCAGAGACCATCAAACTTTTATTGTATGTGTGTCTCAGCTAAATTCAATTAAACCAAATTAAGTCTTCTTATACATGCAGCCTCGCTGTTTTTTTTTCAGCAGTATATATAAATGCAGCAGTGCAGCGGTTTCCAACCTTTGTGGCGTGTGACTTCTTAAGTTGGAATTATGCGAGCCCACGCAGAGAATCCTGTGATGGGTATGGCTTAACTCCCAAATCTCAAGCATGCATTGTGCAAACCTGTGCATTAAGGATTGGATTGGTTCTTTCAGCTGTAATGAGGAGGAAGGTTTTAAACAAATGTAAATGTCCTGCATACAGTTATGTAGAGGGAACAACCACAGAAATGCAACCCCTTTGTCTGTGGTTGGTTGAACGCGCCAAACCGAAGCTTGTTTTCTGCTTTCTAGCTTTTTCACAAGCAATAACGTGACTGAATGGAGAAGAAGTACATCGCTGGGTTTGCTTCTTACCACTGTTCCCTGGTTTTTTTGTAATAGCAGGCCTTCATGCGTGCTATGATCACCATTTGAAATTATCTTACCTTGTTTTGTTTTTTTTCCTCATTCACTTTTGTTTGGAGGAAGCACGAATCAAAGCCGTTCCAAAGCTCTGCTGTCACAGTTCTTTAATCTGAAAAAATTTCAAACTAATACACACATTTTTGTGGCTGTTGTTGTTGTTGTCGTCTGGATATTTCTAATGCAGATCAGTTCGCACTAATGTCAACCTGAAATTTTCCACAGACAAAGCAAAAGGAACTTTCTTTACTATTCACTTCAAATCCTTTGATCACCTCTTGTTGGTTTTTGGACACATTTTAAAATAACAGTAACTTTACGTTCGCTCGGTGCCAACATCTTGCTTAAAAATGTGTAAAAAGAAAAAGCAAAAAAAGGCATGAGCAGCACATTACAAGTATAAGCAGTACATTTTACTTACGACAACTGATTATTAAAAAAAAAATCTGATTTACTGAAGTGAAATGTATTTTTACTTGCTGAATTTGATGAACAGATTGATTTGACTCCCAGTTACCTGAGCAAAATTAAAGATTCATCTTCAGCTGTCTGTATTTTCTAATCCTAACCTAAATATTATGTTGATTTGCTGTAAATATGCAGAGCTCTGCGTATGGACCTTCTAAGTTTAAGGGCTCCCACACAGATGCTGTGAAATCTGCTCAAAACAAGAAGGCCTGCTCCTACTTTGCATTTCAATTTAACATTTCAGAGAACTGGCAGCATGTTGCCTCGCTTAGCCCTCGCTTCGTTACACCCACATGGCTTCTCGTCGTGCTAGCTGACGTCTTTCGCTGTTCAAAGGGCTGCAACTTGGCTGAGAAATTGGGGATTTCCATACCAGATCCCTCAGGTATCCGCACACTCAAAACGCGTGTCCTGTTCATCTTCTCCTCCTCCCCCGCTCCCATCCTTCAGCGCCTGCCCTTCTCGCTTCTCACACTGCCCTGATTTCCTGTCTTGGAGCTCAATTGACCTCTCCGCTGCATCTCTTTGTTTTGTTTTCCTGAAATCTCAGCAGCACCTGAAAGCCTGTTCACTGTCTCATATATAGGGGTATGCTCACAGACAGGAGTTAGCTTTGTTGGAGCCCTGTATGAAATTGGCTTACTTGGGCGAGGGTGCTAAGGTAAAGCTAATTGAAATGGAAGCTAGCATACATAGCTGCGGGAAGTTGATCCTGGCTACGGATGCAGCCTCTGACCTTAAGGTGAGCCCTCGTTTTTTGCGCGGAGTTTTTCTCAGAGGGCTGGCTTAGCCTCCGTCTGTGTGGGCATGGATTTTCAATGCACGATGAAGGGAAGAGGCACAGCATCTGAGAAATATTTCAGCAGCATAAAGTTGCTCCCGTTTTGCCCTAGATATCTCTCACACAGCATGAGTCCATTGTGTGTGATGTATTCTGTGATGTAGCGTGAGACGTTTTAGCAATGGAACAGGTGCTACTGGACAACGTCAGAATACCAAACCTAAATTTTTGGCTTGAAGGCTGAGTTTTTGCCCGTCTTCCTTATTCTGCATATTCTACGATGCTGACGTCTGAATGAAGAAAATACTGAACTAGCACAAGCTAGCACTTATTGAAGAATTGAAATGAAAAAGTATGGATATATCTAACCATCATTTAAAGTAACAGATCTGATCAGAGAAACTTTATTAATCCCAGAGGGAAATTAAGTTGTCATAGCCACATATACACAACAGACAACAAAGCAACTGTATAAAACGAAGAGATAAATGCATAAACATAAAAAGACACAAGTATTAACACCAGTGTTTCTGAAATATTAACAGGTATAAGGTGCTGGTAGGTGTGCAAATATATGTCGTACAGTGTGGTGTGTTTAGTCCGGTTCAGTACGTGTCGGCCTGATCTAATCAGATTAAGTAAAGAGTCTGAGAGCAGCGCCTCCTGTGTTGTTCCTTCAGAGATCGAGGTTGAAAGAATCTGGTGCTGAAACTGCTCTGTCTCCATCCATCTATATTCTTCACTCCTTACCATGCTGTTTTATCCTATCCTTCTTGATATGCCTGTAGGGATGGGGCCCATCCCAGCTGAAATTAGGTAAGATGTGTGTTACACACTGGGCAGGTCACCAGCAGAGCTACCACAAAGACAACTATTCTCTCATCACATCTACACCAATTTAGAATCACCAGTTAATGTGGCCTGCCTGTCTTTGGACTGTAAGAAGATTCAAACCAGCATAAACGATAAACATTGCCTCTTGGTTTGAAAAGTGAGACCAAAGCAGAGGTTCCTTAAATCTGCATTCATTTTAAAGGCCATCAGATGGCGATAGCTGTGGTTGCAAAGGCTTCCAGTTTATACAAGTTTGTTGGAAATTTTTTTTTCTGACATGACCTCTGTAAATGCTTTCCTGTTATGGGCTCACCTATTTCAGGTCAAACTATATAAAACATTAGGTTTATTTGGTAAATTTTGGTTATAAGTCTCAGAAAGATCATGATTAATTGATTGAGTGATAATACTATATTCATCAGGAGGGAAATTGGGTTAATGCTGCCCAATTTCCCTCGGGAAAGTGTTAGGGTTAGACATATCTAGCATATGTTCACTGTCTACGAACTTGCGATTGACAAGTCAGTACACAAAAAGCCAAGATGGTGATGGTGAAAATACTTTTCTCAAGGCTTCAAACCAGAACTTCACAAAAAAGTGTGTGACATCACGACATCTACATCCATCTTTTTTACTATCAAATCCAAACTCTTCTTTATGTGAAGAACATTGCTAACTACTGGGCCACTGTGCATTTACACAAAACTGATTCACCAATTTTTTCACCAAATTTATCATCAAGTATGAAATCTTGATATCGTGCAGAAATGGGATCAGGATATGTGTTTGAGCATCAAGCCATCAAATAAAGTTCTTGAGAGTGATGTAAATTTTTCACTGTTCTTCAAAGCTCACGCCCAACACCACCAAGCACGCTGCTCTCAAATGATTATGCCTGGTTGGGGCATGCTAGCTTTACATGGTTACATCAGCACTGGGCCCCATTTTGATTCATTGCTTTGTTGATGCCATGCAACACTTTCATGACCGTATCAGCATCTAATTTCAACACACTTTGCATGTTTTAATGGTCTGAACTCTTTTTATTGTTTAATAGTCGTCATCAAATAACTTCTAAGTGCATTACTACCAGAAATATCTTAATTCCTCGTAGCATGGATTCAACAAGAAATAATTGCATCGCAGTTGCTGCAGATTTGTTGGCTGTACATCCATGATCCAAATCTGCTGTTCCACCAAATCACAAAGGTGCTCTGTTGGATTGAGATCCAACAGAGGTGACTGTGGAGGTCATTTGAGTAAAGTGAACCTATTGTCATGTTCAAGAAACTAGTTTGTGATCATTTGAGCTTCTTGACACAGCGCGTTGAAAACAGCCATTAGAAGATGGGTACACTCTGGTCTTAAGGGGTGCAGATTCAGACCCTATCATCCATATTTTTGCGCAGGAGTGACCCCAGGTGTGCTCTTTTTTTAAGTTTTGATGGGTTGTGCGTTCATAAATGCTCTTCTGCATACCTCAGCTGTAACAAATAGTTATTTGAGTTACCAGTGGCTTCAGCTTGAAGCAGTCTGGCCATTCACCTGTGTGTTCTGGCATCAACAAGGTATTTTCAGTCTGAGAACTGCCGTTCACTGGATATTTTCTCTTGATTGGCCCATTTTCTGTAACCCTTTGAAATGTTTGTATGGAAAAATCCCTGAAGATCAGCAGATTCTGAAATATTCACACCAGCCCATCTGGCCCAAACAGCCGTACCACATTTCTTCATCTTGTTGCTCAGTTTGACCTTCAGAAAGTCATCTTGACCATGTCAACATGGCTAAATGCACTGAGTTGCTGCCATGTGATTGGCTAACTATATATTTGTGTTAATGAGCAGCTGAACAGGTGTACCTAATGAAGTGGTCATTGAGCGTGAACACTAACAGATAGCTATATACTGCTCAAAATAATGAAAAAAACTTAAATCAAACATTGGATTGTGACAAATATTGAAAATATTTGTCGATATATGAGGACAAAATGACGGAAAAGCAGTCACTGGAAACAAGAATCGTCAAACAGTTCAGTTTTTTTAAATAGCACAACCACTATTTGAATATTTAAAAATGCCACCAATCCGCAGTTTTTGACACTGAAGTTTTCGTACTGCGTCTCGTGTGATTTTAGAGATACGTCTACTCACAAGGTGTAGCATGAGAAGCTCGTGAGCAGAGCAGCAGAAGCACATCCAGCCACTCTCTTAAGGCTAGGGAGAGATTGACGTTTTGGTAAATATTGAAATTCAACACTTCCCATCTGTTGTTTTGCCATTGATTGGCAGGAGGACATTTTAAAGGGAAAAACAGGTGAAATGAGTTGAACATTTGCGATTGTATTTTTAAAACACAATAAATACTGTATACGAACATTTACAAACATATACGGTAAATTTAAACATGTCCTTGTTATACTAATTTTTAAAAAAAGTAGAACTATTAGCAAAAAAGACATAAATTGTCATTTACAGCTGGCTTATCCTTTAAAAGTCAAGGTAGTTATTTGATTTTCATACACTATCAAATAGTGTATCAAAACCTTAGATCCTCTATGTTTATATAAGCTATGGATACTAGTACATCCAAAGATATTTATTAATTATTGAAGGCATGTGATTCCATTAAACTTAAGGCTGAACACCCACTTAAAGAAAACTCAAGTTGTATCTCTCTTACCATATTTCACAGCTGTTTCTAACTGCCCGTTTCAAAAGAAGGCACGGAAAAAAAATGTAAATTCTCCACTGTGCACTTCACATTGCTTCCTTCATTCTCACATATCTTGTGAGAATGAAGGAAGTGCTTGAGTTCTGTTTCTGTATCCAAAGTTGACTAACATCTCAAGATTTAAAGGGCGAAATCAGAGTTTCTTTGCTTCACTACCATCTCTGGTTTGCATCGTTTGAAGCATCCTGCGCTTCCAGTCGAGCCTCCGTCAGCGACGTCACTGGCTCAGCAGGTGTTTTGCCGTTGGCAGCTGATTGAAAACATCTGCCGTGACATCGCTGACTGGGGAGCTTTCAGAGGAGAGCCGCAGTCTCAAGTTCCGCAAACTCTCCTTCGATTTACCTGTTTGACTGTGGGCGTTTTTCATTTTCATCAACATACACTGACTTCCTCGTAAAGAGACACATCGCTGTGCCGCCTCTGGAGCGGTGGGCCTGTTCCATTTCGCTGTCCACTCAATGGCTCCTTCGCAGTTTGATAAAAGAAAGGCGTTTTTCTGTTGTTTATTTCCTGAAGCCACTGAGGCCTGGCCCGTCTCTCAGAAAATCCACTCCTATGGAGGGCTCGTAAAATATACATCCTACAGGAATACTGCACTGTAATTACATTCGCCCATTAGCATACGGAGGTTTGGAGTCACACTGCACTCAGCCTCCAGCAGCACTTTGCCATATGGTCCGTCTGTGCTTCTCGGGCCATATTTGGCAAGACTCGCGCAGAAGGTCAAATATCAAGTCAGAGGACTGTGCCAGAATTGCATCTATGCTAATTGCTCTCTCTCTTTCCCTGCTTCCTCATCCATCTCATGCTCCTCTGCTCCGCTCCTTCTCTTTCATCCCTCTCTTCCTCTCCCACTGAAGTAAGTAATCTGCTTTAGGATGTTTCTGAGATGGAGATGGATTTGGTTTTCCTTCGCTGCCCCTCAGCCTAATCTCCCCCCTGTGACCACCCCGCCTCCTGCAGGCACAGCTCTTAAGCACACCATCATACATCCCCCTCCATCGCCCCCCTTTTGCCCCCAGTCCATACACGCCTAGTCAGCGAAAAACTCCCAAATTCCTCATTACTCACAAACATCCGCAATACACTTAGCCTGATTTGCTCGAATGGATGCCTAGTGCAAGGCTGGACCTTGACTTAAAAGATTGTAGCCGCATTTCTGTGTTGGAGTGCTATCACCATTCTGGTGTACTCTGGTTCTTGTCTGTGTGCCATGAGCATATTTGAGTAGGGTCAACTGAAAACATATGCTGTTTAGAGAGGGAAAAAGGTTATACCATTCTACTTCATTTGCTTCTATCTCTAATTTTGAGCCCTCCTTGTATAATCACATAAACTATAGCGCTGAAATCTCTGTGACCAGAAACATTTTTTGATAAACGTCTGCAGGTGGGGACAGCATACCACAGAATTCACAGTTAACCTTTTCTTCTGTTGGTGCATCAATATAAAGGTCCCCGCTCAAGGGTTAATTTGCACCTGTATGGTCCTATGATAGTCATATAACCAAACATATACGCAAAATTCATAAAACAATGACAGCTGAAATGACAGCTTAACATCCTGAACAAAAATAAGGGCATTTCCTAGCCTGCATTAAAATATTATGTTTTGATGTAACTTATTGAACAACATCTGCAAAACCCAGATTTATGCGTGATGTATTCACATTATTCATGTTATTTTATTATAGTCCCAACTTCTCTACTTATTGCCGCCGATGCTGAATATAAGAAAGTATTTGCAATATTTGAGGTCTAAGCTCTGTGTCTGCTCATGTTGCGGCGTGGCGATGCGGCACCGGGCGCAGCGGTGTGTGGATACCTAGATGAGTGGTCTGTCCGTAATAGCGGCCTTGGAGAGGTAGTTTTTATAAGCAGCACTGGGTGGCTAGAATATTGGCTACAAGCCCTAAGATGAGATTTCAGCCCCCACCTTCCTAACAGCGGTAACGTTGCAGGTGATGGATTGCTATACCTTCCAGGTCTGAGCTTGGCAACGCCCCAATATTTCTCCAGAATAAAGTGACAGGCAATATATAACACATCAGTTAAGGCTGACTGGATTCCTAAAACCCCACCAACATCACCACCACCACCCAGCCTGGAGATGGTTCTGAGTGTTTTGGATGGATCTCAAAGTCGTCCTTCCTCGACTCTGATGAAAGGACATTTCTTTTGCTTTTAGCCCACCTCACTACTGGGGTTAAAATAATCAAGGCAGACTGTTGTTTTATTTTGAAAGGTTTGTTTTTTCTGACTGTAGTTTGGAGGTGTTAGATGTATTAGGTGCGAGGTGTTTGTAGGCATGAGAAAGACGAGTGTTTGCAATTATACATCTGAATGGATCTGAAAAGTCAGTGTGAAGGAAAAATAAAGCAGAATTAAGAAAAGTTTGTATATTTGTGTATGTTTTGTTTGCAGCCTGTTAGAGCTCCATGCAAAGGATTGTGGTCATGAAGTACGGCCTGGTTCCCGGCCCGTATCTTAATAAATAATGGGTATTGTCAGGGTAACATATGGGCGTGTGCTGATGTGTTATAATGAGCATTTGGAAACACATCAGCACACTCCCACAACCTGCCCGATGCCTCTACCTGAAATTCCCTCTTCCGCTCTGTCTTTCTGTCTCCCACATATCTCCATCTCACTTCCCCCTTTCTATTCATTCTACCTCTTCTCTGATTTTTCTCTCCCTGCCTTTTTTAAAATCTTTCTTGTTCTCTGCTCTGTCATCTGTAGAGTACAAGCAGATTCTTGAGATTTCCTAGAAAGAAAAAGTGAGGGCGGGAAGGCGAGTTTATAGTTGGAGAAAAAAAAAATCCACCCGTAATTGCGGTGAATTAAAACTTTTATGATGTTGCGCGCGCTTGTGTGTGTGTGAGCCTTGAATGTGTGTTGGTGGGAGTGAGAGGAGTGAAGCGCTCGTGGTGGTGGCGGGGCAGGGGGGGCCTCTGTGACAAGGCTGGCTGGGAGCAGAGAGCTGAGGGTTAGTGCCAGACATGTCTCAAGAGAAACCGGGGCACATTTGCAATCACCCCGAGTTCAAAAGGGTAATTTATTCACAGTCTGTGGTTAAAGTAGGGCTGCTCAGAATGCCAGTGGAATAGTGCTCGGAAGCAGAGCAGTAAAGACACATTATTTTAATTTTTCTCTCTCCTCTTCTCCTCTTTCTTTCTTTCTTTCTTTCTTTCTTTCTTTCACTATCTCTCTCCCCTCCTCTTGCTTCCCCCCCCCCCCCCCCCCCCCCCCCATTGCCCTCTTCATCTCCTGTTGTTGTTTCTGCGAGCCCTGTGTGGCGTCTTTTAACACACGCCGGCGAGCATATTTCACTTTTACACTCATCCGCATTGACGTCTGGGCGCTGATTGAATTTTGAGGCGCTGTGGCGTCTGCCATTATCATCCTCATCGTCTTGAGTGGTTTATCTCTGCCCCCAGCTCAGTGTGACGCCAAGGCTGCAGGGGAGAGGAGGAGCAGCGCAGGGGTGGGCTTGGGGGTGGGGGGAGTATTTGTGCGTTTCCAGTATTTGTGTGGAAAAGATAGGGATCCTGGATTTTTAAGATTCCGGATGGAGGTTTTTGTCACCTTTGCACGCATGTGGCTCTGCAGAGGTCGGAGTTCGGCTTGGTTTGGTCCAACTGGTTTGATTTCCACCACCTTGTTTTAATCAGCTGACGATGTGGCTTCAACGTTTACTGCGCCTGCCAGGTCCAGTTAAGATCACATGCTGCCCTGAGACCTTACACTGCCTCACCAGAATCAGCAGAGAATTATTCCACTACATGTCAGTTTTACTGTGTTGTTATCACCCAAAGCCACCAGCAGACAGTCAGAATACCCTGCCTACTGTGCTGGTGTGGTGGGGTTAATTTGAGGTCTGGAGAAATGTCTTCCTCCTCCTTCAGCCAGTTCAATACTCTGTTGTGTGCATTCATTGCCGGAGCGGGAAATTGTCTTTCCCTTCAGTCTGTCGTTGCAGCCAGGTTGTTATGTATGCTCTGCTGCAGAGGCAGCAGCGTTGATGCGAGCTGAGCTGCTGCCACAGCGTCTTGATTTGAGGTGAAACCTTGGCGTTGCTCCCTTGTCCCTGGTGTAGCACTATCAGCTCGTACCTTCTCCTCACCCTGTCTTTATCGCCCTCTCTTTCGCTTGTCTCCGTATTCTTGTGTCGTCGTCCCCCCCCAGCTCTTCCTGCCAGTCGACTTTGAAGGCACATGCAGGTGGGGGACCAGATGACACAGAGCTGTACTAATTGAGCCTTCTTTGTGCCTGGTCACAGCAGTGTGCCGAGGCACGGAGACCTGGGAGGGAATCCAAGCAGCACTCGAGAGCCCAACTGGATCGATAACGTGGGAACTTAACAAAACAGAGACATACCGAGTGCCCAGATTAGGGTCATTATTGTCTCTGGTGAGCCGCACTTCCACCAGGGATTAATCAATGTGAGAATATGGATCAAGATAAACATTCTCACCTCTCGTCTTTTCTTCAGCTCCAAGAGCATCACAGTATAGGCAGAGAGAAAGAACAGGACATGAATGTCCTCCTGTGGATGCGCAGATGTGTTCACAACATCCACAGCATTGTAAAGTTTGTTCAGTCCTCTGAAAGAAATGTTGATATTGTCCAGTCGAGTCACAGAGATCTGTGTTTGTTGTTAAAGTCTGGTGATACGACAGCTGTTAGCAATTAGCCGACAGCCACATAAGAGGTCTGCTAAGTTGTCATTAAGCTAATGAAGCCATAACAATTATTTGTGTCTAAAAGGTGTTGTTTTTCTTAAAGTCCAGATTGAAGCTGAGAAAAGTCTACGAACTACTAGACAGAAACACTAGCAACGAACTTTACCAACTCTGATTATCAATGGAAACATAAGGCCTAAAGCACGGCACTACGGCGCTTTTGTTTTTATGTATGTTTGCTTTACCGAAGAGAATCTTAAAATATATACTTTTTTTTTTTTTTTTTACATTTTTATCTTTTTTATATAAAAATGGTACTAAGTGTTGAGTATTAACCGAGGGTTAATACTCGTGTAAGTTTTGGTAAGTGATTTGGCATTTATATAGCAGTGTGATATTCTTTTTGTCCACTCAGATGTTACACTGCAAGCCACAAAAATTAAGTTCTTTGCTTCCATCCTTTTGTCTCAAATGGAAATTTAAAGCAAAACATTGGCTGTAAGTGATGAATGTTCATATCAAGAAAACTAGGAAAAGTACTAATAACTGAGAAGTGTTTATGTCTTGTCTTTTTGGATTTTTTTTCAAGGGAATGGTTTAGAAAAGCAATCATTTATACTCTCAAATGTTGAACCTATGTTCACATTGCGCAGAATCCCAATATGAAGTAAATAAACACTAAATTGATTTTCTACTATATTTTCCAGGGGACTTTTATGCTCAGCATAACTTTGATTAAGCCTTCTATTGTTCTCTAAAAATACATTTTGAAACAAAAATCACATAAAAAACATGCATTTTTAGAAACAGCAAAACTGCTTTCAAAAAATGAAAAAGTGCAATTAATGGACTGCAGCGATACAACAATCAGCTCGTGGCAATTAGGTAAAAAAAACTAGATGTGTGAACACATCTTGACCCTTAAAAACATGATCGCATTTCATTTCCTCCACGTTTAAATTGGTGATGATGGTATCCTGCTGCTCTGGGTTCCACCATTACTCACTCAGAAGGATAATAGTAATTGCTTAATGTGGTGTGAAAAAATGGTAAATGGTTGCTACAGACGAGGAATGCATGCATCCAAATCAGGTGGGGTGATGAGCCAGTACCTGTACAGCTGACTCTGTTTAGGAGATCACAGGAAGAATATCCTAAAATGTAGGAAAAGCCACATCTACTGCATTACACCTGATGAGTGAATATTTGTGATCCACAGCTAGTGTGAATGAGAGCCCAGAGATGTGTTGCACTGGTGTTAATCCATTAGTTCTCACCCCAGCCAGTCAGGGCAGATGGCTATTCTCTATATGCCGGTCAGAGGTTTCTTACTATTAAGTTTGGTACCAATACTGCAATGTGTTTGCCCAAAGGAAATATATCTGTACCTTACTCTGTAAATTGTTTAAAAGGCCTTGTGCCAGACATGTCTCAAGAAAAACCAGAGCACTCATCTGTTTATGGCATGTTTATTCTTTTTTCATTATAAAGATTATTTATGTGGGTTTCTAAATAAAGTTTGTCTTTTAATTCTAAACTTGTCATAGCAGAAGACATTAAAGTCCTTATCGCAGTGTCAGTGTAGCCATCGTAAGCACTAGTTAAAAAGTTGGGCTTATGACCTTCTCATTGATGTCAGTCAAGTAATAGTTTTGGTTACTTGAAAGTGAAAAGGCTATAATTCGTGCTGGACACACATTGTACACATACATATAAAAAGGATGTCACAATACAGTACAGTAAATTAGCAGTGAGTACCAATGGAAGTACATGATTCACAATACCAAATTCATACCAAAACAAAATGATTATCTCCTGTACTTAAACATAAAATCCTTTATTATAAAGTCGTTTTAAATCACTGACATTGTGGTGGGAGACAGTTTATTTTTAAAATGTTATGATTACATTTTATTGACAGAACACTGGAAAAATGAGGGTGGTTGTCAAGTAGCATGCTACTTTTACTACAAGGTATCGATTCTGTACGTTAGCTTATGCATGTAAATCACTTTAGCTATTGCTAACATTTTAGCCTACAATGTATCGCTGATTTCACAACAGTGGTCTCAAACAACATGGAAATGTGTATTTCAGGATAATATAGGGACTATAACACTTCAGATATTATCAGGTTGAACCAAAACCAAACCAAACCAACTTGGAGATTAACTCTTTGTTCCACATGTAGTTTTTCTTGTGCGTTATGCAGCCCCCTTCAGTTCTGGAAGAACTGGTGCAAGTACTATCACATTTTCAGAATTTAGGTATGAAAAGAAACCACAAGTGTGGGCTCAGGTGACCTCCCTGCATATATGGGGACTAATATCTGATAATTAAGAAATCTATTGTTACACATAATGTTGCACAGTGCACTCTACACACATTTAAATGATGTAATTTCTTGTTTATTCTGATATGAAACAAATTGCCAATGTATTGCACTTGTTCTTCAGTCTGATACTAGTGCAACTGGAGTTTTCTTGAATGAAAAATCACTACAGACCAGCATATGCATGCAGTGTCTAATGACATTAAAAGTCAATGTAAACACACTGGCTTTGGTTTTAGTTTAATAAGTTAAGTGAAGTAAAAGCTGTTCAGCTTGTTACTCCACTTGTCACTGAGCAGCCTCTTTGGTGGAGAAAACAAGCTAATTTAGGCTGCTTAAATATCCATTTTGCAATGCACTGCATGACAAACAACAACATTAATCCCGCCTACTGCATTGACTGCATAAATGTTACTCCTCCTGCAGCAATTATCAGGCAAATTCATTGTTTATCGAAAAAAGGGAAAAAAACAGTGTTTTGTATCATGATGCCAGACAATTAATAATTACAAATGGTTGGAATCCTTTTGGGTAATACAATTTAAATATAAACTATTATCAGCGCCCGTTGTACACTGTAGGTTTTACATGTGGTCAATAACCGGTATAAGCTTGAGAGCATGCGCCTGTCTGGTGCTAACATACTCATCAGCATGCCTTTAAGAAGCTGCCAATGACACTTGGTATTAAAATGTCAAATTGCTCTCCACTCAGACTAAAGTGATTTTAGTTGTGATTATGCACCATTTCCCCCGTCAACAGGGGGAAAAAAAATCAAAAAAAATGTGCTAATTGGTCATGGGGATTGGTTGGAGACTCCAGTATTTTATGTCTCTGACTTCCAAATGAGTTTCGGAAAGAAGAGGCTGTCACTCTGGCGTAGAGGTTTCGGGGAGAAGAAGGAGGGGCGGCTGCTGGCGCGGGCTCAAATTGAAACGATGCACTGTTCCCCCTCACTGCGGCTAGAGCTCACAGTAATTAAATGCCTCATTGTTGCTTCTTGGGAATTTGTATTGAATATTTCATACAGCGTAATGATTATTTGGGTGTGGGTGGGACGTGGATGTAATCACCTTGGCTGGCTCTTTGATGAAATACTTGATTTGGTGGTTGTGCTTTCTGGCCATTTTAAGTGCCCTTCTGGGATTTTTACTTTACTTAATGTCCATGCTGTTTCTAGCCAATTCTACCCAACTGCTCCTTACATTGCGGGTTATTGCCATCTGTGATTTTTGAACGTGAATTTTGTTTTGTTTTATTTTCAAGAGGTTGCCAGTGACATCACCATGAAACCTGTGAAATAAAATGTGTCCTTCACATTTTGTCTCCCACAGAGGACGCCGGTCAACA
The DNA here is from genome assembly GCF_965226115.1 of Aulonocara stuartgranti. NCBI lineage: Eukaryota > Metazoa > Chordata > Actinopteri > Cichliformes > Cichlidae > Aulonocara > Aulonocara stuartgranti. The sequence continues at coordinate 23,931,857 of NC_138944.1, read as the reverse complement.
ACGGCGAAGCTTTTCGGTGGTTCTTTTAGAAAGAAAGCCGTGGCCACCCCATCCACCAGTTAGGAGGGCAGGTGGGACTCTTGACTCTCTGCCAGGAGCACTTCATGGATTCACAGAACCCATCACGCCCGAAACATTTGGAGAGGATGAAAGAAGAAAACGTGGACAGACAAAAAGATAAAAGATAACATAATGGTGTTGTTTTAACTCTGTAATTTCTTTTTCTGTGTAATTATTGTACCTTTTGACAGTATCATAATGTATATTTTTGGTGTCTATGAATGTGTTTTCAGTGTCGTGGCTGTAGGTTCACAGCCAATCCTGTGTAAAGGACTCAAACAGACAATCATACAGTCACCCTGAATCCATCAAACAGGAAGAGGCCACAAGGATCGAGGATATACAAACCCAACACACTTCACCGCGGAGCAATAATCTATTCTTGTGATTATTCTTCAACCTTTTATATATATTTTTTACTTCAATTATTATATCAAACTGAGTCCTATTCAGTTTTTTGTTCTTTTTTAATGTAATCTGCAATCCACATGCTCATGTTTAGACCATTGCTGGCAGTGTGATATGTTTGCGAACGATAGCAGCAGCGCTCCCGTGATGGGTTTGTTGATGTGCTTCCTGGTTTGAGTGGACATAGAGCAGAACGGCCCACATTGTCCTGTGTGGTGAGCTACACTTCTTTAAGCTCTAATTGGGCGTCATTTGATTGTGGCAGCGCCAGATGTTTGAGTCAGACTGCTGTCTGAGGGGTCATATTCTCAAAGAAAATCCTTTTTTTTCCCTTACAGAACTACATAGGTCATTGTGTCTTTTTCTTTTTCTCCTTTCAGTTTGGATCACTAAAGGTTGTAACTGTCAAAAAGGTAGAAAGTAATGCCAGTAAAGAGTTGTAGGTCATGTTGAAAACATTCAAATTTTGAATTAATTACAGACCACTACACATATTTGACATGCCAGATGTTGTTCTGGAGAGAAGAGATCGATGAAACTCCTCCTTCAGCGTAAACAGCAGTCCCTCCAGCAAAATAATGTTGAGACATTCCAAAAACACGATTATTCAATAAGTTACTCATTGTCTTAAACCCTATTGTTGCATGTGTAAATGTGTTTTGGTTTTAAAGATTACTAAGAATTTGTATATTGTTGTTGTGATGCTTTTATGTGTTAAAATAAAAAAAAATGACTTCAGTAAAAGAAATGCTGGTAGAACCGTTTTTGTGCAGAAACCATGGACAGAGAGAAAAATAAATGCCCCGATATACAAACATATATAAAAAAGGGAAAAATCAGTAATCACTTTTGATCACCTGATAAGTATTACCTTTCTTGCCTGTTTTTAAAGCCTCAACAGAAATAACAACCTGGAGGAGATGGGAGACATATAACTGCATTGGTTGCCTCCCTGGTCACGTATTCCCTAGAATACTAAAATGTTGCATGAAGAAGAGTGGTTCCCAGAGGCAGCAGACTTTAAAGGACTAGTGAAATCCCATGTGGTTTGTCATGCTGGAATGCACTGGGGGGGCACAGGGGTGGAGGGATGCAGGGAAGTAGAAGAAGGGAGGATGGGGAGGTTGGAGGGGGGGAGGCGAAGCGAGACAGGCTCCTGAGATAACTTGAGCGACTGAATGATTGCCGGGTCTTTTGGTTTCTGGGGTAGGTAGGGCGCGGGAATAGGAATGCTGCGGAGGTGGGTGGGGGGCAGGCAGCGGGAGGCAAAGGGAGGACATAGGCGCATTTGGACGATAGCTGAGATGGGGGAAGAGGGGTGTCAGTGCAGAGGAGAACGAGCAGAAAAAGGAGGAAATCATCCGGGACTGACTTCTCCCCTGACTGAGCACGCTTGCCATCACCCAAATTGAGCTGCTGACTGTTTAGGGACGGCCTGGAAGATGGCTTGAAGTGCTCTGCAGCAGCAGTGTTGGTGGCAATGTGGCATCTAAGGCGCCCGTTCTCCCCCTCACCCGCCCTCACTGGTCATCAGAGGTTGATAATGTGCACTGGGAGTGCGCCGGCTCCCTGGACGGTGAGATTAAATAACATCAGAGACACTTCTCTCTAATCCTTCTTTCCCTCCACCTCCTACTCTGCTCGGGAACTAGGATTTAAAGTCTTCAGGCCCAAGTGCTAATGTTCAGCTTTCTGCTTTGGCAGGGAGAGGCAGAGACAGAGACTGAGAAGGTAGCAGGAGGATGTTAGCAAGATAGCAGGGTGGTGGCGATATGTGACAAGCTATCCCATTCTCAGTCATGGGCCGCTTTGTCAGAGCCGCCGACGTCCAAGAGACAGAAGGTGTCCTTGGGTGTCAGTGCTCTGTCTCATGGCAGTGATGAGACTGGGCTGAGTCTTAACAGGTCACATATAGACTCCAGACAAAAACTCTTTGGTGTCACATTTAAACACAGTGGATAGCCTCAAATGTCATTTTTCAACATGTTAAAGGTACTCAATGTAACACAAGCCAACTTAAACCATAACAAGTAGCTGTGCTGCCACTCTCACTGTCACCAAATGCATCAAAATGCAAAAGTAAAATCATCTTTAAAAAATCAGTGAGTGAAAACATACAAAACCCCAAAACTTGCAAATAGGACTGACAAACTTCTGACATCAAGCATCCACCTTCAGATTTTATTTCTCCAAAAAACAGGGCCATTAGTGTCTCTATCAAACCTTGCCTGTGATGCCAGCAGCTTATTAAAACATGATAGCATTTTTATAGCACATTAGCCTTCGGTCCCCAGTGTAGCACGGAGTGTTAAGACTGGAAGAAACTAACAGCCGTAAACCATGGAAAGTCAGCCGACTGAAGTGAAGTACACGCCTGACGTCTCACGGAGGGGACTTCTTCCTCATCTGTTCTGGTTGACAACACTTTTAAACTGAAAAGAAAGTTCGATCATGTATAGCAAGCAACAGCTTAATCAGATGTCTGTAGCTAACGAGCAAGTTGTTTCATGTCAGCTATATTCAATCTGTTTTAAAACAGTCACAATAAGAGGCACAGCACTCACATCCCCGAACTGGGATCCATTGTTTACAAAAGATAAACTACATGTAAAGTGTGTTAGTGAGCATTTAAAAGCTGTGCAAGCTAAATAGCTCCCACATGACTATTTTAATGGACAGATGTGAAGGTTGTCATCCTGTTAATACAGGAACAATGAAATCATTCATTGTGAAACATCACATTCTTCTTTTTCTGTGTGTTTTGCATCCACATTGTTGGAGAATTATTAATACAACAGTTAACCAGATCCTCTTTAAATAACACTTTCAGTTAATATTGTGCACCAAGATATACTGTAAAAAAGAAAAAAAGAACGATAAAAATCTGTAAAAACAATACAGTACGATGAATGTTTTAAAATGAATTTCCTTATTTTCTTAACCATCCAAAACCACCCATTTACTATTTATTCAAACATGCATTGAAATGGAGGGAACAAAGGATTAATAAATTACCATTTTCCATTTTTTATAGAATTTTCTTTTTACAGTGTAAAGTTTAATATTTTACAGTTAGGCAGTGCTTGGACCTTGCAGCGCAATCTGAAACAGCCGAAGATGCAGTTTCTTCTTAAAAGAAAACTAGAAGTTCACGCTCTTGAAAAGCATTTCACGGTATACAAGTTTCCAGTTTTGCATAGTCAGACTTAACACGATTTAGCACCGTGAAAAGTGTAAGATCATTTCCGTAAGAAGAAGACAATAAACGTCTGGTTTACATTAATTGACGGTCCCTTAAAGCTTTGGTTCTGATTTATTTCAACTTGGCCATCAAAGTTTAAGCTTTGGCGTTTGTATCTATTAGCAGTACACAATGTACAAGATCTGCACTTGTGTGAATTTAAAACTAAGGTCTGTTTAATTCTTTCTGACCACCGGAGTCAATGTGAGCATGTGAACATGCACACGAGGTCTAGAAGGAATACCGGCTGAGTTACACATGTGAAGTGGGTGATGCAAGGAACAAAAAAAGGGGTCTTACATGCAACAGCGGTCTCTTTTTCAACTTGCCTTCATGCACAGGATGCATGCATGTTGCAAGCGAGGCCACTGCTTACTGCTTATGTGCAATCCTCCAGATGCTGCACAGCCTCTGCTTGACCAAGAAGCATTAAACCTTTCCAGGTAAGTAGCAACCTGTAATTTCCAGGTACCTGTTGTGTTCTTACCTTGTTAAAGCAGCAGCTATTTCATGAAACCATTTTTCAAAAGCTGGAAATACAAGCTAGTAAAGCTTTAAAAGTTTACTTTCAGTATTTAGTAGCCTTATTTTTCTTAGATTTTTCAATATTCCATAAATTCCCTTCTGTGAAACACTTTGTAACCTTGTTAGGAAAAGTGCCTTATAAATCCAATATATAATTTCCAAAATGACAACTAAACCTAACCTAATGCATTAGTGTCTAAAACTACCTAAGAAGTGCAAGCAAAAAAACAAAACACAAAAAAGAAGCAAAAAACTTCCTAAAAACTTCCAAATGGGACAAAAGTCAGAAGTTTGTCTCCTGCCAGACAAACTTCTGACTTCACCACCACCTCCCCAACCTTCTAATGCAGACTTTCTTGTTCCTTAACACTTTCCCCGCCAGAGTATTGTTCTGAACTTCCCGGTGACTCATGAATCATTAATCACTCAAGACCTCCAGGATAATTTTTAGAGTTTTACATTTTTAATGCTATTGCATGATGTGAGAAAGGCGATTGCTGGAATATTTCGTCATTGGCAGGGATAGTGTTAAACTGTTCTCTCGCTTTCTATGTATGCAGCGACATCTGGCAAAACATGCTGTGCGTACATGCAGGATGCTTCTTTTTTCTCCTTTCAGCTGCTCCCTTTAGGGGCCGCCGCAGTAATCATTCGTCTCCATCTCATCCTATCCCTTGAATCCTCCTCTGTCACACCAACCCTCTGCATGTCCTTCTTCACTACATCCACAAATCTTCTCTGAGGTCTTCCTCTTTTTCCCCTGCCTGGCAGCTCCATCCTCGACATCCTGTTGTTCAGTATATCTAGTGTCCCTCCTCTGCACGTGCCCAATCAGCCTTTTTTTTTTAAAGTTAAACACTGAGGTTTGATTTAAAACCCATAGTAGGCAAACTAAATGAAACATCAGCCATCAGTCTATAATATTTTGTTGTCTGTTCTTCAGACACAGATCAACTACGCTTTTATGTCCACCAACTCCTGTCAAAGACATCTGGGTCATTGAAGATGATTTTAAATGTGACTTCCTTTAATAGTGTGTCTTTCGTCATTGTTGGGAAGAATCATTGAAATCAGCTTTTATTTGTGTTGAAAATGATATCATAGACTTCTCAATTTCACCCGATTGCTTAATTTTTGTTTCCTAATGCTGATAACAGTGGGAAGGCTGGCCTGCAACAATGTGCATTTTACTTCTTTGTATTTATTTTTTCGAAGCATGAATTAAAAAGCCAATTGCAAAACATTATCCAAGACAAACGCTGCAGCATATGTGGAACTGAAGTCATTTGATAAACTGGATGGCATGAATGTTTAGACAACTAAATATTAATTAAGTGTGGATGTCATTACAGCATCAACATAAACGTTTTACGGGACTGGAGTGATGAAGGGATGAAGATGTAGGATTTTCTCACAAGGGCTGCATGGTTGCTGAACTGTACCCGGAATGCTATGAGTGAAGAGGGTGACTGTAAATCACCTGCCATCTAAATAAATACTGACGTGTATGCGGGCCCCTCTGATGCCAGTCTTGCCACTGGGTACCAGGGGTTAGTGGGCCAATCAGATGTGCTTACCCTCTCTGTATCCTCCACAGAAATGCAGAGTGTCTGTGATAATTCCTTCAGGGATTTTGACTGAAAATGCTCCTGCGCTGCACTACTGGCATACTTACATCTTGCCACCAGGAAGAAAAACTTCCAAAGACCTTCCTGAGGTGAGGAAGTGCTAAGAAAGGGCAGCCCTGATTGGAATACTGGATGATAGAAATGAATATGCTATTTCAAGGAAGTCAAAATGAATGCTCTTGATGTTCTAATTTCAAGGTTAGTGCCATCTTTAAAAGCTTTATGGCAGTCGTCAGTGCCTTCAAACATTTCAGGAGTGTTTGTGTAATAAATCCTATAATTTTATTTCCGTCTCCGACTTAAAAGGAAAACTGTACGGCTGCAGATGCTTGCGATGCACGTAGGTACCTTCGCACAATGCACACAGCACTTTCCCACAGTGAGTCACTCGCACGCACACACAGAGGACAGAGAAAGAGACCAAGAGAGAACGACACAAGAGAGCCCCCACCCTTCCTCCTCCTCCTCCCTACCTTGTCTTTCATTATTTATTTACTGTCTGCAGTTTTTCCATCGCACGCATATTGATGCAGAGAAAGCAGGGTGTGAGTGCGTGTCAGAATCATTTCCTGACGAGGGAGACAAGGTGGAAGTAATCAGCAGTGCGCTGATGCAATATGACAGCCCCTAGAACCGCTGGTACACTGTTAAGAGCAGGAGGGAGGAGAAGAAGAAGAAGAAGGAAGGGAAAAAAAATCTTCCCCACTGAAGGAAGCGGCAAGATTTGCACAAGCAACATTTGGGTGGAAAGTAGATTTGCAAAGTTCTGAAAGTTTAGGGGAGAAGGAAATCAGATTCTGGGGCTGTTTTGTCTCAGCTCATCTCTGAAAATTTCTGCTGAAGTATTACCCAAAAAAAAAAAATGCAGTAAAAAGGTGGCATTTTGTTTTAAATATATTTCACTATAAGCTAAATAAGCTATCCATTTAAAATAATTTCACTTCCTCCACTTGACTTCACTGCTCTGGTTGCACCCCCAAGGAATTTGAGTAATTGGGAAAAATATGAAGTGACTAAGTGTTGGGTTCTACAAGCATGACTAATATCTGTGTTTTTTTTAGACACACACACACAATGAAAAGCGTCATAAATAGTTTTATTTCCCTTTTCCAAGGAAATGTAATCAAACGTATTAATACATAAGTTTATCTTAAAAGCCTGGAAAAAATAGCACACAAACAGGATCTGCAGTGAAGCCAGCAGTGTGCACGGCTGACATGATCTCTCTCCGCTAATCTTGTCTGAGTGTTCCATCTCCTCCGCGCTCTCTCCCTCTCTGAGGCAGGTACAGATTGATTAGTTATCCTGCAGCCATCACCAGGCGCAGTGAGACGGTCGAGCACACCGGTCCTCCTCCCGTGTAACACACCTGTGCATATCTCCCTCACACATCTGTACATCTCTGTCTCATACATTTCCATCTCTGTCTCTGTCATCACCTTTCTCTGTTTCTCACATGTGTACCGACACCTTCACCCTGCCTTACTCACCCACAGACACACACTCGCACACCATCTGCTCCTCCTGACAGACACAACACACCCGCGTGCGGTAATTGATGAATGTGAAAGGCGATGCTTTCAGGGTCTCTGTGCGTCTCCTTTTTTACATGCTGACCTGGAAGAGCAAATGGGTGAATACTGTGCTCAAACACACACACACACACACACACACACACACACACACACACACACTGCTGATTGATTGATTGATTGATTGCTACAATCTGTATCATGATTGGTTGGTGACATTTCTCCACATCATGTCAAATCCTCTGGCAGCTGGAGTCTCACAGTAATCTCCAAGGAATTAGGTAATCTTTGTCCGAACGGCTGGAATCCACAGTTTATGTCCATGGTTGACACAAAGGGACAGTTCGTTCGTTTCATGATAAATAATTAAAAACATGAGACTGGGCACAGTTATTTAAAAAAACAAATCTGAAATCACTTTTAGACCTCAAACAAAAGTTTTTTTCTCAAATGAAAAGATGGAAATTAGGAGATACCCCACCATAGTCACAATATCCTCCTCATCCCACACTTTGCCTTTACTCAATTCCCAATATGTTTTAATTGGCTAAAATGTAACTGTAATGGAAGCAGGAGAAAAACATCATCTTATTACCTTTTATTTTCAACACAAAACCTCCCATCCTGACTTAATACAACATCTGTATAATTCCATATCATTCAGTTACTTTATAGATACACCTTGCTGGTCTTGGGCCGTACACCCTTTTGTCTTTAGACCTGCCTTAATTCTTCATGACATATATTTAACAGAGTGCTGGAAACACTCAGAGATTTCGGTCCATATTGGCACGACAGCATCACACAGTCGCTGCAGACTGTGGGATGTGAACCTCCCATTCCATCACATTCCCAAGGAGCTGTACTGGAAAGAGAATGTTACTGGTGACTGTGGTGGCCATCTGAGTACAGTGAATTCAGTTAAACCAGTTTGAGATGATCTGAGCTTTGTGACATTGTGTCACATGGAGCCATGCTTTCATATTCTAATTCAGTTTTGATCATACTGTCTGAATGCTGCAGAAGAATTCGAGTCCCATCAGACCATCAACATTTTTCCAATCTTCTACCGTCCAGTTTTGGTGAGTCTGTGCAAATTGTAGCCTTAGTTTCCCGTTCTTACCTGACAGGGCTGGCACTTAGTGTGCTCTTCTGCTGACAGAGCAAATCTGCTTTAAGGTTTAACATGTTATGCATTCAGAGATGCTCTTCTGAATACCTTGGTTGCCAGAAGGTTATTTGAGTTACTGTTACCATACCATCACTTGGAAGCAGCCTAGCCCCACCAGCAACAATGCCTCATTCAGAGTCACTTAAATCATCTTTCTTTCCCATTCTGACACTCAGTTTGAACTTCAGCAGGTCCTCTTAATCATGTCTATACGCCTAAATGTGTTGAGTTGCTGCTGTGTGATTGGCTGAGTAGATATTTGTGTTAAAAAGCAGTTGCTTCTAATAAAGTGTGTTGGTGAGTTTATATACTAGCAGACATACGACCGTACATATTCTGCTAAAAAAACAATAAATAAATTAAGAAAGACTTAAATCACACACTGGATCTAAATGAAAGAAATATCCAAAGTGTTCTCTGATTTATCATTGTAACAGAATTTTCAACCACCTTGGACAGTATGTGATGTAGGAGTGAGAGTGTAGTATATAAATACATTTGATGACTGCTTTTGCATGCTAGCAAGACCTTGATGATGAAGATGGGACATCAGCTCCTGCCATGTCTGGTTTACTAAAACAGGCAGGTTGAACAGATACAGGCTCCAGTAGCACTTTCAGGTTAGCATCTATGAGAAATAACTTGGTGGGGGGACATTGTTGGACATTGCTCAAGTCTTTTAATTCAGTTATAACCAGAGATGGGCAGTAACGCGTTACTTGTAAAGCGTTACTGTAATCTGATTACTTTTTTCAGGTAACGAGTAAAGTAAGGGATTACTATTGCAAAAACGGTAATTAGATTACCATTACTTTCCTGTAGGAACGCTGCGTTACTGCGTTACTAAAACCGTGATTTTTTTGCAAGAATGTCTCATGACAGTGACGTAAGCGAGTGCGACGTTCGTGACAACAGCTGTGTGCAGATCAACAGTGGATCATGTATCGAGTGCGGGAGAGAGTATGAGCATGCAGCGTTTAAAACGTGGAAGTACTGACCTTACTTTGAGTTTGATTCCATAAAAAGTGACAAAAACATTAGCGTCCGTTGTGCGTGGGAAGAAAACTTCTTTTTACAGCGAAAAAAAACCCTAAACTTCCAAGCGAGCACTGAGTGCGCAACGACGTAATGGGAAACTCACAGAGAAACTCGCGGATTCTTCCAGTGACCGCTGCGGCACACCTGCACCAGGGTAAACCTCCGCCTGCCCCACTCCTGCTTTACAGGTGAAAATAGAGCAACAGGACCGCCAATCTTTGATGTTATTTATTTTCTGCTGTGTTTTACTTGCATCTATTTGAAAGAGTGTAAACACACAAAAAATATATATTTTATGTGCTGGAATGTGCAGAAAATAAGTTTAAATGTTAAACAAATTTCTTCCAGTCAGAGAATGTTGCATATAATTTACTTTTTGCTTGATGCATAAAGTTAAAAGATTAAAACTAATAAAACAAGTTTTAAAAAGAGACTTTTCCATTTGATTACATTTTGTATGATGGATTATGCAGAAAAAGTAGAATTGGGCTGAAAGATCTATCGCTTTATCACCTATTCAGGTTGTAAATCGTGTTTTTAGAAAGGAACTAAGTAACTAAGTAATTAATTACTTTTGAAGATAAGTCATCAGTAAAGTAACGGGATTACTTTTTTGGGGGAGTAATCGGTAATTAGCTACTGATTACTTTTTTCAAGTAACTTGACCAACACTGGTTATAACTGCTTTTGTTAAGTTACTTAATATGTTTTTTTTAATGAAGCTGTTTTACTGAGCCCATTTAAAGCTTTAATACAAAAATGTGTATAGTAGGATTTCAACTGCGGTAATGAAAGAATTTCCCAGATATGAGAAAAGGAATCTCTCAAAATCTAATTTCATCATCTTCATCTTCATCTTATTGGGACTTACTTACACACCCCTCGTCCAAAGGCAGCCTGTCACAACGCGCTCCATCCGGAGATGGACCCCAGAAAAGGAGGATGCTCTGAGGGACTGTTATGACACCACAGACTGGGATGTGCTCCTGAGCCCACATGGTGAGGACACAGAGGGTGCGACACACTGTCTTACAGACTACCTCAACTTTTGTGTGGACACGGTCGCCCCTGCTAAGACGGTACGGTGTTATCCTAATAACAAACCATGGGTAACACAGGAAGTCAAAGCTGTCCTCAACATGAAGAAGAAGGCTTTCAGGAGCAAAGTGAAGGAGGAGATGAAAGCAGCACAGCGGGAGGTGAAACGCTGCCTGAGGGAAGCAAAGGACACCTACAGGAGGAAGGTGGAGCAGAAGTTGGAGAGGAACAATATGAGGGAGGTCTGGAATGGTGTGAAAACCATCACAGGCCACAACACCAAGAAAAGCACAGTGGGGGGGACTGTGGAGAAGGCAAACGAACTCAACAACTTCTTCAACAGGTTTGACCAGCCCACAACCCCCCCACCCTCACCTTCACTACAGAGTCCAATCCCCACTCTCCTACCTCCCTCGCTTCCCCCCCTTCCTGACACCATGACACCCCCCTCCTCCAATCCCTCTCTCAGCAGCAAGACATCTCCCCCCCTCCCCTCCTCCCAAACATCTCCCAGTGTCACAGTGGATCAGGTCAGGAGACAACTGAGGAAGCTTCGCCCCAGAAAGGCAGCAGGCCCAGACAAGGTGTGTCCTAGGATGCTTAAGGCGTGTGCTGCTGAACTTGGGGAGCCGCTACAACGAGTCTTCAATCTCAGTCTGCGACTGGGGAGAGTGCCCGCCCTATGGAAGACATCTTGCATCGTCCCGGTCCCCAAAAGGAACCGGCCCAATGAGCTGAATGACTTCCGACCGGTGGCACTGACGTCACATCTTATGAAGACTCTAGAGCGGCTCTTCCTCAACCTCCTCCGACCACAGGTACAGCATGCCCAGGACCCACTACAGTTTGCATACGGTGTCGGAGTGGAGGATGCCATCCTGTACCTCCTACACAGAGCCCACTCACACCTGGATGGGGGAAAAGGCACGGTCAGGATACTGTTTCTTGACTTTTCCAGTGCCTTTAATACCATCCGGCCCTGTATGCTTCAGGAAAAACTGAACAGGATGGAGGTGGACCCCTGCCTGGTGGCTTGGATCTCCGACTACCTCACCGACAGACCACAGTACGTCAGGCTGAAGGACATCACGTCTGACACTGTGGTCAGCAGCACAGGAGCACCACAGGGAACTGTGCTGTCCCCTCTTCTCTTCACCCTGTACACCTCTGACTTCTGCTACAACTCTGAATTATGCCACATTCAGAAGTTTGCAGACGACACAGCCATCATGGGGTGTATCTGGGATGATCAGGAAGAGGAGTACAGAAGTCTGGTGAGGAACTTTGTCGCATGGAGTCACACAAACCACCTGCAACTCAACACCTCAAAGACTAAGGAACTGGTTGTGGACTTCGGGAGGTCCAGAGAAGGTCCACTGCCGGTTCAGATAGAGGGGGAGGAGGTGGAGGTGGTCAACAAGTACAAGTACCTCGGGCTGTGGGTGGACAATAAACTGGACTGGTCATGCAACACAGAGCACCTGTATAAAAAAGCCCAAAGCCGACTGTACTTCCTCAGGAGGCTGAGGTCTTTTAACATCTGCAGGAAGCTCCTGAGGATGTTTTACCAGTCGGTGGTTGCTGGAGTACTTTTCTATGCTGTGGTGTGCTGGGGGAGCAGCACAGCAAAGAAGGACTCATCCAGGCTGGAGAAACTGATCAGGAGGGCTAGCTCTGTGGTCGGCATGAAGCTGGACACTCTGGTGACAGTGGCAGAGAAAAGGACATTAAAGAAACTGATGGACATTATGAACAATGCTGGGCATCCTCTGCACACGGCCATTAACCCTTTACAGCCGATCGGAGCGGGCACGCTCTGTTTTGCGTAACTATTTTTAAATCCCGGTAGCTCTGCAACCACGTAAGCTAGCGCAATCATTTTTTTTGCATATGAAACTGGAGGAGTTGTACTTACATCTTATGCCATCAGCTTGTCCTAGGTCACAGTTTCCTTCCACATATAGCTTTGCAAAAACTGCATAAAAATCACTTGCAGCAACAAAAACATGATATTCCAGAAACACGCTTCGCCGATCCGATCAGCTGTTTGTAACACTTCCTATGTCCATCAGCGCGAACTATCACATGACCGCATGACCTGCCCGAAACCGGAAGTGACGTCATTTTGCGGAAATGTAGGATTTTTTACGATCGGGGCCTTATGAGCCTATACTTGTGTTTTAAAAAGTTATGTTTGAGTTTATGACTTTCTGTGTCGTTTCTGGGATGCTTAGGACTCATATTGCACTGCTGGAAATAGTTTATTTTGATGCATATGCTGTTATTTTGCAAATTTGCACTATAATATTTATTTTCGTTTTTCCTGCAGTATATAAAAATTGGTGTATTTCAAAAATAAAACTATGAAGACACTCAAAATAAATTTCCTGTGGCGGGAAACTAGTTTGTGCAACTTTTTTGTATTTACAGTTTTGAGGGATAAGCCTCTTAAATTTCTCTAACTAGAAATATATGTTAAAAAAACAAAAACGATTTTCAATTTCTTTGTAGTTTATTGCACTTTTTTGCAATTTATGTAATTACTATGCACCTAATGCATGCATATTATTAAAGTTTGGGCTATAATGGTTGTATTGATGTATAGCAACTTGAAATGCTCCCAAAAATGGCTCCACAGCATGTAAAAATATAATATAAGCTCTGGCGGATTTGGTTCTATGGTAGGTCTTAAAGGGTTAACAACCAGAAGAGTCTGTTCAGTGACAGGTTGCTTCTCCCCAAGACAAGAACTAACAGACTTAAAAACTCCTTTGTCCCACACGCCATCAAACTGTTTAACTCCTCTCTGGAGGGGAAACAGGAGGACAAAGGAGGGGGGAACAACTAAGCTGTAGTGCCTCTTCACCTCACTGTACAATACCTTGTGCAATACTTTTTGTAAATAGTCAACAGTGCAATAGACTCAATACTTGAAATGTGCAATTCACTTGTATTTTTATTTTTATTCCTATTTATTCTATTTATCCCCTTTGTATATTTTTTTTATATTTGTCTCTGTATTTATATATGTGTGTGTGTGTGTGTGTGTGTGTGTGTGTATATATATATATAATATTCTGTAACTGTAACTTCTGTCGGTGCTGTGCTTTTTTGGAAATCGAATTTCCCAGAGGAACCCACCCGAGGGATTAATAAAGTTCTATCTTATCTTATCTTATCTCTCTTACTTGCTTTTTTAGGGAACCCCTAGTGGCCATATAAGGAGCTGCAGGTTTAGGCAAGAGTTGTTTTAACTGTCTTAAAATAAAGTCGATGTTAGCACAGAGCGCTAGCCTTATCAGCTGCTTCTCAGTTAATCCAGAGGATCTTTAGTTCCTCAGATACTAGAGTGCACAAAATAGACCTCCACTAGTGCTGAAATTTGAAGCAGGGACCAGCACAAAAGGTGTGCTAACAGCTAAAACTACTTGAAGACTCTTGGCTGAGGATTTTTTGTTTGTTTGTTTGTTTGTTTGTTTGTTTGTTTGTTTGTTTGTTTGTTTGTTTGTTTTGCCTGTTTCTTTGTTGTTGTTTTTTGGTAACTTTAGTAAACTTCTTGACTTTTTTCCCCAGGTTTTATTTTGTTGTGTCAGTTATTTTAGTTTAGCTGATGACAGCATGGCTGCTCTTCAGTATACAAAGTTTCACAAAATTAAACGTTATTTTGAAAAAAAATTTCGGTAGTTTATTTTCTGACCTTGACCCTTTTCTGCATAAAAGTAGTAAACATTTTCCTGTCTCCACATCAGGCTTTTCTTCTTGACCCTAACCCTGACTAAATAAATTTGTTAAATAGATATTCTATTCATATTGTTAATAGACTCATGCAGCGCAGCTTAGTTGTATGGATGATAAAAGGTTATAAGAATCAAGGAAGAAGCATGTCATCAGGATAAAAGGAAATTACCAGTGCACTTTATCTCTAAAGTGGCTTTCATTCTCTTATCTCCCATGTATCACTCATCTTTCAATCCATCCACCGAGGTTTTCATCCATGCATCGACCCCTCTATTCATCATCTACCCATCCATCTATCAGCTGCAGCACCAGTCCTGCCATACATCCGCCTGCCTAGTTTAACCAAGTGATTCAATGAACCCATTACTTCCTCTCAAAAAAACAAAGATGCCACTTGGCCAAAGAGTCATCGCTGCAACATCAACCTATGCAGACACCATAAGCATGTTGCTGCACAAGCCCAATATTGGGAAGAGGAGATGGACCAATGAGGAGAAAGGACAGGGAGGGTCCAAATGTCAGGTCCCATTGAGGTCAGACGGTAGTGGCTACATTTACCAAAGCAAACAGAACAGAGGAGCAGAGTACTTCACCTGTCGGTGTGGATTACTACATTATCACATTTGCCAGTCTCACAGTGTCCCATTCCAACCACTCACAATTCAAAATTCATACACCATGCAGAATGGTGGGTGCTATTAAATTTTAAACTACGGGAAGGTTACAATTTTCAGAAAGGTATTGAGTTATTGAGAACTTAACTCTCTGAGTAATCACATGTGAAACTACTGTAGAAGAAGACGACCTGGAACAGAGAAGCACAATTTTTTTTCACAATATATTTAAATATATGAGCGGATCTTTAAGGTTTACTTACAGCTTTAATATGAGTTGTATGCATGTAAAGAAATATTTGCTAAAACAACTCATGCAAATATGTTTACAATATTTAATATAAATGGGAAATAAATGAGTAGCTTCTTTGATGGAGGTTCACATCCAACCCCACAATTTTTCCTGATATTTGTCTATATATGAAAATTTATGTGTACACAGAAAACTGTGTACACATAAATAAAGGACAAAACTAAACTGAAACTGATGGGCCAAAATAAATAAATAAAATAAAATAATAATAATAGAGCATCAGTTACTGATGATAAAATATAAAAATTCTTAAATATTAATGCAATATAGTGAGAATTAGAATTAAAATTAGGTTTGCATACATAACAATTTCTGTTACTGTTCTTCTCTTGCTAATAAATAAGTTAAGTTCTTCTGCATTTCAGCACAATTTCTGGACTGTAGCCCTGCAGGTATTCACTGGAGGTGAACTTCGTTGCACTGTACTTTTACCCTGCAGCAATACAGAATGCCAAGGCACTTATAATACCTCTGTGGTTTAGCTAGGCAGCAAATAGAACACTGGAAATGGCACAAAAGACATATCCAGGGTAAAGAGCCATCCCTGGAGAGAAGAGTGACACCAAGGAGTCCCTCTTCTCCTTCTCAGCAGAGTGATTAATAACCTCTGTGCCCCATAATCTCTCCATCATCTATCTATGTAAATGCCCCCAGACCTGCAGCGCCAACACACTTTGACTGATGGCTGTTCCGCAGCACTGGGCTCTGTGAGCTTGTATGTCAGAGCGCATGTGTGTGTGTGTGTGTGTGTGTGTGTGTGTGTGTGTGTGTGTGTGTGTGTGTGTGTGTCGGGGGGGCTTTTTTTTTGTGCATATGCAGGCTGGAATGTGTCTGTGTGTGTGAGGTGCTGTGCAAGTTTTTGTGACGGGAATGAAAAAGATGAGCAGACCAGCTCAGCTATAAGTTTACCTCCTGTTTTATCTGCTCCAAACACACAAATAAGAAACGAGAGATCAAATTAGATTTGGGCAAACAGTTTAATAAAGTCTTGTTTTAGCTCATTTTTCGGCCGTGGCAGCTTCAATAAATGTGTTAAATTGGATTCATTTGGCGTCTCAATATAACATATTACATTTTTACATAAATTATTAGTGTATATTGTTTTAATCAATAAAGGTGTGTCTCACAGGTAAGTGAGTGCTGCCACTGCCCCACTGAAACCAACCAAGAAGTATTTGAGCACCAAGGAAATGAAAACAGGACAATGTCTCTTCATTTCCCAAATATTTCTCAGTGCTGATGATGGTTCATGTGGGAGTTTCAATAACCTATTTTTCACTGACACGTTGCCAGTTCTGCTTTGGTGTCTTTTGAGACTCACCCCACATGTGGAAACAGTTTGGGAACAAACTGTTATGTAGTGTTACTGTTGGGGAAGTTGTAGAAGTTGGGGTGAGTTTCAAGAGAAGAAAATAATGCACGGAACTGGTTCTAGATCAGGCAGCAGCACCACGTAACTGAAAAAGGGATAAACGTATGCCTTTTTGGAAAACTTTTGGGGAGAACCACTACCTGTCCTTTTCCCCATCGTGTCCGTGCCACCTGAATAGTCACATGCAGCTTTTAATTGCAGAGAAATGAGAGCAGAGAGTAGAAAAGCTTTAAGTCTTTGCTTAAACTTATCTTTGTGAAATAAACACTGATTGCATAATCTCTTGTTTGTAGAATAAAGACACCAAGAATTTAGATTTGCTAAATACAGTCTTTGTTTTCAATGTGACATTCTGTCTGACACTGAGTACAAAATCTGGCTCCCTGCAAACAAAGGGGCTTGTTTTCCTGTGGAGATGTATACTGCCACTTTAATCATTAGGCATGATGTAAACTCTGTAAACTGTAAGTCCAAGGCACTCCCAGAATTTCACCTCTTTGCAGCAACTTGGTGTTAGATATTTGCACTGCGGTACTTGAAATCACATCATTTTGTCTCTTTCTGGCCAACTTTGTGATTCCGATGCTGTTTTACAAAAGATAAAAAGCATTGCAAACACTCCCTGCAACTCCTCCCACTATTACAGTGCTTACACTTCAACTTTGTCAGTACATTTTGGAATAAAAACAAGCCACTAACGTATCATCCATGCAAAAATAGCTCCACAAATGTCAGTGCAGATCTTTATGTGATACATTTTTTTTAATGACTGCTATTTTACAACCTCTAATGTAACAGTTGTGTAAGCCATTTTATTTGATTACATATAATTCCATTAAATACTTTTTGATTGATAATTTTCAATTCAAATAATGAAAGGGAACAAATTTTAACAGCTGCTAAGCTGTGGGCTGTTGAACTAATGATTTTTACCATTTAAATTTAACAAACGGCTGCTTTAAGGTAATAAGCCAATCCATACTTTCACAAAGTTATTTTGGGATATTGATTTAAAAATGCAGAACCATCAACGTGATCGGCTACAGAGACATCATGCTCCATTAGAAACAGCATATGACTGAAAACTGGGAGACGAGATTTAAGACTTTTGCATGTGTATTTTTTTAAACGGCTGTCCTGACAATGGGGGATGGTGAGCTCTGATGCAGACCAGGAGGATGCTCTGTGTTTTTTAACCGTCATATCCCTCAGGCTGTTCTGGGCACAAAGACCAATAACAAGAGAGTTATGAAAAGGTCAAAGAGTTACACTGTGTTAATGGGCAACTGACTCTGGGGACAGATGAGGAAAATCAGAGGGGAAATCTGACTTGGCTGCGGTGATTTTTGGGGGCGGTAATGTGTTTATATTTTCTTAAATATATCACTAAATCTCCATATCTTTGCCTCATGTCTCAACTACTGACCTATGAACAACACATTGCATTTAGTTTCCTATTTATTCATAGATAAAATATCTGCATCATCAAAAGATGTTGTGGACTGCTTTCGTTTGCTTCCATTATTCTTTCAGCCCACTGGCAGATGTTTGTTGGATGATGCACACATGTGGATTTCTGAGGTTGTTATTGCAACTAACAAGAACCTAACATCTTGACCTAATTCTGGCTTTAAAAGTCAATCTCAATAAAAACTCAATAAAGCCATCTCGACTTTGTAATTGATAATTACAGTTGACTTATTGCTGGATAATTACAATGCAACTCCAATGAAAATAGGCATGTATTGATTATATGGCATCTCGAGATCTGTTACTTTCATAGCATCACACCATCTGCAGTGTATTGGTAAATCTAAGGTGTTATGTAAAAAATTATCTTGAGGTCTAGAATATTATTTAAAAATTCAAACTCTTCAATTTTTCTATCACCCATCATCTCTGGGTTTGATGTGGATGCTTTTGGGGAAACTGTAGTTTTAAGAGCTACTTCCTGCAATTAAATTGTAATTTGCTACCACGTGCCCTACTGCACATCTGCCTTTGAGTGTACTGGCTCTACCTCTGCTACCCTCATGACAGCTTTATTATTCACAAATGGCAAACATTTGTAACAGTTGCCAATCTTCCCCGAAATGGACAACCCAGGAAATTTATCTCAAGACCACACCTTGCAATCGTTAGAGAGACTAGAAAAAAAAACCCAAAGTGGTACATCTTAGACTCTACAGGCCACAGTTAGGACGTCAAATATTAAAGTTAGTGATGGATTTAGCCTTAACACGTATGGCTTGTTTGGAAGGGCTACCAAGAAAAAATCAAAACACAAGACTTCTGGAACAATAACCTTTGAGCAGGTGAGACCAAAGTGGAGATGTTTGGCCATAATGCACAGCATTTGACAAAAACAAACACCTCATCACAAATGTCAAGCATGGTGGTGGAGGAGTGACGCACGAGAAAAAGAGGAAGAAAGGCTCGGGGAAAGAGAGACGGGGAGAGAGACTTTGACTTCAGTCAAGCTGAAGTCAAAGTCCAGACTTCAGCTTGACTGAAATGCTGTGGTAGGACCTTAGTGTGTACAATATGTTACGTGTTGTTTTTATTCTAAGATTGTATTTACCTAATTTTAAAACCTGGTAAGATGTAGATAATTTTTTATCAACTCCTGATTTAAAACCTTAAAATTGATTGCTTTCTTTTTACCATGACTGTGAAAAGACAGATGTGGTCAGTGACATCACTCGCTGGTTAGTGCACAAATTATTCCAAACCATCGCAATTTGGGGGCCAATTTGGACATTTGGACTGAGAAATTGTGTGACACTACACACTCATGTCATTCAGAAGGTAGGGCTTCCCTGAAGCTTTATAATCCTTTTGACTCTTGAGGTTGCCGATAGACGGTGTGGATGCTAAACAAACAAACAGATGCTCTGTGCAGCCATGTTTCTGTGGGACATACTTGATGAAATATCAAGTAACCACTGAAGGTCTGTAGGCTATTTTTTACATTTCAAACTGAAATGTAAAAAATAGTTATTCGTTCCATATTTTGGAACGAATAGCTGACAAAGTGTGTGGTGAAACTAAACAGCCTATGGAAAAGAGGGGAAAGGGACTGGAGTATATTTTGAAAAACAGTAAGTCTCCTTATTTGTATCATCAGGGTTTAGTGAGACTGTAAATTGGAGAATAGGACAGCAGTATGAAAATGTATTAGTCAACACTGCTATTGATGCTTAGATAATGGTACATCCACTTTAGACATTTAGTCATAAAAGCAAATTTTTAAAACGTCTTTTAAAAAAGTGGCAGATACGGCCTGGTCCCAGTACAGGGAGCTCCAGGATGAAAGGTTTTACTCATTCAGCCTAATTTACCTTTTAAAATTGTTTGTTTTTGTTTTTTTTACAGTGAAAGTCCAGAGGGGTCTTTAAAGCTCCCCTCTGATTTTGCCTTTTACTTCTGCCTAAAAAATAATTATGTTTTGAGGCAGAATCTACAGCTAATGGCGAGGGCTAAACATTTGTTGTCGTCTGTATTAGAAAGACAAGATTAATCCCTGCTGACAGCCCCAATTAAATCATTCACACAACATTTAATTTTTTTAAAATCACATAGAGTTTACAGCTGAATATCAGGGGAACTTTTAGCAGATCACGACTTCCTGTCACTTATCACTCCGAGAACTAAAGTCTGAGTTTTTCTAATGACTTTACAGGAAGAAAAATCCTGGATGCAAACCCCCAAAGGTTATCGTTTTCACATCTTTCATGGGCACAGAGAGATCTGATGATGATTGCCTTGATTTAAATGTAAAAGAAAATGACTCACTCTGGTTTTGCTTATGTGTTTACAAGTAAGTTTCAATTACCGAGTCTCTCACGAGAGGAAAGGGGGAGATAAGTATCTACAAACCAGCAACTTTCCCAAAAACCTTCACTGCTTTAACTGAATATCTCAGTACCCAGAGGAGAGTTGGCATCCTGCAGCCCACACTCCAAAGCACCTTTTTCAGTGAGCCGCCCTCACACAGCTCTTCAGAGGGGAGACATGTTGTTAATAATTAAGGCTGTGGCTGGAGGCACAGGGAGGCTAAACTTCCTCTAACAAGTGGCTCTCTGACAGCACAGACATATGGCTCTCGCTTCCCCATATTCTCCTCAGCCCCTCCAGACTTGTGCATTTTACACACGTCCAAGGCGGGGGTGAGAAACCTCCATCCTGACTGCCAAAGAACAATAAATCAAATTCCTAATGGTCGGCAACAATCAGATAATTATGAGTGTGGCCGCGTGGCATGAAAGGGAATTTTCTCCTTCAAATCCAGTTAACCATTTTTGCTTGATTTCCTGCCAGCGTTCACAACATTCGCTACAATAGGCCATTCTGTCTTTTATTTGAAAGCGGCCTCTGAGATGCTGAAAATATAACATTTGTGCCTGCCAAATTTTTCACACAGTCTAGGAAAAAACCACCAAGAAAGTGGCTGTTTAAGCAAATTTGTTCCACTGACCATGTTAGCTCCTTTGTACAAAAGATCAGATTTGAGATCTATGACTTAGAGGTTTAGCTGACACTCAGGTGCTTCGATTTCCTTTTTGGGGCTTGCTTTAGTAAATCCCCTTGCAGGATCTGTTAAGCCGCAGCACTGTGCAGAAGTCTCGAGCCACCTATTTTTTTTATATTTTGCTGGGTAATTGGGGAAAGTGGGTAATAGGCGCAGAGAATTATTGAAAGCTGTGCAAACATACATGGGAATACAGTAAATAAAGCAACGACAGTGCAATTGTAACAAGCTTGACAGTCAATGGTATGATCACTTTTATTTTTCGATACAGCCTGAAAGCTCTTAGTTAAGCTTGCTTGTCATTTCTTTAAGTAGTCTTCAGGACTAGTTCTCCAGACGTCTTGAAGAACATTCAAAGCTCTTCTTTGGATGTTGGGTGCCTTTCCTTCTGTTCTCTGCCAAGACAATCTCACACTGCTTCAGTAAAATGATGTCCGGGATCTAGGGAGGCCAATCCATGACTGATGGTGTTTCATTGTGTGTTTTTCTACCTTTACTGCACTGTTGGCGCAGATGGTATTGGATGTTGGATGAAAACCCAAATGGACAATGCACGTTTTCAGCTTTCACTCCATAACATGCATTCACACGGATTTCAACCCAATTATTGTATAATTTGCCAAACCTCAGCCTTTTCTCTCTGTTTCTTTAAGAATGGCTTCTTGACAGCCACCCTTCCACTGAGACCATTTCTGATGAGGCTTCAGTGAACAGTAGATGGAGTAGCTCAAGGTCCAGATGCATCTATCAGGTCCTGTGTCAGGTCTTTGTGGGTCTTTTGCTTATTTCCTGCTCCTTAAGGACACGACTTTAAGGTACTGATCGTCTGCTGGAGATTGCTTTTAGGCCTGCTACTTCTTTTGGTCCACACTTGTGCAGTTTTCTCAAAATTTTTAAGGACACATTGCACACCATCCCAAGATACACCAGGTTTTTGGCTAATAGTTCTTTGGGAATCACCATGTTGGTGCAGAAATACTGTTTTATGTCAATTTGTGGTATTGTTGGCATTTTTTTTAAGAAATTCAGCAAGAGAAATTAATTTCTTGATATGTTGTCTGTTATGTGTCGACACAACATTGTTTCATTCATTGAGTTCAGTGACTGTTTTTATGCTCGAATGACTTAAAGTTTACAAATAGTCTGGTTTTAGGACAGGATTGAAAATGAGGGGAAAAGCAGCCGATGTCCAAAGAAAACCTTTGAAAGACCTCCGGAAAATTTGGAGAAGTATTGCTCAAGACCACTTTTTAAAAAATTACAAGAAAGTGTTGAAACCCACAGTGAATGTGCTGAGAAGCATTTATGTTTCTAGTTCTTTTGACTCGTCTGGAGTTGGACATCTGCACTGAATCAACTCCATCCTGACTATGACTTTGCTCTGTAGAGACACGCCCCTCCCTCTGATTTGCATCTTTTAGAAGCAGCAGGGTAATGATGCCTCAAAGCCTTAAAAGACTGTCTAACCAAAGAAGACCAAGGACTGCTTCTACAGTCATCTGACCCCTGAACGTTTATGGAGCAGGTGAATGCTAAGAAGGCTAAGCACGCCTGCTCCTTTGAACAGTGTTAAATCGTACCTGAATAACACGAGTTGTCAGGTTTTGCACAAATTTGTGAGGTGCAGCTCAAGTGCTGCTCTCATTGAGACATGCCAGTGTTATGTTTTTAGAGGTTTCACGTTTTGAAGATTTTAAACATACAATAATAATTTGAGAATTTATTGAAAGACATGCAAAACAGAAGGATATTCATAGGCAGTGCTGGATGTTTGAACCTCACTGAATGGCAAACCCGTAGGCTGTACTGCAGTCTGAGTACTGGATGAGTATTGATGTTGTTTATTGACATTTGCATTTACAATGGAAGTAAAAATGACTTTGTCAAATGGTGCACACAAGCCGTACTACTTTTGAGGGCAATGTGAGCATTTGGCCAGTGAGAAGAATCATCATTTAACGTATTTCCTGCTCCCTCCTCTCTCCTTTTGCTGGATGGGGGAAGAAGGGGGGTACAAATCTTGTTTTGATACTGACGCTGTCAGGGAGCTAGCCGGAGAGGATAGTAAACACTGCCTTTGCAGAACATTTAAAATCAATCCTTCAGCCACAGGCCTCGATACTCCCTTCGCTTCTCTCTCCCCGTCTCTCTTTCCCCGAGCCTTTCTTCCTCTTTTTCTCTCTCCCCTCTCTGTAATGTGTCTGCTGCTCTCTGAGAATAGAGGCGGCACTTAAAAGCAGGGCGTCGAGGCTGAGTTTGGTGACAACAGCGGTGGCTTTTATTATCATGCTGAGATGTGCCCAGCAACGCCCACCATCACCACCAACCTCCAGCAAGCACTGATACCGACTTTCAACATAAACACATGTACACAGCCCCATATGTACACACTCATATCACCTTGATGAGCCAATAATCGTGTCATTAGCCTGTTCGCTTTCAAGGCAGTGGCTCATTTGCAGCTATCCAAGCCGTTACCTTTGCTCATGATGGCCACGAGATTAGTTGAAAATCATTTTGATTCCAGCAGTATTGCTTGATTAAGTCACCATTTGCCAGCCAATAGAAACAGTCAACAAATACCTCTACCAGATGACCGCTGATGCAGGAGCTGAATACCAATGATTGAAAGGCTACATTAATATACACTAACTTATACAAATTTCCTAAAACAAAATCTGGAACTCAAATTAAAAGCACTCGAACAGAGCTGAAAAAATTATGGCTTAGAAAGTTTCACAGTAAAGAATCTGTTATGTGGCCCTCTGCTGCAGTAACCGATCTCTTTCAAGATTCGACATGTGGTGTATTCAGAAACGGTTGTAATAAGTGCTTTGAGTTTTTTCTTTTTAGTTTATTGTCACTTTGCTATCAGCTCGGAGCAGTCGGGCCTTTCTCCTTTGACCCCTGGCATCAACGAGGCATTTTGGCTGCTCACTGGATGTTTTCTCGTTTTTGGACCAATAGTCTGCGAACCCTAGAGGTGGTTGTGTACCAGCAAGGTATCACCAACCATGCCATATTCAAATTCACTTACGTTACCTTTGTTCCCCACATCTATTGAAGATCAGATCGTCTGCATGAACGCATTGAGCTGTTGCCACAAAAAAATTGATATTTGTGCTAAAAAGCAGTTGAACAGGTGTACCTAATAAAGTGGCTAGTGAATGTTGTTTAAATGAGACACATTTGAGGATGATATTAAAAATGATATTTAATCTGCCTCAGGATGAAGTCATTGTATTCTACAGCACAGTCAGCATTAATATTAAGAAGAAGAAAGAGAAGAAAGGATTGTATCACAAAGATTTGTGTCCTGTTTATTTTCATCAAACAGAAAAATCCGGAAATAAAAGTTTAGCTTTAATACAACCCTGCCTCACATACACTCATATTATTAATTAACAGAATAAATATGCTGTTTTTAAATAAGACCAAATGCAAAATTTTACACCAGGCCAGATTTCTTTCAACATGTCACCCGGGTTTGTCTCTGCATGCACCATTAGAGGACTGACCTCCACTGCAGTGTCGAGCAGCCGGTGAAGAGCATGTGAAATCTGACCCCAGAGAGGGTAAAGTGAAACCTGGTCCACAGAGACAGCACTCTCACACTGAGGCTTGTATGTGTTACCCACCGCCTCCTCTGCAGAGCATTTCATTCAATTTTCCTTTAGACACGGGATGACAGAAATTGCAGGGCTTTATTTCAGTGCACCACCATCCATGGAGACTGTCTTGTTGTACAATCTTCTGTTTGTCAGTTTCATGTGAGCGTTTCCATGCTTTTTTCATCTTTTTGTTTTGAAGAAAACAAATTGATTGGAAAATGTCATATATCAATGTTTCTTAAGTAGTGTCAGGTAGTGCTGTGCACTGCAGGACCTGAGCAACATAAAGTTACCACTTTAACCTCTATTAATGGAGATTTGTTCAAGGCAAAACCATGACAAATATGTCGATCCATGACCTGTAATTGCAAAAGCATCCTTTGGGCAATGAAGGTAATTTTAAAAAATGGTGGAATATAGTGATGACATTTATGGTATCATTTCTCTCTGTCAAATTACCCGTGGCTTGACAGTAAGTGTTGCAATAAAGGCAAAACACCACAAAATATCTTAAGGGCTAATTTTACTGTATTTACATGTGAAAATATTAGGCAACAACACTGGCGCTGATATGTAGTTGCAGTATAAAACTGACAGGAAAAATAGGAACATAAACAAGTGCAACATATACCAGTAAAATAAAATTGTAAAAACATGCTTTTGAGAGCAGGGTCAGCTTGTAAATTTGCTTAACCTATTTATCCCTTGAAAATCAAAACGCTCTTTTCACTGTTGACTGACTGCACATTACTGTAGATAGGGGCTGCTGGTGGTGGGGGTAGGAAGAGATTTCTGGTACAAACAGCCATCAAAGATGGGGGTGTGTCATGGGAGTAAAAGAAGCTGCAGCAAGGGCCAGCTTTCATACTTCACGAGCAAGGCTTACAGTGGAAGGTCCCCGAGGAGCAGTGTAGCAAAGACGGACACATTGTACCCTCCACACTGAAGACAGAAAAAGATTGTAAAACCACTGTCAGACAAAATCTGGAAGAGAGTTATGTGGAAATATAACCTGAATTGTTGAAATTATTTTTAAAAACTCACTGTAGATCTTTTGTTTGTTTGTTTGGTGTTAAATCAAAGAATTTCTGGTCTTTCTGATCTTTCATTACACCTGAGAAATGCTCATATCCTGATTTGGCTAAAGGAAAGATGGAAGAAACCCCTTTGGAGTCAGCTGCAAAGGTTAAAAATTGTATGTTGAGTGATAAAGTCCTTGGACAATATACTTTTGACAAATCTACATATTTCTACAGCTACATGGTTTCACTCTAATCTGAAACAGACCCACTGGGTATAATTCTGGGTGAAAGTGTTCTGTATATGGACAGCATGAACAGGACCTTAAAGGCTTTTCTGCCCATTAAACATGATCCCAATAAAGTGAAAATGTCTGAACTCATAAAAGACTTTGACAGTTCATTTGACAGGTGTAGAAATGAAACATATTTATGGTTCAAATTTACACAATGACGTTTTACAGATGATAAATACAGAAGTACCAGACATCTTTTTCGAGTCTAATTTAACTCGATGCTAAATAAAGATCTGCTGTGGTCCAAGAAAGCATTTTTTTCTGATTCTAGCACAGCTTTAAGTGAATTGTTCATTTGGTTGGTTGGCTAGTTGGTTGATAAGTCATGTCCATGTGTTGTCCTGTTATAGCACCAAAGAGAACACAACCACTAGATTCAGATTTAAGAAATGTAGGCCACCCTTTGCAGCTACAACAGCTTCAACTCTTCTGGGAAGGCTTAGAAGTGTGTTTATGGGAATTTTTGACCATTCTTCCTGACGTGCATTTGTGAGGTCAGACTCTGATGTCGGACAAGAACATCAGGCTTGCAGTCTCTGCTCTAATTCATCCCGAGTGTGTTCTGTGGGTTTGGGGTCAGGACTGTGTGCAGGCCAGTCAAGTTCTTCCACACCAAACTTGTCTTTATGGACCTTACTTCGTGCACTGGTGCACAGTCATGTTGGATGAGGAAGGAGCCCAAAACTGTTCCCTCAAAGTTGGAAATATGAAACTGCTGAAGATGTCTTGGTATGCTGAAGCATTGAGAGTTCCTTTCACTGGCAATAAGGGGCTGAGCCCAAATCCTGAAAAACAACCCCATAACTTGGTCTCCCCTCCACCAATATTTACATTTGGCACAGTAGTTAGATAAGTGTGGTTCTCATGGCAACCACCAAACACAGACTCATCAATCAGATTGCCAGATGGAGAAGCGTGAGTCGTCACTCCAGAGAACACGTCTCCATTGCTCTAGAGTCCAGTGGTGGCGTGCTTTACACCATAGCATTGTGCTTGGTGTTGCTCACCCATGAAAACCTATTCCTTCCTTCAGATTAGCTCAAGAAGCTAATCTGAAGGCCACATTAAGTTTGGAGGTCTGTAACGATGGACTGTGCAGAAAGTTGAAGACCTTTGCGCACTATGCACTTCAGCATCTGCTGACCCCGATCTTTGATTTTACATGGCCTAACACCTCATGGCTGTTGTTTCCAGTAACTTCCACTTTGTTATAATACCATTTACAGCTCACTGTGGAATATTTAGTAGCAAGGAAATTTCACAATTGGGCTTATTGCACAGGTGGCATCCTATCACAGTACCAGCGGGAATTCAGAACAACCCGTTCTTTCGCAGATGTTTGTAGGACCAGTCTGCATGCCTAGGTGCTTGATTTTATACACCTGTGGGCATTAAAGTGATTGGAACACCTGAATTCAATGATTTGTATGGGTGAGTGAATATTTTTGCCAATATAGAGTATTTTTCTTTTGTCAAAATGATTGCCTAAAGGCAACAAGCCAATTCAATCTTCGTGTGCAGCCATCCTAAACAAAAAATGAGTTAAATGTATATAGTAAAGGAAATGTCACACAGGTGAAATGTGAAAAGTTGTTTTGCATCTTACTTTTTGGAAAGGCGTGCCTCGCACCACAGGCTGATGCAGTCTTTATAGTCAGATTGTATTCTGAGGAATATACACACATTTGACACACAGCAGTACTGACAAGGGAGATGCGCAAACAACTGCCAATTAAGAGACATTTTATTTAAATTGAAGAAATAAACCACCAAGCAACTGAGCTTTAAGGACTTTTATAGAGCACTGCACACCGGGCATAGGTGTTGCCACTGCTGGCGACTGTGGACAGACCATGCCTCCTCTGCAGTACCTGCAGAAAAGAGCTGGGCAGGCAGACTGGAAGCAGGGGTGAAAAGGGTCGTCACAGTATTTACAGGAAATGATTAATATTGTTGTCGCACCATACCAAGCTTGGTAATAAAGACACAGTGGATTGTGCTTTTAGTTTGGACAAAAGCAGAAATTATAGAATTTGTACCTGTGATAGTATCAGATCGAGGAAAGTATGTTTATATAAGCATCATAGTGAAGACGGTTGGATTTTGTATCTTTGAAGATGATAACCATAATTGTTTTTACCGACTAGCTTAAAGAATCAATACAAGGATTTCTGAAATTATGTACTATATAGGAGAGGTTTCACCTTAAAACAGGTGCAAAATCTATATCAGGGGTAGATTTGGAGGTTTGTAGCATACATCTCACTTTTCAGCAAGAGTCTGGTCAGAGACTAAAAATTGTGTTACCTTTCTGTTGAGAGATTAGGGTTAGGGACGATGCTCATGATTTTTTGAATAAACCTTTCCACAGTGTTAAACAGCTTAGAGAGCCAACTTCTGCCCCATCTAAAGGTGACAACAAAACATCAAACATAATTTCTGATGAGACAGATGGAAGGTAAGCAATAATCTAGGCCTAAGACTCTGGTTTGTGTTCACTGAGTATCAGAAATGGCCCCCAGAGTGGGCAGATCTTCCTTAGGACCAATGACAGAGGGTGACAAAGATAGATGAAGGGAGGTGGGTCACGGAAACAAGAAAAAACAGGCAGGCATTTGTAGTTGTACATATATAGGAAGTGTATAAGGTTTGGTCGCATCCTGAACTTCATCCTGAGGCAGATAAAGTATCTCTATTTATATGCATGGTAGCTGGAACCCATTCCAGCCATCACAGGGCAAAATGTGCCAATCTATCACAGGCCTACAACAGAGAGACAAACATTCATGCTCACAGCTAGAGCCAGTTTTAGGATCACCAGTTGTGTGTAGGGGATTGTGAAAGGAAGTACTCGGAGAGAATATACAAACTTTACGCAGAAAGACCTCAGCCAGCCAGTGGATTCAAACCCAGGACCCAGGGGTAAGCAACACACCACCGTGCCACTGGAGATTAAAAACAGACATCCTAAAAAAAAATATTTGAATGAACCCACAGCCTTTGGTAGACTCCAAAGGATCCTGGACCTCAGAAACCTTTTGAAATGCAGCCGTTCAGGAGCCCCCGCTGACTTTGAGAGGCTCCTACAGAGAACAGTGCAGTTGCATATGCGACCCTATGTGACACAGAGTCAAAATAAACTGTAAGAGTGTATTTACACCTCAGCACAGTAAAAATGCATGCACGTTTTTGTGTCTCTGCGTGTTCACAAGCAGGTAAAACCAGTCATTTGAAATGCCTCTGCCAACTGAGATATTGAGGCAGTGGTACGCTGTGGGTGACTCTAAGCTAATTTCATTGTCAACACCTGTTTGTGCTGAAATCCTCACAGAAGCGATAGATCCCAAAGAGAAAGGCCATCTTCAAAAACCTCCATGAAATATGGAATTCTTTTTTTTTCCCTCAGATGAAGCTTTCTTCATGCATGGCTTCCATTCGCCGCACAGCGAAGAATGTTGTTACCAGGCAACAGGCATAACAATGACACAGGTGCTCTCTTTCTCCCTCTCTGTCTCTCTCTCATCCAGTGATCGTGGGTTTTGCACCCTCTCCTCAATAATGTTAAATGGCACTTGTTGTAAGTTCAGCATGAATTTGTTACACTATAGATACATATATATATATATATATATATATATATATTTACTCAGAGCATCCTGATCTGGTCTGAGTTTTCTTCTTTTGTCTTTAGCTTTGGGCTTTTTTGTGCTCTTCCTTCTTCTACGTCAAGAAAAACGACATGGTCCAGGAAGACAACAAGGTTTTTGCACCTGGATGTAAACACTTATAATTTAGTAAGATTATTTTTATGCAAAAAATTTGTGTAAAAGCAGATGAAGATTTTGGCCTAAAAAGCAAGAGAAATGACACTTTTTGGTGAAAATTCTTGCACTAAGACATACTGACATATTTTCAAACTTCTTTAAGGCGATTAAGACTTTAGCTATTGTCTTTTTAATGTGCTTGAAGGTGGGCATAAAGTGGATGATCAACAAGTTCTAGTTCTGTTTTCAGAGCCTATTGCCAAAATTTAACTCAACGCCCAATCACAAACAAAGAGGCAGAAGAGCGAGAGAAGCAAGTGCAGAGCTAACAGGCTGTTAACACCAGCCACGAGCTCGTCCCGATCTCCTCAACGTCTGCCTGTCTCCTTTCTTGCTGTTTTTCAGAGATGGCAGAGCCTTTGAGCTTCGTTAAATTGTTCCTTCTGCCCCTCCCCCTTTCTCTCTTGTCTCCTTTTTCTCTTTCCCCTTTTTCCTCTCCCCGTCTCTCACTCTCCCTCACTCTGGTTCTCTGTATCCTTCCTTTTCCTTCTCCTCCTCCTCCTCCTCCGCCCCCACCACCTCAGCCGGCAGTCGTTCGCCCTTAATCAGAAGGCTGCGGCTCCCCACGCTTCTGTGCCTCCTCCCTCTAGCCTCCTCATCGCCCCATCCTCCCCTCCTTCTTTCTATCCTTTCACCAGCAGCCACCACTTTCCTCCCACCACTCTCTCCTTCCTTTTCCTGTTTTTTAAAAATTTGTATTTATTTATTTACTTGTTGCACCCCACCCCACCCACCACCACCACACAAACCCCTCCAACCTCCTTCTACACCTCTGCAGTTAGCACCTGCCAAAGGACGCTTCTGTTCATCACTCACCCGTGCACTTAGCAACAAAAGATGTGTGGTAATTTCCCAAAGCACGCGGCAGACCGCCGGGCCAGTCGCACCCCAGGGGCCGATGGAAGGAGGCGTCCACAGAGGCACTTCGCCTCACCGCTGGTTGCTCCTGACCTCCATGTCATGCATGATCGACATGAGGTGGGGGATTGGTGTGGTGCAGCTGCGTGACAGGCAGGCCGGGAGATGACAGCGGTGGGGCAGAGGGTTGGGTGGTGTGTGTTTATGTGTGTGTGTGCATGAGGAGGAGGTGGCTGGCGGGGGAAGGAGCAGAGCTGATCGCTGCCACTGGCCCCAGCCGCTACGGTGTGGTTGTTAAAATGACTTCCTCGTGCAGTATTGTCACCAGCTTGCCACTGCACCTGCTCTCCTCTTCCCACAGCCTCCACAGCTTCACACTCTCTCCCTCTGCATCTCTGTCAACCACCGCGGTACTTTGCAAATGACCGTAAATTCTGTAAGTTGAGACCCCGGCCCAGCGGCACATTTGCAGGACCTTTTGAAGTACATTTCAAAAGAGCAGCAGGAAAAAAACAACATGAAGAAGAAGTGTTCATGAAAAAAAACAAAAAGGTGTGACATGCAGGCGAGCTTGAAGGCACTTTTGCACATGCCAAAATACAGTGAAAGCCAACACACACACACACATAAATATGAAATGCGCATGTGCGCTTCAAATCACAGCTGCATGGCGGAAAGGCGCATTACTGGAATTCTCAGAGTGCAAAGCCCTATTCCCTGCAATGAAAGAGTGAGGGAGAGTGTGTGTGTGTGCGTGCGTGCGTGTGTGTGTGTGTGTGTGTGTGTGTGTGTGTGTGTGTGTGTGTGTGTGTTTGGGGGTTGGGGGGGGGGGGGTGTTTGGAGCGGGTGTGAGGACACCTCCATCCAATCTGATCAATGGCGATATTAATCTGAGCACGAGTCAGGCCCGCCGCCACAGCATTTGATTAAAACAGGGAAGAAATATGACGTAACCAATAAATCTGTTTTGTCAAAATGGCACGTGGCTGCACAGGAAAGGGAAATACCGGCAAAAGATAAGAGGAGAGGGGAGGAAAGGAGAAAAGAGGTTAGAGGAGGTTTGAATGACAGGGAGAGGTGGAAGGAGTGCAGACTGCGTATGTGTGTGTGTGTGTGTGTGTTGTGGGGGGGGGGATATGGTGACTGACCTCCTCAGCATTTCCGGCTGCACGAGTGAAGCACTCAGGCTGAACCAGATCTTCACCCACCTGCCTCCCACTGCACTTTCACCGATCTTTTTCCCTTCCCTCTGTTTCTCCCTCCCTTCCTCTGTTTTTTTTCCTTCCTTGCTTCTATCCCTCACCCTCTCCCAGCAGCAACCATGGATAACACATAATCCTCCTATCCTGTACTGGGAGCCTTAATGTGTGTGTCTGTGTTTTGGAGTTTGGGGCCTCTGCAGCTCACAGCTAGAAATAACACCAGAGAAAACAAGGATGGTGGAAATGAGTGCACTGTTCATGGACACGCGCTTGCAGGTCTGTCAACTGTATTAACACCTTCCGCATCAGCAAGTAAACAGTGTTTATATTTTTGTTGGTATGATTTCTATTGTTGGAAAGGACAAAATATTTTCGATCAGGAAACCGGTTTGCTGATGAAGTTTGAATGCTTTAAAGCATAAATAACAACAGGTTGCAATGATTTCAGATCATTTGAAGCCTAATATACATCTTACAATAACTAAATATATGATACGAAATATATGAAATTGTAATTTTTTTTTAAACATTTCCCAAGGAATTCTGAGCTGTTTTCAGCATTACAGAACACTACATGTTTATCCACCCTTGTCACAAGTTTTGCAAATGCGTTGCAGGCGTCTGATGATGTTTTCCAACTCTCTGGGAAACAGTGCTGTAATTTGGGAATCTAGTGCACAGGCTGGAAAGACCATCTTTAAATGCACTGAATGAAAAGTCAGTAGCAGAAATTGTGTGAGCAAAAGCATGTGACTGCAAACAATCCATGTTGTCTTCACTTAACCACGTTCATATTAATTTGTAATCGGAAAGTAGGAGCTCTTTTGCCTAAATCCACTCTCTAACTTTTATCATTAATCCAAAACTGTTCATATTCGCTGTGTTTCTGCAGCCAGTCATTGTTCGTCCAGTGTTGCCTGCCAGCAATCCCACGAGCCACACAGAGCACATCCTACAAAGAGTTGTAAGTGAAACTGAATGGGCCTTTTCATGTAAGACGCACAAAAGACAGGTGTAAATTATAAAATTGATGATATCAGACTAGGTGCTGCAGTTTCAAGGTTTTAGCGTTGTTCATGCTGGCTCGCTGTCACGGATTATTTGTAAAAGAACAGAGCTATTGTTAATGTTATTAGTAACACCTGTGCTTTATGACAAGTGAAAATGTCTGTTGTGAGAAGATTGTGTAACGAGTGAATGCTGCGACTTACACTCTATGCTGCAACTGCAATTATCACCCCATTGGGTAAGAGCTCATATTAATGGTTACACAAATATGATGCATAATTACTGAGAGATGTGCTGCCTGTCAGGAGGCTATAAGATTTGTCTGTAACAGCCTGCTTATCATGTGAGACATTTGTGCGTTTGAGTTATTGGCCTTGTTTAATATTATTTTTTGTTTGATTGATTTGATTATTTTTGTCTGTAAAAATGTTTTGTGTGAACAGTCTTGGAGTTTATTTACTTGTGTTCACTTACATTTTTTAAAGATTATAACTTATAGTAAATCCTCCCTGAGTGTTGAGCAGTGAAGGCGTCTATCGGCACTTTAGCCCCAGAGGTTAGATTAAGCTGCCACACCCATCCTGCTTCTTATGCAAAAAATTAAGTTTGTGAGGTTTTTTCTTAATCCGATCTATGAGACTTTTACATTTTTTTCCTTTCTGTTGCTCTCCTATATTCCCCCCTTAACCATTTTGCACACAGACTGTGAGAAAAATCTGCATTGGCAAAAGCAGGGGTTAAAAGTGGGGTCTGGGAAGTGGTTGTGATGGTGTAGCACGGGGGGAAAAAATCACATCCAGAAGGTGGATCTGATCAGCAGCATCACCTAAAATATCTTAAATATAGTAACTGATGATGTATACATAATATTTTTATATATTATTACCTTGATTTTACCTAACACTAAGCACAAACAGCCTGCTCTGTATCAATCCAGCATACATCATTACTGTAAACTTCACCACATTACTACTAACTAAACTGCTTTAGCCTGCACTAAGCTGTCTAATATTTTCATGCAACCTTTTGTGCAACAACACAAAGTCAAAGTACTTCAGACGCTTGGCAAAATACAATTCATTGATTCACTGATTAAAAAGATTAAAAAGCTGTAAAACTAATGAGGACGTTGCATGTAAGATTTAAATTTCCAGTTTATACAATGTCACTTGAGCTAATAAGTTTACCTTTGAAAACAATCTCTTCTCTTTCACTTCTGTGCTGTTTTCCTTCCATCGTCCTCCGTCTATGAGAGCGTCACATGTCGTAGGTCGCAGACACGTTGTCTGACAAACTGAACCGTAACTGTTTGTGTGCTTGGTGATATTTGATGAGCGGTTTGAAAAGTTGCATTTGAAATTACCTGCCACTTTTAAAAAAGTTACTCTATTTATGCTTGCATCTCATCTGCAGTGTTAACTAGATGCTGAATTTTTTTTTTTTACACCTGCACCATGAACAGGTCACAGGATTATGAAGGGAAAAGGATGGTGTTGGAGGTGTGGGATGTCATTGTTCTCTCATTACGGAGCATGTGTCTCTGTGTCCTCACTGGAAGCAGTAGCAGGATGCAGCACACAAAGAAATTAACCCATTCCACAGCAATATGCATTAATCTGCGTATCAGATTTGAATGCTCATTACCTGGAAGTGTCGGAGTTCATTACAGATCGTTTAACCCTGGATAAAGCTACTACTTTATCGCCTGGTCTTTTAATGCCCTCAGACAATAAAATTTAACATTGTCAAATCATTGTTGGAACTGTTTACCTATTTAATTCAAAAGATTTATGATTTATGGTATGATACTTATACAATTAAACAACAGAAGACACAAGATTCTTCACAAAGATTACTTTGGAGCGTGGCAAAATGAGCGAGTATGTGAAAAGCAGCAGTTAATTTAAGGTTTATCCAAGTTGGCTGTCTGAACAGAATTCACATTCACATCCTGGATGTGCAGCCAACGAATCTGCAGCAACTGTGTGATGCTGTCATGTCAACATGGACCAAAACCTCTGAGGAAAGTTTCCAAGTCCTTGTCAAATCTGTGCCATGAAGAATTACGACAGTTCTGAAAGCAACAGGGCGATCCAACGCAATACTAGCAAGATGTACCTAATAAAGTGACCAAAGTGCATATTCTCTTTGATCGTTTGAGAAAGAATAACTTCTTTTGATCTGTCAAATTGAACCACACACGTAGAAAATAGTTTGGTGAGCACCATTGTTTTAAATATCGAGCAACAGAAATCATTGTCTGAAGATCTCTGATGTATTTTAAAGTTGTTTAGAAATCTAACGTCTTATTTGCACAGAGGTGTAGGTCTGCTTTTATTTTGCTGCATACACAAAAACAAGACAATGACTTTAATTATTATAAAATAATTATCCAAATCTCATTATCTTAAAGTTTCTGTTGTTATGATACAATCTTTGGCTCTATTAAATGCACCAACAAAGAAATAAATTGCAGTAACCCACTTTTTTACACCCTATAGGTAGAACTATTAGCCTTTTGTATGTTCTTGTCATCGCTGCTCAGTAAAATTATTTGAAAACATACTTATTTGAAAAATTGATAAATGTACAATATTCACTGAAACATAATTACTATACCATTGCTAACAGCACAAGCAGCTTTACTGTCAGTACTGGGCCAATCTCAAGGTGACACTCCAAATCCTTCCCACCCTCCTTCACATCTTTTGTATTTAACATGTGTAAACCCAGAAGACGTCGTGACTTCACAAGCAAGCAAACCTGCAATTTCAGTGGATTTAATGAATACACCGAGGCTAGCACTTAGCTTCGGTGATGACACGCGCTTCCAGTGAATCTTCACTGTAATTTACACTACCATGACACCTGAATGTGGGTGTACCTGTGGCTAAGCTAAGACCACACAGCATGCAAATAAAACAAGTTTGCAACCAGCATGAGTCACATTACTCTTTTTTTTCTTTCCTTGCTTTGCTACCTGTGAATGTAAGTCACTGGAGTTTTTAATTGTAATAAAAATGCAAAACAATGTGCACTACTTGTTGCTTGAAAGTAATCCAATTACTGTATTTTCTAAGTAATTTTTTTCTGTAACCTATTAGCAGTGTTGGGACTAACGCGTTATTAAGTAACGCGTTACAGTAACTACGTTATTATTGTGGTAACGAGCACGGTAACTAGTTATTATGCCAAAATCAGGAACGCGTTACTCGTTACTGGGATTTAGATTGGCTCGTTACTCGTTACTTCATGTGGTGGCTATCGCGGAGCTTCCACAGATTCAGTAACATTAGCAAGTGGTGGAGGCAGCAGGTGGATGAAGGAAAAGGGACGCAGAAGGAAAAGAGACCCGAGGCGGCCGCCAGTCCAAGTGTGAACTGAACTTCAGGTAAGAAGTTATGACCTGCAGTCTCTCTGGGTCAGATATAAACCGAGTTTAGGTGTAGTTTATTTTCGTTGTGCTGACTTTTTCCGTACTGCGTGCTAGCTAGCATGACGGAGTTTCTATACAGCTGGATGGTGCTATGAAGTTAATGATGTTGAACTTTATTTTGTTCATAAGTTATTAGAGTTGCCAACCATCCCGTCTGGTATTCAGAGAAAATATTACGCGTTTCTTATTGAGGTGAAAAGGAACAGTTTGTCCCGTAATTCAGCTACAATGGAAAAGGCACAAAGCTGGAGTTATTCTGTGTCTTTGCTGCACAGCTGCCTCTTCTTCTCTCATTCTCCCCCTCCCTCTCCCGTTTCTACTTCAATCATGAAAACTGATCAGTGATCAGCTGATCGGCTCTCTTGTTTGTTTATCGCTCACTTTGCGCCGAAAGAGGAAACCAGCGGATGTCGCGCTAAACAACAGCAGCACTTTTAGTATTTAGTATTTAGTATTTATTTATTTATTGTCATTGTCAAGAACAATGAAATTGCGTTTGGGGCTTCCATACAACCCATCCATAAAATCTTACCAAACACTGCAACATTAATATATCACTTTAAGCATGCGCCAAGTCTGAATGAACGCAGTCACATAAATGCGACACCTGCTTGATCAGCTGTTGTTAGAATTTATTTAATATTAATTTCTAGTATCAGCTGATGTTTGCTGGAGCCACAGCTGCAAAAAAGATGCTGGTCATGATATGGTTTGGTTATCTGGTGAGAGGGAAACATGAAGATGAAACCAGGAGATGTCCTTACTGAATCATCAGAGCTGAACAGGTGATGGAGAAACAGGTTTACCTTTTAGGTGACATGAATGAGTTGAAGTTATGAACTGTTTCTGAGAGACAAATAACACCAGGATCCTTTTTTAGGTAGCTGACAGCTGGTAACTGTGCAGGGGCGGATCTAGCAAAGTGTTGCCAGGGGGCCAGGTAGGGCATTAACAGGGAGAGGGGGGCACAAAGAAATACTTTTCTTTCTTATTCTCATTTAAAATGTCTAGCTTTTAAAAAATAATTATCTGAATCTTACAACAAAACGATTGATAGATTGATGCATATATACCATCAAAACAGTGTACATCACTGTCACAACAGTGTTTATTTTCATTCAAAGGCTTTATGATTTTTCCTATAATGGTGGGCCGGTCTCTAGTCAAAATGCCCGGGACAATTTTCTGTCCCAGTCCAGCCCTGTATGCAGCTCATCTGCAGTCTGGTGTTACCTACATCTTCCTATTCAGAAGGCAGAATTTCCGAGTTCTGAGTACAATCAAAGCACCACGACTGCAGTTTTTGTGTTGATGTAAA
This sequence comes from Aulonocara stuartgranti, assembly GCF_965226115.1. Taxonomy (NCBI): domain Eukaryota; kingdom Metazoa; phylum Chordata; class Actinopteri; order Cichliformes; family Cichlidae; genus Aulonocara; species Aulonocara stuartgranti. The sequence goes on along the minus strand of NC_138944.1, from coordinate 23,894,076 downwards.
AGGCGCACATGACGCTGTGACGTAGGCTAGAATCATGGCAGCAGTCAATGACGGTCCAGGCGTGGGATTTCTCTAGTGGAAATATGCACATTATCTTTTCCTTTCTATTGGTAGGTGGCACAGTGCACTTGTGGCAAGTAAGCAAGCTAGAAGACTGGCAAAGTTATGAAAGAAACACATTAACAAGAGAATTCTGAGTAAAACCAAAGTTACTTTCCCTAGTAACTAGTTACTTTGAAAGTAACGAGTAACTTGAAGTAACTGAGTTACTTTTGAGAGAAGTAACTAGTAATGTAACTAAGTTACTATTTTAAAGTAACTTACCCAACACTGCCTATTAGAGCCAGTTGTAAGGAGCACTTTTGGGAAAGTAAGTGAGAACAGGCTGCTGTGTAGGTGAGGCTGCTAATTAAGTTGAAGGGGATGACTCATACAATCCACCTCTAAATGTCACTGCCTTAGCTCTGGCTTTGTGCTGATCACCGTGGACACCGTCTGGACAGATGAATATTGCACGAAGCAAACTTGTTTATGTGCTTATTTATCTTTTGTGTTCGCCCTAATGAATGTTGTAAAGCGCATAATTAAAACATGTAAATGAAATGGCATTTAAAAGACTTGACAACTTTAATAAAACAAGCTTCTCCAAAGACCTTCGTGTCGAGTGGCTGCTCTCGTTTGGCATTATTTTAGGAGGCCAAATATAGCTTTGTTTGCCTTAGGACCCCTACCATCTGTGTGAGATTCTGCCACGGGCAGTCGCCATTCCTGAATCTATGTCAAACATCTCCGATATGAGAGGGGTGCAAAATGAGGAGTAGGAAGGATGAAAGGATTAAGAAGGTGAGTGAAGGATGATGGAGAGGTGGCAGAGATGAAGGGCGAGGCCACAAGGGAGGGGGGGGGGGTGAGCAGATGTCACATGACCCCCTACTTCAAGGCAGTGCAGGAGGAGTCAGGCAGACAAAAGACCCTGTCAGCGTGTAGGTTAAAGAGGGGGATGTACACAGCAACACAGCATTGTAGCCAGATAAACCTGAGTGGCAGAGGGCAAAGATGAGGGAATGTTTTGTTTTTTTCAGGGAAAGCAGAAACTTTGAAACTTCAAGATGTCTTGTGCCTTGTATGAGAAAATCATCTACCGAAAGGGCAGCACAGAGGAGGGCGGTCAGTTCCTGACATCTACCTTCATCAAAATCACACTTCTATGTCTACAGCATGCGAGGGGAAGACGAACTATCCCCAGTGTCGAGAGAACAGTGCATGATGCAAAAGGGTGGCCAAGGTAAAACTAGAATCTAAACAAAACAGAAGAGCCCATATCTGACTCAAAACTACACTGACGTTTTGCAAGTATTTAAAAAAAAATCCAGTCCAAACAGAACCTTACTCAAGAGGCTTTTCTCTTGGTATTAGTTTTGTTTTTTCCAGCTTAAACAGCACCAGATAGACAGACTCCAACACAGATGATAATTAACAGGGGGAGAAGTTGATTCTATGTAACTGCAAGTCACTCACTTTACTGTATGTTGTAAGGTAAAGACCCTACAACATTTGAAGGAAAACCCCAACAATTAGGAGATATCCTATATTTGAGCATTTTGCAACAGTGGGAAGGAAGAACTCCCTTTTAGCAGGAAGGACAGCCATCTGCCAAAACTGGTTGGAGGGTGAAAGAGAGGGCAAAAAGGGAGAGTATCGAGAAACAAGGACACAACATGAACTATGTGAGAGAGGAGGCTTTCTCGTTCAACATCAGAGTCTGACCTCACAAATGCACTTCTGGAAGAATGGTCACTAATTCCCAGAAACACAATCCTAAACCTTGTCGCAAGTCTCCCCAAAAGAGTTTAAACTGTTATAGTTGTAAAGGGTGTCCGGGCATCTCATTAAACCCTATAGATTAGCAATGGGTTGTCACTCAAGTTAATACGAGTGTGACGGCGGATGAGCAAATACTTTTGGCAATATAGTGTAGCTAAGGGATGATTCAGGCTTACCTGATCCAACCTCAGCAAGAGGTTTTATCAAAAATAAGTTTTAAGCCTAATCATAAAAGCAGAGAATTTGTCCGTCTGGTTTCACAGGAGAGGAGCGTGATAGCTAATGGCTCTGCCTGCTGTTCTACTTTTGAAATGATACCTATTTATCCGCTGTTATTCCCATTTCCAGTGTCGCATGTAAAGACTGTTTAAAATTCTTCGTTTCTGCACTGTGTGTGCACGACAGCTATGGTACGTTTACAGAAAGAAATCGTGTTTACTGTGTGGTTAGGGTTAAATAAAGGAGGGTGCACTTACACAAACTCTGCCCGGGCGTGTCTGACCCCAAACAGGCCATAAAGCAAATATAATCATAAACTTTTCAGCAGAGTCACATACTGATAAAATGAGTGTACCAGAGAGAGGAAACGTGCCTTTGTTAAGGTAGCACTATTCACCCTCCATAATGGCCCAAGCACAGCTGTCGATCCCCGAGATCATCGTGAACCAACGCAACCCTAAAGGTGACATTCTGACTCTAAGCATTTAATGCATCTTTCTGGATCATTTGATGTCCAAGTCAGCTGCTGCATTGGAGGTCCTATCACCGAGGACTATGAAAAAGGTGCAACTCTTGTCCCTGCTTATGGACACACTGCTTACTAGGCTGGATCTAAATCTCTAAGAAATGAAGTATTTTTGAGGCGGAATAAAAATAATTTTACTGGTCTGCGTGAGTTAAAGGAGTTAGACTTACTGATGCGTGGACAGTGCACAGTCCAGAGGTGGCATCCACACTTTGACTCTTTGTGCTTTTTACAGTTGTGTGTTTATTATCTTAATGACCTGTCTCTTAGCATGCAGCTTCAGTTCCAGTGCAGTGATGGGTGAGGTGGGGAGAGCCATATCTGGGCCCTCTTGCTAATTGAGCGCAGCACCAGACCCTAAAGGTCTGCCTCACTGACGTTTTCTTAATCCATGGCTGTTTAACGCTGGCTGTGCTTGAGTAATTAAGCAGATAATCTTCAATTAAACTGAGCTCGACCCCACAAGCCCACAACCCCCAACCGAAGACAGATGGGCTTGAAGCACACGGCTCCTTTTTCCCCAGATAAATGGTCCACTTCTCAGCCATTCTGCCAGGGTGACGGCATGCTTTCTGATGTGTTTATATCACGATCATTTTTTCATGCTGCACTGACACATTTTTGGCCTTAAGAGAGATTATAGTAATCAACTTGAACTGATTTTGGTGTTTTTTTGAATGTCTAAAAAATATATATTATCTATTAGAAATTAATCAGCTTGCTCTTAATGATAGAAAGGAAAGCATAGCATCAATTCCGGCAAGTCAAATTCAGCAGTAATCCCAGCAGGTTGGCCTACCTCCGTGTCAGCCCATATCATCTTTTGGCTCATCTGATGCCCTTTTATGCATGTATGCATTTATGCACACTTGTCACACTACAATCATACTAAGGAAAACTGTGGTTGAGTGGAGACCAGATTGTGACCAAAATTACCTCAACCATGTGCAATGAACTCGCACGGGGTGGCTGTACCTCAGGAGGTAAAGCAGTTTGGTGATTTGATCCCTGGCTGCTCCAGTTTGTTGCTCTGTGATCTGTCCATTGGAGTATGGGAATGTGTGAATGTTAGATAGAAGGCCTCTATGTATACAAAAGAAGGACTTGTGTGAATGGGTAAATGAGGCAAGTTTTATAAAACACTTTGAGTGCTCAGGTAGAGTAGAAAAGGACCAGTCCATTTACTATTTACTTGGAAATGGCTGCTTCAAAGATGTGGACAGCAACTTTGGTGCAACCAGATGGAGATAAAACAGCATTAACACCCTAACCCTTTGCAGTCAGTTTGAAGTTTGGTTCAAGTTCCATGTAATCGGTGATAAAATGGTGGTTGAAATCATCAAAATTGTAAAATCTGTTGTCGTCTGCATTCACAGAAAGTCATTCCTTATATTCAGGCTCACCTGATCTTCCTTACATTCAGAGTCCAGCTGGAACCTCAAAGATCTGAAACAAATTCAGACATTTTCCACAGATATTGGCGTAGTTGTTGACGAAACTGCAAAACAACATAGGCGCCCAGCAACATTGTTTTTTTTAAGTAAGCATATAACCAGATTGCAACCAGTGGCAATCTGTTTGAGACTGATTGCAGAAAACACCACAACTGCCTCCCACCAGACAACCCTTGCAGCTGCCTGCTCATCATTACTGTTTGCTTTGTTCTGGACTGGGGTCTAGATGTTGATCTGCCCACCTCTGAGTTTTCACATCTTCACGGGATACTGTGAAATCCCAGGTCAGAGAGAGGCGAATATAAATTAACTGCTTCTTTGGAACGCAGTGGTCCTGACTGAAATGCATTTAAGCGTTTGTAAATCTCATTTTTAAAAGTGGTTAAAACACACATTTGATATTTGATCATCATTCTTGTGCTTACAACTTAGGCTCTTTTTATTTAAATGCAGAACATATTCAAAAGTCATATGACAGAAAGTATCTTGGGGTTTGACCCTGAAAGCAAATTGTGATTCTAATATTTTTAAAAAAGGTCTAATAAATACACACAATAATTTAAAAGCTTGTATCAGGGGGGGAAATCATCTTTGGTACCAATTTTCTGAGCTGGTCTGTGCCTTCGTGTGGGGATATTGAAGTTTGGATCTTTGCTGGAGCACCAATCTCACATGTAAATTAACTCATCATTTAACGAATGTTCATATCCTTTGAACCTGCTTGTGGTCTATGCCCAGTAAATAGTGAGTCACAGTTTAGCACAGCCACCAACAGAACTAAGATTGTGATAGCACTTTGTAATAATGTTTTCTAATTTTCCAAAAATAGGTATTGATGTAAAAAGATATAAAGAGTGACAACAGTGTAGCTCAGTTATGTTAATGATGCGACTGCATATTTCAGTTTTTTTGCTGAAGTTTTATAAAGAATATATGTATTTTTTCAGTGTGGATTAGTAATAAAATATGGCAAAAGCCATACAAAATACAAAACACATATATTCTTATTTCGTGGGCCTAAACAAGCATCAAAATTACCCTCATCCTGAGCATTTATTTGAGATGTCTTATGGGACCACTGTCCCATTTTACCCTCACACTAACGATCCTTACAGGCTTATTACTGCTGCTAATACTTGCACATAACCCTCTCTCCCTCTCTCTGCTCCTTCCTCTAACCACTCCTGTTTCCACAGCGATAATTAAGCCATCAAAGCGTGCAACCATGCCCATCCTCCGTCTCTAAGGTGAGAATACAGGCCCACATGTCAAGTGGAGTGCAGCCACCCGTGTGTCTCTTTAAAGGGGAAGGCACAAGGGACGGGCAGAGAGACAGAGGTGTGCATGAGTATGTGTGTCTGCGTGTGCACCGATGTGGTGTGCTTTCACCACAGCAGCTGTGATGAGCTGGTAGACAACACAGTGTGATGTAGGGCGAGTGTCTGATACCTGCTGCCATACTATGGTGTAGATCCACAGAGAGCTGTCTGCGTCCAGCGTGGCTTGTTTAGCGCTTCAAGAGGAGTTAAAGGGGGGGAAATACCGCCTGGCTGTTCAGGTGTATTTAAAGCTATTTGCCTCTTATTAGCATACATAAACCCAAAGCATTAACATATACTGTAGTTATTCTCACTCTTCTACTTTAAATGATTTTCTTTGCTTTAGCTGTGTAGCTGATGGTTAACAAAGGTTGTGAGGTGTATCTTGGACCAGTAGTTACGTTATGAACACATCAACCTGTCTCATTCCCAATTCGTCATTGGGTATCGCTTTATTCCTTCTTTCAGCATGCAAGACAGTCTTCTAAGCTAGATGGTGTAAGAGTAAGAGTCCTTCTGATGTTGTCTGTGATGCAAGACGTGTGTCACTGATGAACATGTTAAATGGTGTGGATGCAGATAGGTTATCTTTACCTTCTAGCAAAGTTCGTATGCTCTTTTCTTCAACCAAAACTGAAACAACAAATTAACATTTATTTTTCAAAAAGCAGTCTAGTCGTGAATTTATAATTCAGCTCTAATCCTGTGCCATAAGTTTGACATACAGTACCTACTGTGATTGGCCTGTTCAGTACAGTTGAGTACTTCTGTGCATTACCAGCTACAGTTTTTGAATTTTTTAGTGAAAGAATAAAAATCATTACCTCAATATAAGGAACCGTAATCATGGAAGGAATATAAAGACCAACAAATGTTGACAAACAAACGTGGAAAAATGAAAAAGGACAAATATGTTTGCCTTTGGAATAAAAAACTAACCAGCAGCTGGCACTGCATCAAAAACACTGGGGCATGACCACACGCTAATTAACGCATAATGCATAACACACAAGATTAAATGCTGTACGTAAGACAAATAATGTTTGGAAGTCATGTGATTATGTCACCTCCCACGGCAAAAGACACTTCCTGTGTACTTTTGTCAATGTTATTATTTTTTATCTGGCAAAATGATAGTCTGGAGCAGTACCCTGTACAATGGAAAAACAAGGCAAGGGTCACAAAACAGAGCCTGATTGAGTCTTACTCTCAAATGTCGGCAGGTCCTTAGTTGCTCGAACACTTAAGTTATTCAGTGTGCGTGGGCTGTAAAGATACATATAACATCAAATATAACATAATAAGACAGTTTAGTTTAATTGAACCTGCAGTTAATATTCTTGTTCATATCCATTTTTGGATTCGGTCAAGCTCTTAAAAGTAGACCAAAGAGGTAGCAACAGCCCTTCGAGATACTATGTTTGTTGAATAAATCAAATGAACGTACCGATTTTTAGCATTAGTTAATTTGTATAAGTTAAACATATTGACTTAAAACTTTAACATTTCTTTTTCTTGAACTTCCATTGAATTTTTTTTCACATTTTAATAAATTTCTCAAAAGCACCTTGCATGACTTGTGACCTGTCCTTGCCCTCGCCTATTGTGAGGTGGAATTTATCAAAGATAAGCTGATAAAGCTGCTGATAAAAACAGTCTGCGACAATGGGCACATGCAATTATTTTTCTAAAGTGTATGTTTGAAAATTTGTCCATGAAAAACTACTCAAATGTAATGTGTCGATAAAGATTCTTAATAAAAAAAAATCTTATACAGGAAACCATTGAACTGTTAAGTGAAAGCAGTTCTAGCATATTTTGTTAATTTACTGCTTCACTACAGGCTGTCAATATGTTGTTGCATTACTTGAGTTTATTGCCATCTTTGTATGAGTCCAAATAAAGGACACAGGAGGCCAACATAAAGGTCCGCAACAATGCAAGATTTTATTCCCAGAAAGCGGTCATACACAGTGGTCAGTGAATGCAAACTATGCAAGCAAATGACAGTAATGGCAGTCAAAGGGTAAAAAAAACAGCCCAAAAGGTCACACATTAAAAAAAAACAGATTTAAAAAAATAATACGAACAAAGCAAAAAAGAAACCTAGAGCAGGCACTGAGAGACAGTCCAACACCTTAAGTACTGGGACACAGAAGATCTCAGGGTGGCAACGTAAGGGCTGAATTACAGGCAAACATCAGCCACATAGGCAAGAAGGCAGTCAGGTAGGTTTTTCAGTAGGCTTGCCAAATGTAAGAGATTCAAACCAGAGCATCATTAACATGATGGAAGTCACCAGGAATGGCTGAAACTAAAGGCTTTACCTGTTCCTAGTGGATATTTGCACAGACTCTGGAGCAGTGGTCATGCGAGGAACTGACTCTTGAGCATACGAGTCCAAGGCCAGGCACAGCACAGGAACTGAAGCAGGGAGGCAATAAGATTATGTTGATACTATGGCAGGTGAAATATTAGGCACGCCTGGAGAGCGGTGGGCCCCGGTGTTCGATCTGTATTTATAGCATGAAGATTCAGGGTCAGGGAGGGTGCTACATGGTAAATGGACTGGATCTGGAAGTAGGACAGCAAAGAGAGAATATAATCTGGCAACTGGGAAGAGCCACACATGTGATTTATGTACACACAGAAAGCTGGCTAAGGCCTAACTCTAGAGAACTGTCAGCAACCATCTAGCAACCAGTGGCTGTGGAGGAAAATTTGTCCCTGATTATTTGGCAAGTCTTATTTGCCAGTTCCTAAAGCCACAGACAGGCCTGGAGATTGGTCAGTGACCTCCTGGTAGAAACCAGTTGCTAGAGAAACTGTAAGTGGAACTGCAAAAAGTGAAATGCAAACCTGAAACATAAACTGATTGTCTTCAAAGTTAACCTCCTTAGACCTGGTGTCCACATATGTGGACATCACATTTTGGGTTATTTAGACCGAAATACTCAATTTTGCTCTACAAGGGCCTGATATCTACTTACGAGGACATTATACTGCTACTGTTCTATTGAAATTTTAAATGAATATCCTCATATGTGGCTCTCATTTTTCTTGGAAACAAAAATCAGGTAAAAAAAAAAAAATCAGGTAATTCTTTGTTTTTACATTCATTGGGTTCCAATATGTCCAAATATCATTTTTAAGAGAAATTTAAAATGCATGCCATGAAAGAGTCTTTAAAAGGTTAAAGTCGTGCCTTTTGGAACAGGTCGTTTGCAGTAAGCACAACTTTTATTTTGAATGCAAATATTTTCTTTTTCCACTTTTTAAAATTTCACTACAGCTCAGAGAGTAAATGACAAGTGTTTGCAAACAAATCAGCTTCTTCCACACAAACTGCAGATGACCCAGACAGAGATGGGTCTTATGGGACAGTGGTCCCATAAGACCCATCTCTGTCTCAGGATGTGGGTAATTTTTGCTTATTTAATAATAAATGCTTATTTAGGCTCACTAAATAAGAATATATGTGTTTTGTATTTTGTTACGGCTTTTGCTAAATTTTATTACTAATCCACACTGAAAATATACCCACCCAGTTTTGGGGTTTTTGGTGCACCACCCTCCTTGCAACCACTGGCAACAAACAGGAACCTCCAGCAACCCCTCCCCAACCGGTTGGAGAACATGCATTTTTGCAAGTGAAGTTACCAAGAAGTCTAATAAGCCTTGGTGACCATAATAAATGGTATAAATAAGCTGCTCCCTTATTCATAGGGGGTCACAGGAGCTGTTTGGTCAACATGTTTGATTTAGCAGATTTTTATATCAGATGTCTGTCCTGACACAAAAGGATTCATGTTTCCACCCTGGGATCAAAATGGAAAACATTTGCTTGTTAGGCAAATGTGCAAACAACTATGCAACAAAACCACTAGCCTATATGCTTACCTGGCTTATGTGCGAATGAAGCGGTTCTGCTGCTTCCACTAATGGCCAAAAGGTTTATTGATTAGCATCCATAGTTAGATTGAAGGAGTAGTGTTGTGTTTTTGTCAGTGGAATGTGATCACAATCTGACAAAAGTAATTACTCGTGTGTTTGGTTACTTTTTATTCTTTTAAAATACATTGTTGTGTTATGTCACTGACTTGAGTGCTGGCTCCTTTACATTTTTTGCTTGTTTGTTTGTTTGTTTTTTGTGGCTTCACTGAAGCAGGTGCACAGGTGCAGATGTATAACTCAGTACTGTGGGAACAGACCTAGAAACTCACTTTGGCATATTGCCAGGTTGATAAATTTCATCCCTTTGCAGCTGCAACAAAACATCAAAGGGGACAAAACTCTCATCCAGTCAACTACAAGCTGGACACAAGAGACAGACGTGGCACGGACACTGACCCGAGCAGACTAGGGCGTAATGTCTAAACCAAGTGTGAGCGTATTTACGGTAATAGTACAGTTTTGTGGTATTGCCTTAAGCTCACAATTTGTTTGATTAAACGTATTTTATTATCCACACAAATTCACAATCTAATGATATACAAATGCAGAAAACTTATTTCTTCTATGAGCAAGTTGTTGTACAGTTGTTTCAGGACTAGATATGAATCAATGGTAATTTATAATACATCCAGTGATTTAGGACATAATTCTCCTGTAATTAAGTAATTTTATTTACCTACAAATACACACACTAGAAAACTTCATGTACTAATCACGCTGTAAGCATATTTTAGTTGTGTAAAAGTGGTGTTAAGTAGCACATAAATTCTGGGTATTTACAGGAAAGGAAAATTATACTCCAAGTATGTTTTTTTGGTGCTGCATAATCTGTTGAAAATTTTGCAGAAGAACAATATCTCTTACTGTGTAAGTAAGCTGTACTTTTCAGGGTGCAGATGGAATTAGGTAGTGGCTTATCCTTAGCTAACTTCCAGGTATTTTACAGGAACTGCTCTCCTGTGCACACCTTTTAAATTTTCTATTTGAACAGAGATTGTGAAAGAAAGAAAGTTAGACTTGGCTCCATCACTAAAAGGTCACCTAGGTCTGCAAACAGTCCCTATCACATTTATACTGGTAAAATAAAAGGACAATTGAATGATCGAACATCTGCCATGCACATCAACATAATGAATATTAAATATGTAGAAAGGCTAGATTAATCCACTCCTGGAGCGCCTGGAGAAGTACAGCGTGTTTATGATGTAAGATGGGGAAATATTGTTTGTTTTTCTACAAAATTACCTGGAAATTGCACACTAATTGAAATTATTATTTCATTAAATTTACTTAAAGTTTAATTATTTCTTTGTTTCCTGTAAAATCTAGAGTTGTTAACCCCTTGTTTTAGTGTACCTACCTTTAAACATTTGTAAGTGAAGTATTTAAAATTAAATTTAATTCATTACCCCCTTTAGTCACTGGTTGTATTATTAAGTGTTAAACAAATTACTGGTATAGCATAAGTATTAGTATTAGTATAAACCTAAACTAGCATGTACATCTTTGCATCTGCTGTCTACACATTTATGAAAGGTGTCATTCGTCATGATAATGTCGAGGTCCAGCAACACTGCACATAGGAGGCAATGAAAAAAGTCAATTCAGGTCAAATCCCATAATCCCTATGTAAAACCTTGCACACACACACACACACACACACACACACACAGGGTGGATTGCAGTGGACTGTTGTTCTTTAGCAGCTAGTTGCGTTCCCTCGTGTTGCTGACAGCTCCTAATGGCGGTGGGAGACCTTGCGTAATTAGGAAACCGTACGCCTGCCACGACGCCTGTCTTATAGAAGCCAGTTCCCCCTGATGTTTTCCTACACCACCACAAATCTACCGGCCCCACCACCCACACACAACCACACACCAGCACACATCATCAGTCCTCCACCTCTTTTCTCCTCACTGCCCCCTGAATGGCTGCCGTCTGCTCTTCCTGGCGCAGTGCCCCCGATGGCAGCGTGCGCGCGGTGTAGCCCTGTGTACCAGTACCTGAGGGAGGTAATTATAGAGATAAGTAGCGTGAGGGGGGGCTTTGTGAAAGAGAGACGTCATGACCACATTGTGTGTCTGGATCTCCCAAACTTGACCATGGCCCATCAGAGGCTTCTTTACGTAAGCAAGGGGAGATTTGTTGTTGTTGTTGTTGTTATTTTTTGTATTTTCATCATTTTATTTTGCATCCCTACCCCACCCCAATCTCTTTTGTCTGTCTTTCTTCATATGTCTCATTCCTTCGTTGTATTTGTCCTCTTAATTTGAACCATTCACTGCATTTTAAGTGCTCCTGCATTTCAATAACCTGACTCATTAAAAAAAAGAGAGTTTAATAAAAGCGGTCGGTCATGTGGCTTCAGCGGGATTAGGTAACGACTAAGGTTAGACCAGTAATCATTCTAATTTTATGGGTGCTCACATCCAGGGTGGTGGGCTTGTGTTGGTGAATCACTGAAACAACATGCATGTCTGCATCAACACACCAACAAAAGAAAGCCAGCACCCTGAGAACACAGAAAAGCACAAATGATGTTAACAGCGGGCTGCAGCCTTTAAAAATCTATGGCTGTGTCGTCATTTGTCCCTGGATTAATTGAACAAATATACATGATAAATATTTGAAAAATTAATCTCATCGGCGTGATTAATTCCTCACTACGGGGGCTGATGATGTGCTGATAACAGAGCAGGTATGTGTTCTTTGGTCACCGGCCAGTGGTCCTGGAGGAGAGAAATATAACCTTTGTCTCAGGGACGGCAGATATACGAGGCAGGCGAGCGCCAAGGATTATACACCGGGGACCTCGGCAGGAGATTGTGGGGGGGGGGAGGGGGAGAGCCTGTGACCGTAGAATAATTTCAGCCTCTCTCCCTCCCTCGAGACCACACGCTGTCTGAACCAACCACCACCACCACCCTCCCCCGCCTCTCCCACCAATCCCATAACTGCCTGCCGATGCCGGATGTCTCTTCTTCTCCTCCTCAATGTAGTGGGGAGAGAGAGAGAGGCAGGGAGATGGAGGTCGGGGTGGCGGTGGGGGTGGGAAGCACTGTAGGTGGTGGAGGGAAGAGAGACAGAAACTAGAGTCAGGTTCATGCGCCTCTGCCGCTAAGTGCTGCAGCAAATCATCCCCACATTAGGAATATGGGCAATTAGCACTGTGGCACATCCCTCCAGACACCCTTGCGCCTAAACACACGTGCACACACACACACACATAGACACGCACAGGCACACATGTACTAACAAAAATGATTCTCCACATCAGCATTCGAATGGATGGAAGGGAGAAAAAAAAATCTATACACAGATATTTATGCAAGAAAGAGTGTGCGGCCAGTTGTAGAGATCATTTCTGTTTGTCGTGTAGTTTTATATATAATGTGAAAGCAGAAATCATCAGCGCACGTTGATATTTTACGACAATTATCATAAAATAACAGCTATTGTTAAAAAAAAAAAAAAACAAGAAAAAGAAAGTTCAAATCTCTGCCAGCATGTGTTTGACCTCTGAAAAGATTTATTAATTAATAAATCCCCTAAACAATAAATCCATCTTCAGCATTCAAGTGCAGGAAAGAGGATGCAAGGCGGGAGTTGCCGTTCCACCTTAAGAAAGGTACCTTAAAAGATTATCTCGGTTATTTCACCGCCACTGAGCCGGCACTAATAGTCCAAGGCAGATATTGAAGAGCAGCGCAGGGCCGCAGAGATCTATTAGAAATTCCCATCTACGCGCCTCATACATATTGATTTCTGACACCAAGCAGCAATGAAAGGCCCAGGGGAATAATATATTTAGCAGGGTTTGCAGCGAGGAGGTCACAGAGTGCATAAAGATTAGCTGCACAGACCCCTGACAGGACGATGTGTGAGCCCAAATTGTAGACAGGCAGCCACAAAGTCATGCACACACCCTGTTGTGCATACATACACACACAGACATATACACATATATATGTATATGTATATATGTATATATATATCTATATATAGATATATAGATAGATAGATAGATAGATAGATAGATAGATATAGATATATATACGTGTGTGTGTGTATGTATGTATGTATGTATGTATGTGTGTGTGTGTGTGTGTGTGTGCATACATATACTGTATCTGCTCACACTTTCCAAATGGAAAATAGGAGTTGCCCTGCTTTTCACGTTTATCCTTCACTGGATTTTTTTTTTTTTTGAAAAAGGATAACATGTGCTTGGAGTCAAATCTCAAAAGCGTAAAATGTTGGAGTTTTTTCTTAAAAAGACACCTTTAGTCTGTTTGTGAGGAAGAACTCGCTGTTAATTGATTCAGCCAATATTCAACACCTTCTTCAGTTTTATGCTTCTTATGAACAACAAGGGCTTCCAGCGAAGCCTGTTCACTCCTGTGGCTGCTGAAATGCATGCAGCGGGGTTAGTCGAGGGCAGAGCATGCATATAGAGGGGTGGACACAAACACAGAAGCACCTGCATAGGCTGATGTCACCAAATACCTGCAAAGTATACATTACTGTTTTGAGGGTTTTAAAGAAAAAAGAAAAAAAAAGAAGAAGAAGAGACCAAAGGGGATTAAAAATCTTGTTTCAGCTGAATTGCTAGTTTGCACCTGTGATTGTTGTAGTTTGTTTATTTCTCCGTAAGCACGTAGGACTGTTCGCTTCCTGTGTGGACGTTTTCATGTGACATTTTGTTGCTGCACTCCAAGAGTTTCACAATCCCTTGAACCCTAACAATTTTCTCATGTTTTTTAAAAACAAAGCTGCGTAACAGAGACGTTGAGAGTAAACACACACAAAAAATTTAATCTTAAACTGCGAATCTTTAGCTGTAGTTTGCATTTATATTTGTGTGCTGCTGTGGTTGCATAGCTGATTCTCTTGGACTTGGAACAAATAAATGTTGAACAATATTTGCTTTTACTGAAATGCCGGAAAATGAGAAGTCTTCAGGAACAGCTGTGTCCAAACAAGGACTGTCACTGCTAAAATGAGCAAACTGCATATTGTACGTCTGCAATGGCAGAATACTGGATATTGCATTGGTTAGCTATAATTACAACCTATTTCATTGTGTTTCAGAGATGCATTACACTTGTGCTAACCAGTATAACTGTGTTTACATGGCATACAGCTACCAGTAGCAACTGTTGACTGGATCTTTGCAATGTGGAGTTAAATTCCTTGGAAAGCGTACACCCGGCTACAGCATAGGTTAAGCTTGAATTAAATTTAAAATATTTTAAATTGAATTTTACTTAGATGAGTCATGGTTCCAATTAAGCTTTAACCACAAATAGTCGCAATTATCGCAGAACAAAGAAATAGCTATCAGCAGTGAAGCCCTTGGAAAGCGTTGTCAGTTTAGTTTTCTACAATTACAATTACTTTCTTGTTAAAAGCCCATTTAAACATCACAGAGCCACAGAAACTGTCTCATAACTCAGAATAGAAAACTCCTGAGAAATGTACAACTCCTGTGCAGTGGGCTAGTTATTGGGCAGTCTAAACGTACTGACCTGAAGACAGACTCGCAGAGATGATTGCTGTGTGTCTTTTATGTGCCCTGCAATTACCACTTAGCTCAGCCTGTTACCTTTTCAGCAAAAACAAATATAACAGGCCCAAAACAAAAGTGACGTCACATCTATTTTGGCTCTCATGTGGCCTGGTCCTGCACTTTTCTCATTCAGGTGATGCTCCATTTGACTCAGTTCTTTCCGTTTTAATCATATATCAGTACAGAAGCAAATATTAGAATAGTTTGAAAAGAGTTTTTCCCGTTCTGTACCAGAGCTGTTGTGGTGGTTTTGGCTGAATGGTGACACCTATCATATAGGAAAACACTGCAGATCTGTGGCCACTGTTTGACTGCAAAGCGATCAATGCGGGGCCCTAAAGGGGCCCTTAGTGAGGTAAAGTTGATCATGCTTCTTGTCAGCAAAGCCAGTTAGAATCTGTTGAAAATATTACTTAAACTCAGGGATCACAACTGAGCCATTGCATTATTGGATGGAATCCATAA
This sequence comes from Aulonocara stuartgranti, assembly GCF_965226115.1. Classification (NCBI taxonomy): domain Eukaryota; kingdom Metazoa; phylum Chordata; class Actinopteri; order Cichliformes; family Cichlidae; genus Aulonocara; species Aulonocara stuartgranti. Next base: position 23,878,746 of record NC_138944.1, on the reverse strand, counting down.
AGCAATGGATAATCAGACAAGTCAGCGCGGGTAAAGCAAACTGAAGGGTGTCGCACATGAGCCTGCGCATCGACAGCTTTTTCCCCTACTATCTCCTCCTTCCTCTAGCATGTAGTGGTCCCGGTTGGAATCTGGCATCATTGGAGTAGGGGTGGTGGTGGTGGTGTGCTGGGTGACTGGAGTGATTCTGTGATGAGCTTGTCCAGGTGAAAGGGTAATTGCTTCAAAGGGGTTCCGACCGCAGAGAGCGAGGCTGCGACCAGCGAGAGGGAGGGCTCGACCCCTCCGCGAGAGCACTTAACACCGCCTCCCCATGCATTCATCTTCCACACCCCTCCCTGCTCTCACCTAGCTTCTAGCTCCTGCATGCCCAATGCCATTGCCATTACTGCCTTTTCTTTCTTTTTTTTCAATCCTACTCTCCCCTCCTCCTTCCACCCTTCCATCAAAGTACCATTCAGCAGCCTCTTCAGAAATTACAATCGCTCAGGGTTTAGGCAATTTGACCAACTGCAGGGCCTGCATGTAAGGACAGGGAAAAGGGGGGAGGGGGGTGTTAGGACTGCAGGATGAGCCTTTGGGGGCAGGGTGGTGGTGGGGATTGGAGTAAAATTACCAATTCAGTGGCTGAAGCACTGCAGTCGTAAAACCATGGACACTAAATGAGGAAAGCAAAAAAAAGAAAAAAGTACCAGAGAGGGTCTCATATCCAAGAGAGCTAACGGCCTCAAGTTTCATTTGACAGCTGCCTGAACCAAAATGTAAATTTCTGTCAAAACCACTCATTATTTTGGTAAAACATAGAGATTAGTGAGAATAATGTTCTTTAAGCATCTCATTCATCTTGCAATCACAGAGAGTTGAAGGATTGTTGTAGAATTTTTATGGGGAAGCGAGTAGGCAGAGGGGGGTGGAAAAAAACTATGATTTCCTGGATGATGACACTTGATCATTTCAGGAAGAAATGCAAAACAAAGTCAGAGCTGATTTCATATACTTGCACTGCGCTGCCAAAGAGTTTAAATTCAACCCGCAAAAATTTACAATTAAAATTGAGATCGATACAGAGAAGGAAAAATTAGGGTGCGACAGAAGAAAACAAAAAAAACAAAACAAAACAAAACAGGAAAGTCTTTGAATTCTAAGATGAATGTTGATTTTACAGCGAGAAAAACACAAGATCCAATTCCGCACAGAGAGACGTAATATACTGTAGCATGGGTCATAAATGCCTTGGGGAAAACCTGTCCCCTGTGCCATTCGAAACACTAGCGGAGGTATTCAGCGAGCACCGATTGCTCTAAGGAAAATGCCTGATTTCCCACTCCATCATAGGTTGAATGGTAGGCTTTGGGATGACAGTCCATTTCAGAGTTTTCCATCTCACTTTGGTATAAGACAAGAAAAGAAAAATGCTTGAATCACATGTGAAAAACGCCATCCAACTATACTCATTTCTGCTGATCACTAAGGGGAGGAGATATTCCTGCAACTCATGGAAGATTTAATGCTTTTACACGGATGCATACTGCGAATAATATACCTCAAAATGAGCTACAGACCCGGAGTCGGTCTAAAAGCGCAGAGCGAAAAACCAAATACGTTTCTGTCACTCGTCATTATCTGTCAGAGCAAAGTGTGACTGCCTGTTGACAAGCCTCGCAGTTGGGATGATGTGGAAAAACAAGCATGAACTAATTCTAATGCAAAGCCGTGAATCTGATGAATCGCAATCATTCTGCGCGCTGTGATGAATGGCGACGACGCTAACTAAGACCATTCATCAGCTCACCATCACTTATCCTAAGGTGGCTTAATGCTTCATCCACTCAGACCTCACAGCGAGCGGCCAGCCATCCCTCATCACACCACGATTGGAAGAGCTTTGCACACATTTCAATCTCGTCTTGTCATCTCTGCCTCGGGCACCGAGAGCCACCCTCAAAATCATCATTTTTTATCAGCTCCAGTAAACCTTGAGACCCTGGACAGCATTGAAGATGCAGATTTTTAAGGAGTGGAGAAAAATAAGAAATCAGTGAGCCCAGTCTGTTTGTTTATGTCTGTGTGGGGGGTGAGGTTTTTTGGTGGGGGAGTGGGAGGTGGGAGCGTTGATGAGGACGGCCAAGACGGGACTGAAGGGGGGGTAGGTGCAGTGACAGGAAGTCTTTCAGCATAATGGTTACAGTAAATTAGCATTCGAGCTGCGCCGCGTGTTTAGCACTTTGCGATTGGGTTCAGCAGAGGCCTTGCCCAGACTGTCCCTGGGGGAACTGTCAGCAGCAGTACAGCGGCACAATGGGCGTTACCGGGCTGTCAAAATTAGATAATAAAGCACCGCAGCGCTGGCGGATAAATGCGTGTGAGAGGGCATCCATCTTGCAAGCGTGTTGCTGAAGAGGATGCTGCTAAATGACAGTGAGGGCTCTGTGTGTGTGTGTGCAGAAATCTGTGAGATGACTGTGGGGAACGGTTGGGAAACAAACTTTTCTTTTCAGTGCTGCTTTACCCTCAGAAAAAAATCTAATATAAGGAATTATGATTTGAGGGTTTATGAAGACGAGGAGAAAAACGTTGAAAGGGGACTACCGAAGAGGTGGAAGAGAAGGAAAAGACATGGAAGTGTGACATAAAGAGGGAGACTGAGGAAGGAAATTAAATGTCGGCCGGGCACTTAACCTTTCCCTAATAATGTGTGGCCTGCTGAACCAGCAGAGCCCCTGATGTTTTATCAATACTCCTAATTAATGTGCAGCTGCCATACTTTTGACGCAATATGGCTGAGTAATGCAATCGATAATGCCATATTCGCATTCTATAACTCTCTCCCTTCAAAATGAGCATGAACTTTACCATTTAAGCAGCGATGGTAAGGCATACGCCTGTATTCTTGTTATTGTTAATAAATGGCAGGTTGGGTGACATGACTGTGTAGCTAGTGTGACTCACCAATCGGGCTATGGCGTTATGGGGAATTTGACTTTTTCAGGCGGTCGTGTTTAAAGAAATTCAAATTGGCACGTCATAATGAAAAATACGTTTGAAAAGATCTGAATGCAGTACATGTAGAGGAGGCACTTCTAAAACAGGAACTTGACCAAGCATCCTACATCACTGATCAACCTTTCAGTGCTTTTCACACCACAACATTAAATCGGTGGCTGAAAAATTGCTCTCTTTAAATTCAAATACCTTCAACAGCCAGATGTTTTGGGGTTCTTTTAAAACTCCATCACTCTTATGTCTTCTTGGCAAATGTGCTGAATGGACCTCTACAACAGTTTAACTGAGTGGTGTTACAGGAGCTGAAGTTACTGACAGCCAGAGATGGGCAGTAACGCGTTACTTGTAATACGTTACTGTAATCTGATTACTTTTTAAAGTAAGGGATTACTATCGCAAAAACGGTAATTAGATTACCGTTACTTTCCTGTAGGAACGCTGCGTTACTGCGTTACTAAAACCGTGATTTTTTTTGCGAGAATGTCTCATGACAGTGACATAAGCGAGTGCAACGTTCGTGGCAACAGCTGTGTGCAGATCAACAATGGATAATATATCGAGTGCGGGAGAGAGTATGAGCATGCAGCGTTTAAAGCGTGGAAGTACTGACCTTACTTTGAGTTTGATTCCATGAAAAGTGACAAAAACATCAGTGTCCGTTGTGCGTGGGAAGAAAACTTCTTTTTACAGCGAAAAAACCCCCTAAACTTCCAAGAAAGCATCGAGTGCACAACGACATAATGGGAAACTCACAGAGAAACTCGCAGATTCTTCCACTGACCGCTGCGCCACACCTGCACCAGCGCACACCTCCGCCTACCCCACTCCTGTTATACAGGTGAAAATAGAGCAACAGGACCGCCGAGTCTTTGACTTTTTTATTTTCTGCTGTGTTTTACTTGCATCTATTTGAAAGACTGAGTGTAAACACAAAAAATATTTTATTTTATGTGCTGGAATGTGCAGAAAATAGGTTTAAATGTTAAACTAATTTCTTCAAGTCAGAGAATGTTGCATATAATTAAATTTTTACTTGATGCATAAAGTTAAAAGATTAAAACTAATAAAACAAGTTTTAAAAAGAGACTTTTCCATTTGATTACATTTTGTATGATGGATTATGCAGAAAAAGTAGAATTGGGCTGAAAGATCTATCACTTTATTACCTATTCAGGTTGTAAATCGTGTTTTTAAAAAGTAACTAAGTAATTAATTACTTTTGAAAATAAGTAATCAGTAAAGTAACGGGATTACTTTTTTCAAGTAACTTGACCAACACTGCTGACAGCACAGGCAGATGTCGGTGACAGGAGAAGAGCATTTTACTTCCTGCAGAATGGAAGTTTCTCCCTTCACTCAGAATTTAAGTTCATTTTTTTCCACACATATATCTCACAACAGGGTGTGTGTTGTTTCCAAGATTTTATTTTGTATTCACATGGGGTGGCACAGCAAGGAGAGTCCACAGGAAATCAGAATATTTGTGTCAAACTGGTGTAAAAAATCACAAATTTCTTACGCAGCACCGACTCTTACTGTAGATTTCTTATGAGAAAAGTGGAACTGACAAAGAATTTAAACAAAATTTTGTCTTCAGTAGTTGGGTACAAGGTCGTTAGGCATTTTACTTAAGTAAAAGTTATAATCCTACTTAAGTAGCTTAATAGTGCGCAGATTGTACAATCAATATATTTATTTAAAATACTTTTCAGAATTATATTCCTCTGCTTATCCTTATCAAGGTCGCAGAGGCAAGCTACCATAGGGCGAGAGGCATCGTACAACCTGGGCGCAGGTATAACGCAGAGAGACAGACAAACATTCACACTCATATTCAAACCCGTGGCCATTTAGATTCAACAATTAACTTAACCTCGCACTGTTGCCTCACAGCAAAAAGGTCCTGCGTCCAACTCCACCACCTGCCCTCGGCCTTCCTGTGTGGCGTTCGCCCCGTGTCTGCGTGCGTTCTCGCCGGATACTGCGGTCATCAAATCTTAATATTAGACCAAAGCTATGTGAAAAAGTAATTGTCCTCTAAACCTCATAACTGCGTGTGCCACCCTTGACAGCAACAACTGCTATCAAGTATTTCTGATAACTGACAATGAGTCGTTTACGTCTCAGTGGAGGAAGTTTGGCCCATCTTTGCATTTTGTTTTTTAATTGTGTGTGTTTCTGATGGCCGGATATTCTACTTCAGGTTTTGCTGGTAGAGAGCAGAATTCATGGATCCATCAATTACAGGAAGATGTCTGAAGCAGCAAAGTAGCCCCAAACCATCATGCTACCACCACCATGTTTGACTGTTGGCTGATGTTCGTTTTATGCTGTGTTAGTTTTATGTAACAGGATTCAGGCCTTTCAAAAAGTTAAACTTCAGCCTCATCGGTCACAGAATATTCTCCTGAAAGTCTCCGGGAACATCAGGATGTTTTTTAGCAAATGTGAGACGAGCCTTTCTGCTCTTTTTGGTCAGCAGTGGTTTTCGCCTTGAACTCTCCCATGGACACCTTTTCTCTCTTTCTTATTGTTGAAACATGACTGCCTGCAGTTCTTTGGGTGTTGTTCTTTATTCTTCTGTGACCTCTGGGGTGAGTCGTGGAAGTTCTTGGAGTAATTTTGGTAGGCCAACCACTCCTGGGAAGGTTCCAAGGTATTCCAAGTTTTCTTGGGTGGGATTGGTTATGTTTTCAAATACAGCCAGGTAGGTAGGTAAGGTGCATAATATTGACCATATTACCATATTTACCTGTGGATGTTTGTGCTGTGTGTGAATATTCAGGATCAGTTTTGTTTATTAATGACAAGTCACCATTAACAACGTCTTTAAGCAGTGCATTTCAGTGTGATGTATATTTCTGCCAGATGCAGGTATTTTGTCTGGAGAAACCAGAAACCGTTGTGTTTTAACCTGAACTATCTTAATAGTTATCTGAACCCAACCCAGTGCTTTTTAGTCCCTAAACGTAACCAAGTCACAATATTTATTTCTTATTCATACACAAGAATCAGTACTTATAACAGTGGACTGATGAAACATATGTATAAATAACATACAGAGCTAAAAATTAGCCTAATCTGTGAATTTAACAGTAAGCAAAAAATATAATGTTACTATATTCATCAAATATGAAAAATATTCTTTAAATAGGAAAGTGGTGACTTTTAAACGTCTTGAATACAGTTTAGAAGCAGAAAGACTCAGTTTCATGTTATCTTTTTGTATTTAGACCTTATATCCCGATCAATGCTTTAGCAAAGTAGGCTTGAGCTATTTGTTCAAATGTACAGCAGGGCGAGTGCTCGTCCTCAGATTTCATTCTCCGCATAAATAGTACCTGTCTTTATAGTGCTGCACATGTATCTCGCAAAGAGAGACACTTTACAAATAGAGATATCTTTCATTTAATCATCCGTCGTTCATTCTCCTTGGTGTACATTGTGCTTGCCATTGTGAGCAGCACTGCTGCTTCTTGATTAATGGCTTTTTCAGAGAGGTGCTGCTAATGGCTCTTTAATTGCTTCGACTTCCTCTCTGAGCTTCCAGGATTTCTACTCCTGTTCCTTACACTGCAGGAAAGAGACAGTTTATACGGCGTGAGGGGAAAATAGTTTCCTACGACGCTCCTCCCTGCAAGGCGCTCTTATGTTATAATAACTTGTGAAGAGGCTCACCGTGGAAAAAGTATAGCAACGGTTTCTGAAGGTGCATACTATGTTGGAGAGTTTGTGGTTACCCTGAAGAGACTTGTGTCTTTTATATATGCTTTTATACTTTGTTTTTGTTTTTTAACGTGAACGTTCTTGTAAATCTGAAACACACAAATCTTTACACCTTGTTCAGAGAAGAAGAATATGTGGTTTTAGTTGCCCAAAAAACGGTTCACAAACTGATGTTTTCACCAAGAAGGCCTAAAAACAATAAAATGCATTGGCACGTTTTCCCACCCACACAGAAACACAGTGAAGTGATTTTGTGAAAGTCGGCATCTAGCCGGTAAGAAGCCCGTATCTCTGCCTGTGTTTAGAAGGGGAATATGCAGCAGGCCCTTTGTTGTGGTTTTCACAGCCAGGTTTATCTTATCTGGAGGTCCGTAACTGTCATAAAGCAGAGAGCACGGAGAAGCATGGCAGGTCATCTATCACCCGTGCACACGCTCGAAGCTACCGCCACTATAGACATAAATGCATCAGTAGAATCAACCGTTACATGCGGGCTGGTGACAAATTAAAGGAAAACCAGAACACTTGAACCTGCAGTGAGGGGATCTCATGGTTTTCTTATTTTGTTGGTATGATTTGGGTCCACTTGTCCCATTAGAAGGAGAGGTCACTGTATATACATTTTCTTTATTCTTTGATATCCTGATGGGATACCAATGATTCAGTGTGCTACACTGGAAAAATGTAAGATCTATCTTACTTTACTGCGAGGCTTACTGTAAGGTAGTGTGCACGGGGCGTCATATTAATATGCATTACTGCATGTATTATAAATGTTAAGAGCGATATTTGAAACATTCAAACACATAGGCTACAGTGCATGCATGATAATGAGGATTTGTTATTTTTATAAACTTACTTTCATTTTCAAATTTGACTGTGAGATGTTTCATAGACTACTGAGTGATACTTTTACTAACATCTTCATACAATACAAACGCAATGAAATTCAGAGCAACACTTTACTACTTGTTAAAAAGGATATAAATAATATATATATATATATATATATATATATATATGTGTGTATGTATACATATATATATATATATATACCATAAATAAAGGGAAAAATAAATCAAGCTAAACAAAACTAAATGTGCACACCATCCCTGCGTCTATGATTTTGCACTGTTCCCATCAGGAATAATTAAAAACAATTTAAAGTGTTTAATTCTTTAGTAGCCGTGGGGCAGAAACTGTTCTTTAGTCAGTTTCTCCTCTATTTTTCTTTTTTCTTTTTTTGACTTGTATGGCAGTAATTCAAACAGATTATAATTTGTACATGACGAGTCACTGAAATTTTGGGGAGTTTTTGGACCAGGACTACGATGACACAGTAGCTCATTATGACTGATCATAATCCACTGGTTATTGTCATGCATGAAGTACAGGTAGGAAGGGGTGTGTATTGTTGTCATCAGTTGGCGGTGTTGCACAAACTAATAACCAGTGTTGGGAAGGTTACTTTTAAAATGTATTCCATTACAGAATACAGAATACATGCCCCAAAATGTATTCTGTAACGTATTCCGTTACGTTACTCAATGACAGTAACGTATCCTGAATACTTTGGATTACTTAATATATTATCATGCTTTTTATAACAACGTGAATGTACTATTGCTGTGTGATTTATTACTATTACTGAAGGTCCGCGACTCCGAACTGTAGTAAAGGGACCTCTGGCTAATACGTCGGGGTCCCTGTCGGCTCGTAGCCGAAAACTAGCTTTACTTTGTTGTGTGGGTCAACTTTTCTTGCGAGAGACAGAGAGAGGCGTTGAAAGACTGCTCCAACGGAACTTATTGTTTTCGGAGGAAAACACGAACACGGTGTACAGTCGAGTCTTAATAGCTTACTTACAACTGGGCTCGTCAGGCACTCTTCTTGGCTGCAGTGGTTATTATTATATTTACATGCTTCCAGCTCCCGTTTTTCCTCGATGACAACTCGTACCTTTCCACTCGCCTTTTTCTCCCTCCTCGCGCTCACAGACACATAACGTGTATGGCAGTCCATTCTCCCTGCAACACGGACTATACTGCCCATGATGCAACATTCTTTAGAGCTATGCTTGTAGCATTCTGCCTGTTAGCTTAGCACAACAACAACAACAAAAAGGCGCTCTCTCACCAGTCAGAAAACACACAGTCGCAGAGAGAGAGAGAGAGCGTCGCCCTGTAACCATGGCAACCGTAACGATGCCGCCTGGAACAACAGAACGTAGCTGTCAAACAAAACCCAAACAGTCCTGACCCGCGACAATATGAAACAGGAAAGTACCGCAGTGTAATCCATTAATTTCAACAAAGTAACTGTATTCTGAATACCACCTTTTTAAACGGTAACTGTAACGGAATACAGTTACTCATATTCTGTATTTTAAATACGTAACGGCGGTACATGTATTCCGTTACTCCCCAACACTGCTAATAACAGTAAAAACCAATTACAAGTCATGAAGGCTCACAAACTGTCACGTGTAGCACAAACTGATCTCAGTTGCTCTAGCTCAGGGGTGTCAAACTCAAATACACAGTGGGCCGAAATTCAAAACTGGAACAAAGTCGCGGGCTAACGTTAATATTTATTGAAAAAAAAAATCTTCCTCCAGATATAAGAATGAATCTTTTCTTATGGACTCAAATAAGTTTTGCTGGAAAACTGAATATGGAACAAGCAAAGCTTAATACTAAACAATATATATATTAGCTGTATAATACTAGTAGGCCAGCTCTAATAGTAATTTGGTATGGCTTCGTGGGCCAGAGTTTGACACCTATGCTCTAGCTGAAGTAGTGATCTTTGTGACAGACAACGCCATCACGTTAGCTCGTCGGTCCTTTGGCCAGATGAGCTAAAAATGTATGAGGCTACAGTTTTAAACAAAGACTGTAAAAACATGGATGTAGCTCCTGAAGCCAATGCAGAAGTGCCAAAAAATTCACATTCTGTCTGAAGGCCACCAGATGGCGATAGTGGAAGGTTTCCGATCCTGTAAAAAATCTATAGGAAAACTGCTTTCCATCTCGGCCTCTGTTAACACCTACCTTCTGAGTTTATGGGCTCAGTCACTTGCTTTGGGTCACACTGAATAAAAGGTGAATTCAGTTTTGTAAATCTTGGTAACTAACCGCATGCTCATTGGCTAACAAACCATTAGCCAATGAGTTTGCTGTTTCACAGTCAAACCCGCCCTTCCTCCTTATACCCATTTTTTGCAACCAAACTGCAGACAGTAGAAAAAGTAGCTTCGAAACAGAACTTCAGAAACCAAATGGGTGGCATCACCCATACATCTATACAGCATGGTTTTGAATGTTTCATAGATACAGCAGGACAGTCGTGCTTATGTGTTGCATGCAATTGCATGGACACTAAAAACAAAAACCTATCGCAGATGAAAACTTCTAAATGTATTGTCCAGTTGTTTTGAAGTACTGTTTCAGTTTTACAACACAGTGAGAATACCCAGACTTTCAGTCTAACAGCTGCGTACAAGAAGGGAATCATATGGTGTTTGCTTCTTAATTGCAAAATCTGAAACCAACCAGAGCCCCAGCAGATTTTGGGCTGCCATGTCAGACAGCATTCCACTTTTCCATCAACACCAAATGAGGGAATATCTTCTGAGAAATGGCATCTCATCCATCCAGCAGAGCTCTTATAGCCAGTGTTAAGGTTTGCATAAGGTGGCACTTTGTATCTGTTTTTGTTTTTGATGTTATTATCAACCGTAGATATTACGGCATTAAGAATCTAACACAAGCTGACAATATAGCACGTACTGACGAGACATAGCAAAAAAATTAATAATCAGCTAAAAATAAAATATATATAATCATTAAGGGTCAGAGTTTAAAGTTGTCCATGTAAAATGCTAATCCGTGGGTTTAACAGCATGTGCAACAAGAATCACCCTCCTCTTCAGATATTGATTGCCATGCAGACAGATATTGGAAATCATTTCTACACAAGCTTCTGGTATCAGATGTACACAACAGCTGCAAATAAGCTCAGTGAGTTATCAGACATGCCAACGGCTCTAACATGATCAGGAGAGCAAAGCTTTTCCACATTGAATGCTTTTTTAATTTTATTTTACTATTTCTATTTATTTGAACAAAGGTATTTTCCTTTACAACATTTTACATTTTACTTTACATTTTCACTTTTCAACTAAAAAGAAAAAGTGAGGTGCGCGATCGTACATCAGGAGCAAAGAAGAACCGATATACAGAATTTTTAAACGTACATGCACGTACAGCTGGCCTATGACTTTGTATAAGCCAGCGTAAAGTCAGGGGTCCATGCAGGCTGTGAAGGCATGTATGTGTGACCTTGGGAAACAAGTCTCACATTATTATGTGTTGAAAAGAGTCACCTTGTGTGAAAGCAATAGTAAAATAACTGCTGCCATATCTCTAGTAGATTTAGGGATTTGGGGTTGCAGGAATTTTTCTAAAATTATGAATGAACATGACAATTGTAACATTTTTAAAACATTCACATTACATGATTCACAGGACTCCAGATGGATTTTTATGCAGCAATAAGTGAGGAACTGCAGCAAAGAATCCACTTGACTAACATATCATACAACCAGATCCAGGCATCTCCATGTTATATACAAAGCATGTTTGTTGTGGAGGTGCTTATATTTACAGCCGTAGCTTAAAAAAAGCCCCTATTATTGATTCAAGCTTCTGACTAATTTCTAATTCATATAAATAGAATGAGCTGTGGAGCATTGTAACCTCTACCCGTCATTATTAAAATACTTGAAAATACAGGTTGTATTAAAAAAAAATCTGGGGTCACTGCAGCCTCTGCCATTGTTATGCTACATACAGGCAACCACATGAAGGCCCCCAGTGCCCTGTTTCTAACAGCACGCGTTTCAATCGTTAACAGTGAACACTTTGAAATCGAATTATTCTTTTTGATACACCCTGTATAAAATTTCAATTGTACAGTGTAACTTTTTTAGTTTCATGGATTTTTTTTTTTATCTTTCATCGTCATGATACAGATTAAGCGTGGTTACCTACACATTACACCTACATGAAGCTCCTGGCGCTTAGTTTTTGTGCTGATGTTAATGCCAGGAGAGGTTTGGATCGCTGCAGTTACTGAGCAAGCAGAGCGCTGGTAAGTTGTATGTGTGTGTTTGCTAAACACTTCCACTTTGGAGTAATACCAACTTAGCCACTGTGAAATATCTACAACAGAAGAAACGGCTCACACTGACTTTTTTCAATGGTGCCATTCTTTTACAGAACCACGCTTGAACTCAGTGAGCTCTTTAGAACGACCCCTTCTTTCACACATGTTTGGAAAGGCAGACTACATGGCTGGGTGCCTGATTTTTATAAAGATGTGGGAGTGAAAACACCTGAATTCAAAAATTATGAGTTGTGGCACAACACTTTTGTCCATATAGTTCATGTTTCCATGCCTGACAAAGGTTTAAGCAGCCGTTTGCTCATTTAAAAATGCTAGTGTTAAGTATTATTTAGTCCAGTTCTTTCTTCCAGCACTCATCTAGCAGCCAGTCAACATCCAGGTCCAAGTCCAGCTGACAGCAGGCGGCCATCAGTGAGTACTTTTCAAATAAAAGTGATTTTTACAGCACACGTGTGCAGCAGTGCTGAGGTTTGATTGCAACTTGGTAGCCTTTAAAAACTGAACAAATATGATTTGGTTTTAAGTAGCCTGCTATTACCCTCCAGCTGCAGTAAATCACTGTATGAAAATTTGACATTTCAGTCTCCAAATCCAGCAGTTTACTCTGTAAAAAACTTCATGCTGGAAGATTCAAGATTCAAGACTCTTTACTGTGATTATCCAAGCATAACAATATTAAACCAATATGTAGTAGTGAAAACAAATGGAAATGTAAATATACAGATTTAACACAATATAATAGATGCTGCACAACAAACCCCGACCTCAGAATCTGCAAATCAGAATAAATAAATAAAATAATATTGATTTCCAAACAATTAATCTAAAAAAATCTTTTCATATATGTCCTTGAAAAGGTTGAATACAAAATGAAACAGAACACCGCAAAAACAAAAGAATGAAACAAACAAAGGAAACAAAAACAGTAGAAATGTCTGAACCAGAAAACACTGATCTGTGTATTACAACAAGTTTGATTTTATAACTTAAACTTTGGTTCACTACATCTGCTCTTCAGTCTAAGAAATTAAAAAAAAAATGTTTGTGTGCTTTGGCACAAAGCGCTTGAGCAGTAACTGCACATTCGATTTCCAGCAGCACATCATATTATATATCCAGTGACAGATGGATGTTCCGATCAGTCCCCAAAAGCAGCTTAAATGAATTCAAGTTAAAGTACGAAACTTTTAACGCATCTCAAGAATTGATAATACGATGACCGAGCCTGACTCTTACTGCCACAGCGAACGATCTGATTGTTTAGTACATGAGAGATTTTAGTGTTGGTGATTTTGTTCAGAAACTAACTTAACTTTGTCATCAAGAATTATTAGTTTGATGGGCAGCCATGATGTTTTTTTTACACAAGGTTACTAAAAAACAAACAAAGAAAAGTTCATTTCAAGGCTTTCCAGAGTACTGGCTTTTCATTCTGCTTTAGATTTCCTGAGCTTTGAAGGACATTTTTTTTTACCAAGGCTATTTTATACATGTGATCCTTCTTTTAAAAAAAACAATTTAACAATCAAAAATAATCTAGCTGTAAGAAAAGAAAGGGGCTACCTATATTTAGCCAGTTTGCCTCACGTGATGACCTTTAGCCTAATTTCTTCATAGCTTGCAAAGCAGATGAAAAACTGAATGCAAACGTAAACACACTGCAGCATTATTGATTACTTTATACCATGTAATAAATTACTGTGTGCACCATGCTGAGCTCAGAGTATAGTTTTTGGGACCTGTGTCAGTCACATGCTGGTGTATTTGTGTTACACAGCATCACCTTCAAAATCATGCAGGCTAAACTGTAGACAGTAGCTCTCCAGCTGTTGTTGTTTTGCTAGTTTTGGGCTTGTTTGCCTTCTGTACCATGGCTCTGCCTGTTCCTTTTTAATTGCCTGTGACTTTTTGTTATGTCTGCAGAATGCAAACAATTGGAAATCTTTTTTTTCTCCCATGCATCTGCCCCTCTAAAGGTCTCTGCACGGCCCTGTTCTAAACCTTAGTGCAACTTTTTGCTTTTACTCAGTGATGTGGGGAGCCCAGCATCGAGCAGACTCTTGCTTCTGGTGTCAAGTGCCGATACTCGCCGGGGGGGTGACTCGGCACCTGGTGGACAAGACAGGTGGGGGAGCTTGGCTGGAGCGATACACCTGCAGGTGTCCTAAGGTGTGCTCAGCAAGGACAGAAATCTCCAGTGGAGCAGAAGGGCAAAAGCTGGCTTGATCTTGGTTTTCAGTATGACTACAGACCATGAAAGAAGGGCCTCGCAATCCTTCTGACTTTTTGGGTTTAAAGCAGGAGATGTCAGAAAACTTACCACAGGGATAACTGGCTTCTGGCAGCCAAGCGTTGTATTTTTTTTACCTTGAGTGTCAGTGCTCCTATCACTCTGAAGTAGAATTCGCCAAAATTAATTTGCTATTACGTAGGTGGTTTGGGCTCGGCAGGAAGAGCATGTCCTCTAGTGGTTTGATCCTCTAGGTCCTCTAGTCCTGAGGTACATGTTTGTGTGAATGCTTGAAGTAAGAAAGCCCTTTGTCTGGATGAATAAAGGAGAAAAGCATTATGCAACCAGACCCAGTCCATTTAAAGTCCAGAGGACTTGCCAAAAAGTCCACCATGCAACAGAAGGTAAGATTCAACATGTTTCACAGTCACTGAACTCCTCATTAACCATGATGCTGGTCTTTTATATGAACATAAAAGAGAAATGAGACTGAACAGAATTAAATCATAGACTGTTTTTAATGTCCTAGCCTGATAATGCATGGATGTGAAAAGCAGTCAATAATACCCCAGTTTGTTCCATTAGACGTCACATAGGTCAGAAATGCTTCCTTCAGCATGTAGTAATAAAATAACATCTGTAGCATTTATGCATGACTGTAAAAATGCTCTCGACGTTTGGTTGCGTATGGTTTCAAACTGTATTGATTTCAGTGCAGAAAAGCCTGCGTCAACATCACCGACAACCATCAGCAAACCAGCGACCGCAAACCTACAAAACAAGCAGAGCTGGCAATAAATCGTCTGTTTTTCAGCGGCCACAGTGCTGTTGGTCGTTCATTTCTCCATTTCCATCTTTTTTTCTTTCTTTTTTTTCCTAACAAGGGAGGTTCGGGTGGGCATATCGTTAATAACGGAATAGTGATTCATCATTTAATTATGATTTGACAAATGCTCGCGCCTTCCCCATTCTCGGCATCCTCCTCCCTTTCAATTCTCCGCTCTGCCAAACTGTCACGCACTCCCCCCGTGGGATTAATTCGAGCTGTCTGTCTTTGTGAGGCTGCCGGCGCTCTCAGGGCGGCGGGTGCACGACACTGTCAATGAACAGAGAGCCTGACACTTCCAGGGAGCCGCACATAGACGCACGCTCCCTGCTCCCCTTGTTATTGTTTTCACCTTAACCCCTTCCTGCCTGATTCCATGCCTGTGTGTGTGTGTGTGTGTGTGTGTGTGTGTGTGTGTGTGTGTGTGTGTGTGTGTGTGTGTGTGTGTACCTTCCTCCACCTCCCCACCTCCTCTCTCTCTCCTGTCTCCTTTCTCCTGTCTTTTCCCCTAGCTTTCTGTGCCTCTGTCTCTCTTTTCCCCCGTCTATCTCCTCTCTCCTGTCTGTCGCTCTTCTTCTTCCTCCCTCCCTCCCTTCCACCCACTTAGTCTCTCACTCTCCCTCTCTCTCTCAACCCTTACAGAGAGAGGGACAGCACCATCAGGAGGAAATATCACACAAAGGAAACGTGAATGTAGCGCCAGTGGGAAGGAGATGTGAACGGAATAGTAAAAAGTCATCAGTCAATTAAAATATTTTTTACCTGCTTATAAAAGTTCAAATATAGATTGCGTATCTATTCTAGGACTTGTGCATGTGCAGGATGGACACACACAGACGCAAAAAACTCAGATCCATTTGGAGCCATATAAAGCTTCCTGGTGACAAGTGACGCTAATGGGTGGCCATTAAAAAAAGGCATGTTTGAGCTGAACTGGAGCACTTGTGTAGCCAAATCCAGCAGGCCTTAGCCCCAGCTGGAGAGATAAGGTTTAATACCAGTCACGGGGCCCGGTCTTATCTCCCCCACTGATAGAGAGAGAGAGGAAGAGAAGGGAGCGGGAAGGGAGGGCAGGCGAGGAGAGAAAACAAGAGGGACAAAAACAAGTGTCTTGCAGGGACCCTAGCTGGCTGGCTGCGTGAGTGCGTCCTCCTGCCGTTGGCATAGAAACTAATCCACGTTCACATTTAGCACCTGACTCGTTTTTTCTGTGGTTGTTTTCCCCACCTCTCTCTCTCTCTCTCACACTGTGGTGTGGTGCAGTAGGAGTTGGGGGAGGAGAGGGTATCTGTGCGCTTTCTCCCTCTCATAATGAGACCCGTAGGAAGGAGGGAAGGGAGGGCGACAGGGGAGAAGAGTTGAAGAGGGAGCCGAACAGCCTGGAAGGTTGTTCGGCTGGCTGACACACTTGGCCTAAAGTATCCAGCTGTGTCTCTGTAGGACACAAATGTATTCACACATGCCTAGATCCTCACTTCTGCTACTGATCTTCATTACACACCTGGACGACGGTAGAGAGTATCAGGGAGGGTATTGACTGACCGGGCAAACCAGCTGCTGGGAGTCTTGTAGTGATGGGATTTCCGACTCTTTTTAGAGAACCGGCTCTTTCGGCTTGGCTCTGAACTGGCTCTTCAGGTTTTTTTGTTGCTTTAATTAATTTATTATTAACAATAATATAAAATTATGCACAAAAGGAATTACTAATGTAAAAAAAAAGTGGTTTTATTTATATATGTTTATATATAAATATATGTGGTTGCCCCTAGAGACAAAGCACATACAAACTCCAAAACACATTTCTAGCATTAACTGAACTTCCAAAACAGAGCTACCTAGATCACTTAAATTACACAATTGAAAGCATATGTTTATTGCTTGTGTATTTATACACAAGCACTCATATATATTCAAATAATTAAAAGAAAAATGTTCATTTACCTGTTACTATCACACACCAAATCCGGTCGTTGGTACTTGCTGGCTTGTGTAGCCTCTAGGTAACAAAAGCTCAACACTGCACCTAGCATTCTGGAGCACTTCTGTTGTCTTTTGGACGTGTTTTGAAGTTTGTACGTGCTTTGTCTCTTGGGGCCACCGTAAATATACTTTTATTTATTCACTCCACATAAAATGTAATAAATAAATCATATAATACAAAAACCAACTAGTCACAGTTCAACTTTTAACTATTTAAATGTTCAGTTTTTTCCTTTTAAACAAATTTAAAATGAAACAACACAAAATGCTGCAAACCACAACACAATTAAATATAAATTAAAATATGAAAACAAAAAGAAGATGCATATTCTCTGTCATATGGGCCTGCATGAATAAACTTTCTGAATCCTTTATCATCCGCAACTGAAAATAGTTGTGGATGATTACTATACCTTTCTAATGTGACGTTGTTGTCCCTGGCTCTCTCTCTCTCCCTCCCACTCTGTTCCTACGCTACTGCATGTGTAACTACCGCCCTCCTCCCTCTGCCCAGCGCAAAGCACAAGGCTCACATGCGGAGTGAAGCGGAAAAAAAGTGCGAGAGAGAGGGTGAGAGAAAGAAAAGAAAAAAAAAACCCACGGCTCGCGATAAGGAGCCGGCTCGCGTCGTTCACGTCAAAGATCCGGCTCTAAGAGCCGCTTCGTTTGCGACACATCACTAGAGTCTTGAATGTGTTTGGACGGGTGTTTAAATGTCTCCCATTTTTTTATTACAGCGCACAGTGGGTGTTGTTGTCTAGCAGTCCACACATTACACTCAAGTTAACTTTTCCACTACTGTAAAGAAATAAACAGTTTGTTTTGTTGTGGTCCTCAGAGGGCTTCAGATGGAATTTTTTTTAGTAGCCTAAGTTCATGTGATTTGTTTAGAACCATAAAAATGTGCAACATGTTGTCATCTCATATCATCAGATACTACTGTCAGGAATACACTTTGTGGAGAAATATCTACAAGGTATGTTTTGAAATGGTGTTTTGAGATGCAGTACAGGGAGCCGAAAAGGTAAATCTGTTCTTTTAATCAACTCTGTATTAGATGTCAATAACACAGAACTATAGAACCAGCAGCAATCCCCAGGCCACCTCGACTAGCTAAAGAAATTTTGTATTCCTTGACTGATTGGCGAGCGGTTGTCCCAAAGAGGGTGCTAAACCAAAAACCTCCTTGATATTGCTTTGGTTGTTGACTTCTCTGGAAGCACTTGCTACCTAACTGAGTGGTATTTTATAAATGCTTAGCGAGCAGTTAGCGAGTTAGCAACAATCTGCTAGCAGCCAAAGCAATAGCAAAGAGGTTTTGAGTGCAACAATGTATCCCTCTTTGCAATCACTTAACAACAGCAAGCAACACATGCTGAAGGTGAGACAGGAAATGTGTTAACTTTCCAATAAGTTCCAAGAAGGGTTAAGCATTTTTGCATAAAATTTGATGCAAATTACAGGAGAAAGTGACATAAAAGGAAATACAATTATAAAGTTCAATGCCTCAAGCCATAAAAAAAAAAAACACCAAAAAAACCCCCAACAACCTGGTTTTAATTTTAATCCGATAATTTGCTAGTAACCTTGGGCTTGGGGGCGGAGGGGTGTTGCTAACTGGTCTCTAGGCTTGCGTGACTGGGGCTTAGCAATCAATTTCACAGCAAATGACAGAAACCACTTCCAACTAGGGATGGGAATTTATCAGAATTTAGCGATAGGCTGGGGTCGGCATTTGCTCAACTTTAACATAATTTAGGGTTTTTGCCTAGTTTAGGTTAGCATGCTGTCTGTGCAGCTGCTTGCAAAGAGCTAGAGTTGTGTTAGCATTATAATGCAGTTGTTTCTCTCCTGGATGCAGTTTGCACTTTACCATCCCACTCTGGTCCTTTTGTGCAATAAAAAAAAAAGTGATGTCGATATTCATGCTGCAGACTGCCATTATTTTGCTCATCTGGTACATGAACCGAAGTCACCTGATTGTAGTCCAAGTGCAAGTGCAATAGACAAGCGGGACTGGCAGGAAAGGAGACTAAGATGTTAAAACAGCAGTATTTAGCAGAGTCAGAATGAGTACAGGTTAAGATGTTTGGAGGAACACCTAGAAACTACAAAGGGAATTGAGGTGAACGTTTTGTGTTAATGAAACTAAAAGCTAATGACACTCATCTTTTCAAATTCAACACACTGCATTTTGCTCAGTTCATTTTTTGGCACAGGCAAAGTTCTAGAAACCAGCAGAAACAGAGACATCTTCTCTTTTAGTTATCTCGCTTTTATTCTTATTCAGCTCAACAGTGTGAGGGGATGATATGGTTGCATTGTAGAAGCTGTGGCGTATGCCTCTTCCATCAACTACAGACATGGAACAACCAATGTCTTTTTTTTAACTGCACAGCAAGATTTTCTTTTCAAATGCATTGTGTTCTGCTACAATGAAAGCCAGCTCATGTGACACCACTTAAGGTAGCTTGTCAGATTTTGTAAAGCTCTGGAATAGAGATTTAACAAAGTCAGTGCCCATTTTATGCCACTTATCAGGGCCTGGGTCACTGTGGCAGCAGTCTGAGCCGAGATGGCCCAAATAGCCGCTCCCCAGCTTCCTACTTGAAGCACTTTGAGGTACTCCCCAAGTCAAGAGACATAATTTCTCCAGTGTGTTGAGGGGCTTCCCTGCAGTCCCCTCCCTGATGGACATACTCCAGACACGTCTGCATCTCAACAGCATCTCTGTTGGCTCAGTTGGTTGTGAAGGTTTAGCGGCTCAACTCCGATCCACTTTTGAATAACTTCCAATAGCCCAGACACCCAACAGAGGAAGATTATTTCTGTCATTTGTATCTGGATCTCATTATTTCTACAGTCTGTACTAATGAAGGACAACAACATAGAAGGATGGGTAAATCAACAGCCTTACTTTGACGCTCAGCTTTCCCTGAGCACACCCTCTGCACCAATCCATCCATCAGTCTCCCGCTCCTTTCTTCTCTCAGTTGTGAACAAGAGCCTGAGACACTTGGACTCCTAGACTTGGGCCAGCAGCTCACTCCCAGAACTCCAGGCTAGATGGTCTCATTGTCATGCACCTGGTGGATAGAGGGTTTTGACACAGGATGGGAGCACAGTATCTCTATTTTCGGTAAGAGTACTTGGTTTTTAGATTTTACCTTTAAAAGGCTCATCTGAATCGCAATTAGCCTGACCCTCACCCAGAACCAGTTGGGAGCCTTGGGAGTTCCTACAAGAGCTAGCTACCCTGGGCAGTATAGTACCAGGGCTCACTGGAAGAAAACTGCTTGACCAAGATAATGTGGCGGGAACTCCTTCAAAGGTAAATATAATCTCAGCGGATTATGGTTTCAAGATGTTTCTACACATAATCTTCAGACTGGCCTGGATAATCAGCTCTTAGTGTGAAGTTGGCCTCTCTGCCATGTCAGATGATTTCAGGGAATTTTTCTGAGGTCAGCAAATCTGTTTGAGTTAGACAAATTTAACAAATGGGAATGTAGTCTGTATTTACTGGAGGATGCTAAAGACATGTTAACTTTTCTACATTAGCAGGCTGACAAGTTCAGACCCTGTGAGGGTGATGACACTAGAAAACATTTTGCTTACACTTTGTGTATGCCACTAGAGGTTGCTAAACTTTAAAATACCAGCATGTTGTTACTTGGAGAGGACAGTACAGATATCACATGGGTGAGTTAGCGGGGCGAGGTCCCTCTAATATTTGATTGAAAGTATTTAGGCATTTTGTAAATACAGCTCAAATCAGTAAAGTCGAACATCTAGAGCTGCGTAAATTCATAAAGTGGCGAGTGTTACGCTAAGCGTTACTTAATATTAAAGTTACGCTTTCTAATTCCTATTTTTCTTTCTCTTTGACTAAAAGCACGTTCCTCAGCCTGAGAGATTTTTTAAAAACAGCTTCAGAACCAAGGACATAAAAGGACACTCTACCAGTAGACTTAAGACAATCTTTTATTACCAGGCTTTACCTCAAGTTGTTTATTGTAAATGCAAATATAATCAAATACACAGCTGAGCTCCTTTAACACAAAAAAAAGAAGAGTTTATCACATCTGATATCAATGTGATTTTTTTCATGCTACACTTTTAAGCAATAAAAATGCAGGAATGTAACACAAACACGAACACAAATTAAAACGTATATATGCAAACTGACATTTAACTTTCTTTAAATTTGTCAGGTTTGATAAAGGTGCAGCCCATGCAGAGCAGACAGGTCTCAGGGCAAGAAAAGGACACATGACACCAGCTGGTTGACTCATTCAACAGACAGTTACCTGCTTTGTTCTCACCTGAACCCAAATGGAAATGACTCAGACTTTGCACTAGAGAGGGGCAGGGTAAAATCAGTTCAAATGCTGATTTACCTCAGTTGAATATTTCCATTCTTACAAACAGGTCTTTCTGAGCAATGTCTAGAAAAGTTTAGGGTTGCAGTGCAGGTACATCAACGCTGTGTTTTCAACTGTTCTACTCTGATTTTCAGGTGTAAATCACACCTGCTGCAGAAGTAGGATTTATATGCTGCTGACATTAAGTAATACACCAAACCCCAATCACCAGTTTAATATTTCTGAGTAAAATATTCTCTGAAAATGTCTGGTAGAATTGAAAAGAATCGAAATGAGCCTTTCTAAATCAATTAATGTAACAGAACTAGTACGTAACTGTCATTCAGCACTCTCTTAATGATTTTTTGATGGTCCATCATGAAGACGTACTAAGACGTTGCTAAGCTGAAATATGGTGCAAAGACACCCACTAGTCAACAAAATGCTCACATGAAAACATTTATTTCATGTTGCACGTGCTGCAAAACCTACACAAACAATCCACACCGCCACAGTCTGACGCTTCTTAGTAAGATGTTTATTTTCTTTCTTTTTTCTTTTTTTTTTCAGCTCTAACGTCATTCTCCCATTCCCCACCCCACCCCCAACCACAAATGATGCACTCCCCCGTCTCTCACTCTCTTATTGTGACA
Source organism: Aulonocara stuartgranti (assembly GCF_965226115.1). NCBI lineage: Eukaryota > Metazoa > Chordata > Actinopteri > Cichliformes > Cichlidae > Aulonocara > Aulonocara stuartgranti. Next base: position 23,856,774 of record NC_138944.1, on the reverse strand, counting down.
TCAGTCAATGAGCTGGAAGAAGGAAGCGATGCAAAGAGGCTGCTGGAGCGCCATCTCGCTTCCATCCCCTACTCTACCTCTCTTTCATTTGTATCTGTGTGTGTGTGTGTGTGTGTGTGTGTGTGTGTGTGTGTGTGTGTGTGTGTCTGCTTGTTCACACGTGTGCGTGCACTCTTGTACACTCGCACAATAGTCTCTTAAGGCTTTTGGAGGATGCTGTATGAGAGCGTGAGGTGCTTTCCCGTGGCTGTCCTTCAATTCCCCACTTACCTCTCAGAAGAGCTCTCTGCTTCTGCACTGCCCATGTCACAGCCATTGTCCCTAATTAGGGATTCAGGACCCAAGCCCATTCAATTAATGTGCAGCAACAAAGCGCCACAGACTCACCCCACTCTTCACCCTTTCACCCCCTCCCCGTAGCCCTGAAAAGCCCTTTCTAACCTCGTCTGCAGTAGCGCCATTAGATGGACTGAGGTAAGAGGAATTAGTTAGGAAAGGAATTAGTGTTGAGAGCAAGGGAATTATTTTTAGTAAATTGTAGTTATCAAGCTGGAGCTAATTTGGCAAAAAGACCTTAGTTGCAAGATGCTGAAAATAAACAGCCCGACACACGTGTATTTAAACCTGAAGAGAACACTGAAGTCAATACTGCGACTTCATAATGCAGCCAGTTCTGAGTGAGACAACCCAAAGCAACCATGTTAAAAATGCTTAAAGACAAATGGTCTCAGGCTCATTCAGTTCAAGTGCATGGACTGATAGTGAAAATGCGGACAGGGTGATGAAAATGACAAACTATCTGCAACTACAGTTTCATCATCATTCACCTTCCAGCAAAGTACTTAACCCCCATCTGCTTTGACGGAGCAGCTCATTGACAGACTGTCGTCCTGTTTACGGGGCCGTCGCACTGTGGCTAGCTTTAAAATTACGAGGACAACTAAACCGACAAAGGAGCACAAGAAAAGTTTTCCTGGAGCCTATTTAGGAAAGTATTATTGTTATATTGTTACTAGTGTTTGTAGCAGCAAGAGGTCCAAAAATGTAGTAAACTATTAATTTAACATTATCCCGCCCATCTTAGTGAAATAAGTCCATGTATCAGGTGCGTTTTTACCAAATCATTGTTTTTTTACACTCTAATAATCTTTCTATGGCTGAATACTAGCACTAGCTATTCTAGTGCCTCTGTGGGGCTGTACTTTGGCACAATGGTACTAAACATCAACTTTTATAATTAGCTCAAAGATTGATGAAAATGTTATTGGTTTTGCAAACATCTGCTCACAAAAAAGATTTGTGATTAAAACCCAACACACGTAATTAAAAATGTACAGACAGCCTGCCCAGTGTGTGTATGTACATTGTGTTACTGCTGGACTCTGGATGTTTGTTGTGGTTGGTCAGCTATGCCCTCACTTGCGCATCTTCACTGTTGTGCGTGTTTCCAAACTGAAAACACACAAAAAAAAAGACTGTTGTCATTTTTCCCTGGTACAGTGAATAAAAAGACCACATACAGTAAGAAACAAGACAGCTTATGAAACTACTTGCTGTCGCTTTGAAAGAAAAACACTGTCCCGTTGTTTTTTGATGTATGATTTTAGCAGCAAATATGACATTACAAATTGTCATATTTTCCAATTTGTAATGCCCCAATTGGGTTTTGGACCACAGACAGGACTTAACAGTAGCTGAGCTCTTTGACTAGAGAGCAGTGTTGTTGTAATACATGCTGAATGTGCAATTTACCCCTACCATAGCTTTTGAACCATATGCTAACCAAACCAACCTTCATCCCTTTGTGGTGATGCCATTGCCCACATTTATATTTGTGCAGGCTATGTCGACGGGACATGTAGTTACATTCTTAGAGAGGTGCATGTCGGGTTACAGCGTAGACTACGGTGTAGGATTTCAGATGTGTTTTCAGTTAAAATGTGCCTACAGGGTAGATGTAGCACAGATCTAAATCCCCAGTGTGCCAGAGGACAAAGTATCCATGATTTCCCAAAAAACTTTGTCTCATCAGTTCACAGGAGCTGTCCAAACCTTTATCCCATGTTTGTTTTTGTAACGTATGGATGCATTGACAAATTGCATTAACAGACAGGGGTTCTGTTCCTGAGTCTTTGCAGGAATTTTCATTATTAGTGAAAGTGGTTTAAGAGGATGAAGTTCTTTCTTCTGGGAGGAGTTGCTGGTTTTTTATTGTTTGTTTGTTTTTATGCTACACTACACATAGAAAAAAGGCTAAAGGGGTATTGAGTGCATTAAAATGTGTTGCCAATGAGTTCTTACCAACCTTCAGTATGCAACTAATGGGGAGTGCAAGTGTGTTGTCTTTGGACAATTTTGCACCAAATCTTATGGTCATCCATCCATCAGTTTCTTCTAAACATAAAATTGTTAAGCACTTGATCGTATGAGAGGAAAAGCTGGGGCGATTACCATATTTATTAAACTCTCGCAATTCATCCAAGAGTACTCAGCGATCTCCCAAAAAGAAAGGAAATCCCCCACCAGGATAAAAAAGATGTAACGGGTATAACAGTACATGTAGTAAACCAAGGCCCTAAAAACTCTATGCTTGATCTAACCAAACATGTATACATCTGTGGCCACAGTGTCCCTGAGTCTGTGTGGACACCTCCAGCAGTGTGATACTGATCTTTCTTCTGTGTGAAATGATTCAATTACTTACACTCACCCAGACAGGAAATTAGGGATTTTATGTATGAAGTGTTTTGCAGGGGTAGAGGTGTGAAAAGGCTTCTTAATGAAGCGGATTTGCCTGGGTTCATAAAGAAGATATCTAAGGAATGGGAGAAATACTGCTTCCTGAACCATAGACCCTCAGGCAACATGTAAAAACACATACAAATAATTGCACCGAAAACAGGCAGACGAATATCTCAGGCATATAAACACGAATGCATTATGCTCTGGTTTGCAGTGGAGCTGAGCAGAAACCTAGAGAATGGCTTTGTGTTTGACACCATTTTTTCCAGGGTTTGCCAGATATTGGAAGTGTGTGGAGAGCAAGACGGAGGAACACTGGAAATCTGATTGTTAACACATACATCATCATCTGCACTCTGGGCCAACCCATTCTCATCCAAGCACATTAAACGCTGCCTTTATGTCAGCTGCAAATGGCATCGCAGCTCATCGTGCCCTTCTGGAGTCTCAAGTCTGCAGCCTATGTTTTTAGGTGCTATTGTGACCAAACGGTGGAGAAACAGGCAAGCTGGGATAAACAATGGTTAACCTCAGAGTTAGCCTTATGATCTATGGGTCACCTGATCTACCCAGCAAGCTAAACCAGCAGCCACTATGATGTAAATTTAAGAAAGAACCATAGGTCCGCTGTTATATGTATTCAGGCTGAACTTTGATGGGAAAAATGTATAATATTCCTTTGTTTGACAATTTTATCTCTCATGAAAAAAAATGTGAAAATTCCCAGCATTTTTAGATGACACAAATTTTAAATCGCTCCAGCTAAGCCACTGGGAGGGGTTTGTATGTAACAGCAGTAACGCTGAAAGAAAATAAAGAATATAAAGATCCATTAAAGTCAGAACGGCTGCTTCAAGGCTTTTCTGTAAGTTTCAACATCACATATGTATCTAAAACCTATTTTGCCTGATCCACACCTAAGACGCACATCTTTTGACAGAGTTTTGTTAGCTTCTAAGCAACTCATTTTGAAACGAAATAATAATTCAAACCTTCGTTGTTAGGTTATTTTTAGTTCCACTGGCACAAACAACAATGTCTGTCCTCCTCTGGTGTAGATCTTCATCGACTATTCAGCAACAGATTGCAAAACGTAGCTATTCTTTAAGGGCTAATAAGTGCTTTTCAGATTTCTCGTCCATAACATTTGAACAGTTCCAGCAGAAAATGAAATTATTTTATACTGTATGTCTGTAGTGGGGACAAAAATGGTGTACATAAAGATTTTGCAGTCATAAACTAGGGGATTGACTCAAACATAAAAATCACAGAGGAAAGTTCAAAATCAATATATTTACAGTGCTGCGAAAAACTATTTCTTGCGTTTTTTCACATTTGTCACACCTACACGTTTCATGGCTTCTGGGCGTGAACCACAACCATGTTTGATTTTATTCTAAATGCAACCGGATTTAAGCCTTTGAAATCTTACGTTTTTGTCTTCTTAATCTACAGAATATCTTCCCAAAAGTCATCAGTGTTTTGTGGGGAATGTGAGACGAGCTTTTGTTCTTTTTGGTCAGCAGTGGTTTTCTCCTTGAACTCTCCCATGGATGCCTTTTTGCTAGGTCTCTTTCTTTGTGTTGAATCATGAACTGTAAACTTAAATGAGATAAGTGACACATGCAGTTCTTTAGATGTTTTTCTGGGGTCTTTTGTGACCTCCTGGATGAGTGATTGAGTAATTCTAGTACGTCGGCCAGTCCTGGGAAGGTTCCCCACTGCTCCAAGTTTTCTCCATTTGTGGATAATGACCCTTACTGTGGTTCATTGAAGTCTCAGAGCCTTAGAAGTGGTTTTGTAACCTTTTACAGACAGATAGATGTCATTGACTTTGTTTCTCAGCTGTTTCTTCGAATTGCAGCCTGATATATTGCTTTTGAGATATTTTAGTCTGCTTCTCTTTGTCAAACAGCTTCTATTTAAGTGATTTCTTGAATCAACAGGTCTGGCAGTAATCAGACCTGGGCGGGGTTAGTGAAAATGGTAAATCACAGTTAATTCATGATTTAACAAGGGGGAGCAGTTACTTTTTCACACCGGATATGGTCGATTAGGATAATGTTTTCCCTAAACAATTGAAATAATTTAAAAACTACATGTTATATTTACTCGGGTTACCATCTTTTAATAATTTGTTTGATGATCTGAAATATGTAAGCGACAAATATGGAAAAAACTAAGAAATCAGGAAGGGCGCAAATATTTTTTCACGGCACTGTACCTGCACGTGATAACTAATTTACAACATCGGGCTTGTGGGTGTAACTCACATTCATGCTTTGGAGGCACACTTCATGCATGAGATGTCGGTTAGTGCACTAAACACTGCAGGCCAGGAGCATTAAATACTTACTGACGAGTATTTAATATTTAAAGGCAAACAGAAACACAAAAGTTATGTAAAAAAAAAAAAAAAGCTGAAAAATAATGTTAGATGCTTAGATTTGATACTAGGTTCAAATTGTCAAAAAAATGTTTACTTTGAATACCAGATCTGAAATGTCCATTGGTGTACTGCAAGGTATAAAATATGAGAAAAACAACCTTTAACAAAAAGCGGTCTGCCTAATTTTGACAGTGAAATGCTGCAAATGAAACATGGCTGAACAATCACTGCAGCTGCTCAGCTTTTTTTTTTGTATTTCCACCACAACTAGTGGAGGGTAATAGCTCTCGTCTAAGTGGAATATATTTATCCTTCACAAATGTCAAACCGTTGTTGCCACAGCATCGTTGCTACAACAGCAACGGCGTGTGGCAAGCGATTGCCACATGGGCATATCACACAAACACACAGCTGCACAGGCACACACACATACGCACACACGCACACGTATAACACACCTGTAAACATATACCGTGTGCTGGTATGTCAGCAACTGTCTCCTCCTCTCATCACATCCATAATACACATTTTCCTTCTGCTCCCTCCTCTTCCACACCCCACCCTCCCATCCATCCACACAGCCTCCCCTGATGTTGTGGCCTGCCCGTGACAGTAATTGAGGGAAGCTGGCTGGAACAGAGTGGGGAGGGTGGGGGGCGAAAGGGGAAGGATGGGAGGAGAGAGAGATGAAAAGAGGAAGGGAGGGGGAAACCATTCATCTGAGACCCATGGATGTGGAATGGCATATTACCGGTCTAATGTGTAATTAGATAGATAGGGAATAAGGTCAGTGTGCTCTGAGAGGGGGTAATAGTCGTTGGCACAGTGCCATCTAGTGGTGCAATAATAAATGGGAAGCCTAATCCTCAGGTGGACAGTTGTGGAATAAATAGGGATCAAATTAGAAGTTAACGATGATTTATGGGATATTCTTCACCGCCTGCGAGTGGAATTTCTCATGTGATTGTTTGCCATTGGCACTTCCTGCGGTATAGCTGTCACATTTACCGCCAGACAACCGGGCATTTGTTCATTGTCATCGCGTGGTTTCTGAGCTGATATGGCCACCTGATTTTAATGATTTTCCTGCTGACTGCTTATAATTTACAACATTTCAATTAGGAAATTAGATACTTCCGTTTACCACAGACGGCAGGAGACACAGATAGATGCCACACACACATACATAGTGTCTCTTAAAGCTCGTTTTCACGTGTTTGCTGTATTGTGATCGTACCTCCTGAACAGAGATACCGGCCTTCACTCTTTGCATCCATATGACAGGTGGTTTGTCCAGACCTCTTGGAGCCAGGCAGATCACATGACAGGAAGCTGTTAAAGCTGTTGGGCCTGTGATAAACAGAATTACTCCCACCCTGCGGGCAGGCAAATAATCTCTCAGGGCATTTACTGTAAATCTACAGGTATGTGTTAATGTATAAACAAAGCTTGTGTTTTGCTAACGTCATGGTGTGTACTCATGGAAATTATTTATTGGTGCATATGAAGGAAGTACACGTTAGTGTGGACAGTGTTTGTTCACATTTCATCAGACACCACAGCTAAATAAAAAACATATTTTACATTTAATTGTCACAGACTGGCAACTTATCCAAGTCATCCAGTGACAGATGGAATAAGCTCAACAAGTGGTTAAGAAACTGGATGGATGACTATGAGCACATATTACAAATTTCAATCAATAGTCCATAAAGGCCCTAATTCTATTAAGCTATAATTCTGCAAAGCCTGTCTGACAGACTTTGTTCTGTGCACATTTGCACTTTCCAAATCCAGCTCTAGCACACATAAAGCCTGCCTAACTTGCACAAAAACGGCTTTTATCATTACTTTTAATGAGTTTAAGCAAGCTCCTGTACTGTGGTGCCTGCTTCATACAAGTGAGAGAGAGAATAGAGACATTGTCATTTCTCATTAAATGGTTTAGCTTCTCTTGTGATACACATTTTCAGCAGGGATAATGTGTAATGTGTGTGTGCATTGTTAGACTATTGATGGGCATTTTTCACTGTGTTTTCGACCTTTTCATAGAATATATGTACAACTGGAAAGAATAACAATATCTGAATAGAAAAAAAAAACAATTATTAGCCTCTCCCCAATCCACCACCCCTGAGTGTCTGCAGTTTTTTGTTCTTACCAACACTAAAAGAAGGAAAACAAGAGGTACCAAAACTGGACTGCTGGTTAGCCTGCTGTCTAAACACAACCAAATCAAAATGCTCAGGATATTCACTATAACATACAAAAGTGTGTGTGTGTGTGTGTGTGTGTGTGTGTGTGTGTGTGTGTGTGTGTGTGTGTGTGTGTGTGTGTGTGTGTGTCCACACCCTCCTCTATCGTTCTATTACATGGGCCAGTGACTGCGGCATCTCTCCAGTTTCACCCCTCTGCTCTCCCAGACGTCTCATATTGCCCGGAGGGATGGTGATGATGTGGGAGGCGGGGGAGGGAGAAAGGGTGGGTGACTACACACATTATCTGTCTGAGAAGAGCTCAAACCGCACTGCCGTAGCCTCTATCTCCTCTCTGCTGACTTCAACATCTAACATTTGGGCCCAGTAATCTCGCGTTGCTTTTGTTCACGCCGCAGCGTGAATTGTTCGTTTTGGTGGCCGATAAATCGATTATTCGCCGAGACAAGATGAGTGAGGAGGCACCTCTGAGCAACATGACAGATTTAGAAAATAGGCTTTCATAGCCACATGAGACTGGTTTCATTAGTACATTTTACTTTTCCTAGACACCACTTGCCATTTTATTAGGTACACACGTTTGATTCATTTTTATATACGTAGCGCCAAATCACCACAGCAGCAGTCTCATCAACACAATTATCTAAGCAGCCAATCATACTGAAGCAACTCGTTGCATTTAGACATGCAGACACGGTCAAGGCAACTTGATGAAGAACTTGGAAAGAAAAGCGATTTAAGTGACTCTCAATGTGATGTGGTTGTTGGTGCTAGACATGCCAGAAAACAGCACAATCATCTCTAGAGTTTACAGCAAATGGTCTGAAAACTGAAAAAAATCTCCAGCGAGCAGCAGTTTTCTTGTTGATGCCGGAGGTTAGAGGAGAATGGCCAGACTGCTTCAACCTGATAAGAGGCCAACAACTTCTCTCAGTACTTGGTACAACCGAGGTATGCAGAAGAGCATCTCTGAATGCAGATGAGCAGCAAAGAACCACACTGGCTTCCACTCCAAACTTCACTTCCTTGCATTATTGACTGAGGATGTGGTGGTGCAATGGTGTGCAGGACATTTTCTTGGCAGACTTCGGGTGCCATATAATCGCATGTGCATTGCTTAAACACCCAAGTATTGTTGCTGACCATATCCATCCAAGGGCGCCCATCTTCTGATGCCTGCTTCCAGCATGACAAAACACCACATCACAAAGTTCAAATTATCTCAAACTGGTTTTCCGAACACGGCACTGAGTTGACTGTACTCAGAGACAATAGTGAAGTGATTTATCTTCCAGAAAGATCAATTAGATAATCAGCAGCCTAGAAGCATGGCTGGTCCTCGAGGCAGACTGTGCACAGCAAAAACCAGTGCACTTTTCACCATCCAATGACCTTTTCAGAGCTCAACTGAGCACCTTCACTGTAAATGAGTGTCACTATTCTGCCCCCTAGTGACAAAATGTTTTAAAAAATCCTCAGTCAACTATAATAGTGAAAGGGTAATCTAAGGTTGGCTGATTGTAAAATAATGACCATAAAAGATAATTGGCATTTAAAATGCAATAACTGTTACTAAGGACACTACATACTCATCTAAATAGTTATCTCTTATCGTAAAGCAAAGGTCATGAAAAGTACGAGTGATTGCACCTTTGAATCCTAGGACTGGTTTATCATGTGACGCTACTTTTTTTAGAGCGATAGGTTTCTCTTTCGGTTCATCTTACAAGTCACCCTTGCACAAAAAAGCAGGAGACTATTTTTTTTTAACTGTGTGTTTATTGAGTTTTAAACTTTACACTGACACCAAAATTAAACAAACAAACAAATAACCAAAACAACAACAGTGGATTGCATTCAGTTTCAGTGGTGAAGATCTTATCCAGTTCACACTTTATGAGGAACCAGAATTGTTGTATTTTGCGGCAGGACCATAGACAGTGCGTGAGGTTGCCCACCTCTATTTTACATTTAGGGCACAGCAGAGAAAGGTCTGAATTGTATTTATGGCGTTGAGAAGGTGATATGTGAGCTCTGTGTAGGATTTTAATTTGGATTGCCTTAACTTTATTACAGACGCTCAGAGATTTAGCATTCTCCCAAACTTTGTCCCATACCTCGTCACTGATCTCTATATTTAATTCCTTTTCCCAAGTCCTCTTCAAATTGGTTGTGTCAGTGACCCCAAATTCTGTTAACAGGCCATAACAAATTTTTATAGAAGTTGAAATATCTGCTTTTCACATTTAGAGACAGTTTGATTAGTGAGTATTGTTGTGAGTGGTCCCTCACTTGTAAATATCTAAAGAAGTCATGCCTATGAATGTTGTATTTATAGATTAGCTAAGCAGGAGACTATTAATACTCCCCACCATCACTGCTCATTTATTCAGCTGTTTAATTATGAGGTAAATCAATACCTACACTATTCATGTCTGGCATATTTATCTTAAATCGTGTTTATTCATGGTGTCTGTAAACCGAATATATTCACTTCCTCCGTGTCTGATATCATTTTTAGGTAATGGTTCAGCCTTAATCAAACCACGCTCTATCTCCACTGACTAAACGCCTCCGCAAACACACAGGAAGTGAGCACAGGGAACTAGATTTCTTGGAGAAAGCGTGGACAAAAATCTGAGACAGAGATATGTTTACTTCACACTCATTGCTTATGGACGAATGAAGAGTACAGTAGAAATCCTGATGGAGGGTTAAACAACTGGGTGGAGACAGCTGCCTAACACACCCTTGCCACAGAGCAAACACCTTTACTGGACCCCACCTTTTAACAAAGCTATTATCTCATTACACTTTAATCTGGGAATGCAGAAATAAGCAAGGGTGTTCCTAGAGGGAGTTTGGGAAGTGCAAATAATAATTACCTGAAAACCACATAATTTCCACATAATTATTGTCACATATTTTCCTCCCCCAAACTTCCCTCTTCATAAAATTTCTCGCAGCTTTCCCTGAATCTTCGTGGATCTCCATTTTATATAAATATGACACATTTCCATAAAGCTGCCTCTGAGCCAAACATGCAGTCACTCAGGCCACCCACACAACTCTGAGAGCGGACATGACTATCTTTGGCAGGAACTCATTGAGGGGAAGGGTTGATGTAACGGTATACAAAAAACCTCAAGATGCTTTTACTTCTGTGGGACTGTGGTAGAAAATCCAAATTCTGAGTTTGGAAAAACCTCTGACAAAAATTAGGAAAACCTTTTTTTGTCTTCTTCTTCTTTTTTTAATTTTTACCATGTTGTATACTAGTTATAAGACTAACAAAACTTGCTGGGAACATTTGAGTAGATTTTTTTAAAAGGTCACATCAAGCCTGTATCCTTTTCTGTTTACATAATTACATTGCGCAGGAGTGTGTCCTAAAATTAACTTTAGAAAAGCCTGCAAAGATGCCACAACTAAGTGTGTGGCATTTTTCGGCATTATTGAAAAAAAACACACACAAAAAAAATTAAAGAGCTACAACCTTAGCCTCACAAAAACAACACTTTTATTATTATTATATTGATGAAACATTAGAAAGAGCTCGTCGACGTGCTTCCACCAGGTTATAAAGAGTTCATAAAGCCATTGGTTTGGTTTGTGTAAGCATATCTTCAGGTGCTGCCAGTAATCACTGTCATAATAAGGGGGAATGATGTCACCTTTCTTGTTAATCACTAACCAACAATGGAAGCAATGCTGCCTTTATTACTCCCTCAAGTCCAAATCTGGAGAAACACACATCTATGAGCAGACTATGCAGAACATTTCAATATCTCCAGTATCAGTGCACAATTGACTCCTTGTTAGAGTAGTCGACTGTTTAAACATTGTAAAAGAACCACATGTTAGCCTTCTGACAGTCAATATGGCTTCTCACACTTACCATGTCTCTATCTATTTCAGCATTATTATTAGGGTGGCCCAGCGGCTCGGTGCAGTCGTACATATGTGGGCGGGTGGCTGCTCAGTATGTGTGTGACTGGCACAATGAGAAAATGTCAGTGGAAGGAAATCCTTCCCTCTCTTCACGCTCTACTCTCAATCTGGAGTCCCTGAAAACTGGCGACCTTACATGCCTCTAACAAACAGTCCACTGATACCGTGTGTGTGTGTGTGTGTGTGTGTGTGTGTGTGTGTGTGTGTGTGTGTGTGTGTGTGTGTGTGTGTGACGAAATAAGATCAAGGGTGGAGTGCTCTACCCACACTATTTGTTAAAACCATGAATTAATACCCACGTAAAACTTCAGGAGAATTTTGGATTAAAAAGATGCATTTAGAAGATTTTTAAACAAATTAACATCGGGAATAAATATATTGTGACACAGAAATGTAAGGCAACCAAGTCACTACGAGTGTATTATCTAGTATTTACAGAGAAGACGGATAACCTTTTCTTTGTGCTTGACATTTGGAGCCTAACAATACTCATCTTGAGTAGTATAGAGAGCATCTCAATAAACTCCTATAAGCAAGAATGTCTGCAACTGTGTAGCGAACATAAACTCCCCTTTAAACAGCAAGAAACCTCCAGCAGATCCAGGCTCAGGCAGGGTGCAGCTATGTGCTGGGACCGGTCTCCGAGGGGAAAGACAAAAGAGCTACGAAGGACACAAACAACATGAAGGTAATGGCGTGCAATAGTAGCATATAAGCTCATTAAAGAGTGAAAGAGTGGGTAGCATTAGCCCTTAGCAGCATAACTAAGGGATGGTTTAGGGTCACATGATCCACTTTTAACTATAAGCTTTATTAAAAGGGAAACTTTTGAGGGGACTAGCTCAGGAGGGTGAGATACCAAACTCCAAGTTGTGTGCGAATGTTGGATAGAAAGCACTTATAGGTGCTTTCTATATAAGAGTTTATGTGATTGGGTGAATGAGGCATGTCATATAAAGTGCTTTTACTGCTCATGCAGAGTAGAAAAGTGCTATATAAGAACAAGCCCATTTTCAGTCTAATCTGAAAAATAAAGAGGGCGTCGGTCCCTTCAGCCTGAACCGAGAGCTGCTTCCATTGGCTCTGCCTCCAGTTCTCGTTTCGAAAACTATGGGAAGCATTTCTGGATTTTACTGGGAGTCAATCGGTGTAAGCTAGAACAACAAACACTGTATTATTTATTGTCCACAGTAGATGGTGAGTGTATCAGTGTCATTTTTAACCAACATAAACTAACTTTTCAAGCTGATTTACAAAAAGCTATTAAAGCATCACTCTAAACTGCCAAGTGTCCAACAATATATAGTAGAGGATAATTGTGTTATTTAGACCTGAACAGTTCACACTATGTATCAGAAATACAAAATAGTACTCCACAGGCAGATAACCGTGAGTATTTTCCACTCTTTATATATTAATCCATAAAATATATACTGGAGGCCTTTAAGTTTAGTAAGCATTAATATAATTAACTGTGCTCAACTAAATATATATCTAAATATATAAATGTACTGTATAATACAATATATGTATGAATTAAAACAAATCCTTGCAGATACAGCCGACTGAAAAAAAAGATCTAAAAGGAGTTTAATGTCTAGAATAGTGTTATTAGCTCACTGATGATGAATGAAGATGGTGATTAGTCAGCAAAAAAGAATGAAAGACTAACCAAATACGTATCTAATGAATGGATGACTTATAGAGTTGTTAAAAAAGTAACCTAAATACACAACAAAGCCTCCCTCTGTCTGGTTATTACTCCTCAGCTCGTGCACAGACTTCAAAGCAAAAACACAGACATAACAAGGACTTTATCAGCAATACAGTTTACTGAATTATGTGTGCTTAACCTTAGTCTCGGTTTTTGATGTGTCTTTGATGTCATGTGCGGTCTGCAAATATTGGGAGAAAGGCTGGATCAGCCGGTATGTCCTCTCTAGGTACACAAGTCACCGAGAAGTCACCGATCCAATGAAAGCCTGACAACAGTTTACATAAGAAATTAATTTTCAGGGACGTGCGAGAAAGAATTAAGTTACCAGTAACATCGAGATGATGCAATAAAGGGAAATAATTAGAAAGCCTGGTGGGTGGGCAGGGCAGGGATTCATCACAGCATGGCGAAATACCACAGATTGTGCAGAACTGCTTAGCAGCTATCAATAGAAGTGTGGTTTTAGGAAGAAAACACAGCTCCACGGTGTGCTGATGCCACTGGGTGGAGGCAAAATGAAGGTGGAATATAACTTTGTAAACATGCCTATGTGTGTTTGAAGAGGTTGACATAAAAGCATACTTTTTAAGTTGAACTGCTGAACTTGCTTTTTTTGCTTTGAGGAAGAATATAAACAGACCTAGATAAACAAGACAGGCCTGCCTCTGCAAACTAACGACGAGCAGCATCAGAATATTTATATTAAATTAATTAGCAGGCAGCCGAGACTCAGGTCAAAACAGACAATAGAAAAAAAAGGGGGATTTCAAACGAAGAGTCAGCAGGAGGTGATTTCATTCGCCGGGAATCAGAGCGAAGGTATTCCCCTTCTCGAGGACTGTGGTTAGGACGGCGGCAGGCACAGAGCAAAGTGCGAATGGTGAGAGATAAAAAACAAAAACTGAAGATCCGAATCGTTAAAAGGTTTTGTTCACATTCAGAAGCCATCGAGAGCAAACATCAAACGGAGCACAAAATTCCTAAACCGAGGAATATAACTTGGAAGAGGCTCTGTGGGAAACACCATATAGTTCTATGTATAATTAGCAGATTACAATGATGCCCACATCACTATTGACTGGTTTTCCCCCAAACTAAGTTGCTAAATTTACCTCTGAAAAGGAGGCCTTTCTTCTCAGAGCATTTTTCTGACCAGAAGGACATTCCAACTGCAGTGATGTCACAAAGTTAATCCCTACAAAGAAAAACCGCTGAACAAGACGTGTTTTGATGAATCGGTTTGTTATTATTATAAAGCTAACTTTAAATGCCCTTTTTCTTCCTTTTTTTTAAATAGTGACCTGTTTATTTTTTCATACTTTAAACTGGTGCATAAGCTGTTCAGTCACTGTGCCCTTTTCTTAAACCAAACACAGACACATATACACGAGTGCGTGCATACAGGGGACTTCCAGGCCAACACACCTACACCCACACTCAACGGTATTTAAACTAAGCAGTGACACACTGCATCCGTATGTCCTTGCTTTTACACTACATTATGTGCACCATAATTATTACTGTTTTTTAAAAAGAGAGAAGAAAATGCCCTACATACCAAACAGCTGCACAGTCATCCTCGGCAAACTACTACTTTTGAAAAGGAGAAAAAAAACCTGCAGCCAAAAATTAAAAAAGAAGCTTTTATTCAAGTGTTTATGCAAGTTTTTTGTTTTTACTATTTAAACTAACATGGTAACTGCTAACATGTGCAAAGGTTACAGCTTGGAAAATCCTTGCACATTATTGGAACCTAAGTTAACTCCTTACGCCACTATTGACCTTTCAGGTCTTGTGCAACAGGTCAGCCGGACGTGGTCAGTCGGTTACACTTCACAGGTTACTGTAATGTGTAAAGTACAGTTAAGAAAGATTTGCTGTCATTGGTTGGCTGTATTGCACTAACTAAAAATAATTTAAGTCCAATGTGAAGTCAGGCAGACTCAAAAAATGTCAAAACACCCCCAAATTAAAGTTTATGACTTCAGGGCTATTATAACGGAATGGTCAATAGTAACCACGACCATAAAAAAACATGAAACAATTGATTTGACTTTGTCCTTGAGCACAGTTTGGGTAAAGACCCATCAGTTGACTGCGTGTTTGTGTGAGCTTGATTGAATTCCGTCCAATCCTGAAGCGGAAGCCATTGTTGTAAAACGTGGAGGCACGTACAAAGGATGACCTCAGTTCAGCTGACTGAGCTAAAAATTGTCTTTAGGAATTTTTTCATCTATTAGCAGTCTAGTGTTGCCAAAGAATTCCATGTATCTTCAGCTTGAAATTCCCCATCATCCAAAAGGTCATTAAGAAATAGCCGTGAGGAGAAACTGTTGAAGTCATGACTGCACAGGGTCTACCTACTTTACTCAATGTCACCTCAATTCAAATATCAACCAAATATAGAATTTTCACAGAGAAGGCAAAATTGTGCTTGCAAAGTGTATGAGCCTGTTATAAAAATGAGAACTTTATTTCCTGTAAACTACCCAGCATACAGTGCACAAACATATAGGCAAAACACAACAGCCATGATATCAACAAATATAATAATACTAAAAAGAGGCCAGTGTACTACATAATGAAATCACTTCAATAACTTAATGTAAAAAAAAAAGATTTAAAACAGACTCTTGTGGTCAAAAGGTAGGATACTTTCTTCTCCTGGTCTTGAGAGTGATCCCAGTCTTAGCTGAGAAATTCAAAATTTGGTATTCAATTTACATGCATTTTATTGCCCTGAGCTCTGCTTTGAAAGGCGTCTGGTTTCCTACATGACCACTTCAACTTTCTGTCTTAATTTGAGTGTGATAAATCAGCCTGAATGAAGCATTGCTCAACACACTTCATTCAAAGATTGAAACCAGGATTGAGCTGAAACAACTGTGACACACAATTTGGCAATTCAGTTGTTCTGCACACGACAAAGACGCCCACACCTCTTCTGAGCTCTGTTTTCAGGCAAAAGAAAAAATATAAACCCGGAAGGGAGACTCTTCAGTTGCGATTATGTGAGTATAAAGTGTACACAGCGACAAGGAAGTAAGACACTGGAGCTTAATGGGTTAAGCAGAGGTTTTTCACTGGAAAAGCGAAGTTTAAAACCCAAAGAAAGCTAAAATACTTTTCTTTACAGATGCCTGAATACTTACACACGTTAAATAAAGTGCCTTAAAGTAAGTCTGTCTTGTTGTTTTATTTCAATCTGAATGCAGCATCGCTCAAAACGATTCATCCAAAGAATGAAATCAGGAACTGCTTACTGCCCACATGTATGCTGACTAGCCATCATCCTAAAACTATTACTAATCATATTACTAACCATACGTCAAATCACAAGACTTGCTATGCGTGGCATGCTGCGAAAGCCAGTTTCAAAACTGTTTATTCCTAAGAAACTCAAAATAAGATGGTGAATGGCGTGACAACAGGCAGCAACACAGACCACACCTTCCTAGTTCAGGCTTCAAAAATCCTGGACATATGCTGTAGGTGTAGAAACTATATTTCAAGTCTAAACCCAGAATTATTTCAGCAAATAATGTGGTGTATTTTTTTTTTTTTTTTTTTACAGAGAGGTGACGCTAACAATTAACATCATTTACAGAGGTTGTTTGTTTGTTTGTCTGTGTTTGCGTCTCCTCCATTATGGCCGTTCATATGCTGATCACAAGGTCAAGATTAAAAGTAAACCTGACCTTGAGGAGCATTGTCGTCTAAGGAAACACCTGCACATTGAGGTTCTCCCCTTTTAAGGAGAAATTTAAGATTATGCAGGTGAGGTGTGTGACACAGTACCCAGATCTGATTAGAGCAGGGGTGTCAAACTCCAGGCCTCGAGGGCCGGTGTCCTGCAGGTTTTAGATCTCACCCTGAACTGAATCAAATGATTAGTTTATTACCAAGCCTCTGGAGAACTTCAAGACATGTTGAGGAGGCAATTTAGCCATTTAAATCAGCTGTGTTGGATCAAGGACACATCTAAAACCTGCAGGACACCGGCCCTCGAGGCCTGGAGTTCGACACCTGTGGATTAGAGGTTATAAAAACATGGTTAGGTACAACGGACAGTGGCCAGGGGAAGATGGTGGCTGAGGAATGCATAATAAAGGATTATAGATTTTGTATTTCTAAAGGGTTAGAGGTTAGACGCCAGAAGGAAGTGGGGAGCAGTGAACAGCAGAGCAGCTTGGTTGAGTGAATGAACATGACGGGAAAGAGGTTATGAAAAAGATTTTGTCATCTGACAGGTAGAACAAGCCCAGATGTGGTAAAACTGGTTTAAAAATGAAGAAACACAGCATTGCAGTTTCACTATGACACCAGTTACCATTATGAAAAAAGCAAAGTTTAAACAATTACTTTTATCTGTTTTGGCTTAGATAATCAAATATATCAGACATAAGGAAACCATTAATTATACAGTTACTGCTGCTAGTCAATTACCATCGAGCTGTGGAACCTCAAGTCTCCTTTTCTCGGAGTATTGTCATCTATTTAATGTTATCTGAACACAGATTTCTACCCTAATGAAGATAATGTGATACTGAAAACTCTGGCACAGTGATAATATATAGATGGGTGAGACTGCTTAGTCATATTCTGTTTTTAATGCTCAAATGTGAACTGCACAAAGTAAGTCACAATATTGATTGGATATATTCACAGCCAGCTAGATTGATTTGCTTCTTAACATTACCATATTATAAATGGTCACCCTGAAAAAGCAGTAATTATGCAAAATGTCATTACTGCTTTATGTTGTAACTTTACATATAACTAGCAGCATAGTAGCAGTAATAAATTAACCTGCCCACTTTGTCACTAAATAGAAAATAGAAGTTTAAAAACTGCACTGGAGTAAAAACAGTAAAAAGTACAATATTTTTACACTGAAATGCTGTGAAAATATAAAGCAGCAGAACACTTACATTTAGCTAACTCGTAGACAACATTATAAATAGGCCTTCCTCAAAGAGGATTCTACAGCACTACTTGATAAAAATGCAGCCTACCTAGTTACTTTAATCCGCTGCGTTTTTTAATTAAATCACGAAAAACTCCCAAACAATTCTGTTTAGTCGAGGTTTGTCACATTTGTCCGTAAAAGCTCATTTCCAGCATCCCCTCACAGTAAAAACCCGGTTAAGCACCGGGAGCAGGACGTGTTCTTTCAAACGAATTTTCTGAGGCGCATGCGCACAGTCGCACCACTGCAACGGCTCTGCAGTCACAGCTAGACGGTGACGTCACTCAATTCAAGCGATAGGCAAGCCCGGACACACACCGGTAGGCGATGAGCGGCGTTGCTGATTCGACCCAGGCAACCGGGGGATCCAAAAAAACTGTTGAGCCGGGGACGGTTGAAGACCACACCGTAGACCACACCAGCGAGGAGCCGGGACTATTCGACGGGTACCGTGTTGCGTTTAAGTGCCGTTTTTTGTTCCTCGTATAAGCATCACCGGGCTACCTGTCAGAGCAGCCTGACACGGAGCTTATCGCAGCAGGTTTTTATGGACGTGACAATGACTCTCCAGGATGAACTGACCACAGCCGCGGCGAAGGGAAACACGGCAGCGGTGGAGGCTCTTCTGGAGAGAGGGGCTCAAGTTAACGGGACGAACAGTTTTGGACGAACAGCTCTGCAGGTCAGTGCCGTCAGTAACAGCCCACTTTCTCCCACTTACACGGGTCTCATCAGGCGGGGTAACTCAAAGTTTCCAAATGGCAAACGCAGGCATAAATCCTTATTATTTCTATTATTTTTTACAACTATTAGCTATTAGAGATTTATACATGTCAGTAATAATAATAATAATCATTAAGAAAGAAAGAAACGACGGGTCTGAAAGTGACGCGCTTTGTTGTGTTTATGGAAGTCGCGTATTTTTATTGAGGAAAAGCAACAATCCCGGATCCCTTTGGTTTATTGTAAAAGCTGTAACGGCATCAATAGTGAAATGAAACTATAATATTGTTTCTTGCCTTTGGATTGGCCTAAAAAACTAGGCTGCATTGCAATATATGTGGCACAAAAATACTTTAACAATATAAAGCATCATAATATATTTTTACGCATTCTTTATATATATACACACACACACACACACACACACACACACACACACACACACACACACACATACATATATATATATATATATATATATATATATATATATATATATATATATTTATATTTGAATTCATGGCCCACATGTTGCGCTGATCGGTAGTGAAATGCCTCTTCAGTTGTTGCACTACAACAACTACAATAATCCATCTTATCTACATTCTTTGGAGCTTTTTAAAAAAACCTGTCACGTCAGTCACAGCAGGCCTGTTTTGGTTGGGTGTAGAAGACTCGGGTTCAAGTAAAATGAAAGTCAACACTAAAGTCAGCCGCATGATAATAAATACATGAATAAATAAACGCACAGGGTTAAGTGTCTGTGCAAATAGTGCAAAAATAATTAACTGGCGCTGTACTTGTGCTTAATGTGCGCCTATATTAGTGAGTGACGGTGGGCTTACATGAAATAGTTTTTGTGCTTCAGAGTAAAATAATCGGATTCAGTTAAATCGGTTAATATGATTCCCGGTCATGTTTTTTTGTGTGTGTGTAGGTAATGATGATGGGGAGCACGTCGGTGGCTCAGCTGTTACTCGAGCATGGAGCGAATTCCAACGTGGGGGACTCAAGCACCGGGGCAAGCCCGCTGCACGACGCTGCTCGGGCGGGCTTTCTGGACACTGTGCACCTTTTAGTGCAGCACCACGCAGACCCACAGGCCAGGGACAAGTTAAACCGTCTGCCTGTCGATTTAGCCAGACAGCACGGCCATAGAGATGTTGTTGATTTCCTGGAGAGTCTGCAAAATCCCTAACGCTGTGATGTCTTATTTTTATTTTTTTAACTCCTTGCAGCCGGTTCTGAAGGTGGACTTTGCAGAGCAGGGGCCTAAAAAGGCCTTCAGCCGAAATTACACACTTGAAGTTTTGCTGTAAAATGCAGTATTGCTCTTTATTTATTCACTTTCGGTGTGTATCATTATTTTATTTCTAACGAAATCAGGGTTGTCGATGGGTCTGTGTAAAAATGTAGGCCACATTTTCACACAACAACATCGCAACTTTTGTTAATTTAAGAATACGTTTTATGTTTTGTTTTATTTTTTGGGGGGGTTTTTCCAAGTGTTTATTTTCACTTTTTAAACATTTTTCCTTGTAAATATAATGTACAGTTTTACCCAATTATATTGTTTGCATATCAGATATTTAACTAAATACAAGAGATATTTTAGAAAGAAATTGGAAAGTTTGCGAAGTTTGTGAACTTTTTTTTTTTTTTTTTTTTTTTTTTTTAAATCCAGGATGCACACTACTGAGGTCTAATCTCATTATTACCTAATACTGATATTCTGCACCTTGATGTAAACTGTAACACTGGTTTGAGGGCTGGACTGCTGTAGGATGCGTACTGGAGAATTAAAAACAAATGGAAAATACATGAAATACGTAACTCTGAACTCAGTAGTTTAATTATCCCAAAGGAGCTTTTGAATAAATTAAACTTTTCTTAAATTGGGGTAGGATTACCGTAGACAAGTTTGTAACTGCTCCGTCCCGCTTCCTTTTCCAGCGTGTAAATTGACGGGTACGGAGTTGGAGGCAACCCGCTGCGCCTGTTCTTTGTTCACCTGCTTTACTTGTGTTGCTCATTTTAATTGCTCTATTTCAAACATGAAAATAAAAATACAACCAAGCGGTTTTGAGCCGATACAGACTGCATACAGCGCATGGTAAGGATTATTATCATGCCAGTATTTGTGCAAATGTTTATTTATTCAGTGAAGAACTGACGTTTACTGAGCTCGCCTAACGGTGCTTTAGTAGCGTTTTGGGTCAGAATTACTTTTATAGTGGTACATTACTGACTCATTAAAAAATAAAAATCTGAAAAGATATTAAAGAAAATAATAAATTGTATAAAGCTATGTTAAACATGAGGATGGCTTAAGTTCACTAATAACCAAAGGTGTATTCTACAACATACAGAAATCCACTCCATAGTTCTAGTGTTTGCTGCTTTTAAATTGTCATAAACTGTAACAATAGTAAACCCTTTCAAATAAGATTTAATTCATCCTGTGTCGGACAAAAGTATCTTTAAGATTAAATCAGTGATTTCCAGCACACTCCTGTTTCAAGAGCAGCAAAAAAAAAAAAAACAAAAAAAAAACAAAAAAAAAACACAACCCTAAATTGTTCCCCTTAGGATATGAACACATGCCGCAAACCAACTGAGAAAATATTCACTGCAAGTCCAAGTAACTCAATTAACCACAAACTCAACTTGGATTAGTCAAAGTCTAACTTTTATTGAGACAAATTATTCATACTACAGAAAAACAGGCTGCTGAAGAAGAGGCTACTAAATATGCTGTGCAATGTACAGAGTAAGTTCAAGTTAAGAAAATCTAAACAAGAAAAATCTCAAATGACTACAATATGATGCAACATGACAAAATTCCCATTTCAATCCATGCTTTGGGGGGAGAAAAAAAAAAAAAAAAAAAAAAACAACAACTGTCAGTATAGCAAATAATTTGGGTGTTTCCCCGCCACTACCACTGTTGGTACAGGTTTACTGCCGATTTGACAGCTTTTCACTGACTTGGTTACGGTATTTGCAGGTACAGAGCAGCATGCCATTCAAAATGAGATGTTTCTCTAGTCATTAAACAGTCATAAAGAGCAAATAAAAATGAAATGATTCCGTAAAGACCACAAGAGTGGCCAGATTGAAGTAACATGTAGACGTTCAGTCATTCTCATGCTGACAATAGATTCAAGCTCGAAGAGTAGAAGCTTAAATGCAACTAAGGCAGTAATATAGTCTTTGTGTGCTAAACTTGCAAAGCTTTAAAAATCATCTTCATATAACCAGAAACTAAGACACCAGTGGCTTACAACCAGCAAACACATACACAAATGTGTCCACAAAATACTGAATACTTAAAACTTTAGAATGTTTAGACCCAAATGTGGTAACTGTAACAAACATCCATTTCCTCAACTACAGCTAGAGTGGAAGGGCCCTCCCACCTAACACTGTGTGAGAGGAAAACATGCTCCAGACATAAATGAGTGATCTCTGAATCAGAGTCAAGAGTAAACACAAAACACTGAACATCCAACTAAATAAAGACCCCCCCCCAAAAAAAAAAAAAAAAAAAAAAAAGTGGATTATTTAATGTGAGGCACTTTGTTGTGATTCACTGATGATGATTGGACGGGCAGGGTTGAGTTTGCAGTCGGTGTTTGACTCCGTGTGGGTGGTTGTCTGGTCTCTTTATCCTTTCTAGTAGTTTCCTCTGCGTTTAGTGCTTCGGTATCATTACTGAAGACTGAGCCATCGACTGGAAGAAAGAAAATATGTTATTACCAAAGTGTGTCACTGACACAGAGTGAAGGAGCCTTTTCTATATTTAGGAAAAGTCGTTGTCAACATTGTCTTTAAGAAAGTACTCATTTTTCATCAAAAGTTAGCACTGTCATTAAAGAAAGTTTTGAAGAGAAAACTAAGGAAATTCAGGCAGTCTGTGCAAAAACACTGGGATACAGAGTGTTTTTCAAAATTTTAATTAATACATGTTTATCATGGTGCAAGTACTGCAAGAGATCCAACATAGCACAATGTGTCCTATTGTCTGAGTGAGCCCCCCCCTTTTAGAAAATCATCTTGTTAATAGGCTCCCCCCCAAAAAAAAAAAAAAAAAAAAAAAAAAAAAAAGCCATGCACCATCAGGTTTTGTTATTCTTTAGAAATGCTGAGAGAAATAAGTGAGATCAAAGTTCACGATAACCAGATAGAAAGCAAACAGACCCTCTTTCACAACTTGCAGAATGGAAATGAATCATCATAAAGCTGACGGCTTACTTTCAATGTATTTATTGTCTGAGCCCAGTCCATCTGACTAATCTGGGGTATTGCGGTTAACAGGATACTGCTAGCTTTGTTTGCATTCTCCTTCATCGTCTTCAGTACATTGTCAACACAGACCTAGGACGAGAAGAAGAAAAGAGAAAAAATGTATAGCAGCCATTTAAGAGGAATCACTTGCAATGGTGCAAATTTCACTTCCTTTAAAATGTCACAGCCACGCATTTCGAAAATAACCATCTTGGTGTGTATTTTTATTTTGTCTACTTTGAGTGAAGTAAACACTCCTCTGTGAACAATTCTTGAAAGCAGAGCATGATGTAAAGACAGGCACCATCTTGTAAAATCAGAGCTATTATGAATAGATTATGTATACACTTTAAAAGAACGACGGTGTGAACTCAGTCGCTAAGATGTAACACACATAATGTGGCCTCCTCTTTACTCAAGTCACAATTGCACAAAAACGCCAATAACCAGTTCAACATAATGGTGAATAAAATCCACTCAGCTGAAAAATGACACCACCCACTCCTCCCGTAAAAGGCCAGTGCGGTTAATGTAGATGTCCGCTTTCTCAAGAAAGATACACTTTCATATTCTACATGCAACAACACATAATTTCTTTTGCAGCTATGCATTACAGGTGTAATTTTTACCAATTTGAAAACAAAAACCGATGATCTTTAGTGTGAAAATACTTTCTGCATTACTAAGGTGGTGTGTGGCTATAATTTACAAGATTATTGTGAACAGTACTCAGTCCCCCAATGTGGAACCAGTTTAGTGCATTTCCACAAATGACTGGAAGTGATGCTAAAAAGCCGGCATCAGTAGGGCAACACAAAATTGCTGAGCTAAGAACCACCAAAACCAGAGTCGTGTGTGTGAGAAATTCACAAATGTCTGGCAAATGGAGCACATGCTTGTCTTCCCTGTAATGTTATCCTTTAAAAATAAATTGATAAAACCTTCAATCTGGCACCAAGGCACAACTGACTGCACCTTCACTGTGCTGGTGGAAAAAAGGTATGTGAATATGATCTTAATAGCACTGGTTTAGTAAAACCATATTTATAAAAAAAAAAAAAAATTAAAACATTCATGTACGAGTGCAGCAGAAACAAAGCTACTGGACAACACGGAGAGCAGTTGATTGTGAAAGTACCGGCTTAACCAAATCAGTCACGTCAGGACCTGTGAGTGAGTCACAG
Organism: Aulonocara stuartgranti; assembly: GCF_965226115.1. Taxonomy (NCBI): domain Eukaryota; kingdom Metazoa; phylum Chordata; class Actinopteri; order Cichliformes; family Cichlidae; genus Aulonocara; species Aulonocara stuartgranti. The sequence continues at coordinate 23,832,596 of NC_138944.1, read as the reverse complement.
CAGTAGGTGGAAAAACAATATTTTGCTCTTTGCACCTGTACTGGGATTGCTGCGTACATTTTACAACCATCACCTGTGCTCTGAAATTTAGTGACTCATTACATGGTTCAGTTTCGAGCCTACTGAACCATGTATACGACACTAGCAATCACTTTACTCACGTGGCTAATGCAATACAATGGAGGAACTAAAAATCAAAACGGTGAAATAAGCAGTTATACCGCACAAACGTGGAGTTCTCATTCCCATATTCTTGTATAAATGCAGTGAAGTATTCGTTCATAATCCATTCTGAAATTCATTCAGCCACAACTACAGTGTACATTACAGTAAGTTGCACAACATTACTTCCATCCTGTGTACCTCCTGTAACCTTCATTAACCCTTCCCTTGAGTGCTTGTTTTTATGTCACACTCAATGATTAGGTTCATGTTTTTGTGGTATTTGTCAGGATGAAGACAGTGTAGCTGATGACTCAGTGTGACTCAACCTCCTCTGGCAGGGCTTCCACCGGAGACTGGCAAACAAGCCGACTGGTTGGAGAGGGACAAGGAGGGGGGGGGGGGAGGCCAGGAGGTAGTATCAAGCTGCGAGGGAGTGAGGGGGGGCGGAAGGATGTGGCGAGCATTCTCTAACAGGAGGGGGAAGAGGTCAGCTGCAGGAACTCGGAAGTGGAGTTGTGAGTTGGGCTGGATCAGTTCTACATAAGCCGGCGCTCGCCCACACGCAGTAGATCAACTGCATAATCCAGAGCGCCTGACAGAGGCCAGGTCACTCGGAAGCCATAAGAAGCCACAGATACTTTTATCTACTTATGGAGCACAGATGTTAAAAACCTCTAACCCATCATTTATAGTGAGAGTGAACGATCTGGTTTAGAAACTCGTTGTGATACAGTAAACTTTAAAACTACAGCCACTACTTAAAATACACTGCTCAAAAAAATGAAAGCAAATTTATTAGATTTCAGTGTGGGGGAAAAAAATAATACTGGACATCTATACTGATACGGACTGGGTAGTGTGTGAGGAATGAAAGGATGCCACATAATTTGGAAATGATCAATTTGAAAAGTATCAACCTACAGAGAGCTGAATTCAAAGGCATCCTGAAGATCAAAAGCAGCGGACTAGTCCATTTTGCTGACATTTCATTACTGTAATTCACACTGGTACTCAGTTTGGCCCCCACATGCTTGCCCAGCGATGTTGGACCATGCTCCTAATGGGACAATGGATGGTGTCTTGGGGGATCTCCCAGATCACTTGGCTCATGAACAGCCTGAAATGAAACACAACTGATGCCTAATGACAGCTAGGGTGACGCTCTCTAGCTAATCAGAGGCATTCACACCAGTATCCTGCTGGAGGTCACTTTGGAGCTCTGGCCGTTCTTGTCCTGTTCTTCCCTGCACAAATGAGCAGATACTGGTCCTTCTGATGGATTTGACTTTCTACAGCCCTGTTCAGCTCTCCTTGAGCAAACCTTCTGGCAATAGCACGCATCAATGTGCCATCCTGGAGTTGGCCCACCTGTGCAACCTCTTTAGGATCCAGATATCCAGGCCTCATGCTAGCCAAATGCAAAACTAGTGCAAAAACAATCAGAAAAGATGAGGTTAAAAAAAAAAAAAAAAAAAAAAAAAAAAATTCAAAAAAAAATCAGTGGCCTTCACCTGTAAAACCATTCCCCTTTTAAGAGTTGTCTCACTGTTGTCCCTCTAGTGCACCTGTTAATTTCATTAATGCCAAAGCAGCTGAGACTGATAAACAGTGCCCTCTGCTACTTAACTGGCCATATCTTTTTTTTTTTTTTTTTTTTTTACTTTAATTGAATCGAATGACTAAAATTAAATGGCTTAAAACTAACCCATTAACTCTAATTACAAAAAGGCAAGACTAATTTTGTTCCCAGAGCTGAACACTGCAGACGTGACAACATGTTTCTGTACGAAACGAGTGTTTATTGCTTTGGCATCATAAACATATCAGACTTTGTTATCTCAGAGGTAATCTGGGAGGACTGGATATAATTGCACTGAAATTATTTTAGTGCGCTATTTGACGCAAGAAGTGGACGTGCGTTTAAATTGTGTTGCACAAAAGCAACTGAGGGAACTCGTGACCTGGCCAAGGCTGACCTCGCACAGCTTGCCAAGATGGCCTTTGAATGAGCTTCTGAAGAGCACCATGGAGTTAAAAGGTTGTCATTGATTCTACCTGGTCGGCCAGCCAGCAGGAAAGTTCCCAGAGCTGATGTTGTGGTATAAGGCAGTTTTCTATTTGTTGGTAAATTTTGTTTTCCATTGTAAAGAAACAAAACCATGTCTGCAATGCGTAAAAAGATGTTATGATAAGCAATACTTAGCTTGCTAGTGTCGTCTTTGTTTTGTTTTTTAAATGTATCCAACACAAGTCATCAGGGCATGTGCTGGATCAGGCTGAACAGGGTGACTGTCGTTTAGGAGGGTTTGAAAGGTAAACTCCAAAACAGTCTGCTGCGCTTGTTGACATTTAGTCACAGTATTATGAATCTACATACTTTGAGGTGTGATTTGTGTCTTTAAGCTTTGGCATAGGAGAATGATATGCATATTCCTTAATCTCCCAAAAATAAGTGTATTGTTAAGAAATTAATGTTAAAAAGTGATTTATTTTTTCAAAGCCAAAAAACAGAGAACTTCACCTGCAAACTCTGCTGATCACAGCTTAGCAAAGATAAAGTAAGGGAGCCAGTTTGAGGATCGCAGAACAAACATGATGATTAGGCTGCAAATAAATGATATAAATGCAACCTAATGCCATTAGCTTTATGCTACCCTTTTCTTAAAGTTGTGCAATTATCTTCAGGCCTAATATCAAAAAGCTTACACTTAAAATCAGTCATATTCATTCAGCTCTTAAATAATGCTCTTTAATTTCGTCGTGTAAAATTAAAATGTTTAGGTTGGCGTTTGTTGTGCAGTGGGCCAGGGAAGAGGCACGATGCACCGTTAACTGACCCACTTTAACAGGGCATCATCCACTGCCACTGACTCACAAGACAAATAAAAGCTTGAAACATCAAAGTAATAAAAACGACAGTTAGGACCTCTGGCCCGCCACTCACTGCTTCCTCGTGCTCCTTCCAACAGTCATAGTCTGTTGCCATGGCAATGCTGGCATAGCACAAGCCAGCCTCCTTGGCGAGGACCGCCTCTGGCACGGTGGTCATATTGATGACGTCAGCACCCCACTGGCGGAACATCAGGCTCTCTGCCCGCGAAGAAAACCGAGGCCCCTCGATAGTCAGCATGGTCCCTCGCACATGACATTTGACCCCCAGACTCCGCGCCACCTCCACCAAAACCTGCAGGGAATATCACCGTCATTCTGGAATAAATCACTAACCCCCAAGGTGGGGTGGCAACTGCTTATCTGTATGCCGTTTCAGTCTACTGCAGATAAGCAGACATTCATTCTAAACACAGACGCTACCCCCATGAAAACACTGTCTCTGAAGGTCCATTATTTTTCTTGACCAGGAGAAGTTTTTCATGTCAATATTGGAAACTTAAAGACAATTATGGTTTTATTCAACCTGGTGCATTCTGTGGCCCGAAAACAAAACAACAAACAGTAGGTAACCAGCAATCAGACAGTAAAGCCTTTCCATCAGCACACAGCAGCAGATATCCCGCGTTAGTCGAGGTTCCCATTTCTGGAAATGATGCGGGGTTAATATTTGTTAGAATGGTACGTTGGTTCAGTCGAGGGTGCTGCCACAGCAGAGCCTGCAGAGGACAGGACACACAACTCACCACCAAATTACCTGTATTACTTTCCCATCCAACAGGACATCGCTTAGACTTGGTGCTAGAGAGCTGGCAGGTTAAAGACCATTTAATGTCCAGTTTGACTGCATCGGATATTTGTGCTCTCATATGCACCTCAGTCATGTAACGTCTAGAAAAGCATCACAAAAAACCTCCTTTACGTTGTCAGACAAAAAGACCCACAGTGATGTGCACTTTATGCTATCAATACTTACACTGAATAAAAATAATCACTTTAGGAGAATTTAGTATACAGTGGTCCCTCGTTTATCGCGAGAGTTGCGTTCTAAAAATAACCTGCGATAGGTGAAATCCGCAAAGTAGTCAACTTTATTTTTTTTACAATTATTATAGATTTTAAGGCTGTAAAACCCCTCACTACACACTTTATACACTTTTCTCAGACAGGCATGAACACTCACATTTTCTCTTGTTTAAACACTCAAAGTTCAAACCTTCGTAGAAAAATAAGTCCAGCATTATAGAATGAAACCAAAGATCAGACCCTATTCTCAGGTCCAGAACATGGGAATAGAGCAGCCGCCAGAGAATTCAACATTAATGAATCAATGGTACGGAAGTAGAGGAAGCAATAACAATGAGATGAGTAAAGTTTGACTTATCTGACTGTTTTGTTTCGCTTAATGCGCCCTATAGTCCGGTGTACCTTATGGTCCGGAAAATATGGTAACTTCTACCTTCCTTTAGCATGTCCAGAAGTCCAACTTTGTGTGCGATGATTAGCATCTTCCTCTGCCTTTTGGGTGTTATCACGGGTGCTTTTGATGGTGCAAAACGTTTTGTCGACATTGTTGTGTTTGTTGGGGAGAAAACACACAGTGCAGCACTTCAGTCACACACTGCTAGCGATCGAAGATTTATGTAAATTTGACAAGCTGAACGCATTCTGTACTGTACAGGAGACACGGCATGAAGGAGATTGACTGACAATGGTCTACAGCTGATCAGGACTCAGAACACAATGCACTATTTTAAAAAGAAAAAAAAAAAATCTGCGAAACAGCGAGGCTCTCAAAAGGTGAACCGTGTTATAGCAAGGGACCACTGTACTGAGCAAAATTACATGTCAGTTACAAAATAACAAGTTTGACGTAGGACGTGTTTAGATTTATAGACTTACCTCTCTAGTTTTGTTGCAGAAAGGCTCAGCCATGGGGATATGACAGACACCTGGGGGACTGGTGGGCTGACCATCGTAGAGTGTTTGAGACCTCTTGGTTGTCCTACCAAACAAACAAAACAAAACAGGAAAAAAAAAAAAAAAAAAAAAGCAGATTTGTTTCAATGACAAAAATATAAAAACACTTAAAGATGTAAGATTAATAACTTTGTTTCTTTTTAATGAGTTTATCTGACCTAAAGTTGAGAAAAAGTGTGAAAAGATATGAGGAATAACTGCAGAAATACTGGGAATGGCCATCAAAATCATTCTAGACAACATGTCGACATGAATGAGGTACAGAAATCATTCATTTCATAATCAGGACTATTTGGCTCAGAAATCTGCAAATTTTTGTGGCATGACCAGTTTCACAGCAGTCAGGACTATAAACATCAACAGAATGGAAGAAGGTCTCAAGCTTCGCTATAACAACCGACCTAAAGTTTTCCCTTCTGCTGAGTCAGTGCTGTTGCAAGAGGCAAAGTGCCAGCCTGTGTCCCCATGGTTCTTCATGGCAATAGGTCAGGATTGCACAAAAGGCTGATTCACTTATCCAAGTGACCTGAAAACATCAGGATTTCTGTGCTCCATGTAGCCTCTTAGCTTCTTTTGTATAAAGGGAATTCTGTGTGGATGCAGTTTGGACAAAGCCATGTTCTTCAATGTAGAAGAAATTTACTTCATATTACTGATTTACCAAAGTAGCCACTGTTTGCCTTCATGGCCACTTTGCACTTGTCTTGTACAGCTTGCCAGAAGTGACTTTGTGCACATTCACATGATTTCCTTTTTAACTGTATTCAAAAGCATTAGCTGCATCATGCTGAGGTTCTGCTGGTATATACCAAACAGACCCATCTGACTACTTTAGTAATCCAAAAGGTGAAAGATTACGTAAGTGAAAGAATTGTGATGATACATTGATGGTGGCTTCAAGCAGTGGTCCTGCATTATACAGCAATACACTTGCAATGAAAGATACTGACCAAATAACCAATCAAAAAGGTATGCAGCATGAAATGACGCGCTCGTCAATGGGACACCAGCACTTGTTTTTAAAATAAAGAGGGGAATTCCAGCCATGCATCAAATCTGATGATTCACGTATCAGCACACACTCCACATTGCTTTGCCTCAGTGTGCTTTGCACCTTAAGAGAAATCTCATACTTGGAAAAAAAAAAAACAAAAAAACAAATCATGAAATGGAAGACAGAGTTGCCTCGGCTGCAGATCATTGGTTTTGTTTTCAACATGCATGACTAGAGCTAATGTCAGTGCTTCCCAAGACTTAAGTAGACGCATCAATTGTTCAGAGAAGGCTGTGTGACTGTTTTAACTGTTACACGGAATAATAAGGAAAGACATGTTTGGGACAAGGAACACAATGAATAGTGGAGACCTGTATGTTGGTCAAATAAGCCATAATGTTGTTTCAAAACAACACCTTAACAAAATGCAGTTAAGGTGAAATGTTGACATCTGCAAGAGTAGTTTTAGTTGAAGTGGGTGTGATTGTTCTTTGGGCCGTGCTGGTGACATTGCTGGCTTAGAACTTTGTTTTATATCTTCTCTTTGAACAAGATGGAAATTTAGGAGTAACATGGCGATCGTGGCTCAAGAGTTGGGAGTTCGCCTTGTAATCGGAAGGTTGCCGGTTCGAGCCCCGGCTTGGACAGTCTCGGTCGTTGTGTCCTTGGGCAAGACACTTCACCCGTTGCCTTCTGGTGGTGGTCAGAGGGCCCGGTAGCGCCAGTGTCCAGCAGCCTCGCCTCTGTCAGTGCGCCCCAGGGCAGCTGTGGCTACAATGTAGCTTGCCATCACCAGTGTGTGAATGACTGGATATGTAAAGCGCTTTGGGGTCCTTAGGGACTAGTAAAGCGCTATATAAATACAGGCCATTTACAAACCCAGCAGTGAGACCTTAAGAGATCCAGCCTACGGCTCTTCAATCCAGCCTAGGCTTACAATGTTTTTTCCTGGGGACCCTGGAAAAAACATTGTAAGCCTAGGCTGGATTGTAAATGTAAAATAATAAAATAAATATTCTTCTGTAGCAATAACAAAGTATAACATAAATTATTCTGTAGCAATTACACAAGAATATCCAGTAATGTCCCTGCCTACAATTAAACACATTCACTTACTGAAAATCGGGGGCACCTGCTGCGGCAGCCTTTTACCACAAACTTAGTCACTGCTCGGTGACATTCGTCTATCCTGGCCTGAAAGGAGACGCTACCGGTAGACTGCAGCGAGAACTGCCAGCATCTGAGCCAGACTCTGTCTCTCTCATCATGGTCACCTAAATGCACAGTAATGGCAGGTTTTGTAATAAGGCAGATCGCGCTAACATAATATGCACCGTTAGTTGATTATTTACCTGCCGCATTAACGGGAGAGGACGTGCAAACGTTACCGCTGCTGCTGGGTTGAGATTCACGAGTCCGGAGCGGAATTAAAAACACGACATTCATTTAAGGTCATCGCGTGTTTTGTGAGCAAATGCTTTTGCATATTCGTAGTGTTTCCTCCCTTAAATGAAATATCTACTTTGCAAGTTGCCCTCAACTGGAATCGATAAGGGAATCGTTTGCAAAACTGGCAAACAATTCCAAGGAATTGAAACAGTGGGAACCGGTTCTCAACAAGAACCGGGTTTCGATACCCATCCCTAGTCATTATATACTATATTTTGCAGACAGAGTTACAGGACTGTCTCCCAGACCACAGACTCATAATACAAGCCAGAGCTTTATAATATAAATTAAAAATAAAAAAAAATCAAGTTGTGTTTTCGAAATTGGAGTTAGTTATTTGTACTTCCAATAGTGTTAACATACTGCACAGGTGAATGACTAGAATTTTTTACATTTTCATTGTAAGGGGGCTAAAGCAGTTAATTAAAAGAAGTCTAACATAAATGTAAATGCTGTAATTTGATTATTTTAATAAACCATGTAACTTGGATGGATTAGATGCCGGCGCGACCACAGTGCACACGTCTGATGTCGCTCAGAGTGGTCCAAGGGACCGCTCAGGGAGTTTGTGTGTTCGCTCAGACACGTGAAAAATTAGAGGGAACATTGCTCCGAACCCATCAAGAGGAACCAGTTGAGACGGTTCAGGAATCTGACTAGGATGTTGCCTGGACGCCTCCTAGATGAGGCATTTAAGGCATTTCCAACTGGAAGGAGGTTCCAGTTGGAAATGCCTGGAACAACTGAAGAGATTCCATTTGTTTATTAGCTCAGAAATGTCCGATGGATAGAGATGGATGAGGTGGCCAGACGGAGACAGGTCTGGACATTATTGCTTAGACTGACCCTGCAACCCAAACTCATAAGTGGCCAAAGAAGAACAAAAAATAAATAAAGCAGTAAAGAGTAATTTTAATTTCTTCAGTCATGGCACCGATCTTGTGGCCCATTATTAGGTAATGGTGCTAATGTCGGCCATAATGCAACGGAATTGTTCATGTGGCTGGGAAAACCTGCAGTTAGTTGAAACCAAAAAAAAAAAAAAAAGTTGTTTGGATCAGTGATGAAACACTTATTGTGCTGAAAACACTGAATCTACATGAACTACATAAACTTTTTTCCTGGATTATTGAGCACGCATAAATCAATATAAGACGAGCTGCATCCAAAAGCAAAAGCATTTGTTGTAAAGGCTAAACTTAGAACCTGACAGTCCGTAGATGCATTTTAAAAGTACAATTTAGCACAGTGTTAGCCATGATTAGAATCTGACAAAGTAAGCTCTTATAGTGACCATGTGGTTTGCACACAACAAATAAGCAGAGGTGATGGCATGAAGTAAAGCCTTCAGCAGCACAGCATGCTGTCACATGCTGTGGGACAAGTCTGTGCATGTCCCAACAAGCAACTTCCTCATTTCCGATAAACAGATCTTGTTTGTTCTTGATACTAGTAGTTTATCGACTTCAACAAAACAGGCAAACCCACATGCAAACTCACTCATGTTGAAATTCATAATAGAACACACTGACATAAATTAGGGAAGGCAGACTACAACTTACCTCAATTCAGCTAGATGCATGCCAACTCATGAGTCATAAGGAATCCTTTTTACACCTCTCAATGCACATATTGTGCCATTTAATAAAATCTCTGCTGTCAGCTAACTGAGAGAACAACACTCCCACAAGGTCGTGCTCTTGGTACGCTACAGCAGAAGTATGTGTGTATGCCTTGAGGTCAGAAACAGCTGACAAGCTATTTTTTTCCCCCCTCCATGAAACAGAAAGAAATTATCAAGGTTTACCAGCAAGTGTGTTTAAGCAAGAACTCGCGTGCTACAGTTTTAACCACAGCCATACAATACCAGCGATCACTTGCAAGCCATAACCCTTTTATCTACGTCCCCCCGGTTTGTTTTGTCATATATCATCGTATCTCAATGCTTGTTCTCCCTCTGCTCTTTCCCTTCACCTGAAAAATAAATAAAATACTGTAGAACATGGCTGCCCCTTCCTCCCCACCGTCACCAAGTGCTTCCTAACCAGAGGCTGTTTTCTCTCTCAAGTAGGATTTTTTCCATACAATACAAAATAATGAGCATTAAAGATGAAGCTGCAAATTCTTGTGGATTTTGAGGGATAAAACAATACTAGACTCAGTTTTTTTGCCATAAGATATCTAGTCTGTTTTAGAAAGTGGTTTGACACCAAATATCAAAGTGCATATATGAGTGTATTTATTTGCATGTTTACATCTATAAAATCCTCAAAATACTGGATCTTTATTAGTTTATTACTTGGAGATGATTTCTTTTAGTCAAGTATTTTCAGTGCACGGACAGAGACACTTAAAAAGAGTCATCCTTATGTCAACAAGGTTACTCTGAGTCACACTTTGACTCTGTTGACAAGAAGGAAACTGACAGGTTATAAACCAATTCAACCTGTTCCCATGAATATTTACTGCACATACCAGTCTGTCTTTAAAAAGCCAACGATCAGTGTTCAGTCACTTGTCCTGTTACTACCGGTAATTGTTGCACGGATACTAAACGTTCTTTTCAGTCTGTCTATAGATAGAGAGATCTCTCTATGATATATGATTCCATCTAAATTCTAGTGCCATCATCACATCAATTATTTCATACCTGTAGCTCCACCAGATGAAAATGGAGACTGCTTTTTATTTGCTCACTGCCAATTTTATGAATCATGCAACTAGAGCACAATGAGGTTCTCTTCCTCCACCTCCCACACGCTTTGTTAACTAAGGATGAATTAACTGAAGAACTATCACAAAAACCCATTTATATATTCTCCATCTCATTGACAAAGTTGGAAGCAGATGGAAATCAGCTTATTTTTGTTCTAAACTTGAGTTACAGTTAACATTGAGTCTATGGGGGACTGACTCACTTTTGGAGCAAAGGCCCATTCACACGGCAGGATGCGGCATCTGCTGTGCTAACCGCTAGCTGGAGCAAATTGCCCAAAATTTGTGTTGTACTTGCTGTTGCACTCCGCCAATTTTTTTGCACCCACTCCACATGTACTAGATGCGCTTCCCGGTCATTTTAAACCCTGCATCTCTCATTTATGAAGAAGAAAGCTTTGGCACTATCCCTACCGAGTCACTCTACAACACTGCTTTCCTCCTGAGCGACGCGACACACACACACACACACACACACACACACACACACACACACACACACACACACACACACACACACACACACACACACACACACACACACACACACACACACACACACACACACACACACACACACACACACACACACACACACACACACACACACACACACACACTAAAGTTTGTATCTCTGATATGCACAGAATGTTTTCGTTCATTGTGGGTCTGAACTTAGAGCAGGTGTGGGCTTAATGCCTAATCACCTAATCCAGCCCTAACTATATTCTTTATCAAAAAGAAAAAAAAAAGAAGAAAAAAAAAAACACAAAGGTTTTAGGGCTAATCTTAAAAGGTAGAGAGGAAGTTTATGTCCTGAATCCAAACTAGGAGCTGGTTCCCCAGAAGAGAGGCCAGAAGGAGGATAAGACAGAAGTTGTAGTGTTTGATAGTCACACCCTGCTGGAACAACTAACTGATGCGTTAGGTCCCCTTGGTAGCCATCTCTCGCCCACTGTTAGAAACCTTTGTGTTTTCCTGGACAGCTCTTTCAAACCCGAGAAACAGATCTCCTCTGTCGTTGGGAAAAAATAAATAAAAAAAACAAAAAAAAAACCAAAACAACCCTGTTTCTACCAGCTGCGTCAGATATTTAAGACAAAGCCATACCTCCCTTCGTAGGAAAAAAGTTTATTCACGCTCTTATCACTTTCAAGTTAGACTACTGTAATTCCCTCTACTCGGGCCTCCCATCTTCCTCTATTCACCGGCTCCAGTTTAAAACGCAGCTGCACCTCTCCTAACTGGTACTAGAAATTATGCCCACATCACACCAGTTTTAGCCAACATACATTGGCTCCCTGTAGAATATTGTATCAATTTCAAAATTCTCTTGCTTACCTTTAAAATTTTAAACAATTTGGCTTCCAGTTATCTATGCGAATGCCTCCATTTGTATATCCCTAATAAGGCACTTGGATCTTCCAATTAAATGCTCCTGACGCAACCGAGGTCTCGTCTTAAGTCCAGATGTGACCGGGCCTTTGCTGTCGTAGCTCCCAGACTCTGGAATAACCTCCCTCCTTATATTCGTTCCTCTGAGTCCATCCAGTCTTTTAGATTGCATCTTAAAACTTATTTTAGCCTGGCTTTTGATTCAAACTAGTATGTTATTTCGTGGCTAGTTATGTTTTTGTTTTTTGTTTTTTTAATCCGTGTCGTTTCCTGCCCTCCTTTTAACTGTTTCTTTTTATTCTGTCTTATGCTATTGCTCTGACCGACTGTGAAGCACTTTGGTCAACTTTGTTGTATTATTATGTGCTATAGAAATAAATTTTGATTTGGTTTTGATTTTAAGCTCTGCCTCCCATTCTACTTTTAGAAACTCTTGGAACCACAAGTAAACCTGCAGTCTGAGAGCAAAGCGCTCTGCTGGGGTAAAACAGTACTACCTGATTATTCAAGAGCTTGTTTGTTTGGAATAGGACTTCAAATGTGTTTGTTTATTTTGTTATTTAAAAAGGGACAGTGCAGTTTAACATACATCAGTTTTGTACTTGAACTAACGCCCATAGGTTTATAGCTATTGCTAATTTTCAACAATTGTCCCTTGTTGGGCTTACAATCAAAATAGGTACATTTAGCAATAAAACATACATTTTCATAAAACCAAATTACATCATAAATACAATTACAATTAATAGACAATAATTTAAAATAAAATTAAAATCATTAGTTAAAATGACTACATCTCTGATTTCCCTTTAACCAAACTTTAACCTTCAATGTAAAGGATCTGATGTCTGTAATCAATTTGATTTCGGTTGGAAGTGTGTTCCACAGATGGCAAGCCTTTATGGAAAAAGCTGACTGACCGAATGTCGATCTGCAATATAATATCTTGCAGTTGCCGTTCACCTTGCTCCTAGTAATACAATTACCATCTTGTCTCTGGATGCATCTATTGAGACACTCTGGGGCCATCGTATTTATACATTTAAAAACTAATTTAAGAAAACAAATGATTAAAACTCTTAAAACTAAGTAGATTATATTTCTTTAAAATGTGACAGTGATGCCACCGAACAGATTTTTTTTTATCCATTATTTTTAAAGACTGGTTATATAAGGATACCACAGACTGAATTGTAGATGGTGCTGCTTGGGTCCAAACTGTCATACAATATGACAAATGAGAGAATGTCATGGAATGCATAAATAACTGAGCTGCTAAGTGGGTATAGTGCCGAATTAACTTAAAACAATTCAGATTAGCCTTGACCGTCTTAGAAATCTTCTTTACATGCTTGTCAAATTTAAGATGTGAATCTAAAATTATTCCTAAAAACTTAAAATCTTTGACTTCCTTTATTTCTTCGTTCCCCAACTTGATTTTAAAATCATTAGATGAACTTCGTTTCCTAATAGAACAAACAGTTTTTTGTTTTTAATTCAATACAAGATTATTTTGTTCCAGCCATTTTTGGACATCATTTAGATGTACCATTAAGGTGTCTGCTGCCTCGCCAGGTGACTTAGCTGGTACGTGTATAACTGCATCAAGTTGGCAGTTAGCTTTTGGACAACTGGCAGGCAAATCATTTATAAACAAACTAAATAGCAATGGGCCAAGAACACATCCTTGGGGAATACCCATTCTGTTTTCCAACATGGACGACTTATCTTTATCAACCCTCACACACTGCTCTCTTTTGTGAAGATGGGACTCAAACCAATCAACTGCTTGCTTTGAAAAGAAGTATGTCATGGCTGACAGTGTCAAAAGCCTTTTTTAGGTCAAGGAACACTGCACCCACAACATTACCATTATCCTACTATTATTTGATTCTGGATTTAACAGGATGCCAATAAAGAAAAGCAATATGGGAGAAATATGGTCTCCCTTTCTAGTCCCTGTCAATACTTATTCTGTGGCATTCTTGATCAACTGAAGGCTTTACAGAGAGTTTTTAGGACAACATGATAATCCTGAGTAATAATAGTAATAGGGCCGAGTACAATTACCTGAGTTTTACCTGGATTTAGATTTAGGAAATTAGAGGTCATCCAGGGCTTCACATCTCTTTAAATGGTGGGTGTCACCTGGCTTCATGAACAGATAAAGCTGGGTTGTCATATGCATAAATGAGACTGGTGCCTGAAATATCTGATACTATAAGAATGCACATTTGTGCTTATCATGAACGCCGGTGAACTCAAACAGGAAATGTCTTTAATGACAGTTATTAGTTTTGTTTAGGCAGTGATGGGGACAGTCAAACAGTCCATTTGAGAGGCTCCCCAGGTGCTTGTCACTGTGGTCTGCAGCACTACGAGGACAGCTTCCTGTGGTAGACTTTAATGCTTTCTATTGGAAAATTGGAACATTGTGCCGTAGGTGGCCACAGCTTAGTGTGGAGACTACAGACCAAGCCAAAACAGCAAACTTCATTAATATGTCGTTAGTCATGGTTAAACAAATATGAACTCTTTATTTATTTTAATGTAATCAACTGTCTATAGGTCAGAAGTTTTAAAATTTTGTCAAAAATCACTCTTTTGATAGTAAAACAACCCTCAGCATGGATCTGCAAAACATGTGTACCTTAGAAGCCTGTATACTCATAAGTATAGGTTATTAATAAATAATTAAAATCTTTCCAACATGCTTGCTGTAGTTGCATTTTCATTACAGTGATCCAATGTTTTTGTAGCATCAATGTAATTACAGAACTATTTTTTCTATTTTTTCTTAGTTTTTATAAATTATAAAACGGTGTTGTGAGGCAGAAGAAAAATATTTTTAGGGTTAGGCCAATTACCACCATGATGCCTATTTATGTGTGCAAATAAATCAAATTTGAAATAGTCTACTTTAATAAAAAAAAAAAAAAACAAACAAAGTGGTCCAATTGCTTTTAAAAAAAAAGTGTAAATAAATACATAAGATTTTGAAAAAGACCAGTTTTAAAAGGCATCAGCACGAGCACTTGTAAATTCATTAGTTTCCTCAGTGACCTATTTTTGAATTTGGAAGCCATAGCAAGCATGAGTCAATTACAGCAGTGATACATAGAAATAAAAATATTTAAATATAACAATTGTTCATTTCCATCTCCATCAAGTTTTTGCCAAAGCAACAGGCAAAAACCTCAATAGTTGCTACAGAGCCACAGGCTTGAGAACCCTGAATGGGATACTGTGGATGTGGTTGAAATATAGCATGTTATGCACTTAATTTTGTTTTAAAAAAATAAAAAAAAATAAAAAAAAAAACCACTTATCTCTCCCTCTCCCTCCTAACTGCAAGCTCTAAATTGAAGAAAAACAAATTCAAACACCACTCTCACCATGCTCTAATGCATTGGTGTCAAACTCTGGCCCGCAGGCCAAATTTGGCCCGCAGCCTCATTACATTTGGCCCACGAAGCCATACCAAATTACTATTAGAGCTGGCCTACTGGTATTATACAGCTAATATATATATTGTTTAGTATTAAGCTTTGCTGTTCCATATTCAGTTTTTCAGCTAAACTTGTTTGAGTCTATAAGAAAAGATTCATTCTTATATCTGGAGGAAGATTTTTTTTTTTCAATAAATATTAACGTTAGCCCGCGACCTTGTTCCATTTTGAATTTTGGCCCACTGTGTATTTGAGTTTGACACCCCTGCTCTAATGTGAACGTTATAATGAAGACGATTGTAAGACTTGTGGCAGACTAGACTAACATTTAACTAGGCTTATCCAGTAACCTGGCCAATGTGTTAATGTGAATACAATGTAAACATGGTATTCCGCAACAGAATTCTGCAAGCATGAAGTTAATTTCATAATTAGAAAACCCAATCACAGGGATTACCAGTAGCAGTAATCCCTGCGATATGTGGGAGGATGCACAACAGACTCACAGGATAACCACTAATAATGACTTCTGACCGAGTCAGTCTAGATATAGGAACAAAAATAAACATTTAGCAAAAACTGGTCTGTCTATATACTCAAAAGACAAATCTGTTCTGCTAGTTTAGTTCAATCAGTACACAGAAACTATGAATGCGCTGTCACACCATATTAATCTTTTAGACTTCCTTGAGTTATCGCATTCACAAGATTTTCAGAAACTTCACATCTGACCTGGAGCTTGAGGTCACGAGGATTCAAACTCATCTGAGAGTTTTAGTAGATACACCTAGCCATGCAAGAATGCAAGTGTTGGGTTAAGAGTTTAATCTACATGTTTGATTGAAAGTCCTGAGTGTGGTGCAGAGCTCCTTTTTCATATTTGAATAGTAGAGGTCTTTGTTTATCTAAGAAAATAAAAAAATATCAAAACAATTTTCCCTATTCTTTTTTTGCCATCCCTGTACTGAACTGTTGATCAGCTCCACACTCTATACAGGAAGTGTTCATAGGAATTATCACCAGGTTTTTACTCCACCTACAAAAACGGGACACCGCCTACACTTAATGCTCTACTTTTCCTGAAAGATAACCTAGTTTCATGATGTGTCAGAAAACGTATGTCTGAATCTTAACCTACTAATGGACTCGCAGAACTAACCTGTCAATGAACTGATCTATGATGACAATATCTCCTGGCTGGATCTCCTCCCGGAGGGAGCCACAGGCAGTGGTAACCAGCAGATGTGTACAGCCTTCTTCTCTCAGGGCCCAAATGTTGGCTCGATAGTTGACATTGGATGGCATTATGGTGTGTTGTCTCCCGTGCCTATGAATAGCACAATTCAACATTTAATACGTGTAATTTAAAAAAAAAAAAAAAATCTATCCACACACACATGAAATAACTAGTATGTGCAAATAATACAGTTGTCCACTAGATGGAGAAAAAGGAGAGGAAATTTTCACAATTGGGAAAAAAAAAAAAAAAAAAAAAAAAAAAAAAAGAACACATTACCTTGCTAGGAGGACACAGTCCACATTTTTTATTTTCCCCAATATCAGGGCATCTGATGGCTGTTTAAAGGAGGACCAGGATAATTTATATATACACACAAACTTCATTGTCAAGGCAGTACAATATTTCACAAGTAAGACAGGGCATAACCCAAATAGAGTCTAATATTTATACTACTTCACCTGGAGCACGACTTCAAAAGATACAACTAACCTTCCCATATGGTGTTTCAACATAGCGCTCAGTTCTTCCCTCCAAGATATCCGGATCATCAAGACCTGAACCCCCGATTATTCCAATCTGAAAGATATGAGAACAGTTCATAACTTCAGTCTATAGAATGAATCTCTTGAAACACGTTTCTTAAAAGAAGTTTCAAAATAAAAAAACAAAACCTCAAAGCAGCTAATTACATATTTACTATCATACATGTGAAGAATGGAAGTACAGAAGATATATTGGACAAAGGATGTTGAAAGGAAGACCACAGAATTGATGCAGAAAAAAAAAAAAAAAAAAAGGAAAAAGAACAAAAAAAACGAAAGAAAGGAGCCGCCAACAATAGTGCCAAATTTGCCATTTATTAAATGATTTAATTTATACTTAACCTTTCACTATATTTTAATAGGAGAAAAACTCCATCCAACAGCTTATTTCGTGGCTCATTTATAATTTTTGTCTAGAAAATGTTTAAATGTAAATAAGTGAAATATTTTAAGAATGTCACTAACTACTAGGGGTGCAACAATACTCGTATCGATATTGAACCGTTCGATACAGTGCTTTCGGTTCGATATGCATATGTATCGAACAATACAACATTTTTAATTTATTTTATCAACTTTCCTTCTGACGATGCTGTCTGTGTTGAGCGCTCAGTGGATCTGTGCTCGACAGTGCAGCCTAGGCGGAGTAGTCGAACGCAGATTCACCGAGCGCAGGGCAAGCGAGCAAGACAGAAGTTAAGCTCTTGTTGGAACATGGCAAGTTGAACCTCCCCCACCCTCATTCAGATCTGGCGTTTGGAACTATTTTGGTTTTCATGTGACGTATGACCCTGAAGGTAAGCGCGTCATGGACAAAAGTAAAACAGTATGTCGATGTGCCACGCAATGCTCAATTACATTGGTGGGAACTAGTGCGTTAGCGCAGTTTGCTCGTTAACGCGTTGACGTCGTCCAGCCTGACACACAGGGCGATCCGCGGTAGCTCGTTAACGGAGAACGAGCCGTGTTGTGGCGTTAACGTCATTTTGACGAGATTAACTCTGACAGCACTAGTGGGAACACAACGAATATGACTGCACATTTACTCCGACATCATCCTAGTGCAAAGACAAGTGGAAGCAGACAAAAACAACAAGCAGGCATGCTACAAACTTTACCTGAGTTATTTAGACAGCCGTTAGCACATGATTCTCCTTATGGGGACCTGATATGTTTAATATGCTGCTGAGAATATAGCCCAGAAGAAGCGTATAGTGTAGTGAACTGTACTTTTGAGTTAAAATATATATTTATAATTTTAATAAATGACAAATCAAAAAGGCATTAACCTTTTTTGTATCAAAAAAATATCGAACCGTGACACCAAAGTATTGAACCGAACCGTGTATCGTTGCACCCCTACTAACTACATAGTCCAAAACAATCATAGGGTTGACACAACATCCCTCTATCAGTTTCAACCAAGAACTGAATATACTTCACAACTGCTTAGCACACACCAGTACACTGTCATAGCTAGTGCAGCAACTCCTGCAGCATAAATACTATTGTTGCATATTTGGTGGCTGCTCTCTGGTCATAAAGGGATAGACATGGTCATTAACATTCCATAGTTTTAAGTCATTGTGGCAGTAAGGACAGACCTGACCACATATTCGCTCTTAAATACATGTTTATTCCGGTTGTCATTTTCCTTAAAACACGCCCGCAGCTTTCCAGCTGCGTCCTACACACAACAACAACCAACTCTTCAGGTCCCGGCGCGTTTAATAGGGAGGCGTGATGAGCTGATTGAGCTCAGGTGTGTCTATCTGCCCCACAGCTGCGCCATGAACCATGTGACTCACTACCCTACAGGGCAAAACATACCTTGTCGTGACAACCAATAGCGGACAGTTAGATGTACCGCAAGACAAGGAGGGGGGAACACCTGTTTCTGCTTGGATCATCTATCCATGGATGAAAAACAAAGATATGAAGAGAAACTCCATATTGTGCCTCAGCAGCTCTAGTTAAATCGTTGAAAGTGGCAATGCCTCTCCCAAAGCTCCAGTTCAGTGACATCTACTTGCAACTTGTAGAGAATTGATCACCTTACACTGCTGCCAGGATCTGTGGTTTCAAAGTATGAACAGCTACAGGCATGTTGATGGGTGTGTCCCAGTACCTCCGATTTCACTTGAAAACTACGGATACTCATGTAGATTGAGGTGTTTAAACGATGCTCAGTTAAGTACTAAGCGGGCCAAAGTGTGCCAAGAAAATATCCATCACATTACACCACCAGCAGCACCTGAATCCATGCTTTTGTTGTTTACACCACATTCTATCCTATCATCTGAATGCTGGAGCAAAAATCAATACACAGACCAGGCAACGGTTCTCCAGTTCTCTATGGTTCATTTTGGTGAGCTTGTTCCCATCACCTCGAAGTAGATTGGTCTTTTTCCTCTGACCTGTAGCATTAACAAGGCACCTTTTCCCAGAGAAATGCTGCTCACTGGATAATTTCTCTTTCTCAGACAACTCTCTGTAAACTGTGGAGGAAAATCCCAGTAGACCAGCCTGTGTGGCACTAACACAATGTCACGTTCAAAGTCACTGAAATCCCCCCAATCTTCCATATTCTGGTGCTCAGCAGGTCATCTTGAACATCCATCTGCATGGACTTGCTTCCATTTGATTGCTAATTACACATTTGTGTTAATGAGCAGTTGAAAAGCTGCTTGCACAAACACAGCAATCAATTTCATTCCCCACTTCATCTTTCTGATAAGAAGTGTAGTTATGCAACGTTTTAACATGCTTCTTGTACTGAGCTTTTATGACCTGCACAGTTTTACACATTTTTTGATACCCTGCTGACAGCTGTAACAGTACAGCAGCCGCGTGCACTTACTCTGGCCACGTGCCATACCAGCTGTACCTGACATAATCACTCTTTAGCTTCTTTTAACAGTACGACACCTTAACAGAAATCAGTACGTTAGCACCTGAATTTTAGCTTGTATTATTAAGGCAGGGAGCGTACTTTACAGACTTGTAAAGCTTTGCTAACACTGTGCTAACGGTTAAGGGCTTCTCCTGGCATACCTAACGGCGCCCCAGCAGCCTTTAAGTTACATTTTTCATGGATGTTTCTCCTCTGTCAAAGACAAACACACAGCATTCAATCACTAAAACGATATTAAAGTAAATGTTAATACCTTAATAGGTACAGCGGATGCCATAACGACAGTTTTCTTGCTGTTAACAGTAGAGCTAGACAAATTCCGGCTTTTATACATCCGAAAGGAAGCGGGACATCAAATTCCTCTTCCTGTTTGTTTGTTTTTTTTTTCCAAAATAAAAGCAAAGCAACGTTTGATTATTTTTATGTATAAAACATCCCTGTTATAGTAATGTTTGTTCTGGTCATGATGTTTATATATTTAAATGCACAATTAAAAAGAAAACAAGTAATGAAGTAATCGTATGATTGTATTCAGCAAAACAATTTACATCTATATATGACCACGTCAAACGTCCAGTGCAACATTAAAGAAACAAGTCAGGTATATAATGAAAAGTTGGTATGCAAGATTTTGTTCACTGAGTATACAACCATTTAGTAAAATATTATTTCCTCGCTTAACTTTCATTTTGGTTTCATATTTACATATCTTATGGTTTACCAACAGTTGCCGTCCTGTGAAAAACTAAGCACACCCTTACTGTTTCCATACGAATTAAGAGAGTAAGTAGCAGCCAGGTATTGCTAATCAAACGCAGTTGATTAACAAGTAGGCACTCGTCAGCAAATATGAGCGCCTCTGTTTTTGGTAGTTTGCTGGTCTGGACCATTCAGGCGTATGTTAAAAAAGTCCCAGTATTCATAGGAGTGAACGTCAAAGGCTACACCCAAGCTCAGAACATGCAGTGCTCGGAGAGATTATTTTAACTTCCTAAGACCTTCCATGGCATGCATTTTTAATTTCTCTTTGATATTTGGGCATACTGAGACCTGGTGAATGTAAAAACAAAGAATTACCTGATTTTTTTTTTTCTAAGAAAAATGAGAGCCATATATGAGGATATTCGTTTAAATTTTCGATAGAACAGTAGCAGTATAATGTCCTTGTAAGTGAATATCAGGGCCTTGTAGAGCAAAATTGAGTATTTTGGTCTAAATAACCCAAAATGTGATGTCCACATATGTGGACGCCAGGTCCTATGAGGTTAAAAAATCATCTACTTTTCTACAGGGACTACACTACACACTTAACTGCCATGTTAAAAGTTAAAGTTCATCAAGAGTAAAATTGGAAAAGGGATGAACAAGTATGGTTTGTTTGGAAGGGTTACCAGGAAAAAGCTTATTCTCTCTAAACCAAACATTTTAGCATAGTTTAGGTTTGCAACTTTAAAAAACACAACTTCTGAAACAACGTTTTTTGGACAGATGAGACCAAAGGGGAGATGTCTGACCATAATAATGTACAGTGACCTGTGTCGTGAAATTAAACATGGCATATGAGCACAAACACCTCATACCAAGTGTCAGTGGGGTGATGTAGGGGGTAATGATTTGGGCTTGTTCTGCAGCCACAGGACCTGGGCGCCTTGTAGTCATTGAGTTGACCATGAACTCCTCTGTTTACCAAAGTATTCTCAAGTCAAATGTGACCCCATCTGTCCAACATTTAAAGCCTGGATGAAATTTTGTTGTGAAGCAAGCCAGTGAGAACAGCAGCAAATCTACAACAGAATGGCTGAAAAAGAAAAGAATCAAGGTGTGCAAATTCCAGACCTCAACCTGACTGAAACGCTGTGGCAGACCACTAAGACACCAGTGTATAAATGAATGCATGCAAACCTCAAGGAACAAAGTGTGGGCCAAAATGATGAAGTCACACAGAAATATTACTCATTAGGTATGCTTAATATTTCCCATGACGGGAGAGTCCTGTGAAATTTTCCTTTTCACACAACTAAAAATACAAATAAACATGAATAACAAGCACCTGACAGAAATGCATAAAATAGTGTCCTGGATAAACTGTGATTTTAGAATGGTATTTATCCAACATTAGACGGTATAGTCACTATGTAAAGTAAGCTTGACTGCATAAACTAAAGTGTCATCAACAAATATATTCAATATTAACTAAATGAGATGTTATCACAAAATCAAATGGTTTTATGAAGTGTTACAGTGTTACTACATATGGCAATATAGTGATGCCATAGCATCTGATAAAGAAACACAAGAAACTTCAGGGGAACAATGATGTAACCTGTGTGCCAGCTCTCATTGTTGAACTCCTGATTGTGTGGGAGGAGTTTGCAGACAAACAGAGATCTCATCTATTACATAGTAGGACAATTCAGTTCACCAGAATATTGTAGTCCACTCCATTTGAAGCTTGAGATGTAATATGGGGATTTTGTGTTTGAATACTTTATTTCTGTTTTGCATTATTATTTTACAACCCTTTAAAATAACACATACCTTAAGTACCTTCATAAAGGTTTTAATTGTTATCATTTTCTGTGGTTTACTGCATGTTTTCAGATTCATTACAAACATTTCACCACCAATTTTTTTTTCTATAAATTGAATGTACTTTTACGTACATTCTCCATTCACATCTTGGATCTGCCCTGTTTTATACTGTTTGGTTGAGTTTGAAGCTGTAACGTAATACAGTAAAAAAAGGGGGGAAATACTGTGACTGGTAATTATGCTCTTTTTCTCTGACACACAATGAATCTTTACAATTTATTTAGAAATAAAATTCAATACAAATGAAGTTATTTTGAAATCAAAACATTATATTCTTTTGTCTCCAGATTATAGCCGACTGATGGCAGCACAAATTGTAATCAGCATTAACCCTGAGAGACCCTCAGCACATAATACAGAGTAAGAACTGACTCTTAAAAAACAAAAAACCAACAACAACAACAAAAAGACGACACTTCCAATATTATTCCATTTGTCTTACACATAGTAGCACATAACAGATATAAAAGCATTGTTTTAAATCAGGCCATGGAGGTCTAAAAAGGTCATCTTTCTCATTGTGCATACATCATACCATCAGTTTGTCAGTGTCCAATGTAATATCACTATAGCAAACATGTGATATGTGCTTTCACCCTACTGAACACTGTTGTGATTTTAAAAAAAAAAATGGTGGCAGCAGCTGAGGGTAAAAATCTGATATAGGATTACAACAGTGTATCTGCAGGGGTAGTGTCTACTGTGTCATCTGTCCTATCGTCTGCGGGCTTATCATTATTAGCATTAGTGGCCTGAGTGATACTGTCATTAGCAAATGAATCGCTGTCACTATCAATGGTAATGATAGTGGGTGAACGCTTCTCTGTGCGTTCGCTGCTCTTGTGCCTTTTGCTTTTCTTCTTGTGTTTCTTCTTTTTCTTATGGTGACGCCTGCCCCGCTCATGTGCCTTTTCCTCATTGAGGAGCTCCACACTGAGACTCCTGCTGGTCTTTCTAGACTTCTCTTTGGATTTTTTACGGTGCTTCTCTTTGCTTTTTTTCTTGTGTTTTCTTAATGCAGAGGAGTCACCATCTGCATGGGAGTTAAACGCTGTGGTACTGGAGGGGTCCTCTAAATGTCTTTTTTTGTACTTCCTCTTCCCACCAGGCTTGTCATAATGAGATTTCCTTCTGGCAGAAGGGGAGCGGCTGCTGGAATAAGTCCTGGATCGAGAGCGCCTCCTGTACCGTCTCCGTAAATCCTTGTCGCGGCTACTGGAGCGAGAGCGGAAACCTGAGCATCTGCGGCTGCTGTAATAGTACGAGTGCCTTTGTGTGTAATGGAGCCCGCTATCGTTTCTCTCTTGGCTGTAATGGCTATATGACTGGTAGGTGTAATCACTGTCCCTTTTATATCTGTCACACCTGGAGTAGTCTCTGCCATTTGAATAAGAATAACTTTTTTCAGTGGAATAAGTGCTCACACTGCTGTGGGAGATCACCGGGCTTCTGCTAGAGTGCCTCCGCTCTTTACTTCTTGACCTCCTCCTCCTATAGTGTCTGTCCTTTGATTTGTGCCTCTCCTTAGATCTCTCTTTGCTGTCAAATCTTCTACCCTGACCTTTTCTGTCTGACTTCTTATACGTCTTGCTTGATCTTTCTTTTGAACTTGAGTGGTGACGATCATCTGTGTCTACATTTTCTGATAGTCCAGCCCCACTACGATCACTGCTATGTAGAGTTGCAGGACTGCTACTGGTGAATCGAATGTGTTGAGGCTGAAGAGGCACTTCTTGAGTATCGTCAGCAGACCACTCAGAGTCAGAGGAAAGCTGAACCACCTGAGGAGTCCGATCTACTGTTGGTTTAACAAAACCCACAATGACACAGTCATCACTGTCAGAGGATACACAGTCTTCATTATTGCGTTTGCCCTGAGTCAGGTCTGTTTGGTTATGAGGACTCATTTGCTGTGGTGACGCAAACTCTTGCGTCTCTTCTTCCAAACTACTGTCAGAGTCTGAGTCCAAGACTGACAGATGCTCTGTCCTGCCCTGCTCTGCTGTCGTAGAATACGACGGCCCAGGTGTCTCATCATCCCACAACGAGAGGCTCAAAGCAGATGTGGAGTCATCTGGGTTGTTCAACCCTGTAGAGTTGTCTTCATCCTCTGAGATAGCGATTATTGATGAGTTGGAGCTGCTGTCTTCATTTGAGGAAGGCGCCGGACAGTCGTAGACAGCGTGCTGATCATATGCCTCCATGTTGAAGGGGGACTTTGCGAAGCTGATGAACTCGTGCATAAAATGCTCTGCGTGACTGTGGAGGTAGTGCCTGAGCTCTTCCTGAATAGCTCCGTCTTCCATGTTATATCGTGTAATGTGTGACATGATGATATGTTGAACCATGTTGCCCAAAGAGCCATGGGTTCCATATAGCACATTCAGCTCTCTTTTCAACCAGGGGATCAGTCTGTGAAGGCAGGCTGGATTTCTTCTGTAAAACTCCGCTGAGGTGTCTCGGGAGCGGCCACCATCCTGAACATTTCGAACCCTCACCCCCCGTCGGTACAGCTCCCGTCTAAAGTTGATAATTTCTTGCTCTCGGACACTGGCCACCGCCCTGCCTTCCCTTGCAGCTCTCCTCTGGGTTGCCAGCCTCATCATCATGCGCCGCATGTAACGGTCTGGCCGCTGTTGGGAAGAATTTGTTGGGCCTTCAGATATTATACCAATGTCAGGAGCCAGAGACATCCTTCCTCTCAACTGTCGATGGGCTGCGGTGAGAGTTGTGCGGTATCTAAACCGCACTCCCTGAAAATAACCAAAAGAGCCATTGTCCACTGGCTGCAGGTCATAAGTCTTGAAGTCTTGCTCTGATTTTATACTGTGATAAATTGAATTAAACTGCTGTTTACACAGCGGACACTCTGCTTTGTTCTTGGACCACTCGAGAATGCAGCGGAAGCAGAACCTGTGCAAGCAGCGGTCAAGGCGGGAAATGTTGCTGAATGTGTCCAAGCAGATGGGGCACTTGGAGTCGGGTGACACCTCTGCAGATTTTGTTTCGGAGGACCTTTTTCTGCCATTTTTTTGGCTCAGTTGCAGGGCGAGCTTGACTGCTGACATGATCTGACATGATAACAAAAACACGTTGAAAATGAAAAATAGTTAAATACATTTACCCAAAAAAGGCATTCATGGAGCTCTAAACTTTACTAGTTTGACTTTATAATAAACACTGTTAGAGGACAAGAATGTAACTTTTATGCACTTGATTACACTGTGACTTATACAGATGTTATTGAGTGGCTCACTTTACATTATACATTGATAACATTTTCTGACACTGTGCGACTTCACTTGGTTTCTGTCAGGTTCAACATTGAAAACATTAAAGTTACAAATATATCTTCACACATATTGTAAACACCTTTTTTCAGCAGCCACAGGTGTTAGCAATGCCACTAATGAAGCTTCTGTTCTAGTCAGGCCAAAGCCTTAATCGATGTGATCAGTAACATCTGTGTTTACCTGCGGTGTTGGGGTAAAAATGGCTGCACTGAAAAAAGTTTTTTCAACATACAATTGTTAGCCACTTACGATGTCCCTAATCTTCACTTTTTCACAATATTGTCATTCATTTACATGTTTTAGAGATACCGTATTTTCACGACCATAAGGCGCACTTAAAAGTCTTAGATTTTCTTCAAAAAGTGCGGCGCGCCCTATAGCGTTGTAAGGAGGACGTAGTAGAGAACACCATGAGAACGTTAAAGGGTGAAGTGTGGGCATTGATCGTATATACCGGGACAATCGCACATACCTGTATAAAAGAACAGGTATGTGCATTATGCAGGACATCGTTGTTTTAACAACCCTGAAAATGGCAAAGAGACACGCTTACGAAGCACAGTTTAAACTGAAGGCCATCAGCTACGCGGAGGAACATGGAAATCGAGCAGCGGCGAGAGAATTTAAGATTAACGAATCGATGGTTCGCAAATGGAGGAAGCTGGAAAACAAGCTCCGGCAGGTCAAGAAAACGCAGCTGAGTTTCCGCGGACATAAGGCGAGGTGGCCCGAGTTGGAGGAAAGACTCGAGCGGTGGATCATCGAGCAAAGAGCGAGCGGGAGAAGCGTTTCGACGGTCACCATTCGGCTAAAAGCAGTTTCACTAGCTGAAGAGATGAACATTGAACATTTCCAAGGAGGTCCGTCTTGGTGCTTTCGTTTTATGAAACGGTGCCATTTTTCCATCCGGACCAGGACTACGGTAGCGCAGCAACTTCCAGCGGATTACCGGTATAAGGAAAAGCTGGCCATCTTCCGCTCCTACTGCAGCAAACACATCGGCGACAAAAACATCCAGCCCAGCCACATCACAAACATGGACGAGGTCCCGCTCACTTTTGACATCCCGGTGAGTCACACTGTGGAGAAGAAGGGGACCAGCACGGTAGCGATACGCACAACGGGGTATGAAAAGTCTTCTTTTACTGTTGTGCTTGGCTGCCATGCTAATGGACAGAAACTGCCGCCTATGGTGATTTTTAAGCGAAAGACTTTGCCTAAAGAGAAGTTTCCAGCAGAAATCATCATTAAGGCAAATGAAAAGGGCTGGATGGATGAGGAAATGATGAAAGAGTGGCTGAGGGAGGTGTATGTAAGGAGACCAGGTGGTTTTTTCCACGCATCACCATCGCTGTTGATCTGTGACTCTATGCGTGCCCATCTCACAGCCGATGTGAAAAAACTTGTGAAGCAAATGAACTGTGAGCTTGCTGTCATTCCGGGAGGCCTGACAAAGGAACTCCAACCGCTGGGCATCGGTGTGAACCGCCCGTTCAAAGTAAGGCTGCGAGCGGCCTGGGAGCGATGGATGACCGGTGGAGACCACAGTTTCACTAAGAGTGGAAGGCAGCGCCGGGCGAGTTACGCCACAATTTGCCAATGGATTGTAGATGCTTGGGCTAACATGTCTGCTGGCACTGTTGTTCGAGCTTTCGCAAAAGCCGGCATCGTTTCCGAGGAGCCGCACGGCACGGAAAGTGACTCTGACGGTGAAGACAGTGAACCTGGCATGTTTGATGGAGATTTAGCGCAGCTGTTCAATTCAGACACAGAGGATGAGGACTTCGATGGGTTTGATTGATGATAAAAATGTGAGTACCAAACTTTGTTTTGCTCCTGCTTTATTTTTAAATACGCACACTTGTATGCTTGTGTGTTGTTGATGATGACGATTACCGGCAATAGAAATGTGAGTAAGGTACCGAATTCAGGTTTGCTCCCGCTTTATTTTTAAATACGCATACGGTACTTGTATGCGCCCTATGGTCCAGTGCGCCTTATGTGTGTGTTAAATACAGTAAGGGCACACATAACTGAGACTGCGCCTTTTAGCACAGTGCGCCTTATGGTCGTGAAAATACGGTAAAAGAGGTGGGGTGTTGTACTGGTCAGCATTATTTGTTTTCTCCTGTTCTATACGGTGTGGGACGGAGAGATTTCGCAGGTCTTTCCTCCCCACTGCTGTCAGACTCCATAATAAAGACTTTAACTGATCAAGCACACACATCCATACATATGCAATAATACTAAGTGCAATAATCCTTTCTGTCATCGTTGTATTTTTACTCAGTTGTATATAGTATTTGTATTTGTATTCTATTTTTATCTTATTGTATATTTATTTTATTTTATTCTACTGTATATAGTATTTTATTTTATTCTATTCTGTACAGTTGTGTACTGTATTTATTCTTATTGTATTCTAATTTTTGCCTCATAACTTTTGCACTGTCCACTTCCTGCTGTGACAAAACAAATTTCCCACGTGTGGGACTAATAAAGGTTATCTTATCTTATCTTATCCTCACATTGGCTAAAACAAACATTACAAAACACCACATGCATGTCTTCATTAAATGTAGTACAGAAACACTTAACTGCGGCCTCAATAACAAACTAATTGTGTTTTACATCTGTAATTCAGCTGTAAGTCATCATAGACCAGAACCCCCTACAAAGCAGGTGCTGAAGATTATCCATGTAACTTCAGGGCTAAATCTGGGTTTTCTGTACTATGAAAGCAGTTCACTTCTTTACCAGGGGAACATTGCTATAGTAACTTATACTGCAGACCTAACCAGTTCCAGAGCAAGATCAGAGATCACCTCCTCCTGACCAATCAATTCTCCAGAAAATAGTGTCATTATTTCTGGAGGACTATTCCAATTCAAACTCTGGTGCATGAAAAGTGGTGGGTCTACAATGTTAAAAGCATGTAAAGCATTTGTCTTTCCCTGATGACCATCACTAATAAATAATATAAATATCTCGCTATGGCGAGATACTCCTGTGGGGTCGTGAGGGGAAGAGTACACGATAAGGTTACTGTTTGTCTATTAATGAATTTGACTTAAGATAAGAACACCACCCACACAACTTTTTCTGCTTTATGTTCTGTAATATTCATTTTGTTGCCTATCATACAACATATACACACATGACGATGGCACATCTGTGGCAGGCTCATGTCTGAGCACTGATATACTGGTAGGGCTACATGTTATTATATTATACTAAAACGTTGGTTAAAAAACACTACAAACAACAGGAATGGGTGCTTGCTTGAGGATAACATGGCGAGCGATATTGTTAACAGTAATATTATTACAATTAGCCATTCGGAACAACTATTTATGAGCTACATGAGCGATAAAATACATATTACACAGCCCCTAAATGTCTTTCTTGGCCATCGATAATCTCGACAGACATGTCACAGAATAAAATCTATACACCGGAATGCCCCCAATAACCGTTTTCCCACTTTGTTTCTGTTTATCATTTTGTTAGCATAGCAACTACAACACTTGTGTTTCCTTTTGGAGAAGTTGAATAATATCTAGACACTGTAACTTAAAAATCGTCTTTAAGAGCTGTTACATATATAGTAACAAGCCCCTGGGGTATATGAAATGTTACATAAACACCAACGTGACTTAGCAAAACAATAAACAGTAGTTTGAGCACACATTGACCAGGTTAGCTCAAGTTAGCAGGCTAGCTACGGACGTTACAAAGCTTGGAACTCCGTGGCTACTCGGGACGTTCGAGAAAAGTTAAGTAATAATTACCTCTGAATCCTTCAGACAGCCACGAATGCGGTGACACCTGATTACTTCTCCCCTTATTGTGGAAACACATTAATTTCTATATGGCCATCAGTCCTGAAGCGGCTGTTGACAGAACTATGACCCCCCTTTTCTTCCATAACAGACCGTGAATTCAATGAGGAACTTCCGCTAACTTCCTTCACAATAAAAGTTCAATTTTCAGGCTTCGGGGGGGATGGGGAAATTAGCGCCCTTCACAATAATATCAAGCGCTATCGTCATATTTACAATTATATTCTTAGTGCCCTTTGCCTGTCAGCAAACCTATGCAAAAACATTTCGGAGAAGGATGACTTTCTTTAAAACTCATGCCATAAGTGCAGTAGATACACTTATGGATTAGATGCACTTATGGCGTGAATTTAGAAATCCTAGGTATCTTATTCTTCTTGAGTTATTGCATTCACATGATTTTCAGAAAACTTCACATGTGATCTTTAAGTTGAGGTCGAGGTTTTAAGTAAATACGCTTTTGGTATAAATTTGAAAATCCCAGGTGACATCTTTGTCACATTATCATGGTCACAAGGTTTTTTTTAAAGGCATCTTTCAAGTGTTCATCTGCACATGGCCATGTTTGCAAAAATGAACTCTGATCGACTGACTGCACAATTAAAAAAAAAAAAAAAACAATTCTACTAAAACCGTCCAAAGACATGCAACTTGTGGGAATAGGTTGATTGGATAATCCAAATTGCCACTAGGTGTGAATGTGCAAGTGAATATGAGTGCGAATGGTTGTCTGTCCCTGTGTGTTGACCCTGCAACAGACTGGCGTCCTTTCCAGGGTGTACCCCGCCTCTCGCCCTATGACAGCTGGGATAGGCTCCAGCGCCCCCCTGCGACCCTGAAAAGGATAAGCGGAAGCCAATGGATGGATGGATGGAATTCTACTAAAACACTATCACTAATTTATTCTGTTAAGTCAAGCTCACACTCATAACTTTTGAGTATTTTAATCACATATACAGAATTTTTTACAAGAGAAACTCAAGGAAAAAGCTGAACTATTTCCTCTTCAATGATGGCCGTGGGTCTCTGGGAGATCTGGAACAACTTCACCCGTCTCCAGGATCGTGTCACCCTAAGCACAAAAAAAGTATTAGTTATGGTAAAACAAGGTAACATTCAGTTACATTTATACAAATATATGAAGAATAAATGGGGTATTATGTGAGAAACAAAAAAAAAGTTAACTGTTGGAAGTAATAAATAATAAATGGGTCACACTTACTGGGAACAGCTTGGGTTTCAACTCCACAATGCCATACGGCCTTTGCTGTAGGGAACAATGACACGGAATTTTAATATGCTACCCATTCTGATCGAATCAGTCACATGATCTCCATCTACAAACGAAATTCAAGGTGCAGGGTTCTCTAGTTTGGCCAAGAATAAGTTAATACTGCATGTCTGTAACTTAAAACTCTTTCTTTTAGTTGCCTTGTGAAGTTATTCTCTAAGCTAAGTTGTACACAAGTACAGGATGTCATTTTAGAGTTGTTTTTTTTCGTGGGCGATCGTGGCTCAAGAGTTGGGAGTTCGCCTTGTAATCGGAAGGTTGCCGGTTCAAGCCCCGGCTCCAACAGTCTCGGTCGTTGTGTCCTTGGGCAAGACACTTCACCCGCTGCCTACTGGTGGTGGTCAGAGGGCCCGGTGGCGCCAGTGTCTGGCAGCCTCGCCTCTGTCAGTGCGCCCCAGGGTGGCTGTGGCTTGCCATGTAGCTTGCCATCACCAGTGTGTGAATGTGTGTGTGAATGGGTGGATGACTGGATATGTAAAGTGCTTTGGGGTCCTTAGGGACTAGTAAAGCGCTATATAAATACAGGCCATTTACCATTTCTTCTTTCAAGTTACCTGGGTTGCATACTATCAAACAAATTAAATACAATTTTAAAAAAAAATAGCTATCTTCTTGAACTTCATATTATGGCTCTATCATCCATCTCCTGTATTTAAAGGCTTAGATATAAATAAAAATGATCAAATGTGGAAACTTACAGCAACATGGTATTTCACGTAGTAGTGAACAATCCAAGCGGGTATCAGCAGCCGTGTTAATGTGAAAACTCCACCTCTGTACGCTTTGTAGGTCTGCAAGGACAAACAAATATCAGTAAAGAGAAGAACATACAGAATCATAATGTTTACAGGGACTGAGTTTGTTCTTTTGCTAAAGACGTGGAATATGTGATATACGGTTTAGATAAAGGGCCTAAAGATTTTCAGTGTTCTACAGATTGTGAAGACCGCAGCTCCACCCCCAACATCTTATCTCCAATATATCCACTAAGCCACACTCTGCACACGCCCAAACCATCTGAACCTCTCCAAACTGATTAACCTGAGTTGTTTCTATAATTTAATCTGATCTTATCTTGCCCATTCACCTTCACCATCTTTACTTCTAGCATCTTCACCATTACACCCGCTTTCCTCTCATTCACACACACATTTATTCTGTCTTGCTTGACTTTCTTTTCTTTTCTGTGTAAAGTTCTCTGCAGTGACTACCCTTGTATCAACATTTTCTAAAAGCTAGGGATGCACAGATTTGGATGGCCAGCTCTGTTCTAGGATGCCCTCTGGACCCAGTGGAGGTGGTGAGTGACAGGAGAACGGCGGCTAAGCTGTCATCCCTGATGGACAACATCTCCCACCCCATGCAGCAGACTGTGACAGCACTGAGCAGCTCCTTCAGTGGGGGATTGCGGCACCCACGGTGTGGGACGGAGAGATTTCGCAGGTCTTTCCTCCCCACTGCTGTCAGACTCCATAATAAAGACTTTAACTGATCAAGCACACACATCCATACATATGCAATAATACTAAGTGCAATAATCCTTTCTGTCATCGTTGTATTTTTACTCAGTTGTATATAGTATTTGTATTTGTATTCTATTTTTATCTTATTGTATATTTATTTTATTTTATTCTACTGTATATAGTATTTTATTTTATTCTATTCTGTACAGTTGTGTACTGTATTTATTCTTATTGTATTCTAATTTTTGCTTCATAACTTTTGCACTGTCCACTTCCTGCTGTGACAAAACAAATTTCCCACGTGTGGGACTAATAAAGGTTATCTTATCTTATCTTATCTTATTTATTCTCCTTTATTCTGCTATGTCTTATGGCCTTCGTCAGGGTCATAACAATGCATAATACACAACATTTTTAATAGCATAGGTATGGATTAGTCACTTTTAAAATGTTGTCTGTAAACTTATTGGTGAGTCAATCAAACCATAATTTTTCTCCAGCATTAAACTATAGTGCATATTTTAAACTAAGTAGGTATTGTTGAAGCAACAGATTTTACTGACACCATGCTTAAAAATTACAATTTGAGCATTAATTTTTTATGTTTGTTTGTTTGTTGTTGCTATTCTGTGGCAAGGAAACAAAGAATCCATTACAAAAAATACATTTTAGAGTATTTTCTGCTTAGTTGAGGCAGTTTAGTTCTTGTATCTACTAAAGATAATCCAAGGAAAACCTTAGATTGTGTCACTGACATAGAACAACATCACAATATAAGCTGTAGTAGATGCGGTCTGTGTGTGTGTGGCATGAAGCCTGCAAAGTAAACGCGGCCAACCACGTTAGCAGTAAACAGCTACCCTGGCCCTTGTCCTTAATGAAACGCTACTAGTAGCAGATAAACCGCTCGGTTTGATTCCAGCTGTAAATGTCATTATTAGCGGTCGTCGGATCAGCTGTGTACGAGAACTCACGTAAACCCTCCACAGGCTCTTGGGCTCCAGAAAACCAGCCCAGAACTTGGCGACAGGGCCAGGCGGTTTAGCTTGTACCACGGGTTCCCTCGGACTGAGCTCCTGGTCCTTCAGCCACTGCCTCCGGAGCTTCGTTATCTGCTCGAAACGGAGCTTTTGGTCTGGTGTGTACCCAGACATCTCTTATTTACTAATATTCAACCTCGAAAGATCTACAATGACACCATGGAGGACACTTCCCTCTGCAGGAAAGTGCACCGACGAAGAAGAAGAGTCGGAAATGGGACACATATCGTTCTGTGGTGTATTATAGCGCGCCACCTGCTGCATGAACTGGTTACTGGAGGACCAATGACAGTAGTGAAACAAAATGTTGCACTCAGCTCTAAGCGGAACAAAAGCGGGCTCACACAATAGCAATATATACCGAAATCAGGAATAGATGATAAATTCACAGTATAAATAAAAAACAAATTTTAAATGTGTGTGGTGGATACTACAAAGACACAGGTGTTTTCTCATGTTTGTTACCTTTGGGTTGGGCCAGCAGAGTCACAGTCTCCAGGAAGAAGTGCCTCAGTCTGGTGGTTCTGCTCTGCAGCCACTTTCCCAAAGGGAGGGAGACAAACGGTGTGTGTGCTGGGTGAGTAGTGTCTTTTAAGCTTCAGGAGGCTCTTTCCAGCATCTGCTTATGTACATGTCTGTAGTTGTTGGGAGGCTGCTGCCAGGAGCCCTTTGAGGATCGTTCTTATCTCCATGATCATCTCCTTTGTTTTCCTGACACTGATGCAGAGACTGTAATCCCTGCACCAGCTCTTCTGTCACATTACATCCTCCTTGCAAATATCTGTGAATAATTTGATCCAGAAATTGGTTTTGTGGGTGACAAAAGCCTCAAAGTGACCAGAATAGAATGAAAACCTGAATTAATGAGATTTTCATCAATAATTTAAATGTCTGGTACTGTCATGTCTGTGGTTCATCCTGCCCACTAGATGGCAAAATAAAACACAAGACTGACGTGAAGCCTCAGCGGGCCTTTTAAAGGGACAGTGTCTTGATTAGGCTACTCCACAGTTCATGTGAGCATTAAAAAAAAACAATGATTTCTAAAAGTCTGGTTTGCAAACTGGGATGTGAGTTTGAGCAGAGAGAGCTCAACAACACCACAGCCACGTGAAAAAGAAAGTTATCACAGGACTCTCTGCAGCCCTGTAAATAAAAAACCCAAGTGCACTCTTACTGCTTCCATAGGAATTAAGAGAGTAAAGTAGCAGCCAGGTGCTCCTGATGCAATGCATTCACTGATCATCAGCAAGTGTAACATCTCCATGAAAGCAGAAGCTTTGGCAATTTGTTGGTCTGGGACAAATTCAAGGAGTGTGAAATGATATAATGGGCAACCATACATATCCTACTGCAGGGTGGTCTCATAGTGACGTTTAGTGAACAACTGTAAAAACTGTTCACTGGCTTCATCTTCTCACTGTTTTTCTAGAATTAAATAAGTGTCTTTACTACATTGTAACGGATGCAGCTAATGTTTATTTTAGCTGACTGTTTAAATTAGAACACCAGCAGGCAAGAATAGGCACGATGGGAATCTAAATACAAGTATTTCATGAGTACTTTTATGAAAACTGTAGGTTCCTCGTTAAATATATATATATTTTAAAGGTTCAAAATTCGGGACTAGCCATCAGGTCTTTGTATCACACAGCAGTCTCCAATGCGTGAAAAGAGAAATGTTTGTGAGAGCTTTTACTTTAAAACGACAACCGGAAGTGGCTTTACAGTAAAACGGTCCGACCTACGACTCGGAGCTGGCTGACCGGGTTCATATGACACTATGAATATAACTAGCTAACATCAGTTAGTTTGTTGGCTTTAGGCTCAACAAACAACTAATATTTATTAGCCTAGCATTAAAGTAGCAGCAACTACAGGTAAGCTTGCTTATACTATTTCCGGAATGTTTCACATTTCGGTTAGTGGCCATTTAACGGAACGGGAGGCTACCGAAACTTGAAGTGCGGTATTATTGCTGTAAACCTCCTGTCAAACTCTGAACTCAGTTAACATTAAGCTGTGAAATAACCGGTCTTTTACTTAAGCTCAGTATAACATTTAGAGGTAAATCACTTGAATTATGTGGTTAATTAAGTGGTTTCTGGAAGCTAACTTGATAGCTCTTAGCTGTCCAGCAAACCAACGGTAACGATAACCAGCCAACCATATGTCAAGGTGACGTGCGTATATTACGTAAGGACTTACGTCATGTTGAGCTATGAAAATGTGAAAAGTCAATAAAAGATAACAAATGGTGGTTTCAAAAATGTTTTATTGGTGCTGTAATTGAAAAAAAAAATGGATATTTGGGGGACCCATTGAAGTCTATACAACAAAATCGAAAAACATAAAGTCACCGGCCACTTTATTAGATACACCTGTTCACATTGTTTTAGCTAATCGACTGATCACATCGCAGCAGCTCGGTGCATTTAGGCCGGCAGGTATGCTCCAGATGACCTGCTGGAGTTTAAGGTGATTTCAATGCGGCGTTGTTGTTGGTACCAGGCGGACTGCTCTAAGCATTCAGAAACTGCTGATCTACTGGGATTTTCCTGCACAGCCATCTCTAGGGTTTATAGAGAATAAGCCCAATAAAAGAGAGAAAATATCCAGTGAGCTGGTTGCAGGTCTGAATGATTGTCAGAGAACATTCAACTGATGGGAAGGCAATAGCAGCTCAAATGAACACTGGTTACAATCATGATATGCGAAAGAGCCAACACTACATCAAGCTCTGAAGCAGCAGAACAAGCTGTTACTCCTATCACCTGAGAACAGGAAACTGAGGCCACAATTCACACATGCTTCCTGAAATTGGACAATAGAAGCTTGTAAAAATGCTGCCTGGTCTGATTAGTCTCTATTTCTGAGACATTAAGATGGTAGGATCAGAGGTTTTGTGTAAATGACATGAAAGCGTGGATCCATCCTGCTTTTTATTAATGGTGCAGACTGTTGAAGTTGTAATAGTGTTTGAGATACTTTCTTGGCACACTTTGGGCCCCTTATTACCAACTGACCATCGTTTACATGCCACAGCCTATCTGACTATTGGTGCTGACCATGTCCATCCCACCCAGCAGTAAAATACTCTTTATTCAGCATTTTTATCCGCGTAACCTTTTTACTCATTGTTCCCTTCACTTTTGCAGGATCACCACAGACTGTGGATGGAGTCAGCACCAAACTTTTCACTGATTTGTATAATCACAGCGAGGGACCTCAGGGTTTGGGATTCACACCGTCCTGCACACCATCAAAAAAAAAATGGTCAAGTATTTCTGTAGCAGCACCGACATCAGGAGTACATGGGACCATGTTGTCTCTGCTTTCTGGCAGAGGTACCCAAACCCATTCAGGTACTCCAGCATTCTCATAATCAGTATTTTATCAAAGGTGCTCATTAGAAAACACTAGCAGCATGCCTTCAGATGTCAGTCCTCCTTCAGCCGTCACATGGAGAGCCATAAAATTTGCTACTAAAAATTAAGGTGCCAAAAAAACGAGTCCTTTTTGACTTTGGGATTACCATTGCTGGCTTTTACTTTTAGTGAACATTTGAATGCTGTGTGATATCTTTTAAATGCTTTCTATTTCCCCTGATCTCCTCACTAGTTGGAAAGTAGGAATTACATTAACTTTGCTGAACTGTGGTTTAGAAAATGTAAATAATTATGTAGTGCAATGTTTTAGTGTATTGTTTAATCATTCTTCAAAACTAGGCAGTCGTGCAGGTGATGCCTGTATATTGTTTCAATTTTGGAGGCTCGCAAGCAAAAATACGCTTGTCAGTCTTGAGTGAGATTGAGAACTGAGACAGTGTATCAGAGAAGCAAAACTAAGTTTGGCTGATCGAGGTGGGCAGGTGGTTTATGTGCTTCTTGTTTTTTTTATGCCTGACTTAGACGACATCAGAATATTTTACTTGCATATATTTTTCTTCTTTCTTTTGGTGTATATTATGATGGTGCACTCTTTGAACGTACACTAGAAACAGATGAGAAGCCTCACAGTAACCCTGTAGGTGATGTGGCTGTGTGTTTTTGTGTCACCCAGCACCCATGTTCTCACGGAGGACGTCGTGTACCGGGAGGTAACAGCAGACCACCGGCTCCTCTCCAGACGGCTTCTAATGAAGACCAATCGATTGCCTCGCTGGGCGGAGCGGCTCTTCCCCGCCGGCATGTCTCGCTCTGTGTACATCATCGAGGACTCCATCGTGGACCCAGTGAACAAGAGCCTGACCACCTACACCTGGAACCTCAACCACACAACTCTCATGGTGAGGCTTTGTGTTGTTGTTGTTTTTTTCCTGCCGTCTACTTGTTGAGCTGTTTCAGAGAGATTCTAATCAACACGCAGCCAGTTTCCTGTGTTATGCCTTTTTCCTGATGGGTTTTAATCATCATTGCCTTTGTGATCTTGTGTGGTGGAGAGAAATTAAAATTTTCACTTGACTCTGCTTGTTTTTCTGCTGAAGTTGCTGTGAAAGTAGGTATGTGTTGTTTGTGTTTTGTTTTTTTACATGTGAAACTGTGTAGGACTTCTGTCAAAGCTGTCATCTTGCTGCCATGATATAAGGAAAGTAATGTGGTCTGACATCACATCACTGTTGTGGTTACAGGTGTTGTAGAGTACTGTGGGTTGCCAGAGTCTGGCACAGACAATAACAGGAATAAAGAAATCAGTTCACACAAGGACAGAGGTCCTTATTTCGCACACGCATTTATACACACAACTAAATGTTATATTTTTATGATCTTTTCTTAAAACTTTAATGAAAACTGCACTACGTTACAACATACTTGATGATGCTTGTGTTTTTAATTTGCTGCAGTCTGAAACATGATGGCTTCATGGGAAAATATGGAAAACATTTTGAGACATGGTAGTTCTGTGCAGTTGTTGAGACAAAAACAGTTCTTCAAATCCTTCAAAGGCTTTTGCAGAAAGAAAGATCGTCTTTAGTGAAGTTACGTCTCCAGAAATCTTGTTGCCAAGACCACGAGTTACTTAAAATCCTGAAATGATGACTTCCATAGTAAATCTGTTGAGTTGCATCTTAGTTTATTATAACCTGCTGTCACTTTTCTTTCCCAATCAAGTCTGTTGAGGAGCGTTGTGTTTTCCAAGGCTCGGTGGAGCATCCAGCGACCACACAGCTGAAACGTGAGGCGTGGATATCCTCGAGCATTTATGGCTTCTCCAAACCCATTCAGGTACAGACAGACCCCAGCCAAAACCACTGTATATAAATGTGCCTGAGACCTGCATTCACTCTCATTGCCAGCAGAGGGCAACTCATGTAGCTGCAAGCAGACCTCTGTGAGGAAACAATCAGACTTCTTATTTGATTTAGGAGCTCAAAGTAAGCACTATCCTCCTACATTTTTGGACTTGGTTGCTAAATTCAAATCATGATGTTCCTTTTTAAAAGAAGTTATGATCCCGTGTTTAGTAAACTAAACAGAATAAAGATTTATTGTGCCGTTTTCTTAGTTTCTTAGTAAGATCAACTGTTTGCGCTAACCATCTATAAATGTCTAACGTGCTAAATCTGCAAATTCAAAAAAAATAATCCACAAACCACACAGCGATGTCATGGTTGCTTCTCCCAACTTTTATATACAGTCTGTACTCTGGCTTTCCTTTGTGTGATAGACACAAGACGGTAAATGAATTCTTTTCTTTCAGTAAGAGCCCATCTGCCCTTTAGGTAAGTTAGATGTCAGTCAGCACAGGAATGATATGAGTACTCTTAGAAGCATTTATTCGTCTGCTTTCATCTACTCTACGGCGGTTCAGATAGAATAGATGCAATTCTTTTCATTCTAGAGGCCGATGTCCTGAATTTTCAGATCTTTACTTTAGCGCTCATGCTAAAATAAAGTAGTGGGAGAAGTGAAATTACAGCAAAAAAACAAAACAAAAAATAAGTCTACTAAATTGGAATCATTAAATATGGAAGATGCCAGGCTTGTTTGGATATCCCCAGAGACTTGCAGTGACAAGACGGTGTTGTTTCCCAGACAATCTCCCCTGTGTAAAGCCATTTCCTGTTCTGTCTTCTCACAGGAGTTTGGTTTGGCTCGCTTCAAGAGCAACCAGGTGAAGGCCATGAAGGGGCTGGAATACGCGCTGTCCAACCTGCAGGGTATGTACACTTCATGTGTGTTCCAGCTGAAACAGGGCAGAGAGCAGGAGGAAAAGCAGAGGAAAACAAAACAGCTTATTTTTAACTGTTGCCATTTCTGGAAGGGGGGAAAACTTAAACAGGAAATGGAGCTTTCTTTTCGCCCCAGAAACACAGGACTGCTGTCATAACAACCTGAAGGGGCTCACCCCTGCCACTCTGGACTCAACACTAAACTTCCCAGCATCCTGAAAATACATAATTGACAAATAGCCTGAAGAAATCTTACTCCTCCACGTGCCATGTGATAAAAGGCGGGGGGATGTGAAACCATGACAGCTACAGTCACAAATGGCACAATTTCCTAATTTAGGTTTGGACAGAAATAATTTAGGTAGTCAGTGTTGCATAAAGAGAGTTTAACAGAGTAAATCATAATGAGGGATGTATGAAGAGATGTATTAAAGAAACAACAACACTTAGAGATGAACCATCTGCAGATGAGTCACTTTTTCTAGTGTTGATTTATCAGTTTCTCATATTGGGTAGGGTTTAGTTTAAAATAATAGGACACCAGCTAAACCTGAAAATGTTCACATTTGAGGGATTTTTTTTTAAAGTACTGTAAGTCTGCGCACTACGAATAACCTCAAATAATTTGTACATTAAGTGTGGAAAGTCAAATTTAACCCCAAAGAATAAGATAATATTTACATTGTTCCAAACTGTGTGTTGTGCTGATGCAGCGTACGTGTGTCTTGATTGTGTGATTCCGTCCTGTTGCCACTTTTGTTGATGCCACTACAGGAATCGGCATCAGGCTGAGCGTCATGGTAAGTGTGCTAGGACTGAGGCATCCATCTGCCATCCCAGGCGTTGCCCGGGGGTTGTCACATGTTGCTGCACAGAGTAGACAGCGTAGCTGAGGCAGTAACTTTTTACCCTGTCTGAGCAACAGTGATCTAAATAGTAGTTTAGAGTATAGAAGTAGATGTGTTGTTTAGTTGATTCTGATGTGATTCTTATTTTAAAACGAATTAAATACGGTTGTGATGTTTTGAGTCATCATCAACCACTGAAGGAATTTCATCAAATTTGGCAAACCTTCATGTAGAGAAGATCACACTCACTGGACTCTTTGTTAGGCAGGCCTGTTCAGATGCTTGTTAATGCAAATATCTAATCAGCCAATCACGTGGAAGCAGCTGGGTGCCATTTAGGTATTTAGACCCAGTCAAGATAACCTGCTTAAATTCAAGCTGTGCATCATTATGAGGAGGAATTTAAGTGACTTTACATGTGCCGTGGTTGAGGGTGCCAGATGGGCCGGTCTGGGTATTTCAGTAACTGCTGATCTGCTGAGATTTTCGCAACCATTTCTACGTTTACAGAGAATGAAAAGGAGAAAATGTCCAGTGAGCTGCAGTTTTGCCTTGTTGGAGCCATAGGATCTGATAGGAAGGCGACAGTAACTCAAATTGTCACTCATTAGAATAGAATAGAATAGAATAGAATAGAATAGAATAGCCTTTATTGTCATTGTACAGGGTTAGGGGTTATGTACAACGAAATTGGAGTGCCACTCCCTTGGTGCAAGTTTCAATAATAAATATAAATGTAAAATATAAAAAGTACAAAAAAACAATCGTAAGTACTCAAACAATAGTATGTACAATATATACAGGATAGCAGCATTAATATAATGACAGTATGAATAGCAGCATAATATAATGACAGTGACGGTATGGAATAGGTTCAATTGTTTTTGTGCTTATTTACTACGGTGGTAGCTCTGGGAAAGAAGCTGTCCCTGAATCTGTTTGTCCTGGTTTTATGTGACCTGTACCGTCGGCCTGACGGTAATAGTTCAAACAGTTGGTTGCTGGGGTGAGAGTGGTCCTTGATGATATTGCCAGCTCTGCTGAGGTACCGAGAGTTTGCAGTGACCTCCAGGCTGGGCAGAGAGCAGCCAGTGATCTTCTGGGCTGTGTTGATGACCCTCTGCAGTACTTTCCTGTCCGCAGCTGAGCACCCTGCATACCATGTTGTTATGCCATTACAACCAGAGAAGGCACAAGACCATCTTTGAATGTACAACCTTGAAGCAGATAGATTACAGCAGCAGAAGACCACAGCAGGTGCAATCTGTCAGCTAAGAACAGGAAACTCAGGCTACAATTTACACAAGCTCACCAAAATTGGACAATAGAATTTGATGTAAACAACACAATGTATCCTTTGGGTCACTTCATACCAACTGTATAAGCTTACACTTCTTCTACATGTTTGGAAGAGAAGTGTAAGCTTGGGGCAGAGGGAAGGTTTTTCAGCCTTATCTTCCCATATGGAAAAGAAATAGTAAAAACTTATATGATTTACTCATGAAAGTGGCCACTTTCTCATTACTTTCATATATTTTTTAGTAAGTATCCAAAACATACAAGTTTCATACAAGACAGATACAAACTTTATAAGATTTATATATATCTTTTCCATATGGGTTAAGCAAGAATCAATGTGAGCAGAGCGTTTATGAGAGCATTTTTAAGCACTGTTGCTCAGTCTTTGTTTGTACACGCACACCTTCAAAATAACAGCCCAGAGGCATTACCGAAATGGCTACAGAGTGGCAAAACTCACTTTTAGAAGGATTTCAGCATATGTTGTATTCTGGTGGTAAACACAATGATGAATTCGATTTTCTTAGTCAAAAAGGTTTGTCCTTACCTCGTTCATTTGTTAGGGAAATTGTCAGTGTAAAGGAGAAATCTATGGTTATGTGTTAGTTTGCTATTTAAGAGCACATACAGAGAGATGGACTGATGAGGGTGTGTTCAGAGGTCGTCAGGTCCTGAGATGTCTAAATGTAAACAGCCGTATTTGTTTCATAACATAATGAATGAAAATCACCTGAAATGCCACAGCACAGAAACAGACCGGAAAGTTATTTCCCACCCGTGTTTGTAGTCTGCAAGGACTCTTTAACGTTCAGGCAGTGTGGGTAAACCCAGACGACGGGAATGCTGAAATATTTCTGACATTTTGATCGCACACAGGGGTGGATTTTTTTTTTTATTAACATGGTTTCAGCAATGCTGGCAGCTAGATAAATAAGTTAAAAATTTATTAATTAATTTTAAAAAAATGAACTAATGAAATGAAAATAAATAACTTTAAAAAATACAAAATAGTCAAAGGCGCTTGCAAAGAAAAGCGTCTGGACTTCTTTAAGTTGCTTGAAGACGTTTCACCTCTCATCCGAGAAGCTTCTTCAGTTCTAAGGTCAAATGGTGGAGAGTCCCAGATATAAACCTAGTGGGAGTATCCCCCCACAGAGGGACAAAAGGACCCCCTGATGATCCTCTAATCGCCTGAGCCAAGGTGGGAAACTGGGCGTGGGTCCCAATCAGCCAGAGATTCGGGTGTGTTCATTGTGAAACCTGGCCCCACCTTATCATGCGAATTCCTGAGGTCAGATGGCCCAGGATGTGAGTGGGCGTTAAGGCGTCTGGGAAGGGATCTCAAAACTGGATTATAGATGGCAGAGAGTTGGTGTCGTAAACCCCCGCCTCTGTTCAAAGATGGTCGCTCACAGTGGACATAGATGGCTTCTTTCACTCCTCTTTCAAATCATCTGTCCTCTCTGTCCAAAATGTGAACATTGGCATCCTCGAAGGAGTGACCTTTATCCTTAAGATGCAGATGGACTGCTGAGTCTTGTCCTGTGGAGGTGGCTCCTCTGTGTTGTGCCATGCGCTTGTGAAGTGGCTGTTTGGTCTCTCCAATGTAGAGGTCTGAGCATTCCTCGCTGCACTGTACAGCATACACCACATTGTTAAGTTTGTGTTTTGGCGTTTTGTCTTTCGGGTGAACCAGTTTTTGTCTGAGCGTGTTGCTGGGTCTGAAATACACCGGGATGTCATGCTTGGAGACTCCTGAGTTTTTCTGATACACCGGCTACATAGGGGATGACAATGTTGTTGCGTCTGTCCTTCTTATCCTCCCTCGCTGGTGTCTGGTCTTCTTTTCTGTGCCTCTTTGCTGACTTTAAGAACGCCCATTTAGGATAGCCGCACGTTTTGAGTGCTTCCTTTACATGTGTGTGTTCCTTCTTTTTCCCTTCAGG
Source organism: Aulonocara stuartgranti (assembly GCF_965226115.1). Classification (NCBI taxonomy): domain Eukaryota; kingdom Metazoa; phylum Chordata; class Actinopteri; order Cichliformes; family Cichlidae; genus Aulonocara; species Aulonocara stuartgranti. The sequence goes on along the minus strand of NC_138944.1, from coordinate 23,789,078 downwards.
CTTAGAGGGAACATGTTCTGCCCGGTGGTGTAGGGTCCTAATTACTCCAAGTTTGTGTTCCAAAGGGTGATGGGAGTCAAAGAGGAGGTACTGGTCCGTGTGTGTGGGCTTCCGGTAAACTTCGATGTTGAGTTTGCCGTTCTCTTCAATGTGCACAGCGCAGTCCAGGAAAGGCAGACAGTTGTCTTTTGTGTCTTCCCTGGTGAACTTGATGTTTTTATCCACAGCGTTGATGTGCGCAGTGAAGGATTCCACTTCTTGTGTCTTGATTTTGACCCAGGTGTCGTCCACATATCTGTACCAGTGGCTGGGTACTCTTCCTTTGAAAGAGCCAAGAGCCTTCCTTTCCACTTCCTCCATGTAAAGGTTGGCTACAATAGGTGACACGGGGGAGCCCATGGCACAGCCATGTTTTTGTCTGTAAAAGCCTTCGTTGTACTTGAAATATGTAGTGGTGAGGCAGAGGTCTAACAGTGTGCAGATCTGATCGGGTGTGAAGTTGGTCCTGTCCTCCAAGGAGCTGTCTTCTTGTAATCGTTTTCTGACAGTCTCCACGGCCTCCGTGGTGGGTATGCAAGTGAAGAGAGAGACTACATCAAAGGACACCATGGTTTCATCTGGATCCAGGGTAAGTTTCTGGACCTTGTCGGTGAAGTCGGTGGAGTTCTTGATGTGGTGTGGGGTGTTCCCCACGAGAGGAGCAAGGATGGTAGCAAGGTGTTTTGCAATATAAGTGGCTGAGTTTATGCTACTGACTATGGGTCTGAGTGGGACAGCTTCCTTGTGGATCTTAGGAAGTCCATAGATGCAGGGTATGGCATCCCCTGGGTAAAGGCGGTGATATGTAAGGCGGTCAATAATTTTGTCCTTTTCAAAGTCTTGAAGGCAAGCTATAACTTTCTTTTTGTAGCTGCTTGTGGGGTCTCGCTTTAGGGCTTCGTAGGTATTGTTGTCACTGAGGAGAGTAGTGATAGGGGCAGGGATAGCTCAGTAGGTAAAGTGGTCGCCCCATGATCGGAAGGTCGGCGGTTCGAATCCACTTAACGGCTACCCTGAGGTACCCCTGAGCAAGGTACTGTCCCTACACACTGCTCCCCGGGCGCCTGCTTAGTGGGCTGCCCACTGCTTCACTGAGTGAATGGGTCAAATGCAGAGAAAAACAAGTAATTTCCCCATGGGGATCAATAAAGTATCCATTATTATTATTATTATTATTATTATTATTATCTTTGTATGGTAATCTGTAGTGTTTAGGACCACGGTGCATCTTCCCTTATCAGCTGGTAAAACAGTGATGTTGTGGTCTTTGCTCAGGGAAGCGACGGCCTTCTTTTCCTGTATTGTGAGGTTGGATGGAGGGACTTTGGCACTGGAGAGCGTGGCTGAGACTTTCATCCTGATTTGCTCTGCTTCTGTCTGTGATAATTTATTAATCCGTATGGCAGATTCTGTGGCTGTGATGAGGTCCACTATGGGCAACTGTTGTGGAGAAATGGCAAAATTGAGTCCTTTGGCTAATACTTTCTTTTCAGGTTCAGTGAGAATCCTGTCTGAAAAGTTCTTAACCCATTTCTCCTGACTGGCATCAGGTGTGTTTTCTTCTCTGGGTTGTGTAGGTTCAGGATGAACTTTGACTCCCATCACCCTTTGGAACACAAACTTGGAGTAATTAGGACCCTACACCACCGGGCAGAACATGTTCCCTCTAAGCCTGAAGGGAAAAAGAAGGAACACACACATGTAAAGGAAGCACTCAAAACATGCGGCTATCCTAAATGGGCGTTCTTAAAGTCAGCAAAGAGGCACAGAAAAGAAGACCAGACACCAGCGAGGGAGGATAAGAAGGACAGACGCAACAACATTGTCATCCCCTATGTAGCCGGTGTATCAGAGAAACTCAGGAGAGTTTTCTCCAAGCATGACATCCCAGTGTATTTCAGACCCAGCAACACGCTCAGACAGAAACTGGTTCACCTGAAAGACAAAACGCCAAAACACAAACTTAACAATGTGGTGTATGCTGTACAGTGCAGCGAGGAATGCTCAGACCTCTACATTGGAGAGACCAAACAGCCACTTCACAAGCGCATGGCACAACACAGAGGAGCCACCTCCACAGGACAAGACTCAGCAGTCCATCTGCATCTTAAGGATAAAGGACACTCTTTCGAGGATGCCAATGTTCACATTTTGGACAGAGAGGACAGATGATTTGAAAGAGGAGTGAAAGAAGCCATCTATGTCCACTGTGAGCGACCATCTTTGAACAGAGGCGGGGGTTTACGACACCAACTCTCTGCCATCTATAATCCAGTTTTGAGATCCCTTCCCAGACGCCTTAACGCCCACTCACATCCTGGGCCATCTGACCTCAGGAATTCGCATGATAAGGTGGGGCCAGGTTTCACAATGAACACACCCGAAACCCTGGCTGATTGGGACCCACGCCCAGTTTCCCACCTTGGCTCAGGCGATTAGAGGATCATCAGGGGGTCCTTTTGTCCCTCTGTGGGGGGAAACTCCCACTAGGTTTATTTCTGGGACTCTCCACCATTTGACCTTAGAACTGAAGAAGCTTCTCGGATGAGAGGTGAAACATCTTCAAGCAACTTAAAGAAGTCCAGACGCTTTTCTTTGCAAGCTCATTTGACTGCGATGACCTGGATGACTGAGAACCTTCACAGACAAAATACAAAATAATACTTTTTTTTTTTTGTTTTTTTTCCGCCTGTCCCATTTGGCTCTTTAGCCATCAGAATTGTTGTCTGAAGGATTTACTTTACCTATTGGATCATCATGGCCTTGCCATATTGGTCCATTTGATTGACCTTTATTATAATTATGCATTTATTTGATTTGATCCAAGATACAATCTTGGGATACAAAATATGTTTTCTTAGACAGTTGGCATGCGAGTATCTGAAAGTACCACACGTCTCCAGAAGTTCATATCTTTGCTGATATGAATTTCACTATAGTTTGCTGATTGGATTTTTTTTCTTTTTAATATTGCTTACTACATTTAAATCCAATAAGCAATTTTTGCTTTGTTTAAAAAATGCTGCCTTGAAAAAACGTGAGAGACTTTTGTTTTTGACCGTAAGGAGTCCCTCCCCGCTGTTATTGTCAGCGTTCAGACACACAAAGAGCCCTTTCCCTTTGACAGCGCTAACGCACACTCGCACTTCATATCTACGTCTCGGTTTAAAAAAATAAAAGTGCAGAATTGAAGGAAATGTATCTCCTTATCATCTCGTGTTTGAGTGGGGGGGGATCACTGTGTCTTTTTGTGACTCAGGTTGTTGTTCTCACACGAGGTTGTGGGGTTCATAGTCAGGGCAGACACAAATAGACTGTGCAGCCCCTGGCGCTAAATCCAGTATGAGGCTGTTCCTGACAGCATACAGATGAGGAGAGTGCAGACTTATTCAGTGAAGCCTTTTTAGAAAGGTCCTTGTTGATATGTATTTATTTTTTGTATGTGTCACCTTACCTTTCCTTACCTTTAATGACTGTTAGAGGAAAGTCACAATTGTGATCATTAGGTCTGACTTAGTAACAGCGCTGAACTGAGTGAGCACTGTCTGGTAAAAGTTAACAAGTGCACGGAGAGGAGCTCACTTTATCTTCAATGTAGTAAAAGTATTCTCTTTGATTTTTGAAGGCGTGTGTTTCTGTGTGCTTGTTTCCTGTGGGTGGCTCCGAAAACAACAACAAGAACAAAAAAAGGCAGCACACTTCTCAAGCTACTAAATCATGAAAGTCACGAGAAAATCGGCCACAGAAGTGTCAGTGAGCATCCTGATCTCAGCAAGGATCTCGCAGTGTTGCTGATGCCTGTCGTCCTCGTTCTCTCCCGCCTCACCCTCGCTCTCTTCCCACAGGAGAGGCGCCCCAGCGGCTGCTCAGGGACACAGTGAAGGACGCGTCAGAAAAGGCCAAAGAAGCAGCCAAGACGCTGGCTTCAGCTGCTGCCGTCCCACAGAAACCCCGGCAGTTTATCTGAAAGCACTGTGTGTTTGTGTGTCTGTGTGTGTGTGTGTGGACTCGGCATGATTGCCTTTGATCATCTCGATCATCTTGAAGTTTTGCTGTATGCTCGCTGTTTACGATTTCTCTTAATAAGAAACAGTCTGACTCCTCTGTCGGGTTACCTCTGCTGACAAATCTGCTGTCAAAGACGATTATAAACATCGTTATTATCAGCACATATGCTTTCTTCTCATTGGCTCTTTCAAGTTTATTATATTTATTAACATATCATTTATTATTGAGCTCCAGCTAAAAGCTCAAATTAGACCAAATCACGATCACGTGACTTTGTAATTTTAATTTAACTTCATCGGTTAGTTATCAGAGCTGTAGTTGAATGCTTAACTGTACTTAAATGCTTTACGGTTCATTTTTTCAGGTTTGACACTGCAATAAACTGCAGAGAATATCTGTTACAGGTGTCAGCACACAGCGTCTGCTGTAATATCGTTCTTATGTTTGGAAAGCATATATGTTTCTGCCAGCAGGTCTGTACTGATGCATGGATAATCACAAGAAAAAAATTAAGCTAATTTAAAGCTTTAGTAAAATCTTCTTTACTGTTGAAGTTTATTTTATTGTAAACCAGGGGTGTCAAACTCTGTGTTGTGGCAGCATAGAGAGTAATTTTATCTTAAGTTGGTCGGACCAGTGAAACTACAGTACTGCCTAATAAAGTCTTAAAAACACACTGCCAATTGTTTGCCCTTTAGATTCAGTGTAAAGAAGTTTAACTACGCGCTTAAACGATGATGTGTTATGAACATGAAGTGCAATTTTAAATATATCTGTTGTTCTGCATTATGAAAAACAAGGACGGCTGTTTGGCTTTCACGTTAAGGAATAATAGCATAAATTAACAGAAAAAGGGTCTTTTTGTTCTGTAATATAACAGAATTTTTTTTTCTGGATGAAATGAAATGAATAAATAAGAGATCTTTACTGTTAATTTTATAGAATAATTTTATTATTTTTGTTTAGGTGTATTATGCTATGCTGTGCGTGATGTTTTTGTCAGTAATAATAAAATAATAAAACTGACAAATGCAGTGAAATGTCAAAAATGTAAGTTTTTCTTCTAAACCCATCTGCTGGGCCGGATTGGACACTTTTGGTGGGCCGGTTCTGGCCCCCGGGCTGTATGTTTGACACCCCTGTTGTAAACTGTTGGAATCGACTGGATTTGTTTTTTCGCTGCAACATTTTATTTATCATTAAAAATTATTCATGTGATGTATTTTTAAGAAGTCTTTAGGGTTTTGTGCTGTAAGATGTCCATAAATCTCTCTGGACTTTCAGTTTAATAGCTAGACATGTTTTGAAGCTCGTCAGTGTTAAGCTGAGATTTAATAAAAGTTTGACGAGTTATTTGTCGAATTAATTGCGCCTGTTTGTTGACGCCGTCACCCAATGTCTCTTCGCTGTCACGCTGACAAAAGATGAACTCTGAACTTTAAACATCCCCCCAATATTCCAGTTTCACAGCTGCGTAAACCAAACAGGAAACCCCGAAACTTTTCAACGTCTTTACCTACATTTTCTTTCAGCTGTAGGTCGTCAGTTTTTAATCTGCTACCTTCCCCCGAAAAGCACTGATGACACCAGCACACACGGCTTTCTGTATAAAACATTTTAATTATATTACAATGAGAGAATACACAATACCTTAAAGTGTTTGCTAAAGCATAGCCAGCACCAGGTACTCGTGTACGCACGCTCACACGCACAAAAAAAAAAATGGAACTTATACATCTTCTGAATTACACATCTGCTTAAAAGCAACATATTCACAGGTCTCTGGCACAGAACTCCCCCCTCAGCCCAAACAAACCCCCTCATCATCTCCCCCTCAACTAAATCCAAGCCAGTTCAGCCTCTAGCTTCTATGTGGGTACAAAGAAAAAAAGGAACCATAACGTAGGACAAAACAATTAAGGAGAAAATACAAAATAAAAGGCTGAAGTGCAGAAAGCAGGAAGCTGACCTAAAGCCTACAGGTAGTTAAAGCTATCGTATTAATCATTAAAAAGATTCAAAAGTGACTCTTTATTTGGCAGGAATAAGATTTCATGGAAGTCATTCTGTGGGTTTGTAGAAGCACCTTTAAAGCAGCAGCAGGCTAAGGGACAGAAAGACGTGTTTCTCACTTCATCTGTGTGCACGTGAGCTGCAGACGCCCCCCATACTCCGTCATGCCCACCACCCTCTTTCTTCTCCGCCTGCTGACACCCACCCAAAAAACAAACTTTTGTGCTCTTAGAAATCTCTGTGCAACAGCAGCATGAAAGCAATAACATCAAATCTTTTCTTGTGTACTTGTTATGACTTTGTTTTGTTTTTTAAAATAAAATCCCACTTTGATGTTGATGAACATTCCCACCCCAGCACAACCCCACTCTCCTCTGTGTCTCTGTGTCTTGCCGTTAACCGTTTGCTTCTTCTGTCACGAGAAGGGAAGTGGAACAAGATGGGGAACTTCGTTGTTTTTTTTTTTAAAGTTAGGGCAACTGATTCAACAGTGTTCATTAAGTGGTACAATCTCTTTAAAGAACCCTCCCACCCCCCAAGGCACATCATTAAAAGATTTTCCCATAAACACGATCCATCCAACATTCAAGCAAAATGTCTGCATGTCCAATCAGCTGCTCATACACTACACTGAGTGAAAATATATGTATGTGTTTTTAAAATCTCTAATCTCATATCTATCCCCCCCCCCCCCCCACCGCCTCATCGTCCCGCTCCCTCCCTCTTTTTGTCTTCTGCTTCTTTTTATGTCAATTATCGCTGTGGGAGGTTCTGTGCGAGAGAATATGCCATTTAGTAATGGTTTACTCAGTTGTTCATTTGACTGACAAACTGAAAAAAGGACATTTTTTGCTACAAACAGTCATGTACAAAGTCTTTGACATGAATGTAAACTCGATGATTAAAAAAACCCCAAAACAAACAGCTGTTTTTTCCTCATCTATAGTTACTCTTTTCCCCTCCTGCAGAATATGGAGAGAGTGCAGATAGGAGGTAAAAATTAAAAAATATATATAAGAGTTGGTCACCAAAAAAAAACAAAAAACAATGCACCACAGAGTCAAGAGCAAAAACCACCTGCTTGTCTTTAAAAACCCTGCGCCCCGCCCGCCCCACCCTCCCTCAGAAAGCACAAGATGGTAATATTGCTGTGTCTCAAGAGGTCCCCTGATCGATGGGTAACACTTTGTTTGGGACGCACCACCGGGAGCTCGGAGGATAACACCGTTAAGCTGCCATTGATTGGATTATTCTGTTTTTTTATCGCTCCTCTCCCAGTGGCTCCCACCGAACAAACAAGTCAACATACAACAATAATAAAATGACAAAAAAATCAAAATAAAGATAAACACGCTTCAAGCCCAGAAGTTTTTAACCCCTTCGGTGACCATTCGGGGCGACTGGAAGCTGCCATGGGAGTTCACCAGTGTGTGTGTGTGTGTGTGTGTGTTTGTTTTTTATCTCCATGACAGAGGCGGCGCTGGCAGACGGGCGGGCAGCGAGAGGGCGGAGGAGTGCCTGGACAGGGTGTAGTACAACAGCGGCTTCAGTAGGAACTGAGATAAAGGGGGAGGTGGGGGGGATAATTTTTACTCATTTATGAGGTCTTCTCTCTTCACGCGGCCCTCACGCATGGAAGTGTCTCACGTTGAAATTAAAAAAAGGCCCCGCCAGAGGAGGAGGAGGGAGGGATGCAAGCGAGAGGGGGAGAGGACAGGGGGGAGCGTGACCTGAGTAAGGGCCAAAGAGGAGGAGGATGAGGGAGGTCGAAGGCTCACCAAGGCACAGAATGACAGCAGGAGAGTCACCCAAAGGGAGAGGGGCCAGTCTATCAGCTCCCCTGCTCCCACTCTCCCTTCATCAAGCCTGGCCTCCTGTCTGTCTGGCTGTCACTCATATTTTTATATATATTTATATATATATTTTTTTTTATATATAGATAAGATAGATATACTCACTCTTTTTTGTCTTTTCATTACAAGAGAACATTTAGGAAAATATAATACAAAATTTAATACAAGAAATATAGACTACACTGGCTAAACTCACTTTCAGTGACGAGTAGATTCTGTATGCAAGTATTTTTCTTTTTCATTCGAGTCTTTTGTAGTTCTTTTCTTTTTTTTTTGGGTGGGGTCAGATCCGTCTCAATGGCCTGCCCCTTTTTGTGTCTGTGTGTTTTTTTTTCTTTTTCTTTTTAAAGTGCCAAGCTCTAAAGGACTGCCAGAGACCGGGGCTAAGGATTATTAAACGGTCAGAGAGCGACAGAAGCGCCTCGTTCGTCAACAGTGACTAATGTGCATAAGTTACAGACGGGTTAGAGAACAAGGTTCACCTACATCGGTGTTCAGCCGTGCCCAAAGCTTCGCAAATAAGCCACAGATCAGCCGAGGGGATAAGGAAAGTGATTAGTTTGCTAGGTTAGATAAAAACGAGTGCCTCTAAAATGAACAAATCACTACAAGCTTGCCCTCCCTCCCCTCCCGGGTGTTTACAGCTTTGACTTGTTAATCGATTTAAACAAATATTTAAAATACCACCGACTTCTGACCGAGAAGGCGACAAGAGCTGCAGAGAAATGCGAGATCTAGGTAGATGGTGACGCGCTCACAGAGAAGCATCCGTTAGTGAAGGAGATGCAGGTCTGTTAATGGTGAGCGACAAATCCCCATCTAGAAATAAAAAAAGAAAAATAGAAAAAAAAAAGTCTCCCATAGAACCTCATGGTCTGCCAGAATCGATTAAACACTCAGAGGAAGCACCTGCCTCATGTATTTATTGCTACATCAATTAGCTACTGAGAAGGAAACAAGATTTGAGTCAAATGTAAGGAGTAGAGTTTTAGTTTTGAGGAAACTCCTTTTTTTTTCTCATTGTTTGACATAGTAGTCCATCCACACCATAGGGTGGTATAGTGTAGTGGTCAGTAGTGTGGAGTAGTGGTTAGGCAACCCAACCAGAGGGGAGACACGAGGGTTTCTACAGTATCTGTACATCTATTTACATTCTTCCTGCTCTGCTGCAGCTCTCGAACCTTCTCAGGTGGTCTGTGGACACATTTTCAGCATGTGTGCAGAGTTGAGTCAGTAAGAAGTTTGGACATTTAAGGGCAAGCTTAATTCACCGTTTTGTGGAGAGTTCGATGTGGTGGATAAACTTCTCGCAAGTGCACAGTGACTGTGAAGGTATCAGAGTCGTGCTTTGTTTGTTCGATGCGCACGAAAAGTGAAGCAAAATGCTTCCCATACTGGGTACGCTCGGGCGGTGGCAGCGGTTTGAGAACATCCTGCCACCGCCTCCAAATGAGAAACTCTAAAGGTTTCGTCATTTTTCACCAATCAGATGTTTCAAGGAAAGGACAGGACACCTCCTGCACAATCCTGTTGTGTAAAAGGGAAGAATCTGTATGATGAAAATGACTACCGAGGTTCCCAATGTTGCATATACTGCAGAACAAACCAAACTGCTTCATCTGTTATATCATAAACTGTGTGTGGTATTTACTGCCACCTGATAATAACTCTCTCCTTTTACTTTTCTCGAACCAATTAACAGGTCAAAGCTGCGCACCTGACCACAGAACCCAGATTAAAAACTACAAGCTCTGCTCTGCGCTGTTTGGGTGGTAAAAAGGGCAGGTGTGTAAGGAGGGGGCGGGGTCAGGCAGGATACAGTATGGTGAGGTAGGATCAGTGGTCAGAGAAGGGAGGAAAAGTCAGCAAGTCTTAAGTGTGGACAGAATAGGCTCGGGGGTACTGCCATCGTGGTCTTGTGTAGGTGGTGTAGGTAGTGGGCGGCGTAGGTGAACACAAAAGGGGGAGAGTGGGAGGGAGGGGGATGAGGTGAGGGAAGCGTGGATGGGTGAGGAAGCTGGTCGACAGATGGATGTCCGCCATGGGTCTAACAGTGGTGTGGCTGCAGTCTGTGGGAATGTGTGCCCGTGTAGCTGTTGTCACTGGAGCTGCTCTGGAGGCTGTACTGGTCCTCCTCCTCGCCGTCGCTGATGCTGTCCACGCTGTCTGCCTCAACAGGCGTGAACTCCATGCCCTCGATGTCCACCTCTGTACACAAGAAGGAAAAAAATACACAATGTTTTGGGGGGTTTTAGTGTTGCTAGAAACTGATCAAGAGAGAAGAAACTGTTTATTTCCACACAACCAGTACGTGGGCATATTTATTAGGAAGCCTGCTGTGCCTGGAGATTAAACCCAGATTTAGGCAGCCATTACCTCCGCACAAACAGCCAGATCTTTGTGCCCCAGCAGATAATCCCTTACAATGACAAACAACTGCATGTGTGTTACCTCGTTCAGGAATATCAAACATACCTCAACAGTTCAAACTAAGCACTACAGAGACATCTGAGGCACAAAGAACCGGCTCATGGAGAGCGTTTACAGTGTACTCTAATAATACGGCGCGCAATCCATGTCTAAGTGCAATCCAGAAAGGTGTGATTGGCTCTTTAAGGACAGCCTACCTTGCTCTGAGTCGGTGGAGATGGTGGAGCCCATGCTATCGGTGCGAATGCGCTCCACAGATCCGGACACGGAGAGCTGCTCCAGGCGGCGTTTGAGGTAGCGGTGCTCTCTCTGAAGCTGCTCCTTCACATTTAAAGCCTTCCTGTCCTGCTCTTCCAGCTTCTGCACACAAAGCACACACAAAAATGCCGAAAAATTAACGACCATGCTCACCGGATTGGACCACCTCGCCGTTTTTGCTCTGCCTTTAAAGTATGCAACTGAAGTGAAGACCTCTAGTATACATATTTTCTTCCTTAGCATACTTAAGACTGGTTTAAAGGTGTCTGTTCTGCAGACATGGATTTTTTTCATCTGCAACCTCAGTCCATGCCTGTGCAGGGTTCTAGTAATTGCCTTCTCTTTACTGCACACCACATAATACACATGGTTAAACCCACAATCCAGACCAAAAAAGCTTCCTCTGCAGTAAAAGACAACACTTCTTCCTAGTGTGACGACCACAGTATTTTCCTATTGTATCACTGCTGCAGGGTGAAGTATTACTTTAGCTGAAACATGAATATTAGTTCTTGTTTTTGATCTCATCAAGTTAACAAAAAAAATGAAACCAGATTTATCTTCTATCTGCTTTAAATCAGATCTCTGTCAAAGTTACAACACGACCTTGAATTTCAACATTTTATTGGGGAAGTAGCCAAATGACTGTGTGAGGTTCACGGGTTTGAAACTAAAAATAAACTTGAACTCAAAGTCAAATTTTGACTCAGAGTGGGGTTCGATTTTTTTTTTGTGCCCTTATTTGTATATGAAGGTTTTCAGTGGTGAATCAAAGCGAACTCGCGTAAGAAGAAACGGTCGCAATGCCGAGAATTAGCGCAGGTCGTCTGAGCAGAGAGGACATGCTTAGTAAACAGGAAATGAAGGGTTAAAACTCGCTACGTCTGGATTTTCCACCAACCACACTGTTGCTGCTTGTAAACAGCAAGATCAGTGCGGCGTGTCCTAAAGTCTACTTATGGTTGGTCTTCTACAGCACGGGTAGAAGCACTGCTGCTACTTTTTTTAAGCTCCGCTCACTAGTTGCTGCTGCAGAGCATTTTTTAGCACGTCACTTGGTGTCTGTGAAGTGAAACAGTTTAATGAACCATGGAGGAAAAGTTGGCAAAGCCAAATATTAAATACACAATCTAAACATCAGCCACAAAGTCTCCCACATATTTTACTTTGAAGGCTCTGTGTTAAGATTTTTTTTTTCTTCTTCTTTTTTGTTTGATTTTTATTTTCATTGAGCACCGATCCATCCTGATTGAAAGATTAGAAAACAACGACACACTTAAAGTGCAGAAAAAAATTACTTAGAGGAAACAGGAGAAGTAGAGCATGAAGCTGGTACAGAGAAGATTTTTAGATTACTCTGTTTGCTTAGTCTAGAGGTTCTCATGCTTCTTCTGGTATGACCCCATTTCCAAAAGCAAAAAAAAAAAAAAGAAAAAGTTAAGTCCTCTCACTTGGATCTAATTTTTAATTTAATTTTTCTTCTCTTGGGTGTTCACACCCATGCACAGTGGCTCGGTGCCCCTCCAGGGGGGTCCTCCCCACAGAGGAGCGTCAATAGTTTATTCAGAAAATAAAATATAAGGAAAAAATTCACTCATCATACTGCGAAAGAGTATTAGGGCCGCATTGTGTTATTTTAAGAGTACCCTCTACAAAATGCCTTGTGAGTTAATGAAATTACACTCGAATCAGTTTTAGTAACAAGGAAATGATTTCTCTTTTGGCACTTAAACACAGTGTGGTGACAAATATAAGAATGTTGAACAGATGGTGCAGAAAGCTGCTTCTGGTCAGAAAGAAAAAGCCTCAAAAAATTTCAAAGAGCTGGTCGGATTCATGCAAAATGAAATAGCTGACAATGGACAGATGAGAGGATGCCGATGGTTACACCCTCGTGCGGTACGGAGGGGATATGCTGTGTCACAACACACAATAAGACAGCTGATGTTTGATGTTGTTTCACTAACTCATGTACACAAGGCGTTTTACAGAGCAGCCCTGGCAGTTTGTTTGACTTGAAACGACAACTTCAATCTCCACTTTTTGACTATAATCTTAAAAAGAACGACATATTTTTCTTAAAGTGGCCCTAACACTCCATCAGATAAATGCTTGGTGAAAACATTAAAATGTATGCGTCGCTTAAATCCAACATGCGATGTGCCACGTGAACACTTGAATGATTCATAAGGTTTGTGCATTTTAGTACCTTGATGTGCATCTTGGCCCTTTTTAGCAAGCTCAGAGTGGTGTGTCTCGTGCTGTCTGGACCCAAAGGCACCAGCTTCTTCAACTGCTCCAAGTAGAGCCGTAGTTTGGCACGTCTGCAAGCACACAAGCAAACACAGAAGTGAGTCAGCACACATCCACCGGCAGAAAGTGAGAAAGAACCTCCACAAAACCTCATGCACACACAAAAATCGGTGTGTGCATGAGAAGCACACACCGATTTTTCTTTTTTCCTTTTTACATGTCCTGCTCTCGCGAGCGAATGTTGCGCGATCGTGGCCTGACGCTCTTTTGCACGCTTGGTTTCACTTTGACTCTGGGCTTGACCGTGAGACATTTTCAAAGGGTTGAGGGGTTCAGAGGATCTGTGGTTAGTCATGTTCAAAGCTCCTCATCCACAACAAAGCGCAGGCTGTGCTGTACTTGTGCAAAATTGACACAGATAGTCTTACATTTACTGTCACTGCTGTGCGTAATGATCTGAGACGAGCTACGTCAAACAGTGATTAGTGAACTAATCAAGAGTTCACGAGCAACTGCAAATATTATAATAAAAATAGTGAGATATACTGTGTTAATGATTAGATTGTTAGAAATCCAGCCACGGTTTATCCATCTTCTTCTTGTAAGCTAACATGTGACACACACACACACACTTTTGGGATTTTCATGTATGCACTTTTCATTTATGAGGTGATTATTCATTCCCCAAACCTGCTCACAATTTTCTGAACACATGTGCACACACTCACTAGCGTATGGGCAGAGTGCCAGTGTGCTACACGCTGACCTAAATATCACTGTGCATAGTATAGTAGTCCCCATACTTTCCAGCACAGCTGTCTGACCGACATTTTCCAAACCTCGTGTGCGCAAAATGGCAAACCCACCGTACGCTAAAACTGAGAAAACGTGCAAAAGAAGAGACAAAAATTAGTCACCAATCAAAATGGCAGCTGTGATAAGGTCGCAGAGCGAAACTGTGAACCCTGCATCCCTGCCAAAGCCCTGCAGGCCAACAACCCTGCCCTGGATCCTCGAGTAAACAGCGTCATTTGGATGTTTATATGAGAGACAGTGAAGACAGAGTTACATTTTTTATGGATACTGTATGTTATTTAAGAGAAGATCCTATCAGCAAGATCCCCTCTCTGACTTTGCTCCATTCAGACTTGTTCAAAAAGGCCTTTGAATCCTCCATTAGTCAAGCTAGTCCATGAACTGTTTCATTCTTCTGAGCTAGCCTTCCCTCCACCACCACCACTACTGCCTTTCTCCTGTTCCTTTGAGGAACTCTGACTATATGGTAAACAAACTCCAACAACACAAGGTCTCCACCAGCCATTGCCGCAGCTTAGATAAACCTAATCAGAGAAATGAGGCTCTCTTTGAGTCCACGGTTAGTGTGCAATCATACACAATCTTTACACACTCTGTGTTTTTTTCTCCCCAGCTCTTTTTCAGGAAGGGCGTCACCTTCATTTTTATGCAAAATGAGACCATCTCAGTAGCCACGTCTGTTTCACTTAGACCTCGACCAGAGACATCTTGTGGGCAATAAATCTGACCAGTCTCACTTCATGCACAGTATCGATTTTGATGGATTTGATTGCACAATTATTAAGAAAATAATCTTAAAAACAGAAAGATATGGCTTTAATAAACAACGTGTCATCTCTCTACAGGTGCACGTAGGTGTGTGAAAGGGTCATGTGAAAGTGCTCTCAGTCTTTTATTACCTCCTCTCCCAGGAGGCAAGTCCGCCTAACCCCCCATCCGCTGAACCCCTTCAACTCTCTGCTCCACCCTGCCAACACTAACACACCCTCATCCCACTGGAAAACAAGTGTCTTCTGAGGACAGGGGTGGGGGCCACCTCCAGCTTACCCCATTCGAGCCACATGAAGCGCTTGGTCTGCAGCCAGGGGAAGCAGGCAGGGAGGAGCAGGAGTTCTGCAGCGGGGTCCGAGTATGTGGATGACTTTCTCTCTGGTTTGAAAAAAGGACCCTTTCAGTGCAGTGTGCTCAGCTGCACTAGGCAGCGCTCCATACGCATCATCCAAAGGGTAACTTGAGCCAATGGGCAACCATCTTGCACTTCACCCTGCCCCCACTGCTCTCTCATAGCGAAAAACAAAAAACAAAAACAAGGCGTTTCCCTGAATACTCTGCCCGACTACCCACCTCAAGAAAACTCTTTTTCCGTGTTTTTTCACCAGTGTTATTCACCTCAGGCCCTTCATGTATCCTGGCCTCATATTTTACCTGCCACGCAGAAGAGAGAAGTGTGCCCTGGTGCCCTTTGACCACATAAGAAACAAATGAGCAAAGAGTTAAACGCACAAACTCGCCACCAAAGGGAGAAGACCACACCCATGTTTTCTGCAGCTGCAAAAAAGATAAAAAAATAAAGTGAAATGCTGCCGGGACCAAAATGAAAATATTATTTTGCTAGGGTTGGCTGATTCGCCAAATATGTGGGCTAACAGCTTCTTGGAAAGGGTCTTACATGTAACATTTTTTCGCTTTGTTATGCCGGATTAGTTGCCTTCCCCCAGGATGGGGGACAGAATCGGCTCGGGAAAGACTCAAATATAGCCCACTGGACAGGTTTAGAAAACCTCAAGGAGGCCCCTCCCCTTTTGCCATCCAAGTGTCAGAACACTTTTAATATATACCCAACTTTAATAGCTAAAAATGAGTAAGAAGAATTTGCAGGCCAGAGACAAAATATTTGTTTCCAGAAGCTCTCTGGCTTACAAAGGTTGTGCTTTCAAAATTTGAGTCGATCTTGGTTCAGTCCACACCTGCTATCAAGCAATAATGGGTCAGTCTTTAAGAAGCTTTGGTTTTTATTTTTTCTGCATTCATATGCAATGACTGGTGGAGACCGGTGTCTGTCGGCTGCACCTAAAAAGTTCGTCGTTGCCCCCCTGTGAAGAATTCTTCTCAAATGTGATCTCTGCGGTTAAAGAAAAAAACGTATCTTAGCAGATCTTCAGTTCATGAAACTGGTGAACAAAAACCCACTTGTTCACTATTTCAGATGAGAAGATTGATACTGCTCTGATATCTGAATACTAACTATGAAGGTGAAACCAGCATATGGTTAGCCTAGCATTACACAAAGGTTAAAATGAGGGGAAACACCTAGCTTTTCCCACACCATCCCCACTAGTTAACCTTACAGTAACAAAAGTGTGCACTCTGCCCCGGCCGAGAAGAATCAGGCGCTTAGCTGCATATAATTAAGAGAATTAAACCTGGCACGTGTGTCCCTGAAAGCTCCCTCGCATTAGCAGCAGCAGCAGGGGTTCTCCCGCCACGAGAAATTTTTCTTCAGGAGCACACAGCTGATTCGGAGCGGGGTTTAGGACCCCCTCTCACACAGGTTTGTTATTACTTAAAAAAGCCCCGGTCACGCAGTGTTTATCAGATTGCCTAAAACCGCTGTGCAAAGCATTGCACGAGGTGAACGCATATGCTATGTTAATGATGGGAAGCAGACTGCCCCCATCACCAGGCCACATGGTTGTGAATCACTGCAAATTTTCCAATTTGTCTGGTATGAAAATAGGATAGCCTTTGATTTGGGGTTGAGGCAGATTTTGTTTGAAAGGATTGGAGCTTCGTTATACAACAATATCAATATTTGCAAGAGGTCTCCTTTTGTTTGTTTGTTTATAAAAGTTTGCAAATAAAAACTGCTAAAAATGCTAAATCGGACTGCCCCATACTCCTGCCTGCAGTTGAGGATTTAATAGTGAATCTGGTTGATCAACTTGTTTTCTGCCCAGAAATCACCACCTGACTGTTCTCATGTGCTGCCACCACGGGATGATTGTGTCTGATCTCTGGCCTTCCCTCCCCCTCCATCTTTTTTCTCCATCAGCAGCTCAGAGCCAAAACAAAGCACAGACTACGCCGGGGAGGTGAAAAAAAAAAAGGAACTTTTGCTCAGAAAGCTGCACACTGCTGAAACTGGAACAAGCCAAACCGCTGACTTGCGCTCCAAGGTTGTCGGGTACAGATCAGGCCATTCTCACAGACCTCCTCACACTCTGGGCCTTGGAAGGAAAACAATATATCTTGTTTTCCAGCTCAAGTGCATCTGTGGCAGGCTGGGTGTGCACGTTAGGGGTATTGATGTATTGTGCACCAGAGGAAAAAGGTTGCAGTGACCATTTGTGCAGTGTTTTCGCACACACACACTTTCCTGGTGGACACAGTGTCCCTCAGGAGGCTCCATCGGCACACAAAGGGCCTGAGAAGGCGAGCTAGTGCAAACAACAGACCTTCACCCCTCGCTCACTGTACTGTTTAATGAGCTCACTGCAGCCCAGCACATTCCTCCACCCATATGCACAGGGCTGAGTGGATTGTCTGGCACAGGGCCAGGCCTACTAAACAGAGGTCAAAGGTCATCAGAAGCCATGATACAATGCTAGCTCTCAGTGCTAGAGCTGCCCCAGTACCCAGAAGCAGAAAATGCAACAACTATGCCTGTTTGTTTATTTTCCTTTTGAGCTGAGCCCACAAGACATCAAGATGAAGAAGAGTTTCTGATCAGCTCAGCTTTAAGCAGGCACAGAACTGCAGTCATTCAATCTCAAGACGCATATGAGAGGATACAAAAACTGTGTTCTTGAGGAATTGTTATTCTTATAGTTTTATTCGTTATTCTTACAGCAAAGCTTAAAAAACAAGGCTAAGACCATGTATTTTACCATAGCTGTACATGCACATGCTTGTGGACTTCCTACTGATATTTTGTACTTGTCCACTTCAGGTTTTACCTCCAAATAACCTGCAGTAGTTAGTTTGGGTTATCATGTGATTACATTTGTTTTTAAATAAGTTTCTTTAACCTGAAGGTTTGCTTTAAACCCATGTGACTCTCTGACTGCTTGTTTGATTATATGACATAACCGCAGACTGCATATAAAAGATGGACACAGGCACCGTGATGTCATACATTCAAGTCACATTTTAAAGCCACTTTTAACCTTTTGGTTGTTTGTGTTTTTTCCCCCAGATCCAGAAGTGCTAAGTATCACACAGACTCTGAAACCCAGTAGTAAGTACAATTAACCACAGCAGAGCTTGTTATTAGTCAGAAAACAGCACCATAAACACGGTCGAGAGCGAATTTGCAGCCAAGCATGAACAGCCTAGTCACCATAAACTTGACATTGAAAACGACCACGCCCCCTTTTATTGCATAAAAAATGTACTACCTGTACAGTTACCATCCATGCAGCCATAGAAACCAAAACTATTTTTTGTTGTTAGCTATAAACATGGCAATTTCTGCTACAGGTTTATATCAGGCTGAATATATCTTCAGGAGTGAGAGAGCAGGGAAGTTGAGACCCTGCCCAGTGGCCTGCCGACAGAAACACAAGACACACCCAGCCTTTATTAGTCTCACTGTCACCCTGCAGGTCAGCCCCGTAAGCGTTCCCATTTAACAGCGATCTCACGGAAAACAAGACGGCAGAAAAATAAGACACGCTCATGTGAAACTGACAGAGTGGTTCACCACGCTGCCCACGCCAGTGAGAAGAAAGGCACGCACCGAGGCGCAGGGAGACACAAGAAGTCTTTATCTCGCTCATATGAAATGTCAGTCGTCTGGGACGAGTTATGTTTGTTTTCTGTCATCGGGGACGCCACACCCACACGCCCACTGTGTGCAGTGACAACTCTGTAAGGTGAGACAGACGGATACAAGTCCCCCATAAACACATTCTCCTGACGGCAGGAACATGGAGCTCGCTCTCACATGACTCTGCTCTCACACGCGAGGAGCAAACAGAAACCTGAAAACACACACACGATTGCAGCAAAGCAGGCAGAGGGAGGTTACTTCACTTATCGGTGAATTACTCTAAAGGAAAAGCTCAGCATGCTTTTCTGGTGATTAAACAACAGGAAAGAGTAGAAGCAGTGTGTTGCTCACTCACTGTAGTACAATTTCCACAAAACAAACTGGAATTTCCACGGGGCATGCTTGGGAATGCCAAGTAATTAGATTCATTTGATTGTTTTCGTGTACTCAAACAATCCCCCCTGTGCGAGCGAGGATCATTACAAAATCCCTTTCTCAGCACAGCCAGCTTACTGCGGTGTTAACAGAGAAACAGATGTCAAACAGATTTTAAAGGGGAGAGCGTGCGAGCGAAACAGAGATGGCGGTGGCTTAAAAATAGAGGAAGGTTTTTTCTCTGCACATCCCATTTCAATGCCAACGTCAGATGACAGACCTGGACATTAATTGCCTTTCCCTGCGTGCCATGAAAAGTACATCTCGCAAATCTTGGGACAGACTAGCAGAGACAAGTTCAGCAAGCACCATAAACACGTTCCCCTGACATGGGGCGCTCTGGTTTTATAATGGTCCTTGTCAATGATTAACATGCAGGAATCTAGTGGCATGAGAGAGGATTCCTGGCTCCATGTTGACTGTAAAAGTTGGAGTTGTTTACATCTGAAGGAGGGTTTTAGAGCAGTGGGGTGGGGTCCTGCATGAAGGTCTGGGCCTGCCTACGAAAAAATCCAGAGGGGTCAGGAAAAGAGGAAAGAAGAGATTTCCACTACCTTCCACTTTTACGTTGTTTCTCCAAGTAGCTGATTTAGAGCTCGCTTACCAAAAGGTTTAAAACTACTGCTGGACAAAAGTGCAAAACCAGAATGCCTGCAGCTGTAATCTTGCCTATCAGTGCATAATCATACAAACATTCACTTGGGGCTCACTTGTGCCAAAAAAGCAGACAGCGCTGAATGCGAAGCATTCTAGTAATACTCGGCCTGCTAGTTCTGTGACCCCACCTGCCATCCATCTTCAAACTTTCCCCATAAGCCGCTTCTCTTATTTAACTCTGCATTCCAGTGTATGTGTGTATGCTCCGCTGACCTGAATTTCAGGGTGCCTGGCTGACACACATAACAGCCACGTCCTACACTGCCTCAAGTTCCTCCCTTCAGCAACACTCAAGAATGTCTTTGTCTCCTCCTTCTCCACCTCCTCCTCAGCCATGGCCGAACCATGAATGGTTCAGTCATCGCACTTCTGTGTCTAGTTGCGTCTTTCTTTAATTGCTCTCTTTTTCCTATCCTGGAAACCCCAAAGCTATTCACACACCTTGTTAAAGTGCATCCTACACTGCTGTTTTTTTATGAGCACCGACTGTTTTGTGCCAACGAGCCGAGTTTACTGCGGAGAACACAGTAACACCTGAGCTGGAACGAGAACATTCTTTTGTAAATGTAGGTCTGCGGTGGCCTGAAATATTTGCATTACGTGTAAAGATACCCCCCGCGCCTCACCCACCCGCCAGAGCAGATCGTCCACGGGCTTTACAAAAAACCGGGTTTGATGAACTTCTTAAAGCTGGGTGACCTCAGGGTGGAGAAAATTCCACATGGGAGCACTGCTGCTGACGTCCAGCTGTGGCCTGTTTGTTACCCTTTAGTCACACACAGCTCAGCTACAAACCCAGACTGTCCCATGCCTGGATAAGTAAACACACACACACACGTTTGGACAAACCTTTTCTTTTACACGCCAACATGGCCACATGTATTAGGACAAAGCATCAGCTAACCCAAACTTTACTCTCTTTACCTATGTTCTTCCAGGTAACGACGCAAACTAATAAGGACTACGTTTGTTACATTTTGATTGTAAGTTGACAGATATATAAGATTTTTTTTAAGTTGAGTCATCCAACAGGATTTAGTGCCATAAGACAAAAATCCACTATGGAATTTTTAATCCAAGACAGAACTAGACCTCCTACGCCTTGTTTAGGCTCTAAAAAGTCAAATGTTGCCACTGACTTATTTTTAGCGTACACACATACGTCTGAGGAGTAGTCCCCAGCAGTTGTGTATTCCTTTACCTCTAAGCTGACTGTTGAAGCTGGGAGTGGCGTAACTCCCAAGTTGATTGCGTTTCAGCATTCGTAATAGCGGTCGGAAAAGCGAGGAAAAACTGGATTTGTTTTTGCTCATACATAAAGTAGAGCCATTCATGCATCTCAAGCGACATAATGCAATCCCTGTTTTTTTAAAAACACTGCTGTAGCACGTTGGTGGACAGAGCCCCGTCACTGCTCAGTGCATGCTTTTTTGAGCGTGTCGCAAACACTTAACAGTTTACATTTTTACTACTGTTTACATGCTCTGTCGACATCTTGGATTGTGATGTCATTGGTGGGGCTTTTCTGACTTTCCCAGTTGACAATTCCAACTTGGAAGTCGTGATTTCTGATTTCCCACTTTAAATGGAGCGCACCATTAGATCAGAGAGAGAACTGCAGGATGAGGCCTGTCAAAGTTCAAACTAAGCCTCTTCTCCCCCTCCAGTCTTTGCTTGTCTAGATTTTATTTTTATTCCCACTGCATCTTTAACTCAACCCAGATTGTTCTGTTTCGTCTGCAGACAGTTTTTTTGTGTGTGTGTTTTTTTACACTTTTCAGTTTTATGTCACTTTAAAAATGTCACCTTGAATTTTTTACACAATTTTAAAATCAAAACCATCAACTACAATAATGGAAAAATAATTTCCGGCCTTTAAACTATTCCAGATAATAAAAGAAAAACTTAGTTATCCATATAGTCGACTATATGTAGTTGACTCTTTCAGCACTGGCTGATTCAATCTCATGACAAATAACAACATCCTTGCTCTACAGGTTCTGTAATTAGACTGCGTACAAGACATCATTAACTACAATGATTCCTCCATGATGCCAACAAAAAGGGGAATTTAACTGGCATTGTGACAGCAGGGAACTAAAGTGCACATGCAGTCACATGTGAGGACGTCACACCAAAACCAAAACTGGAAGGAAAAAATGAAAACTTTCCAAACTTTAATTACGTAGCAGCCCCTGAGAGGCAAACATGACATTTAACTTCAAAATAAAAAATAAGCAAAACAAGCAGGATATACAGCAGCCCTTAAAAGCAGCGTTGCACATTTACAGGATAAACATAGGTATAAAATCGAAGACACGACAAGGATTTATACCTCAAAACAGGAGAAATGGGAACAGATGAGTTTTGTCACTAAGAAAAAAAGAGTGAGAAGGAAGAGAGCCCTGCCCCTCCTTCTCTTCCTCGCTGCCTCAAGTTTCTGCTGACTCAGGGGCTTTTAGTAGGGCCGAAAAGGAGAGCGAGAATAAGGAGAAGGAAGAGGGGAAAAAAGACAGATAACAGAAAAGACAGATGTGGACTCTGGAAAGTGGGGGTGGGGCAAAGAAAAGATGTCAAGGAGGTGAAGTAACAGGGCCGTGGATGGGCATCCCTCCCACCAGCACGCTGCCGTAACTCAAAGAGGTGCTGCCCGGCCGGCATAGACACACATAAGTGTGCTTCACTCGAGGAAAAAAGGACCTGCTCACTGCCAAAAAAAAGTGATTCATTCACAGCTGGGAGTAGAAGAAACATGGAGAGTAAATTTAATTAGAGAGAAGACTAGACCATGACAAATGGAGGGCTTGCTCCCGTGTCCATGAAGTGCATGTAAATTTAAAGCCGAGTTCAATGGGTGCTCCACAGTTGCTGCACATTGTCTGCAGTGTGATACAGAGCGTAGTGTAAGAGGATACTGTTTGTCGAAATCAGCCTGCAAACTCGTGAGCTTCGCTACGATCTCGAAAAACTGAAACCAAGAGCACCTGAGAGCCAAAATGGGTGGGGATAAAAATAGAACTCTAAATATTTCTCTTTTCTTTTTCGATCGAGGCAGGCATGGCAAACATACCAGACAGCTTAGATTATGCAGACTGGACTTGGGCTTCCTGTAAACAGGTGATATGTGGGAAAGTAAAACATCTAGTTTCGTAATTTCTTGGCGTTGCTTGAAAAGGAAACTTGAGCTGTCATAAGCGTGATCAAAAGCGGTTAAAGTCAGAAATGGGAAGGAAGCAATGCTCGTGGAGAACAAACACACTGCACTTAAGTTTCACATAGACTCTGAGCTGATGCTCTGCAGGTCTGACGAGGGAAGGAAAAAAAAAACAAAAAGCAGCACAGTCATTCAAGAGATGGTCTATAGAGAGCTGTCACAGCTAAAAATCAGGCTGCAGCAGATAAGTGTCAGGACAGCCGACTCTGTGGGACTCCACATCCACGAAGCAGCTGACTGACTCTGATAATGGGACACAAATATATGCAGGGTGTCTCCGGAGCAGCTGCCAGAGACACCTAGCATGCACGAGGTCAGCGAACGGTACCCAGAGAGCCAAAAAGTTCCAACTTAATCAGCTTCATATAACAGCAGCAATGAATAGTTGATTAATCATTTAGCTGATTATTCAGCAAATGTACCGATTAGCCACACCGTTTCAGTCTTGGCTGCATGTGGAAAGTTTGGTATCTTTGTTGACAAACAGTTCTAAAAAATAATTTTAAAGTAATCAATAAATAAATAAAAAACAATAAAAAAGTAATAACCAAACAAAAAAAATCTTAAAAGATGAAAACCACCTTCCAAACTTGTTTGACATCAGGTCTTTCCCAATTTCAATCAACATTTTCCTGTTTTATCTCCTTTATTTTAACATCTGTTGTTAATGAAACAAAATAATTTCATATTTTTTTGTCAACTGCTCAAAGTTAAAAACTGCATACTAAAGTGTTCCCTTATTTAATAAAATCTGGTTAGAGGACATTCTCATGCAAGAAAACGTGATTTTGGTACTATTACATGCGATGCCTTTCGGCCTCTAAGGAGACGTTCATCCGCCACCTTATCTACCTCGTGAATGTATAGTACAAGGATTGCTCTGTGCAGCAGCGGGGGAAACAAAAACAACACACGAAGAAACAAAGACAGTGAGTCAGGCCTCAAACAGCAGCCACCTCCCTGGAGTCGCGTCCAAGGACGTGTGGGAGGTACAGATTTCTGAGGCGATACTGCAGATCAAACAGGGCTGATGCTTTAAGCAGATACCCCTGAACTGGTCATACATTCATTAAACTGGTTGAACAGGACACCTAAAGACTTTTGGTTTTCTTATGAATCAGAAGTTAAAAATTCTTTTGTTGAGCATGTCTGTTAAAGCTCTTCTCTTTATATCTTTAAGCTACAAATCAAATGTGAGAAGCTCGTCAGAAAGGTTCATTGCAAGTTTCATATACTAGGTAATCTGACTCTGAGGCCAGCAGCTGAATATTCAAGGCTTCATATATCTAGGATAAGGCGTCTTAGTCCATCTGTCGGTGTGGAAGAGGAAGTCTTAAAAATTCAAAAATAAATTTGCGCATGAACAATGTAAAATGCTAAATCTTCATTGGATGATAGCTACTGGTTATCAGATATAGACTTTCCGTGTGACTGCAACAAAAGCCTGATCACGATTGATAACGTGGTCAAGTGGCATGCCAGATTCTTGATAGTCATACGCAAATGTCCGTTTACAAGTTTGAGGAAAACATTCTTCAAGTTGCTCATTTTGTGCCGCCATTAGCTTTAAAAAGAAAATCAAAAGGTACTTGAGCAAAAATTGCCTCATTTTAGAAGCTCAGAAGTCTCTTTTTTTGTCAGTTATAAAAAACTATTAGTAGTTTCAATGTTGCGTATTAGTCACACGACGGTCGCTAGTACAACAGACATGGCTGTGCCAAAAGGCAGAGTCTGAGCCTTGTTAACACCTGTATAGTGGCTGACCATGTAATTTGTGGCCACGCTTTCAGACAGGGGTTTGACTCAGGGTGGACCACGTGGCAAAACCTTGTGACCATGCAGCCCTGTCATTTCAAATAAGAGGGTGGAGATGTTTCCACACAAACGGGCATGGTGAATGCAAAAACAGGAAAAAACACAAGGCATGAAATTATACAGAATAACTCCTCGCTTGTCACAGGTGATGATGCAATGTGACGGCGTGTTTGAACGCAACTTTATTCTTCAAAGGGCTTCTTCTTCTTTTCCTTCCATCATGGAATCAGTGACATGTCTGTCATGAAAACTCCGCTTTTTCAGAAACTCGTGGCTGCGGTGATGACAAAGGAAGTGAGTAAACCCTTTACTGGCACCCACTTTTGTCAGTTTGACTGGACGTCACAGGCGCTTGGTAACCAGCCACACCCATCGTCGGACATGAGGTAACTCCTGTGTCTCAACACCTGCAGTGTAATCAGCCGGGGCCTTCCTGTGCCTCGCAGGTCAGGGAGGAATATGTCCGGGCTTGTTTTTCCCTCTGCCACGCACATCCATTACTCACTCCCGGCCATGTGACTGGCCTTCATCGTGGGTGACAGCATGTGTCATGCTCGCTCACACACGCAAACACTCACACACCCTTTTCAGCCACTGCTCACATGCTGATAGTCACATCAGCTGTTTTCTTATTCCTGTCTGCAAGGCAATTTTTAAAGAATCTACTCTGAAGCAGCAAGGCCTTTTTGATATCAAAGAGACGTTTGCTTCCTGACAAGAAACTCTAAAGCTGTGAAGTAAAAAAACACAAACCCCACACACACAAGCAAACCATGAGCTGCGATTCTGTGCCTCCAGGAAGGAGAAAAAGCCCAATTTCAGTGCTGAATGATAGGTGAAGTCCAGATTTACTGCTTTTCTTTTCAAAGTGTCAGTCTGGGCAGGATTATAACCCAAGATTCTTCCTTACAAGGACACGAGTTTCATCCGTGAAACGGAGACAGCGTGAAGGTGCTCTTTGAAATCAGGTTATTATCTGTTTTTCAGGCACAAGAATTAACAGATTAAATCTTTGGCTCTTTGAAGACGACCTCTGATCTGATCTGTCGTACTAGTGTTTCTGATTTGGAGAAAATACCTGAAAGCCCCCATGAAGCTCTTCAATTACTACCTATGTCAGGAACTAAAAGACACACGCACTCAACACACAATCAAACACGGGCAAGGTCGAGGGGGGTCAGATGTCATCTTACCTGTGTTTCTCCAGCTCATTGTGCGATGATCTGAAATGACAAAGATGACTGTCAGGGCAGGAATACTACACTACTACTACTAAAATACTACAAAAAAATCATCTGACATGACATCAGATTCTGTATAATAGTGAGAGGCTTAGTTAGTACACGTTTTGATCAGAGAGCAAGGCAGATGAAAGCAATTTGGGCAAATATGTTAAGTAACAGATCTGAGAAACAATCAGAAAAATGTGTGTCAAGAGATCAAAGAGAAGCCTAGATTCATCTCTATGTTCTTGCTCTTCTGCCTTCCGGTGGCTGTAGGCCTTAAGCATTTGAATGCTGCTGTACTATAAGAAATAAATGCAGTATTTTAATGCTTAAAACAGGACAAATTTGTTGTCTATGGATACCAGTCAGGTGGATCAAGGGCACAGACATGCAAAGACTGGGAAATGTATGATAAACGACTTCTAAAATCTTTTCCCATTTCTGTGGGACATCTGTCAGAGAGCACGCACACGAGGGCAAAAATGGCCCTGAGAGAGAGAGCTGTATCTGTGACACAGCCTGCCTGCCCCCCTCTACACATATACAAACAGCATCCACGCACCACTGCCCCCGCCGCGGCTGCTCAGCGTGGACACGGGATGAAAACACTCTCAGACGTCTGGAGGCCCGGACGCCACAGAATTCATCAGTGTGTGGGCTATTCCGAGGAGAACCCCTATTATGACACGCAGCCAGAAGCGGCGAGGGCACTGCGGTCCATCTGAAACAGGCCCTCTGTTCATGAGACCGTCATGGATACCACGGCAATAAAAACAAAAACAGCAACAACAAAAGGGACAGACTGACAACAAGCCTTTTCACATTTTCCACTGTTTGAGGCGCCCTTGTGCTCGCGAAGCACTGGTTCCCACAGCTGTGTGCCACAACGCCGTCCTGCGCACCAAAACGGGTTACGGCTGACCGTGCGACTGCTATAATGTGGCGTCTGCACAAAATCATCCCGAAAGACAACACAGGATGTTGGGCGGCTGATCTTAGAAGCCGACAAAGAGCCATCGTGGAGGAAGTTGTGCTCTTCAAACCTGCACAAATCAGGGAAATGTCCCAGTCAAAGCACAGGGCACGACCAGGAAATCATTCCGAGGAAGAGAATGTTCACAGACCTGTAACTACAGCAGGTTAGCCCACACCTTTACATGTTATGTAAAACCACAGGATGGCATGAGGAGGACTTTTACATGTCATAAAATCATCCTCTAACAATCAGAGGCATTTAAAATAAGCCTTTTATCACTTTTTTATGAGCTACAAATGGCCAAAAGGCAAGCTGGGAGGACTCAAAAAGTTTTCCTACATTCAAATCAAGGAATTAGAGGAGGAAAACGAAGTCAGCTGACTTAATTTTCACATATGGTGTGACAGAGCGATGAAGCAGGGTAATAACAGCCTTTAAGTAAACGCTTTAACACGCATTATCCATGTTAAGTTGCAGATGTAACATTAAACATTACTGCTTTGTTCTGATTTTATAACTAGGAGCCTGCATCAGCTCCTGTCTACACTTAAAGAAAAAAAAAGAAGCTGAGGGCGAGTGTAAAAAGGGAAACGGCGTAACGGGGGTGGGGGATGTGCCCCAAGCTCTGTCACGAGAAAAAAGTATGGAAACGCAGGCCTGGCTGCATGAAGCCCAGCGAGTGGTCTGGTGTTTGTCATATATGCTTGCGTAGATGCCCGCCTTATTCAGGCGCCGCACCCACCTGCCACATCCACACCACACCCCTTCACTCGATCACACGGGTGTACACAAAATATAATGCACGTTAACTTGTGGATTAGAGGAATGTGGAAGGTGCTGCTTTCACATTTCTGCCAAACGAGTGCAAGTATCACTTTCATATCAGAACACCCACACGTTGTAAACAGGAGTGGAAGTTTACAGAGACAATGGGAATGGAGCCACACTAAAAGTCTGATACCCATGTCAGAAATGCGTGCAAAAACACTTTTGTTATTTTGTTTATTTAATGCTGTTTTATTCATTTCTGTGCCAGTTAAATCAAAATATTATTAAGTATCATCTGCAATTATTTGAAGCCTTTTCGCTCTTCATCTTAAGGGGTTTATCTACAGAGCTATCTTTTCAGCAGTCACCTGACACAAAACTGGCGTGACACGGAGGACAAAAAACAGCAACTGGCGTCAGCAATCGCCACCTTATTTGCTGATTCCGATGCTCTGTGTCACCCTTCGTAATGACACTACTTTCTAGCGTACATCTACGTGCACTGTCGTAACCATCAGACTCACTGCCGAGCCATTTCCACACTTTGCTTCCCTAAACTATTATTAGCCAATGCTTTTTTCCCTTCTTTTTTTATCTTTCACTTTATTAAATCAGATCGTAATGTGTTAATCTTCTAAGGAACGGAACTAGATTGACACAATCATTTCAACAATAGCCTGTTTACTGTAAATGAGACCGAAGGGCAACCAAATTTGCATGTAGCCTAGAAAGCAAGTTTCTCCATGCCTGGTGGGGATGGGGAAAAAAAGCTGAACACTAAATGGATCCAGCCTCTGAAATGTGAGGATTTCCTGCTTTTCTTTGTCACATGGCCTACTTTTAGTTGAAAGTTTGGATGGTTTTATTTTTGCTTTTAGAAAGCAAACATAAGCCTGCACGGGTGTTTTAACTTCATAGGTCACACATTACACAGCCACACATTAATTGCCATGATTGTTTTTAAATGACCTTTAATCTGCCAATGGCACTGGTCTGAGAAGAAGAAGCAGACAAACCGAAACTGAAAGCTATGCCGTGCACTTATGTAATATATTTCGCTTTAACTTCTTACACAGCTGCACAATAAAGGGGTTAAACTCGGTGGGAGCAACTCAATCCTCCAGACAACACCAGTAATGAACTCTGGGTGTGCTGGGCTGAGGTTCCCTTTCCTTTCCAAATATCAATTTACTTCCATCAGAAGCACGAAAGCTTAAACGCAACAACCACATAAAAAAAAGACAAACACATACACACATTTGTTTAAAAGCTTCACACAGTTCCAGAGGTTGGATGCAACTGTGTGAGACAAGGTGCAGAAACGAAAGGTTACGGGCGTATGCGGTGTTTTCTCTCCTCTCAGAGATAGGTGTGAGTGAAACAGAACAGTGAGAGCAGCAGGCTTGACAGTGTACGCGTGGCACTGTTTACTGGAGAGCCCAAAACAGAGAGCCCAGCCCAGGCAGCAGACAGGAGAGTGAGACAGCGTGTGTGTGTGAGAGAGAGAGAGTGAGTGTGTGTTTTTATAAGCTGGCATGAAGTCAGAAATAAAGCTGGGGGGAAGGGAGAAAGGATTATATTTACCTATTATTCTGAGTTTTTTTGGAAATTGGCGAGGCTTTCGTTTTCTTTCGGGAAAACTCGGCGCTGTACGGTAAAACCGAGGCATACCCGTGCTCTGCTTCTGTAAACACAGAAAGCAAAATGAGTGTTACATTTAAGCTTGGTCTGCAAGGACGGCAAAGCAAATAAACAAAAACAATTACAATCATCCTAATAATAATAGATGACAGTGAGTCATTTTGGAGAAATAGTTGAGACGTGAAATATCAACCGGGGACTCAATTAAAGAGGAACAACACGTAATAAATCATTAATAAGATCGATTAAAGTGCAGTCTTTTTTCTTTCTTTTTTAGCACCGAGGTCTATATTATGATATAGCCACCGCTGCATAACGATTTCTGTCCTATATTTTCAATGTCAGGCTTGTTTACTCATTTTCTTACATCCAAATCCAAAGGAAAAACACTCGATTGCAACAACACACATTCGGAAATGATACTAACATATTTTATAAAAAATGACACACTATAAATTAAACATTTACACCTATCACTGTCTAGCATACAGACTCCCAGAGTGCAGCTTGCACCCATCGCCTGGTCTATGTCCCATTGTCTGTAAAGTGACATCATACCTGCACTATGGCAGTGCACGTCAAAACGTAACAAATTATTTTTAAAAAATGAAGTTAGTTGCCGTCCCAATCCCCATTTACGACATAATTACTGGCTTAGAAATGCTGACAACTTGTCTGTTTAGCTTGAAATACCTCTGTCTCTTCTTTCCAAGTACTCTGCAGCTTCCAGCAGAATTAACAAGGAATTAAGCTCCATCTTGTTGTTGTCTCGTTATTTAAAAAAATAGAAACTACTTAGTCATAAAGTCATAAAATGAATGGAATGAAAACGTTAAAAAATGTTTCAGAGCGGTATGTATGCGCAGCTACGTTCACTTCTGAGTCTTTGGTGACTCCAAACTACATATCAACAGCAGCTAACTAAAACTCACTGAAATGACTGATGGAAGCGCTGGCCAATAGGAAAACCGTATAGGCAAACGTTTGGCATTCGTCTCAACCAATAATTCGGCGGAAACTATAAGATCCGACTCTATTGGCTGAGCGCAGTTAAAGCGAGCAGGGACATGCCCTAGCAACAAGCCTGAGCTGTCCGCCTTCTCAGTACATGATAGGGTTGAGGCGGGAAAATAGCCCTCTGATTGGCTGGAAGGAAGTCTTGGGCGTGTGCTACGGTTGAACTTGGGATGTTGTTTTGGTTGCCAAATTTAATGACTTCTCAAAAAGTATGCTTTTGGTCTTGGACTTTAGCGTAAACTGCCCCCTCCGGTCTGTTAGTCAACAAGGTCTATTTTTTTGTCTTCCGTTAAATATACGTCAGCAATTTCACGTATGCGTGTGTGACATGAGAAAATTTTTCAGTATTCGTGTTCATTTCCTGCCCAAGTCATTGTGAAAGTCTTTTATGAGTCTGCAGAAAGTATGCAGGCTTTACTGGTGCAAAAGATATGAGATGAACTACTTTTCTTGTCTGGTATTTTGAGGAAAATAAAGATAGTTCCTTTGAAATTCTCTCAACTCGTTTTTACAAAGCAGTTTTAAAAAAGCAAAGCATCCACCTTGAGGTTTAAAAAAAGTCTCTGGTTTTGTCCAGTCCAAGTCCTAATAAACCCAAGTCCTCAAAATAAAATAACATAAAATAAAACTCACCTAATTTAGTGCCGTTAAAATACCCCCCCCCCCCCCCCTTTTTTTTTTTCTAAAACTTTAAGGTCATGATTCATCACTCAGCATATTTCAAATCGTGTGACTCCAATTTTTCTAGTTTTATCTCTGATAGCAGCTTTTTCTGTCTGCAACACCTTTAATTTCATCTGCAAAAGTGCATCAGAAGCAAAGCCCAGTGTTTATTAATTTTCAGCTGTGTAGGCTTGCAGCTGAACTTTGGGTGTTGCAATTGCTGGAGCAATAAGGGGGATGCCTGCAGATGCTTCGCATGGCTGGCAGTTTATGTTTCTAGCAGTCAGATATTAGATTGTTGGGAGTGCTTTCTGAAGAAATACCATTGAGGGGGAAGTGACTTTCAGTGTGGATGATGAGGAAAAGGTACTTGTTGTACTTTATTGATACTATGTGTTTCACAGGGTCTTTGTGGTGCTTAAACTGCAGGCAGTATATCATGAATTGCAAGATTTAATACAATACACATTAAGTCTGTGACAGTCAGCAAGTTTACAAGTGCGATGTGCAAAGAAAAAAAAAGAGTACAGCTAAAATGTGTGAAGCTGTGTACGGGTGCCACAAGCAGCCAAACCAACTCAAATTGAAATATATGTAATATCTACCATCTTTATAAAAACACACAGAAAACAGGCTAAATCTTGAATATCATCTTTATAAGCATTATATTAACCGTACTGTCACTGCTATCAGCTGGAGAATTTTCAGTCCACTTAAAACTGTGCACGTTGTTCAGGATGCGGGTGATTTTAGATCGTTTGACATTTTGAAAAAAAAAATGGGTTTCAGAATTTGGCTCAGTCATCTCAAGCCATGCAGAAACCACAGTCAGGTGCGAATCAAGTTGTATATGAATTGATGGACATCCAAAGCTTTTATTTCCTGTGTTTTGCATGACTTAATATTGAGTGTCAGCTTGAACTCTTGTTTTCGCTTAATAATGCTCCAAAATAAACAAATGCATTGAGAAATGTAATAGACAGGATTGCACGAATGCTTTCCATGCTTTGTTTTTCCTTTTAATACACATTTATGAGGCATGCCTACTTGTCAGTAAACAGATTTCTCCTCTCATGCACACAGATCAGAAAAAAGGAATTATTTGCTTTTTTTTTATCTGCGTTTCCTTTGAATTTAGACAATACCAAGGAGGACTGAGAATATGTGTGCTCGAAGAGCACAGTAAACAGAGACGAAATTAGCCTTGCGGCATTTGGGTACAGTCATAGTGAGAATATAACCCATCACACATAGAATGCAAGTGTTTCACATCTGCTCAGTTGCTGCATTTTCTCCGGCCAGGCCTGATGCTGCGTTTGGACTACATCTCATGACTATTCCTTGGGTAATTACAGAGACGTTAGGCAACTTGAACGCTTCTTATCATGGGCCCACATGTACATTTGATGCACTGTGCCACTGAAACCTGCATAATCTTGTAGCTGGTTTCTGATCGCAGAAGGCCACAGGCTTATGGAGACACAGTGGGTGTGTTTGCCTCCTCTGGGTTTTGTTGTATGAGCATTTGTTTGACCTCAGAGGGAGGTCAGCACTATAAAACAAATGCCTACAAGTAAACTGACCTTGATCCTGCAAAGATCCTTTATGCAAGCATGCATTCATCATCTTGTGCATGTTATCACTTCTGTTTCCTCTCTTAGTCGAGTGCTCTTAAGTAGAAAGATGTGGCTTTTGGGCTGCTGTAATTATTCAGTGGCATAGTTTGACAACCCATTCGGTTCCAGTGGAAAATTCAGCCAAAACATGTTTCACAAAGAAGTTAGCATGGTTGGCAGAATATAAAATGTGTGCTTAGAATTTTAAATTATTTTAGTTTAAAAATAATACCGGAAACACTTGTCATGTAGACATCTGCAGAGTATTTTTACAGACATAAACTAGACATTAAAAAGAAATGCAGCGTGGCCAAATCAGACACCAGGCTCACACATTTTATACACCTGAACCTAAATTTCAAAAGTGGTGACTGGTCAACCTCTCAAGCGTTCATTACAGTGCAGAAGTCCAACAATCCCTTTGCATCATATGAGAGGAAATAGCCTTTGTCCCTCCTGCTGCATACGCCTATTTATAGACTTATCATCTGCATGCTCTATGATCACAGTGGCCCAGGCCTTGCATTGCTCATTGCTTCAGGCCTGTCATACAAATGACAATTCTCTCCACTTGCTCTTTCTTTCCAACCCCCTCATCCATCATTCCATCATAGTCAAATGCCTCAACGCTATAGCCCCATCTGGCCTCAGACCAATGGCATTTGTGCTGCAAATTAATAGCACTGAACTGTGAATAAGAGCATTATGACTATTTGTGAAATTTAGGTCATAAAGTCAACTGAGGAAGAGACTTTATTTTTGGCCTTTTTAATAGTGGTTGCTTTAAACTAATGTTGGGGGGGGGGGTTAATTACTGAATGTTGTTAATGTAAGAATATGATCAGAAACTGTATATGCCAGTATTTTGTTTTGTTTTTTTAATCAAACTATGAGCTTCTTCATTTTGGGCTTTGAAGTTGTTTCTCTTCTCCTTGTTTGCTGGAGTATTATTTTTACTAGTACAGAACTGATTGGCTTGGTTGTGCTGTTATGAAACTGATATACTTAATTTTCTCAGCGTGAATAAGATGAACAAATAAACATATGAAAACTGGGGAAAATAGGGGTGCTAAAAATTGCCCATTTTAGCCTGTTGCTAGGCCTGCACAATTAAACTTTAGTGGATATAAATGAGATGCTACTCTCATGAACTGAAAACTGACATAATGCTTTTATAAGGTGTCACAGGTGCATAAATGCTAAAAACAGGTATTTGCAAGTCGCTAAGTTTTTTCTAGGTTACATTGTCACAACATAATGTCTGATATAGATAAGAACCCTCAGAAGCCTGAGGATATATCTGTGTGCCTAGTTTGGTAGCTCAGCTCACAATCATCTAGGAGGAGTTCATGGGCAAAGAAACAAACACAGGCATTTTGTGTACTATAGTAAGATAATTATGCGACACCAAGACCCAAATCTGCAGAAACCTTCCACATACAGTTATCAAAAACCAAAAGCGAAGGCTTAACTGTGATGACAAGAAATCAAAGAAGGTGAAGATTCAGTGAAATGAAAATGCAAGGTTTCATTTTTAATCAACATTTTCCATTTTTAGTCACCAGTGACAAACAAAATATCGAAAACACTTTTTTTAAGCAACCAGCATCAAAGTGATAATCCCCTAATCACAGCGATGTTCACAGGAAACAGCCTAAAACGCCTCCATTAAGTGACTGAATTTGGGGTTACTGCTTTTTTTTTCTTTTACATGACACTTCTAAGCTAGTCTCACAACACTTACAGTTGTGCCCATGAGTCATAAAGATGTTTTCAATAATTAATAATCTGAAGCAGCGGAGGCAGCAAACAGCAAAGACGTGGCAAGAAATGACAAGACATGTCAATTTTATTTACTTGGTTATCATTTGATCTTTAATTATAAATATGTTCCAGGACGGTGTTATTTCAGTAAATACATATATGTCTAATTTAATGCCCAAAAAGTTTTAGCTCAAATGAGGTGGGGGGTTGGTAATAAAACACCTCTATCTTAGCTTTACCAGCCCTGCAGCCAGGCTGCAGTGTACTCATAGGGCTTCAGTGCGATTGTAAATCAGGAACGCTAATGAGCGACAAGGGGAGAGGGATTTGCAGGCTTAGGGAGTTGTTTATCTTGTTGACACTGATTGTTTACGGGCTACCTTCCTTCCGTCTCATCCCTCCACCCATCTTCCCCAACATCCTCTGGGCCAACGTTCCTCAGTGTGGTCTGCGTTCTGCCATTTTTGCACCACGAAGTAAAACTCAAGCCGTAAAGACGATTTCAAGAGTGCACAGAGTTAAAGCTGATATCTAAAAATTCAGTGTTCGTGCTCATGCATGTAGGTGATTTCTTTTTTCACTATGAGCAAGCTCTGATTGGTCTTGAGCAACACCTCATATTCACATGACTGAAAAAGTACTAACGCCTCATGTGACTTCACACTTGCTATTGAAAATTAACCACTCGGTATTAGCGTGATGCAGCGCACCACAGGTTTTGTGTAGTAGACGCTGACACAAACAGTCTTAGTCATTGAAATTACATGTTCCTTCGTCTATCCCGATGCATTTTCCTGTGTGTCATAGGTGTTGATGCAGTAAAGAAATGCCAATGAATTAACTGTCTGGAAATGTTCCTGAGGGCGAGGTGGGGTGTGTCCACAACAGGCAATAAGTCTGTCCAACTACTGTACTGCAAGCCACACATCAGATTGCATCATGTAATATTATTTACTTATTTATTGTAAATGGCCTGTATTTGTATAGCGCTTCACTAGTCCCTAAGGACCCCAAAGCGGTTTACACATCCAGTCATCCACACACGTGATGGCAAGCTACATTGTAGCCACAGCCACCCTGGGGTGCACTGACAGAGGCGAGGCTGCTGGACACTGGCGCCACCGGACCCTCTGACCACCACCAGTAGGCAAAGGGTGAAGTGTCTTGCCCAAGGACACAACGACCGAGACTGTCCAAACCAGGGCTCGAACCGGCAACCTTCCGATTACAAGGCGAACTCCCAACTCTTGAGCCACGATCACCACCACAATATTGTATTTATCAGTGTTTAATTAGAACTGTTAAAAAGTGCTAAAAAAAAAAAAAAGGTGAAAATAAGTTTTCTATTTTAACATTTTACTGTAAAGGCGAACAAATGTTTATGAGAAGGTGCGCTGAGAAATGTTGCATCACATTGTTTTGCTTTTAAAAGGAAGGACGCTGTCATGGTGAAGCTTGCAGTTTGTCGCACAACAAAACCTCTGAGCTCGAGTCTCATCTCGGCCCCGACTAAAAGCCTTTGATGTTGGCAGGCTTCAAACCATCAGATGTCTTTCTTTCAGTCAGACTCTCTCAGATGTGTCGGGCAGTCCCAGACACAAAATGCCACTACTCGTCACTCCCTTTATTTCTGTTCAAAGTGGTGTGTTGGTTTTGCCTTTTGTCTCTCAGCCCTCTCTCCAGGTCGAGACAAGGTCACGTGACTCAGCTCCTATCACCGTGAAGTTGTTTGACGTCCTCCCAGGTCATATTCTGTGTGTGGGTGCAATCTACATGCTCTATACTATTAATCGGCCACACCGCTCTTCTGTAAATGGGATCTACTGTGTATCCATTCTTTTCGTTATCTAACTGAATTTCTTTAAGACATTTCCCTTCCACAATCATGCAACATTTGTGGTGAGTGATCTCTTCTTACCAAGCGTTTCTGATGACTTGAGAAGGTCATCATTTTTTTCTGTTTTGTAAGGTCAGTATTCGCTTTGGCAGCACTGCAGTCCGAGCGCACAGTGAATGTGCTAGGTGTCACGTCTCTTTGAACAACGTCTGTGCTAATCTCAGCATGAGACTGATATGATGTACACATGCTCACAGATTGGATACCTTCAGGGCCTATATGGCTTAAAAACATGTTCTTAACAGATGATGAAACAGCTTTGGAACTTCTGAAGTGATTTGTGCCTTGGTCCTTTAAAAAAAAAAAAGGGGGTGGATTTTATTATTTTGGAGGTGACTGCTCTTTAGGTCCTCTGTTAGTGATTTTGTTGAATGCACTGGGTTTATTTGTGCACACTGAGGCTACAAAAAATAATTTTTTTCCTCCCATGTCCCTTCATACAGCATGCCCAGCTTTCTCCATCTGTGCAGCTCCTCCCACAGAGCTGACGGCTGTCCACACAACGAGAGGCTGAAAGGTGACAAACTGTTCGGCTATCCTTTGCTGTTCCAAATCTTGTGGTCCAACCCCTTTTCTTGTGGAACTAGCGGTGGACTCTGGACAATATTCTGTGTCTGGCTCTTCTCATTTGGACTCCCTCCCAGTTCCTGGGTTCCTCTGCCTACCTTGCATGTGGTAGAGCGACTGTCACATCCTCCTTCCCCTCCTGGGCACTGTGCTGTCCTGACAGCACCATGTTGCTGTGGCATATGTCCTCCATGCGTCCTCCACGATCTCATGCAGTGTTAAAACCTGAGTGCGTGGCACTGCTGCATTCATAATATGCCATGTAGGATGTAAATCATTATAGATTTTCTGCTTGATTCACTTTTATTAAATATTTATGTTCATGCTGGAGTGGTTTAGTAGTGGGGGGGGTCCCACCAGGCGGAAACACAGACAACAGCACGACCCATACAGCTACAGAAAGTCAAGGAAGCCTGGAGGGGGGCAGGCCTAAATAAAACAACCATATCGGTGACCATGGCAACTGGCGAACTTAAGCTAATTCATACACTCAAACAGCGGGCTCCAACAGCAAACATCCTCCCTATAAATATGCAAACCAGGCCGATCTTCTCCTGTGGGTGGGCAGCATAGACATATGGTGACAGACCACCCACCAGTGGATGTGATTTTCTCCTCATGATGGCTGAATATCAGCAAATGAAAGCACTCTGTTTCTGAAACAAAAAGAAAAACCGAGGCTCATGTCTCACAGTTCAGAAGCGAGTTTGACATTCTGCCGAGGTTCCCTGTCAGGATGTCTGGATTTGCAGATCCCTACTGTGCCATTGCGTCTAACCTCTGGACTTGTTGTGACTTGTGACTGTGCACTTCCGTGTATTCACTGGAAGTGAGACACCCAGCCCCTGTAGGCTTGAAAGGCTGCTTTGAAGTTTGTAGTTTTTGATTGTAGAAAACATCAACATCAATCAGCCTGAGAGTGAAATACTTGAGTACTTAGACCTTCTTAACTATTAAGGTTAGTTTTTTCCTGCATGTGTAGCAGCTAA
Organism: Aulonocara stuartgranti; assembly: GCF_965226115.1. Taxonomy (NCBI): domain Eukaryota; kingdom Metazoa; phylum Chordata; class Actinopteri; order Cichliformes; family Cichlidae; genus Aulonocara; species Aulonocara stuartgranti. The sequence continues at coordinate 23,751,392 of NC_138944.1, read as the reverse complement.
CCTATGAAAGCGTCACCATCAATCAGGAAAAGCTTGCTTTGTCAGAAATGTAAAAAAAATGAATAAACCCACCAACAACTGTAACTGTAACTCTCAAATGGACAGTGCATCTCATTTATTTTAGCTGAACAGAGGCCAGAAGTAAATCCACACACGCATTTGTAGTTTAATGGGAAGCACCTATTTATGTTTTCAAATTTTATGCTAATTCCACATTCATGCAGAGCTGGAAAAGGTAAAAATAAATTTCCCAACTGGGAAAACACCCTTGCAAGTCAGGGCAACCATTCAGAAACTATGGAAATTTCAGACTTTTAGGCACCTGACTTGCAAAGTAATATTTTACTGGAAACACCTGCCGACGTGTTCTTTAAAAAGAGACTCGTATTCATGTTGTTTCCACAATCCAACTCAAGGTCAGATGAACACACAGTGGTCTACAGAACAATTTCCTAATGCGGAAATTAGGACCATCCCAGGAGCATGTGACAACAGCGTCGGGGCTCTACATCTCGCTCACTTGCACGAGAGTTTCCAAATAGTAAGCAGAAACATCTTTAACCACTTCTGCACTGTAATTTACTTTTTACTATTCCTGCTAAATGATGCCATGACCCAGAACAAATATCACATAGTGCACAAATGGGGGACACCATATATTTTGGTCGAAGGATCAGTTTCTCAGCTGGGCTCTGCCAATCTTTAAAAAATGCACACGTGCCGTGCGAGTAATGAGTTGTGTGTGTGCCAGTGTGCGTCCGTACTTTTGTTACTGACATGCCCTTCTTAAGCTTTTCATTAGCTAGCTCACAAGTGTTCAAAAGGGCATGGCAGGGACAATTGTCAGAGACAGCACGCCGCTGTGATGACTACATCACTCGAGGTCATACATACCGTACAACTTGAGCTTCTGTGACTGATTGCATCTGAGCCTTTGTATATGCTCTTTGTTTGCTTGCACGCACATTTGCTTTGTTGAGTTTGCTACATGTAAATGTATGTGTTTGGGTGTCTGCATGCATTTATTTTTTTCCCCATTTGACATGTTGGGCACGCAGCTGCAAGGTACAGGGTTTGGCTCATATCCGGTGCTCAGACAGCACTAGAAGGAGGGTTGTTTCATAGTTTGGATGTGCAAGGAGTGATGTCGTTTTTCCCTGCGCTCCTCCCACACAACAACACTAGTGTATTTAGGGGTTTTAAACATGAATTTCTAACAGGCAAAAGGTAATTATTGTATATATAGACAGGCACTGGTAATAAGGGCTGTTCTGGTGGGGCATCCAGGGCTGATCTAGACATGCCAGTACTGGTGTCATTTACAGACACCCCCCCCACCCTCATTCCCAGTTATTTCATGCTACACATTAGTTACAGCATAAGGAGGGAAACACATTCTGCAGTTGAGCAATGGTTTCATTCAAACACAATAGACAGAACCACAGACATGCCAGACTATTTTAAGGGCTCAGAGGAAAGAGAAAAAAAAAGGGGGGGGGGGGGGGATCAAGGAACTACCATTTATGAACAAAAGAGCGACAAATTAAACATGCTTATTGTTTCTGCATGCATATAGGACAGCACTACCTGACTAGATTTGTTTACATGTCATTGTAGATGAGCTGACCAAAGCCAAAGTGGCTGATTCATCCCCCCCATCTCTAGGGGGGTGAAAGTAGAATGAAGTTTAGGAGTTTCAGAGCAGAGGGTGTTCAAAGACAGCAAAGCTTTTCTCTGCACCGTTTCTCTGCAATGGCCTCAGTGGAGAAAATGGCCCACAAACACACAGCTGTTTCTAATCGGTAACTCAGCACCGATGGCTGACCTACATTCTGGTGCTTGCACATCTTTGAACCCGTGGCCCTGCCAGACTCAGCCATGGGGGGAAGGTAGAGGGAGAAAAACAAGAGGGAGGAGACACTGGAGTTAAGAGGGGTAAAAGAAACAGGAGTGAGAGAGAGGCAGAATTCAGCTATAGGTTTAACAGGTTGCATGGCATGTCAGACACCAGACTTGTGTAAGCACTTTCAAATCTTTTCATTGCTGCTCCAAGTATATGTGCACATCTTTGGACACATGCTCATATATGCTCATAGAAACTGACGGAGTTTCTCTGAATCGCAGAAAAAGAGAGAGAGAGAGAGTCAGTGGAATTGGGTTTGTTGTATGGGAGAAAAAAAAGAGAGGAAAGAAGGGAAGAGGGGGGGGGGGGGCGTTGTGCAGCAAAAAGGCTGCAAAAACAAAAACCGTTAACTTTAACATTTACACACACTCTGCTTTGGAGAGAGGAAGGAACTGGAAGTGGGTCACGGTGTCTCAGGACTCCAGAAGAGAGGAAAAAAGAAAAATAGAGAGCAGGGGAGAAGAGAAAACTGAGAGACAGAGAGAGTCAGTGGAGGCCAGCTAAGAATCCAAAGGACTCAAATGTGCAGCAACAAATCCACACAAGGAGCAGAAAGAGGGCAAAACCAGATAAAACATGACTCAAGCAATGTGGTAAGAAAAAACAACACAAAAGCTAAAAATAAAAAGGTGTTTGCAAAAGTATTTCTCACAAGCATTTCTTTCACATTGTGGCACTCAAAGCAGGTGTGGCATAAAAAAAATGAGTGCAAGTGGAAAAGAGGCTTCATGTTACAGTATCACACAGTTCTTTTTTATGCATACCATATTGACAGTTTCTCACCAGAAAACAGTTTGTTCTTGTCCCCAGAAACTGCAGCGATGCAGGCTGCAGATGCTTGTGTGCTGCAGCAGCGTGGTGCCTATCAAAGTGTGGCTGCAGTAGTTGGACTGTAATTAGTCAGCCCTCCACTGTCAGCAAAAAAAAAAAAAGAAGAAAAAAAAAGCATTCACATGGGGAAAGCAGACACATTGCAGACATGCACTAGGAACTGGCTTTTCTACTTGTGTGAAGTTTCCTCTGCTAACTGGGTTACAGGAGTCAGTAGGGTGTCCGAGTTTGGTTCACTTGTTGTGCTCCTGTTATGCTCGTATGGTCCTCTGGGTTCCTCTTGTTTTGGAGCCAGGCTGAAACAAAAGCCTTGTGTCAGCAGCAGAAGCGGCACTAAACACTGAAAGTCACCACGGTCCTGCAGAGGGAGGGGTGGCGGAGGAACTGCATTAATATGGGGGAACCTTGTTTGTTGTTTATTCTTGTTTTTTTTTAAAAACTCAACTATTTCATTTTGTGGTTTTCCCCCTTATTATCTGACCCCAATGTTTTACTTCCCCTCAAATCGGATTTTGCAGAATAATCTATATACATCTATTTCTAGTCCTGTCCCAGGCCAAAGATGACCTTTCTGTGAATGTGATCCTCGTTTCACTTTGATCTGTTTTTCTCTTGCTCGACTGAATAGACAAGTGTTCTTTACATCACCGATGTGCACACAATTACAAGTAAACTCAAATTTAAAACAAGTGTTAATGCCAAATGAAGTATAAACTGAAACCCATATTACTGCTCACATTACTGTCGTATTAACATGATCAAAACCTCCATGGCTGAGGTACAGAAGCAAAACGCCATGAGCTTATTTCATGATGTAGGTGGCTCAGTAGGTTATCTTTTTAAGCCTGCAGCAAACAAAACTAATTCAGTGGATTATGATACGCTGCTCTGCTATGCAGCTGCACACTTCAGACTGCAGAGGTAACCCGATCAAGTCTTCTCATATGATGTTTTGGTTGTCTCACTCAACACTACGACAATCATGTTTGATAGCATGCCCCTTGTATGTGTATGTGTCAAGGTGTCTACTACCCTCATTAAGTTAACTATGGTTGAATTACCAGGACTTGTCATGGAGCTCTGTCTGGCCTGTGGTTCCACTGTGTATGTGTGTGTGCATGCATGCATGTGTGTGTGTGTATGTGCATGCGCTCAAGGAGGTGTCTGTCAGTTCAATCTACTGTCAACGAGAGGAACAGAGTACGAGTATGAGTGCTAAACAACCTGTCAGTCACATGCCCCCCCCCCCCCCGTGTTTGTTCCAGCATTAGAGAGAGATGAATCATGTTTTCCCTCAGACTGCCTACAATTAAACAATAATTTCATCAGAAAATACAAAGAAAGTGGCGTGGAGAAAAATCTAATGTTTCAGGGAAGCATTTGCCCCAAACAGCTCCTCAATTCACAGCACCAAGGTGTGGCCTTTTCAAGAAACAGTCATTTCAACTCTCAAATCTCAAAGAAATACAATACTGCAAACCGAATGTCAATGACAATGAGAGTGTAAAAGCCCTCAATCCCATTGTGTGTGTGCGTGTGTGAATATTGACCAGTATTGAGTTTTTGTATGTTGGTGAAGGGTTGTGCTGCTGCAGAACATAATGACAAATGTTTGCTCCCGGATTAGAGTTGTGATCCTTTACAAACATCAGAGGAACACTTTTCTGTGTGTGTCTCTGTGTAGTTGTTTGACAGCTGAAGTATATTAGCACAGGCACAGCTGATTTACAGTGGCTCTAATAACACACTGCCATCATACTTCAAACAAAGAGCCCAAAGACGCTGATCCAGTGACTCTTGTGTTTCTTAACCAGGGACAGCTGGAGGAGGATCTTTCAAAGGCCTCATGCTAAATGTCATGTATCACCACCAACCGACTGATGAGACAAGAAATTAGAAATTGCCCAAGGGCTGCTTGTAGAAACAGCAAATAAATTTTAAAGTGCCTTAATGTATTGAGTCTTGCAATTGATATAAAATGAATTAAGCATTGAGAAATTCTTCAATCTTAAAATCAGAGCAGGCAACAAAACAAAACTGTCAAATCTGGATACAGACCAAATCCATACAGAAACTACATCATTAAAACCACCTGCCTATTGTTTTGGTCCTCCTCATGCTGCCATCCATGCAATGGTCTCTGGCACTATGACGTCAGCCTTCCATCTTTTGGGTGCTGTGGCTTTGTGTTACATGGACTTTAGTTCACTTACAAAAACCCTTACGATTTGTTCCAAAAGAGTGTTTTACATAAACAAATTCATTGATTAACATGTCTAGGAGGGCTTTGGAAATAGACAGCCATACACTATGATCACTATAATAAGAATATAGTTGAGTGTCCTACGTGCAGCTCAGTGTTTTGGTGATTAACAAGAAGGTCCTGGGGTGAATCCACTGGCCAGCTGAGGCCTTTCTGTGTGGAGTTTGCATGCTCACCTCATGTGTCTCTAAGTTCTCTCCTGGTACTCTGGCTTTCTCCCACAGTCCAAAGGAATGCATGTTTGGTTAATTTTGTTTTTCTAAATTGGCCGTGGGTGTAACTATGAGCATGTAGGTTCTTCTTAGACAAATTTTAAGGGGCATGAACACATAGCCATCGTTTGTGCACAGGACTGAGCTTCGACCTTTGCAAGTGACCTCTCCACCGAGCCGAATGAAGATTTAAATTGAGCGCAGTGGGTTGACAGTTCTGTCTGCTATCAGGCAAACACTGGATTAGTTATTTTCTCCAATATATTCACTTAAAAGTTTATTACATTTTTTAAACTCTGACTGGTCCTTTAAAATATACCATACCAGACAATAGATCAAATAAAAAATATCTCAAAGTCAATAAATCCCCTTCAGATCAGCTGATTTGAAATATATCAATCTAGGACTATGCCGCACAATATTCATGGCGCATTTAAAAATCACCAAAAAAAAGAGGCTGCTGACTCAAACAGAGACAATCAATTTGATGTTACAGTGCTGAATTTTATCAATGATTTTAATCTGCAGAGCTCTCATTAGACGTCTGAGTGAATTAAGAACCTGTGGTTTTTGCATGCTTTAAAATAGCAGGTCAAACTCAGGGAAACAACAGGGCCTTTAGAAACCAGTAAAGCATCGCAAGGACACCTGTGGGTTAGTAGCTTTCTCAAAAGTCAAGCATATGCATACGATTAAAGGAGATTGCATGAAGAAAAAAAGGCAAACAAAGTTAAAATTTGTCATGCAGTGCTCCTTCACTACTTGGAAATATGGCTGATACTAATGCTAAGCGTATGGAATTTCGCTCTCCCCTTCAGGGGCCCATCAGGGACCCACTGTGCACTGTGCTGTCATTTACAGTGGCATTTTTAAATGTCACATGACCACGAGACACAGGATGCGAATTGACAGTGTGGTGTGTGCAGACAGATGCATGCTGTTTTTGCAGTGCTAGACCACTTTGCATTTCCTGGCATTAGCAAATTATTAAGCTTTGGTGACGTCTTCCTTTGGGCTTTCTGTTGGAGATTTATAGAGAAAGGGGAAGTTACACCACTTGTGCCTTTTCCCGGTCTGTTGTCTGCCGTGACACCGGTGCTGAGCCCTACGAGCACCTAGCGTTTGATAGGTTTAAAAATGACAGCACGCATAGCTACAGGAAACGGTCTTCACAGTAATATAATCGTTTTATTGATAACTGTGTCAAAGTCTGCAATATGAACTCAAGTTTAGTCTCCATCTGCGCTTAATCACAGAGATAAGCTGTCCTTTTATTGTATTATTATCCTATTTGCTTTACACGTCTGTGGAACTACAATTGATTCAGATATAAGATGGGTGAAAATCTATATTTATTTTTTTATATTTCATATCTGAATCGTTTAAAAAGGAATGCTGCTTTCATAGAAATTAAGAGTCAAATGCACTTGATTAACTTACAATCAGCAAGTGTGACTACCTTTGTAATAGCAAAGGTTTTGACAGTCTGCTGGTCTGGACCATTCAGGTGCCAAAATATTCTCAGGAGTGGACGTCCAAGCAAAGGTTTGATCGTGCTATGCTCAGAGAAACTCCAGAAAACCCCCGATGTGATATCTCAGACTCTTAACATTTACCATGCTAGCTGAGGCCTGTAAAGTTCATGACAGCACAATTAGAAAAAGACTGAACAGTTTCTAGAAGAAAGCCATTTCTCTCTACAAAAGAACATGGCAGCATGTCTTAGGTTTGCAAAGTTGCATCTTCTAGAAATCTTGATCAGTGTCCTTTGGACATAATGCACAGCTCCATGTTTGGTGAAAAAGCAAACAAAGCATATGAGCACAAACATATCATGTCATCTATTAAGCATGGCGGTGGAAGGGTGATGATTTGGGCTTCCTGGAAAACAGAAAACAAGTAACTCTTAAATTATGCCTGTAGAAAAATGATTTGCTGGATCTGGATGCCAGCCTTATTCTGACATATATGCATGTATGTTGCTTTGTGCAGTACCTACTTCCCCTCTCAGAATTTAAAGAGAAAACACTCTGACGTGAGACTGCGAGGAAGAAGAGGAAGACATGTGCTGCATGGTCACGTCTCAGACAGTTAGCGTGAAATTTATGTAACCTGGAAATTTCATGAGCTACAGAGAAGTTACAAAGCAATTAGCCAGAGTAATTATTACATAGAACACCAACCTCACTGTGGAAATACACAAAATATGAAATTAGTTTCATTTTGAGTTTCCTCTAAATCATATTGCACAGTTTGACTCACAAATCAGTCGAGGGATGTAAAAGTTTACAATGAAGTGTGCGAATTCTAAACAGAAACTGGACCGTTTCTTGTATGCAAAAGCATATTGTTTTTTATGCGTGTGTGTATGTGTGCGTGTGGGCATTCATGTGCATAAAATGGAGTGGAGGAAGTGTATTTTTGTCACAAACAAGTTGACCAATCGTCTTCTCTTTAGTGCTCTGTAAATTACAGTAAACCTGGGTCCAGTGCCACAGTTGAGCTGGTATGAGGCGACAGTATAAAAAGAAGGAAGGAAAGAAATTATTTGTCTTGGCTCGTGTGTGTGGAGCTGCAAACATTTTCAAACTTTGCATACTCACCAAAACTGAGAAATGTTAAAGTTCATTTGTGACACCATCTCAACACGTGTGCCTTTACAAATAAAGTAGATAACACACCCTTATAATGAGTGCAACCTATAATCCATGCTAATTAACTGGGTTTACCTTAGAAAGATGAATCAAAACCAGTGTGTAAGCTCTAAAATGTGCATTATACAGTGAGGGATTTCAACCACAGGTGTGAAACGTGGAGAAAACTATAGGTGTGGCAACAAAAGCAGCTTAGAGAGTCTTTTTTTAACCTTTTGTTTCAAGGGTTTTAAACACACCTACTGAAGAGAACATAAGGAGAGGCTGTGCGTCACAATGAATAAGAGACAAAAAAAGACTAAATGACTTCCTTAACTACAAATGTATACATCTGTAACTACCCTCGTTTTGCTCACTTTGAGCTTAAGTGTTGTTTTCCACAACAGGTCATTGAACCCTGAAGGGGGGGAAAAAAGCCTCCAAAAGCAAAAGCATGTTGTCTGCTGCCCTCTTGTGGTGGACTGCTGGCTATGTTTCTACCCACGTTGGGTCTGGCAGCACAGTTGATGAAAGGATTTGGAATTTGGGTTTTAGGACAGAATACGCATTAAGTCATACAAACCAATAGAAAAACAAAACAAAAATGCTGACAAATGCGATAAAAAAAATTAGATGATTTCTATTTAACAATTTTGGTCACTTTTCCTCACAACCACTGACACCAAAAACGGGTGGATGCAACAACAAATTAATTGAAACACTGCCTAAGCAGTGAAAATAGTAACAACTTGGACAAAGTTACCATGTAACAAACCAAAGGCGTAACGTCTGACTGATGGAGGAGCCAAAGTGTAGTTAAGCTAACGTGAACACGCCTAATCCCCTGACCTCTGACTTTGGTTGTCAGTGAAGACATTACAATAACAAAAAGGCATAAATTCCATATCTGAAATTCATTTTCAAAAGACAGCATATAACAAATTCAGTATTGATCCTTTCAGCGCTTCAAAGAAAGTAAAGTTCAAAAATATTTGATTCAATTGTTGAACTTTACTGGAAAAATTGCAATTTTTTCCAATTGTTCTGGCCTTTTGTATTCAGCTAATTTCAAGCTTTCCATGTTCATTCTTCTTCTTCTATCTATTGCTTGTACAGTTTCCATGCTGCTCCACTTCAAGGCTAAAGCTGTACACAGATATCTGCTTCGGGGCCTAGAACTGACTTGTTACGCCCCTGTAACAAACACAGCATAAACGAACAACAACATAAAGCACAACAATTTTTAAATTTACTTACTTTACGTGGTTGCCTGCGCGCGCGCATACCTGAAAAAACAACAACATTAAAATTAATAAATAAATCGATCTATCAATCAATGTCACCGTCCTTCAGCAGCGGTCGTTTCCGCTCGTGCTGCACGCCAGCAGCCTCCTCGTGGCAACAGGGGGCATTCTGATTGGCTGGGACTTAACAAGCAATTTAGCCTTAGGAGGCCGTCACAGCTTTTTGCGGCTAATAATTACAGTATCGAAGCAGTTCCGTTGTAAATAAACGTTCCGAAATGTTGCGATGCATGCAGTTTATTTGGAAGTTATATTATTAAATAATGTCAAATAGAACTGAAAACTTAACTCGCATCTGATACAGGTAGGTGTGCTGCAAAAGTTTTACAAAAGTTGAGCTCTTAAGAACATTATTTTCATAATTTCAATACTAATTTGTTAATATTTATATAAACTAAGTAGATTCAGACATTTATTTTGCCTCAGCAAAAAAACATACCCGGGCAAAGCTCTTATATTTTTGCCACTATTTATTTCGTTGTGGTTATATTTGTGTTTAATAGAGCAACACCGTGTGGACCGTGAAAGCAGCCTCTCTGAGGCTGTTGCTGGGAGCTCCGGCCAATCAAAGCATACAGCGCTCCCGTGTAAGTACTGTGGTGGCTGGGGGGAAAAAAGCATGACATCATGCTCGGCTCCGTCCGTCTCTACGAGTGAAACATCTTCCTTCTACTACAGCAAACAACAGGAGCCGACTGAGCCGTCTGTGTTGTGAATTTGCGCAGGTCCAGCCGTAAAATACACCGAGAGAGCGGCCCCAGTACACCGGAGCGTGCAGCGGAGGCGGGGAGGGGCATCAGCCCGTTTGGGGGGAATGGCGGATGGGGATGCTGTCTTGTCTGTGGAATGGGACAGTGGTGATGAGGGTTTAGCCATGGATCCAGAGAAAACGCTGACTTTCTGCCACGGGCTGCAGACTATGGAGGTAATGCACTGCACAGCTTTACATTTGATGCGCACGCAGCTGTCAGCAGCTGTTCTGCTGAGCAACATGCTTCCCTCGGCCTGTGGGGTTGTTGACAAACAGCAGTGACCTCGGCATATTATTATTATTTTTATTTCGTCACCTTTTGGTCATTACATCTGTGACATACACGAGACAGCACGTGTATTTGTGCACCACTGCAGTCAGTCAGCTTAGGTCTCAGTTTTATTTTATATTTAATTATTTTTAACATTGGGAAGGCTGTCTGTAAGTCTGTGGCCAATGCAAAATATCTGTAAGTTTGACTTGTAGACGTGGTCGTGTACAACGAATATCTTAGACATAACAGGATTGGTGTGCAAATCCTTTAAGAAAAAGCAAAGATTCTTGGTTTATATTAATTTAAACTTAGACACTAAATTAATGAATTTTTGGTTATGATTTGCCGTATTTCAGTTTTAGATTGTAGTTTTCAAGACTTGTGGACAAGTAAAAATTCCTTGTTTAGCAATGTGGCTTAAAAACCTGCAAATGGACAAACAAGAGCTTTTTAATGCAAGACACCTTGTGAATCTTGGCTGTTAAGAAGAAGAACATTATTCTACTGAACTGGGGAAGTGGTTTCTTCAATGACTGTGTTGTTCTCTGCTTTGAGTGTGTTGTCTGAAAGTATTCAGTGAATACAACTCCAGTTCTAAATGAATTGGGAGACTGTGTAAAATGCAGATCTTATAATCCTATATTTTATTTGCAGTCGAACATATAAAACACATCAGATGTTTAAACTGAGACATTTTACTTTATCATGAAAAAATTTAGCTGAATTGAATTTAAGAATTTAAGACAGCAGCACATTTCAAAGCGGAAATGTGGGTAGCAAAAAGCTGGAAAAGTATGTGGTGCTAAAAAAAGAAAGCTGGAAGAAAATTTTCCAAATAATTTGGTTAAATGGAAACAGATCAGTAACATCATAGGGTATAAAAAGAGCATCTTAGGGAGGCAGGGAGAGGTTCACCAGTAATGCAGAAAGCTGTCTACAAGTTGCAGAACTATTTCAGAATAATGTTCTTCAATGTAAAATTGGAAAGACTTTGAATATCTCATCATATACAATCCATAATATCATCAAGACTGTGAAAATCTGGAGAAATCTCTGTGTGCATTGAACAAGGCCAAAAAGCTCACGATCTTCCAGCCCTCAAGTGGATCTGCATTTAAAAACAGGAATGATTCTGTCATGGAAATCACAGCAGGGGCTCATGAACACTTCCAGAAATCATGGTGAACACAATTCACCATGCCATGCACAAAGGCACGTTAAAACTCTATCAAGCAAAAACAAAGCCAGACGGGAACATTATCCAGAAAGTCCATCTTTCTCTGGACCAAAGCTCTTTGACTGTGGTGTATTTAAAAAAAAGCTTTTCTGTGGTCAGAGAAATTAACATTTTAGACTTGTTTTTGGAAAACAAGGACACCACGTCTTCTGTACTAAAGATGAAAAGGAGCATCCAGCTTGTTATCAGTGCTCAGTTCAAAGGTCAGCATCGCTGATGGCATGCACCTGTCGACGTGGCAGTTTTCACATCTGGAAAGACTCGCTCAGTGCTGAAAGAGTTTAGCATTAATGGTGGAGCAACATGTGCTCCCATCCAGAAGATGCCTTTTTCAGAGAAGGCCTTCCATATTTCAACAAGACAACGCTAAACTGCATCTATGACATAGCATGGCTTCCAAATCAAAGAGTTCAGATGCTGAACTGGCCTGCCTGCAGTACAATTTTATGAGATTTGCAATCATTGATTCTATTTTTATTTAAGTTTTACTCAACATCCCAACTTTTTTTTTTTTACAATTAAGCTTTTACATAGCTTGATCTTACTTTAATAAAAAGACTCACAAGAGCTGCTTTTATTTATTTATAGTCAATTACTCATCGTAATATGCAAACTGTTGATGTTGTTAAGATTTTAAAAATCCATCCGTTGCAGTGACCCTTAGGGAAACGAGGGAAAGTACCGTACCTGCTATGCCGTTGAGTGTGTGAGTGTCTTGAGTTGAGTGTCTTGCAACTCCATGGAAACATAAAAGTGTGTCTTTGACCTCTGGCTGGATATGATTTTAAATGTCATTGTTGCTTCTCCCACACATTGCGGTTCCATGATATGGATAAGTTTCCCCCTCTCTACCAGCCGCTGAGTTTCTCACAGGCAGGTCGTAACGTTGTTTTGTTTGCTAGTCTTCTGATTAATTGTTGATTGCTGTTGTTACTCTGTGTGGTTTATTTCACAGGCAGATTAATTGGGTGTCTCTGTTCGGTTGATAAATAGGGCTCCATTTAGGTTGTTTGTATTTGTGATGGTTGACATTGTGAGTAATTATTTACTGTAGCATTGCAGTGACTCTCAAACTGCTGAGGCATGGATAACTAAGGGAAATGAAAGTGAATGAATATGACTTTTTGAGGGTAAAATAAAGAAGCTTTGCTGATGCTGTTGCATTGACTTTTTAACTAAAATTCAGCTTGGTCATGAGAAAATATAAAGTGTGGAGCATTTTAAGGCTCTGAAGTGGAATGTGCTAGAGAAAGGTCTGAATACTAGAGTGTTTTACACAATGGTTATTTTGGGCTTCCAGTTGCTGATAATTATTTCCTTAGGCAGGGTCACAAGAGGTCAGTCTGAGGAGGGGTCTCTCAGAGGTCATTTACCAGAGACACTCAGTGGTGCCTACTGAGCATACATGCAGGAGTGTAGCGACTCAGCGTCTGTCTGCAGACAAATAATCGTTTTTCTGTATTTGTGAATAATAGGTCTCACTGTGACTCTGTGGACTCCAAAAGCTTTATAACTGGCTTTGTACCCTTTCCAGGCTCTGTTTAAGTGATTTCTTGATTCAACAGGTCCACCATTAATCAGGCCAGAGTGTGGCAAGTAAAACTGAACTCATATGGTCAGTGTGGTTCATTCATGATTTAACAAGGGGGGCAATTACTTTTTCACATAGTGCCAGGTAAGTTTGGACAAATCATGATTTAAAAACATCTGAAACATGTAAGTGTAATAAATATGGAGGGAAAAAAGAAATCAGGAAAGGTGCAAATACTTTTCACAGCACTTTACCTGCACTATTTCAGAGAGGGAAAAACTGTGCAGTACACATGAATGAGTTGTGTTTGTATAAATGTGTCCTGTTGTCGTATTGGACGGTGGTTTCACATGTTGACCTGTTTTGTTGCACTCTGTCCTCCTTGGTTGGCCTTGTTGCAGTAAATATTTGTGTATAACACTTGAGCCTCCTCAGTGTTCTTCCTGCTCGAGGAACTTGGTCTGTTTACATTTTAAACATTGGGGAACTGGTTGACTTTGCTAAGAAAAGCTTTGAAAGTAAAATGATGCCATTTGCACATAATTTTTGTTTGTTTTTTGTTTATTTGTTTGTTTTTTACTATTCTTTTGGGGGGTTTTGTAAGCAAAGTTATGGAGACTTGTCAGGACCCTTGGGTGGAAATCATTTGTGGTTAGTCTGCGGTATCTGAGGAAGCCTGAATGACTTCTCATCACACTTGTATGCATATCCTGTGCCGTGTGGTGGGCTTACCTCTCAGGAAGCACATAGGAACTCAACCTGATGGTATTTATGACAGAACATTTCCTGTCTTGACTCTTTATGTTTTCCATCAGTATAGGCCAAGTCCCCAGAGGTTGTTACATTTGACACTGGTATTTGCAACGGTAGGTAACATAACCCAATATTTATCAGTTCACAGAAGAATCTCTACTGTATTTGTCCAGAATTCATTTTAAAATCTTTCTTTTTAAAAAACAAAATCCTGTTAGGCCTTATTATATCTTTAAACGCCATAGTGTCATAATATCCTAAGAGAGTACTTTGTTCTCAAGCTGTAGGCTTACTTTTGATTCCTTGAGTTTCTAAAAGCAGAATGGGAGGCAGAGCCTTCAGCTCCCAGTTTGTTGAGGGTCATCTCATTACCACATCCAATCTTCTAGTTAACCTCCAAAGGCGTAAGCCTAAATTATAAAAGAGAGCTGAAAGAGAAGGGACAAACAACATATCCAACTACTGCATGTCAGAAACTATTATCTGCTGCCTCTTTGTTTATTGCCTTGTTTATCATTTGTGGTTCCCCTATACTTCCCTTCATTTTCCTTAGTACTTCCTCTTATATCCATGTGGTAGATGGCTGCCCCTCATTGAGGCTGCTTCTGCTGGAGATTTCATCCTGTTAAAACAGCAGTTCTTCTTTCCCACTGTCACCAAATGCTTGCTTACAATGGATTGTGTGAGGATTAGGGTTCTCTTACTAACAATATAGGGGCTTTAATTTATAATATACAGCACCCTGAGACAACTGTTACTGTAAACTGGTGCTGGATAGCTAAAACTGAAATCAGAAATGGAATTGATATTGATATTTGGAGGGAAAGATTTTGCCTGGTTGGTACATCAAGATTAGAATCCAGGAATTGTTTTTATGGAAATTTTAACATTTTGTATCTATCTAATAGACTTTGATTTGTTCATGGAAATGGGGAGTCATCTTCACACACTAAGGTTAATTATGGAGTTCCACTTGGTTCTGTGCAAGGTCCAATTCTGTTTACATTATGCATGCTTCCTTTAGGCAGTATCATTCAAGGGCATAGCATATACTTTCACTGTTATGCAGATGACATCCAGCTTTATCTATCCATGAAGCTAGATGACAAATGCCAAATACTGTATCAAAGACAATGAGGCCCTAATTTCCTGCTTCTAAAGTCAGTCATTGTACTTGGTACTAGAAATCTTAGAAACATGGTGTCTAACCAGATGCTTACTCTGGATGGCCTCCAGGAACACTAAGGACTCTTGGGGTTTATTCATTTATTTTTTCACCAGGATATGCCTTTCAAAACGCATCTTAAACAAATATGTAGGACTGCTTT
This sequence comes from Aulonocara stuartgranti, assembly GCF_965226115.1. Lineage (NCBI taxonomy): Eukaryota > Metazoa > Chordata > Actinopteri > Cichliformes > Cichlidae > Aulonocara > Aulonocara stuartgranti. The sequence goes on along the minus strand of NC_138944.1, from coordinate 23,736,372 downwards.
CTTGCATTTCCACAACATCTCTAAAATGAGAAACATCCTGTCTCAGAGTGACACTGAAACACTAGATTAGAGCTGGGCGATATAAGATTTTTTCATATCACGATATGTTTTTTTCATTTCAGGCGATAACGATATCTATCACGATATAAGCCAAATAACTATATTTGTAAGATTTAAATGTGACGTTGCTCACAAGTAAAATGTGAAATAATCAGCAGCTTGTTTTGATTTAAATATTTATTTCCCATCCCATAATAAGTTCAACAGGGAAGATGTACTTAAGGAACATGAGACTTTTTCAGATAAATAAAGGCAAATATTGCAAACTACACAAAAGGCAGCCGCTAAAGCGTTTAAGTTTCAAAATAGAACAAACGAAACAGACTAAATTGTCAATTCCACTTAGAAACAAAATATTAATTCTAAAAATAAATCTTAGTTTGTTTTACAGAAGAACAGACAAAACTAACTTTTGACAATATCAAATAAACTGAGAACTAAAAGGAAATTCTCAATCTCTCCTTGTTGTATAGCTGAGCTTTTCAAACAGTTTTAACAGTTACTTTAGTCTGACAAAAGCCGAATGACGAATTAGCGCTTCCAGTCAGAGATTGAGCATGCACCGCTTTATTGTATTTCCAGACTTGCTTTCGGCACATTTACAGTGCGCGCTACTCTGTTTTTTGTCAGACTTGAAATAGTCGAAATACCTTCACACTACGGAACTTCTATGGCCCTTCTGTTCGACAATCTCTCCGGCATTGGAACCATCATCTGTTTTCTCTTCGGTAACCTTCGGTCACGCTCTCGGTTGATTTTTCTCTAGTCGGCACACTCATTTCCTCCATTACCCGGGCGGCACGGCGGCTGGCTGCTTCAAACAAATACACATGTGCGGCTTGGCACTTGTGCTGTACGTAACAAGTCACGTGACGTGACGCTGCGGCTGTGATTGGTTCGGCTCTGCGCTACTTAATTTGGATTGGCTGTTGTTCTTTTTTTTTCTTTTTTTTCTTTTTTTTTAAAGAGGACAAGAGAGACGAGGTCTGTCGCAATAGTTTAACTTTTCCTCGATAGAAAAGTTAATTTCGCAATACATATCGTTATCGTTCTATCGCCCAGCTCTACACTAGATCATGCATTTAATACTTCTAGGCTGGACTATTGTAATGCATTGTTATTATCAGGTTGCCCTTAACTCACTGAAAAGCCTTCATCCATCCATTCCCTTCCGCTTATCCTTTTCAGGGTCGCGGGAGCCTATCCCAGCTGTCATAGGGTGAGACGTGGGGTTCACCCTGGACAGGTTGCCAGTCTGTGGCAGGGCTAACACACAGAGACAGACAACCATTCACGCTGGGCAATTTGGATTAATCAATTAACCGATCCCCACAAACTGCATGTCTTTGGACCGTGGGAGGAAGCCAGAGAACCTGGAGGGAACCCACGCAAACATGGGGAGAGCATGCAAGCTCCACACAGAAAGACCCCGGCCTCATGGTGGAGTTGAACTCACGACCTTCTTGCTGTGCGGCAACAGCGCTAACCACCGTGCCACCCTGAAAAGCCTTTGGTTTATCCAAAATACTACAGCAAATCTACTGACAGAGACTAGAAAAAGGAAGCATATTAGTTTCTCTTTAGTGGCTCCCTCTTGACTGCAGGCTTACTTGTAGTTCCTAGCATATTTAAAAGTATAATGGGAGGCAGAGCCTTCAGCCTTCAGGCTTCTCTTCTGTGGAACTAGCTCCCAGTTTGGATTCAGGAGACGGACACCCTCTTTAATTTTAAAATTAGGCTTAAAACTTCCCAGTTTGATAAAGTATATAGTTAGGGCTGGATCGGGTGACCCTGAATCCTCCTTTAGTTATGCTGCAACGAGCCAAGGCTGCTGGAGGGCTTCCCATAAGATTCCTATCTGAACTGTTTCTTTTCCACCTATCTTTTTTCACCTACTCACACTCACACTGTTTATACAGCACTCTACATTTACTTTGGATTAATCATTAGTTATTAATAATCTCTGGCTCTTTTCCACAGTGTGTCTTTTCTCCTGTATCCCTCCCGTCACCCCCAGGAAGAAACGTTGTTTCAGGTTTCTTCCTGAAACAACGTTTTTCCCGCTGTTGTGATTTGGTGTAATATAAATAAAATTGAATTGAAAAGCAGTTTTCTATAAAAGCATCTCAAGGAAAGCGGTTGTAATCATATACACATATTTCTATCTACAACCGCACCAGTTTCTGATGAGAAAAATGTGAGTTATGTATCCTTTCCTGTGTCTGCTATAATGCCAGGTACTTATTTGGAGCCTGTCTGCCCTTGTCAGGTTGATACTCTTCCACTAATGTCACATAATGTTTTGTGATGCAATGTTAATTGCCCTGTGGATGCATCAGGTGTTACAAGTGGATACTATACAGTACTGCAGAGTTGTGTGCCACATATTATACTAAATAACAGTAAACACAAGTGTCTCTTGGCTAAATATGCTTCACTGTCAGAGGAGCATGTGGAGTTGGATTATTCATGAACGTTTAGGTCACTGACATGAATAGAGAGCAGAGGTGATTCTCTTACTCAGAATAGTTGCACAGATATGTGCGCATTGTACACACACAAAGTATGCAGACTGTGATCAGCACTGTTTCAATCAAAATATGAGTGAAGCTGAGCTTTGAGAATAGACGTGGGGTACTTTTCTGATGTTTTATGACTCTAACAGTTAACTAACAGATTAATGAGTAATGAAAATAATTGGTAGTTACAGGCATGTATTTGAAACGGGGAGCGCACAGGGAACGGTTGTATGAGCGACCTTCCCTTCTTTCTTCTTGAAAAGTCAGTAGTAGCCACCGGCTTAATACTGGAAAATGGGTCTTTAGTGGCCAACTTTATATGCTTGAATTACTGTAATAACAACACATCATATCTTTTGTTTTCCCTTTACTTTTTTAAGCTCCATTTTAACTGTTTTCTCTCTCTGCCTTTTACTAGATGACTATGTCCCTGCAAGGGCTGGATGTAACCGAAGAAGCTACGGTAGGGAGTTCAACCTTTAACCACAACTAAATATTGTCCACACGGGTAAAAAGGCCTCAGAGCCTTTTCCTCAGTGGTTGCTATAGTAATGCATAATTATTTGTTAGCACTTGGGTCTTGTGTGGTAACTATGCACATGACAGATTTAGCAACCTCTCCTCAGTGCTTTATTAGTATGGTTTATGGCTTTGCTCAAGTGTCTGAGCTCATTGAGGTTGTTATAATGTAAAAGCTTTGAAATTTGCTGGCTTTTTATGATGTGCACATTTTTAATGTTTGGGTTTTCACTTGCTTTAGTTTCTTCCCTTTCTCACTATAGGTGCCTGTGAAACAGATCGAAATGAGCACAATCAATAAGGTGGGAGGCTTTTTAAAACATTTTTTAAAATACTTTTTTACCCGCAGCTGCCATTAAATATGCACTCATATAAAAAGTAAGATTACAGATGCAATAACTGTTTATTTCATTGTTAACAGAAAAGTATCAGAGATTTAATATGAAATATAAAATAATACTTTTCACCTGATGATGCTTTTGATAACTATTTTTTATTTCTAGGGTTTCAGGTACACATAAAAGTGTGTGTGTATCAGTAGTTTAAAGTTTGGTTAGACTTACTGTGTGCTTCATTAACAAACAACAGAAAGACACAACTAATAAATGGTTAACTTCATGATCCATCTGTGAACACCAAAACCAAAATAGACGTAAAAAGAGAGAAAGAGAGAGAGGGGACATCATCTACAAATTAAGCAAATGTTGCTTTGTAATTGGAGTGGGGGAAGAAATTGATAGAGCATAGGAATACCAGATGTGTTATCTATACAGGCAAGCTAAATAGATTTACTGTAATTTTACTATTTTGTCAGTGAGGCTGCTTTTTTTTTTTTTTTTTTTTCTGATCAGAGTTTCCACAGTGGATTTTGGATTTTGGACATCTTGGCGGTGCAACGATTAGCACTGGGCTCCAGTTTAGACCTTCCTACAATATTTCCACTGTGGTTACATTGCGATGTGGTGTTTTATCTATTAGATGGCGAGGCATCCAAAGTACTGTCCTGGAGTGAACAACAGTCCAGGTTACCTGTGTGAAACGGGACATTGCTGCGGGGAGACGGGCTGCTGCACCTACTACTATGAACTCTGGTGTGAGTCAACTGACCGCTTCTTCTCTGCTGTGCTACTGAGGAAAGGGTTCTGATTTAATGGCTGTTTATCGTTCATTACTCAGACCTGCTGGGAAACATTCAAGGTGTCCTATTATGCTTACCTGCAGCTCTAAAGTCCTGGTCTCATAATCTACTAATGTTGTTGCCTCCGCCAAGGAGGTGATGTTTTTTATAGCCTTTGGTAGCTGTCATTCTTCCTGTCTGTAAACGTGGTACATTAAAAAGCTTCGAATGAATTCTGATAAAACATCGTAGGCGTGTAGAGTGGGGTCATGTTAACAATCCATTAAAATTTGGCTTACATTCAATTCAGTTTTATTTATGTAACACCAAATCACAACAACATGACCCTATTATTATAATCATAATAATAATAATAATAATAATAATAATAATAATAATAATAATAATAATAATAATAATAATCATCATCATCATCATCATCATCATCATCATCATAATCATCATAATCATAATAAACACTCAGACAACCCCAGATGACCAAGCACTTGGTGACAGTTCAAAGGAAAAACTCCCTTTTAACAGGAAGAACCAGAAGAAATCTCTGGTTTCTTTTAATAGACCCATTAAAGCACTACTTTCGATGTCAACTTAATGATTTAATGGTCGAAAACTGACAAAAAACATTCTAACCTAGAAACTATGATGCTTACAAATTAGATGTGTACTGCAAAAACATAGGAAATACCACATTGTCACATTTGACCTCTACTTTAACCTCCTAGGACCTGGCGTCCACATATGTGGTCATCACATTTTGGGTTGTCTAGACCAAAATACAAAATTTTGCTCTACAAGGGCCTGATTTCCACTTACGAGGACATTATACTACCTCTGTTCTATCTAAATTTAAAGCAAATATCCTCATATGTGGATCTCATTTCTCTCAGAAACAAAAATCAGGTAAAAAAAAAAAAAATCTGGTAATTCTTTGTTTTTACATTAATCAGGTCCCAATCAGCCCAAATGGCAAAGAGAATTTAAAAATGCATGCCATGAAAGAGTTCGGGTCTTAGGAGGTTAAATTCAGTAGATTGATCTGAAGGCTAAAGTGTTTTTATTGACAGCATATGGACATATAGGGAACGATATATGGAGATTTTAAATATTATGTTACTTTGGACCGCTGACCTCTCCTTTAAATTCAAACAAAGGTCAAATTTCAAAAATTTAAATTTTGTTAATATTGGCAACCTGTAGGAGATGATACTGTTATGTTCGGATTCAAAATCTCACATTACAGTTTGCATCCAGATTTTATGTCATATTTGACCTCTGACCTCACTTTGATGTTACACATCTTCCTTTCTTGGTGGAGGTTTGCGCTCTTGGAGTGTTTCTAGTTCTTACATGGTTCAGTTTAAAATAATCCTTAATGTTTACGTTCAGTAAGGAAGATCTGTAATCTATCATCTGTCGTCTTGGGGGTTCGGCTGCTTTCTGGTCTTTACATTGCTACCACTTTCCCAACCCTCAGTCTTCATCTTCGCAACCACCCTGGGTGTTCCTGTCCTAAATCCTATCGCTGCTGGGATTCCCCGCTGCCGTGATAGGTCGTCAGAGTCTAGTCACATTCCTCCATAAATCGTGTTCAGTTCTTCCTTATCTCTCCTTATTGAAATGTGCCTTGGTGCGGTGCTTTTATGTGTCCTTCCCCCGTCTTTAAGACAGCTGTTTTAGGATTGGCTCGCTTGCACAAACAGAAAATTTGAATAGTGTGTGCGCTGGGCTGTTGGTTACCTGATGCGCCTGAAAGCTCAATGAGTCCTTTGATAAAAAAGCAAAACTTGTGTGAAAGCCGAGTAAATCTGAGATGAAATTCAGCTAACAGACCTGAAGGTTACGTTTCCTTTGTTTGTTTGTTTTCTTTATCTCGATGGCCACTCATTTCCTGTTTTCTACAGGGTTCTGGCTCTTGTGGACGGTGCTCATCCTCTTCAGCTGTTTCTGTGCTTACCGCCACCGCCGGGCCAAGCTGAGAATTCAACAGCAGCAGAGGCAAAGAGAAATCAATCTGATCGCTTACAACGGCGCTTGCAACTACCCTTCATCAATGCTGGACCTCAGTATGTTTGCTTCATTTTAAATCGCACATGCTGTAGCTTTTGAATACTAAATTAATCAGTTCCACAGACTTTGCATGCGTTATGATTTCCTTGCACCACTTTTTCTGAGGAAATAGAAATATGCCTACATTTAGATACTTCAAAATAAGTCTGTTAACAGGCATCATATGGAAGTAATAAAGCAGTAAATGTAAGCGTGTTTTGTTAAATGAACTGTTTTGTGGAGTTTTTAATTGAGGAAAGAGGCTCATGCTTGTAATGTAACAGCGAGTAAAAATCTTCATATAGAAGCTTTTGGTGTGCACATCAGTCTGTATGCAACTCACCAGTGTGTGATGCAGCGCAAAAGCCAGCCAAAGGCACAGACAGAACTCAGAGCAAAGATGCATTTGAGGACATGTTTGTTATCTAAATTCTATTATCGGCAAACATCTCTCAAGTCTACCGCAGATTTACTCCATTAGTGATGCTTTCCGTCTTTTGCCTGTGGTGAAAAACTGTGTGGACTGTGATCGATTGACAGCTTCTTGTAAACCTAGTGAAACCTATTTGCATTGTTATTAAACCGTGATCACGCAAAGAATGGACACAGTTAAAAATTACGTTAATCTAGAAGTTTTGACATTTTAGGAAACAAAGTTAAAGGTTATCATTTTGGATGGTCTTTCACATGCTGCGTCATATACGTCCAACTATTCCAGAAGTGGTAAACAAACACCAGATGTAGCACAAGGTTTCATACTTAACTAAAATGTTTTTTGCACAGCTAGTTTTAGTTAACTACAATAAAAATAAAAACTAGACTTTTGGAAGGAAAAGAATTAACCAATTTTGTGAACTAAAACAAAATAAAAATGGAGAGCAAACATCCTGAGTTTTAGTATCTGTTAAAAGATGTTATTGCAGCTTGCCTGAGGAGGCTTTGATGGACATGTATTAGAAAATACAAAACTTTGATAACTGATGTAGCAACAGAAATGAAACACAGGAGCTAGAAAGCTTTCAAGGGAAACATGAGGTACAGCAGACAATAAGGAAGACTGAACTATTTATAAACTGTGAGTTAATTAGGGAAGTGAAAGACGGCTGGAGAACAAGCACTGCTGAAAGTAATAGGAAAAAAGTTGTTTCTTGAGTCTTGATGTGACTAACTATGGAAGGAAAATAGAAATACAGTGGTGCTATAACACGGTTCACCTTTCGCGGCCTTGCTGTTTCACAGATTTTTTTGTGTGCAATTTTGCATGCTTTTTTTATTTTATTTATTTTTTTACAGTTTTCACAATAAAGCTCAAGATCCTGTTGAGACTTTTCAAAATAAACTGAATCACGTGAAAGAGCAGATTATTTACGGATGACAAGTAAAAAAGAGCCATCAGGTGCTAAAAAATAAACCTTAGACTCAAAAGTTAGAACAGGCTTTTCCCCGCAGCACGTCGTGTAATAAATACTCACAAAGAAAACAGCGGCCGTTACAACTTGCGTCTAAAAATGTATCGTTTCATGCATCGGTTAAAACACTCGACTCCAGCTACATGACGCGCAGCTGGAAACACTTCCGGCAAGTCGAGATTCACAGAATTTACAGAAAATGTTACATTTTTGTGATTTATATCGTTATCGGGACGATAAAATTCTTATATCGGGATATGAGATTTTGGTCATATCGCACAACCCTATAGTGAGGGGTTTTACAGCCTTAAAACATCTATAATGTAAAAAATAAAGTTAGCTACTTCGTGGATTTCACCTATCGTGGGTTATTTTTAGAACGTAACTCTTTTTTTTTTTTTTTTTTTTTTATAAATAGGACAGGGGGAATGAATGAGAGAAAGAGGGGGAGAGAAAGAAAGAAAACCAAAGGGGAGAAGAGACGGTGAGAAGGGGGGGGGAAGAGAGAGAGAAAAAAAAAAAAGAACTCCTGGGTCACCTGTATGGAGAAAAAAAAAACAAACAAAAAAAACAAACAAAAAAAACAAACAGAGGAGACAGCAAACAACAAAGAGCAACATAATAATAGAGAAAACAAAGCACCATCACAATAAACTAGCTAGTCATAGATATCAATATTTACTAAATAATAAACGATATTGTGCAGCACGCAAGATAGACAGCGCACAGTGTGCTTTGAGGCAGCAGCCAAGAAAGCTTTAGTCCGCGTCTGTGAATACCCATGTGTGCATACCTGTGTGGATCAGCATGCTTGCATTCCAAAGGTTTCTCCATGTAATGATCTGCTAGGGAGTGTGGGGGGGCCACAGCCCCGTCCTCCAGGGTGTGAAAAAAAAAAAAAATGACAAAGGATGAACTGAAGCTCTGCCATCACGTAATGTCGCATACTGCTGTTTCTGATGTCATTTAAAAAAAAAAAAAAAAAGAACGTAACTCCCGCAATAAACGAGGGACCACTGTGACCCAAAGGAAAACGACTTACAACAGAGATAAGAACCTAAAACACAAAAACTAAAAGACTTCAGGAGAACAAGAATAAAGTAAAGCCAGAGATCACTCTATAGAATAGTAAAGAATTCAAACCCAAAACTTGAAAAATATAGACATCACATGCTAGAATAGCAGAAACACCTTCAGACAGAAATTGGGAAGGAAAAATTCACAGATTCTAAAAATAACACAAAACCAAAGGAGCGTGACGCCAGCAGGTTCACACTCATACCCATCTCACCGTGAAGCTCCCTCTCCGCCCTGGCATGTGGGAGGAGTAAGCTTTGACTACAAATGAGCTTGCCACACCACACCAATGAGGCATAACCCCATGAGAAAGCTAACTGACATGTAACACTAGTCTGCGTACCCGGAGCTGAAGCCTAAAAGTGTGTTTCTTTCGTCACAGGTTTTCTGGCTTCCTTCAAGTTGCCCTCTTACGAGGAGGTTGTTGCGCAGCCCAGCACCCCTCCCCCTCCTTACAGCTCCATCTTTGCACTGCAGGGAGGTGCCACAGTAGGTCCTAGCTCCTCTTACCCCCATCATCACCACCACCGTCACCCCTGCCCTCCCTACTTGGGCCCCGGCCCCAGCGGTCTGACCTCCTCACAGAGCTCTGATAACTACACCAGCTGCTCCTGTGAGTCTTGCTCCCTCACCTCCCCATCCAGCACCTCCTTCTCTGTCCAGGTGACGGATGAGACGTATGACAGCAGCCACATGTCCACGCCCAGTGAAGCAGGAGGAGATTTGGCCGTGGTGCCAAGGGTCGGGGTCCCCTTCACGCTGATGCCATCGCCACCCTCGCAGGTTCCACCTGATGTTATACCTGCGGTCACTCCAGATGTCATTCCGGTGCAGAGATGTTCCTCTAACGGTAGTGAAGGAGTCTCGCCTCCATCTCATCCACTTGCTCTCACTTTGCACTCCCGTCCTTCACACTCCTCTCGCCTTCCGCTCTCTCCCCTCTCGCTGCTATCTTCAATTCCCGCTGGTCAAGTCCACCCTCTCGTTCCATCGGACCCACTCGAAGCCATGGCTCTTCAGAGAGCGAAAGAAGAGACGTCACCTCATGATCCAAAAACCAGGCCCCTGCACTCAGCTCCTAAGCAGGCTCTCCTCTTATCAAACGTGGCTGTCTCTGTGCACTGCGGCGGCAAGGAGGAGCAAAAAAGGGAAAAAGAAGAAGAAGAGGAGGACGACGACGAAGACGAGGATGAGGAGGACCATTTCCGGCATCGACGGCTGACGGGTGACTCGGGTATTGAGGTGTGCCGCTGCCATGTGAAAAGAGGGCAACAAGAGGATGAGGAACCAAAGAAGGGGCGCTTCGATAAGGGAGGAAAAGATGTCGTGAAGGAAGGGGAGAAGGTGCTGCAGGACGGCGTGGACTGTTCCCAGCAAAAGAAGGTCGCCGCACAGTCGTCCAGCACGGACGACTGCGCGGAGCAGCGCGGCCATGTCTCTTCGCCTTCTAGCGTCATCATTAACAGAAACGAGGCTATCATCACTGTGGAGTCCCTGTAAGTAAACAGCCATGGAAGGAAGGAAAAGTGGGATAGCATGTGTAACCGGATGAGTGACGAATTAAAGGAAAAAAAGAAAGCGATCGGTCTTAGGGAAGATTTGAGCTATCAGAACAGATTCACTGCATCTTAGTGTTGGTTCTACAAATCTCTGTAAATCTACTGAAGGGATGGCACACTATTTTTTTTGTCCTTTTTTCTTTAAAAAAAAAGGGGCATTTGGATGATGGTTGTAGAAAGTCTCCAAAATCTTCCATTAGTGTATAACTGAGCTGAGATCAGGTGACTGCACAGGCATTAGCAAAATTATTGACATGATTTTCATACTCATCCAACCACCCAGTGACCTCTGATGGACCGCCCTGTGGACGGGGACAACCCTGGAAGACTACTACGTTAATAAGACGAGTGAACTATACCAACAGCTTCTGGGTTTTCCTTTAATTTGTCATCCGCCTGTCGATGAAGACTTAAGAAGTGAAAAATGTGATCACTGAAGAAAAGTCTTGGAGAGCTTACAGAAATGTCTGCAAGCCATCAGATCGGATGAGTAACATTTTTAGGAGGGGGTCTCTGTATTTTATTTTGGGATTCCCAGACCTCAAAGTTCTTGTGATTTATAAGAGATGATTTGGGTTTGTTGTGGAGTACGAGGTGTTCTTTTCTTAAAATGCAAATGGCTCAAAATCCTAAAAATAATTCCACTTTCTGCATCCTTTTCTTGCTAGAGCCACTATGATAAAATGTTTGTCAGTGTTTCTCTGTACGAAGCATCGAAGCAGCATTTTTAGCTCTGAAATGGAGCTCGTATCACCGGCTGCCAGCCTGTGGATATAAAATATTCTGACTTTTGTCAAATCCACACATTTTAACATAAAATATTGGTCATCTTTTTAGGCATTTAAACATTGAAAGACCTTTTCTTTTTTTTATTGGAGCCCACTTCCCTTATCATAGATAGATTGATTCAGTGGGTCAGTGTTTTATACCTTGTGTCTTATGTTGCCTCCTTCTTAAAGATTTTTTTAAAAAGGGGGGCGGGTACAAACTTTAATTAAATGTGCAGGTGGCAAAGCTTTACTATGATATTGTAGTTATACATTATAGTTTCAGACTGTTACATCAGTATACTGTATACTTAGCCAGCTGTTTGTCTTTGGGTTCAGTGCAGTTTTAACGTGCTCCTGCCTTTTGCAAGGCAATATCACTCTGAATCCTCGTGTTGAGTTTTTTACTAGGCGCACACTTTAAGCCTAAACTGATAATGAATGTAAAAGGTTATGCATTGCAACAAAAAAACGCACTCAAAGCTGTTTTTTGAGGATTTTTTTATAGCATGATGCTCGACTGAAAGCTTTTTTTTGTTTGTTTGTTTGTTTGTTTTTAACAAAAAGAAAAAAAATAACAGAGTTATGCCAGCGTGGCAATCCAGTCTGTAGGCGTGTGCTTCGAGAAGTCACTTTGGAAAGACGTGCCCATCGTGATGACTGTTTGTGTCGAGTGATGCTTGTTAAATATCAAAGGTGTAAATGTACGATGGAAGCATCTGAAGTCACAGAACAGAATCTCCTTTATTTTAAATACTGCTGTGGCAAAACGGGATTTCGCAGAGTCAGACTGTTTTTCTCTAAATGCCTCCTGGTTGATGACTAGTTGACATCCAGAGCAAGGCCAAGGATTACATTAGCCTGCCATGCTCACCTGGCGGGGGATAGCACATACGTTCTCTCTCGTAGTTATCTGTCAGTACAACAATGTGCTCAAAAATAAACGGAGAGCGTCTCACAACACAATTTGTACATGTTTGTCTTGCCGTAGTTGTTATTATGAGACAAGGGTCTCAGTAGTTCGCTGACTGGAGGCCACTTTTTTCGTGTCCCTAGTTGTTTAATGCCTAAGGGCAAAGCTTTTAACTCTTAGTAGTGTGGAGAGAAATCTAATTTAGCACAGTTCACTCCTAAAAAAGAACAAGTCACATTTGCTCTTCAGATGTGAGTTTGCATGGAAGTTTGAGTGGCAGTTTGCTTTCTGATGATCTCTTGATGATCATCTTCAAAGCACCTCTGCAGTGACTCGCTGATGGCCTGACAGAGATGGTTCATCCTCTGGACATACTGGCAAAAAAGCCTTTTTGGAGCCTTGCGTTTCTTCTCATTTTCATTAGTTTTAGGTAATGTGTGTCGTTGATCAGTGGTGCCTAGTTGAAAAAGTATTTTTCTGTTAGGAATCCGTAGTTTCCCAGCTAATCTGAGCGTGTGCGTGCGTGTGTGTGTGGATTAGGAATAGCTGTAAATCGAATGGCGAAAATATTTTCTAAGAGTACTTAGCAGTCTCTTTTTAAAATGCTCATATTACATGTGAGACTTGCAAAAATAGTATTTAGCAATAGTATTCACACTTTTTTTTCCTTATTCTGGTTTATGCTGGCTGACAGGAAATGAGATGAACTGAAATGACATTTACCTCTTTATGACTCATATGCTAGCTGTGCTGGGCAAAGGCCCTCGATTGTACAAACACAGCAGTTTTTAAAAAAAATGCCTTTGGCGTAAGTGCAAGCTTATATTATCGGGTTGTATTTTAAAGCCCCAGTGTGTGTCTTGCATGTTACTGACCTTAAACTTTAGTGTTTTGTATTGATTTTTTTTTAAGCTCATCTGACTGAAGGTTCAGTGCGCTTACGCCATAGCGAGGCATCCGTCGTCCGTTTGTCCCACCGCAATTCACAAGAATCCATACTCCTCCCAGAGTACTGGTCAGATTTTAATGAAACACAGTGATCACCTGATGTGTCTTCACCCACACTGTGCTCAAGGTCAAGGCTGTACAAGTCATTTTTACAAGAATCGCTTCTCCTCCTGGAGTATTGGTCTGTCTTTAGTGAAGCAAGGCTAGATAATCCTGGATACGACTGTTTGTGAGCCTCCTTGACTTCTCCCTCGACTTTAATTATCATTCATTTGTGCAAAAGAGCCGCACAGCTTTCTTTCTGTACTTCACACATTACAACAACCTTTGAACTGTGATGGATCATGAAGCAAATGAGCTGTAATGTCACTGACGCTTTGGTTAGTGAGTGCTTAGTTTTTTTACATTTTATTGTAGATTTTAATTAGGATAATTGTCTTAAGGGGCATCATTCTGTTTTAAATTTTACACTTAGAAAAGAGGCCAAAAAATACCATTTTTATATGGCGTCCTCTTGATATTAGTTTAGAAAGTATCCATCCACTTTCTTCCGCTTATCCAGTTCAGGGTCATGGAGGCTTAGCTGGAGCCTTTGCCAGCTGCCATAGAGCAGAGGTGGGGTACACTCTGGACACGTTGCCAGTCTCATATTCATATGAATGGGCAATTTACAATGCTTGGAGTCTGAGAGTAAGCCAGAAAGAACAGGGAAAACATGCAGACTCCCAGAAACACTTCATGGATTTGAACCCAAGACCTTCTTGCTGTGAGGCAACAGGTTCAACCACTGCACTACCGGCATAGAAGCTATTAACAAAAACACAAAGTTAGCGTGTGGATCTATCGGATACTAGCTGAGGTGGTTCAGGCATCCGATTAGAATGCCTCCTGGGTGAGATTTCCTGGGCATGCCCCCGTGGAAAGAGGCCCCGGGGTAGGCCCAGGCCACGCCGGAGACACTACGTCCCTCAGCACTGCCTGGGAATGCCTCGGTGCTTTCCCCGAATGAGCTGAAGGAGGTGGCTGGGGAGAGGGAGGTTTGGGATTCCCTTTTGATCCAGCCCCAGATGAGCTGGTGGAAAGCGGATGGATGGATGGATGTTTAATTTCTATGACTGAACCTGAACAAGATGGTGAAACATAGGAGTCACACACTGGGGTTTATTGTATCCCGACTCCTGCTTTCATTTGACGTCAGTGTAAATAGAAGCGGTTTGATTTGTCTCGCCTTGTCAGAAGCCAATTTGTGTGGAGAAATATGCCCCAGATTTTACCTTTGTTACCACTCTTTGGCCAAGGCCTGATATAAGACTGTTACCTCGCTCGAGTTTTGACTGTAAAGGACTGTTCTCTCCTTCTGAAGATAGTATCTACTATATATTTGTACTGATTTTATTTTGTAATGCCAAAAGTTAAAGAATTGAATAAAAATACAAAAAAAAAACCAAACCTCACATTGGTACAGCCGTTGAACCATTTTGCCAGAAAACAAAAAACAAAACATCCAATCCTTTTGATTCAGGATAACTCAAGACTGTCTCCTTCTACTCCTGCAGCTACGAGACAGCAGCATATATAGCAGTATGTATATGTGACTGTACATGGAATAGTTCCGATTAATATTACTACAACATGTGGTGTACTTTGAAGGTATCTTTGTGCAATTCTACCTGCGGCTCTTCAGCGTGTCGTACGTATGTGTGAGAGAGTAACCGTGCCGTTTTCTTGTTAAAAATCACTGTCGCTTATTGTGAGGATAATGTTGAGTATAATGTTAACATAATAACTGTCGATTTAAAAAAAAAAAAGCCAAAACTTTTTCGTGTCATCATGGATATCAAGTTGATTTTGTATCTTGGTGTAAAGCAGATTCAGAGGTTTCCGATGCATACTGAGTGAGATGTTCTCACGTTTGTTGTGTCTGTTTGGTTGCACACCATCATGTTTTTTTGCTTTGTTTGTTTGGGGGGTTTTTTTTGTTTTGTTTTTTGTTTTTTAGAAGGTGGGGTTGTATTTAGATTTCTTCCATCTCACTGATCATCACTGAGATTCTGCGATATTGGACGCAGACGTCTGCTTAACTCTATTGAACAGAAAACTGTGGATTTTGTGTCAAAATAAATGTGCTACCAAATACATGTGTGTACTTCTGCTTCACATTATACGCGCCTGTAGTTCTCACATATTCTGCTGTGAAATACACCCGATCTGCCGCCTGACTAATCTCCTACTCGTGAGTATCTGTCGCCGTGAATGACTCAGAATAAATCCAGCAGTCAGCTCTGACTCTGAGAGGTTTTTGACTTTTCCGAAGTTTGATATCTGTGTCCTTGCCTTGCTGGCAATGCAACAGTGATGATCACAGCACAAAGTATAAGAGGCTGAGAAGTGATCCTCTATACTCTAATTAGCCACTTTATTAGGTACACCTTGCTAGTACTGAGTTAGACCTATTTCAAACTTCACATTTGCTTTAATTCTTTATGGCAAAGGTTTAATGAGGTTTGGTGTATTATGCATTCAAAAATGAGTGGTTGTTTTAGTTACCTTTTTCTTTCCTACCTGCTCAAAGTCGGCCACTCTCCTCTAACAACTGTAATCAGCAAGAACTGCCTCTTACTGGACATTTTCTCTTTTTCAGACCATTCTCTGTAAACCCTAGATATGGTTGTGAAAATCCCAGCAGATTAGCAGTTTCTGATATACTCAGCTGTCTGACACCAACAATAATACCACATTAAAATACACTTAAATCACATTTCTTCCTCATTCTAATGCTCAGTTTGAATTCCACCAGGTCAGCTTGACCATATTATTTCAACCTTTTTTCTTTAAGGAAGAAAGAGAGCCTATTCGACCTGTCATAGGATCAAAGGCAGGATATACCCTGAACGGGTCGTCAGTCTGTCACAGGGCTAAAACATCTCTATGTTTGTGCTCACATTCACACCTCTGGACAGTTTAGAATCTCTAGTTAACCTAATCTTAACCTAATCTTTCTTCCTCCCGCAGTCCAAGTACCTGGAGAGAATCCAATTAGAAAGGCCCCTATTAATAAGCAAGCAGCTGTACCCAATGAAGTGGCCAATGCGTGTATTTTCTCACTTATACAAGTTTTGAGCTTACGTGTTACCTTTGAAAAGGGACACGTCTCCAGTGCTGAGCTTCACTTCACTGCCCTGACTCAAAACAACAATAATACTCTTATTTCACAAACTCACACACACTCAGAGTAACCGAATCGCTCAAATCTGCTGTCACAATCTATAGTCATACATTCCTAAGTTAATATGCATTTAATAAAATGCCTACAGCATCAAGTGAAGAAAACATGGATAAACTGGTTCATCGATGGCATGATGGTATCAGTGTGTACCACCCACATTCAACGACACGTGGAGGTGGACCCACTATCACCGTGGGGGGAAAGAAAATGAAGAAAATGTGCACCGTGATCCAACATTTGGCTAAGCCAGTGAGTAAACAGGCAGGCCATTACAGTGAAAGAATAGTGTGACAGTGACAAATACTACGGGCCCATGTGATCAAACATACTTTAACGCCACCTAGCGGTGAGATTTCAGATGACATAAAAAGGTGTTTAAATGTGGATTATCACGTTTTATCTATTTATAGCAAGTTGATCAATGTACAGTAAGGAGTCACAGAGCAACTTGCATGTAATCAGATACAGACCAGGGCTGCATAAAGCCTCAAAATCAACAAATATAAATAAAAGTATTAATTGTAACACTAGTAAAATTCACAAGGATTGTAACAGTAGAAGCAAAAGAAGCTAGAACAAGGCTGATCCAAATATCTGCACCACTAACATCTGTTCTCCAATCATTCAGTGGCCCCTGCAGTAATGTGACTGAAGAGTCTGCATTTCAAAGAAAACTACTTTAGGTACTCATATCAGGGACAAACAGGCACTGTGCGATGGACGGTTTCTTTAAAATCTTTATTGGTCTTAAATAATTAAATATATGTGTAACAACAAAAAGATGAGTAAGCCTATATATAAAAGGATATAGCGCATCAAAAGGCAAGTAAACACACACAAACTACCCCATAGCCCTACTTTAAAAGTATAATAATTAAAACAAAACCGATCATTCATGCATAAAAAAAACCCTGACGTAACCTCTCTAACCATTCTGATGAAACTCTGCTGGGCGGTAATCCTGTTGAATAGAAGTGGGCGGAACAATACAAATATGTTAGTATCGATACCAACACTGGAATTTCAGAGCTACCAGCGTAGTAGGATTGTTACTTTGTTTCTATCCTCTGAGTTCAGCATGTGGTCCACTGATCTGTGTTAAACAAATTATTTTTTGGAAATCAAAAATACACAAAAAAAGAAAGGCAGAAAGGTGAGTTCTTGCTGTCTTAACAAATTATTGTGGAAAGTAAAAGTCGTAGTGATTTAGTTGTCATTAAAATGTGTGAATTTTCAGAGTGACACTGCTCTCACGCTGCCTTTACGGGTTAAAAATATCGCTATCAGCAGTTCTGGCCCTGTATTTACTTGGTATCGGATCGATATCAAAAAACAGCACTGTTTGGGTATTTTCCGTTGGAGACGTGCAGACGTTTGCTGCTCTGTGATTGGTCGCTAGGGATTAGCACCCACCCCCTGCGCTGACCACTCCCCGTCCGCGTTTTCGACACGTGACTCCTCTCGCGTCGCTCCTGCAAAGTTAAAAACAGACTTTGTTTATCTTCCAGGCTGTTTGATGAAATGCTCTTCAACTAGTTCACCCGCTTCCTTCCCCCCACAGCGTGATTGTTTTTTTTTAACTTTACACCCCAGCTGTGCACGCGGACAAGAGGACTGAACTCCTCCATCTCGCGCCTTCACTCATTTTTACTCATCTTTTTTTTACTCCTCTCTAAGCTAAGCACGAAAAAGACACTCCAGCGTCTCTCTTGCCCGTAAAACTCGCAGTAAACGAGGCTGCTGTGCAGAGGTTTGACCTGCAGGACTGTTATTTATTTATTTTTATTATTTTATTTTAGTGGGGGCCCTCTTGCAGCTAACGGCAGCTCGACGGGAGGAGGAGTGCACCGCCAGGGGTTTTTAATCGAGCATTTGAAGAGAGAGAGCGCCATGGCGACCGACATGGACACCGCTCCTCAGGCCGACGGTGAGTGGGTCCAACCTCGATGCGAAGCCTTGGAGAAGCAACCACACAGATAGGGCCTCCTCGCTCGATCCATTGTCCCTCCTCGCATGGGACTGTCTGCAACGCCAGCCATGCTCCCACTACCATGTGCTCCGTTTAAAAAACCAGACACGCACACACAGGGAGGCGGTGGTGGGTGCAAAAGATTACAAATAAATCTGTGCACTGTAGCGCAGATTTGCGTTTTCGACTCGCACCAAACCCCATTTGTATTTTTACTGTTTTTTTTTCTTTTGTAAGCTTGCTGTTGGTCTGCTTTTACATTTAACCCTTTCGCGCTTTTGATTGGACGAGATCGTGCTTACTTCCGCTTTTGCGAGTCGTCGTTGAGACTTTTTCTTATAGTCCATCTTCGATGCCAAGGAAGCGCGCACACACAAAAACGAACAAAGAAAGGAGTTTGTGTTTAAGCTGACAGACACGATTCCTCCGTCTGTGCGTGCGCGTGGCACCATGTCACCCTGCGTGTTTTAAAAGCTGTGCAGGTGGCATTAAACCTCAATATCCTGCACCAAGTCATATGTTGAGATCCGGGTTTGCGGAAGATATCACCGTGTTTGATCATAGATATAAACGAAACCGAGGTTGCTTGTTTGTTTTTTGCGTTCTTGGGTTATATGAGCGATGGTTTTGATGATCATTGCGCTCTATTTGTTGTTGTTGTTGTTGTTGTTGTTGTTGTTGTTGTTATTGTTGTTTTATGGTAACATGACCCACATGGTTTCGACGGTGATGTGGAAATGTACAGCCCACTCCAGAATACGAGCCAACAGCGAAACCTTACATAAGCTCTGCGTTGCAGTGCATTTAAGTGTTACATAAGAAATGCATTATTAGCGCCAAGGTTGTATGGATCACACTTACCATAATCTTCCATTGGTTGGTTTGCCTGAAAACGCCCTGCAGCTGCCTGTCCCAAGGTTGTCTGTGCAGACTGTATGTGTGTGTGTGTGTGTGTGTGTGTGTATATGTATATACATATATGTATGTATATGTGACACCCCACATGGTGCATTATTGGTATGTCATAGTAGTGAGAGCATGTGTGCACGGATGGGTATTTCTGCATTAACTTCCTTGAAGGTCAAGCCTCATTGATGAGGTTGCGACAGACACCGTCAAAGAGTCTATTGTCTGGCTTGGAAAACAAGAAGAACGGCTCCTCGTTAGGTCGTGGATCAGTCTGAGCTCACACAGCAGTGGGTGTAAAGTCGTATTAATCCGCCCAGATGATCAGACCTTTAGGCCGTTTCTGTCAGTTCTGCAACAAGGTGCTGCTGTTAGGTGTTAATTAAGGTGTAATAAGATGAGTTATTAGTGGCTGAAGTGATGGCTTTGCACTGCCAGAACATCCCATCTACTGGGTTTAAATGGGAACTTCTGCAACAGAACAAGCCTCTCCTCACTTTCAAAACTGTGTCAAGTGCAAAAGTATTTGACCCTGGAAATAGTTTTGGAGCTTCTTGCAGCTTTTATTCTTATTACACCAACACAATCGACTAATGGCAGCGCAGCGTTTGCATTTATCCTCCTCTTTATGGTCATTTGGCACGGATTTAAAAGGGCTTCTATAAAAAAACTTGGTCTAAAAATTAGACACTGCCCCTGTGAGCAGGATGTTTCCCCACAATGTGGGAGCAGGTCTGTGATCTCTTCAGAGAGAGAGCATGTGTATATATGTGCATTAAGGGCATCGTGGCCATAAACATCACGTTGGACCTCTTTGTGGCTGCTCTTCTTTTGTTACCTCTTCACATTTGTGAAAAACATGTTTGCACACACCATCAGGCCCTTTAGTTCGTAAGCTGAGCAAACCGCCCGTGCTTGACAACACACGAGTGATTGGCTGATGATAACAAAACGAGCCATCAGCCTCTCGACTGTTTATCAGAGTAGCTCTAATCTTTTGTGAGCACTTTATCATTGTCGTTGTTGTTCTGCAACCAGCAAACGTTTCCAACATAAAAAAAAACAAGGACCGAGCACTTTCTTTTTTTTTTTTTTTTTCCTGTCTTTTTTTTTGTTGTTGCACGTGTGGCCTGCTTGTGAGCCCGCTGCAGTTGTATATTTAAGCACAAATCACCATCCAAGTTTAGGCTAAGTGCCTGGCACATGTTTTTAAGGAAAAATTCTGTCGGAGTTTCTTTTCATTAAACTGAAATGACAGTTAAACCTCAAAGACATCCACACCCTACCCCCTCTTTTATCATGGTGCAGATGCTTATTTGGCCCCAAAGGACATCCCACTCACATTTGCTTGAGTTAATGTAGAAAGATGTCTATATATTTACAGCTACTCTTGATTTTAACCCTCTGAAACTGAGATTAGTAGTTTGTGCCGTACATATTTACCTTTTGTGAAGCCCTTGTATGTGCAGACTACACCTGAGTGTGAGTATTTGTTAGAGGGTAGGGTGTGTCAGCTGAAGCTTTCTTTGAGAGTGAACATGTTAAATATATCCGTCATCTACACATCAATGGCTTTGACTACGTCATAAGACGTGCAGACTTTGTGCTTTGACTAAAAAGAACTTGCTGTACTTGCATACATCTAACTTTATACTTGGGCAGCACATGTACTATATTTACAGCTTTGATAAACTAGGTGCGTCCCTTTGGAGTAATGTGAAAACTCTGCTCCACTGACCTTCTTCTCATTCATGCACGCCTCGGTCGTGCAGATACTTAAAGCTGAACTGGGCCGATCATGTTCTCTGCCAGCGACTAGCTCCCATATGTCATGCAGGGCAGAGGTCCTGCGCTGGCCTGCGTCTGCCTATATCTGTATGTGTGTTAAGTGGGTGGGAGGGGGAGGTTTCCATTGGGTGCTCTAGTAGGTGTGCAGTGTTAGTGTTAAAGGCTAGAGTGCGATTTGTTGTTGCAGTTTTACAGGACTGCGACGGTGACACTCAGGCCTGTTTTAAGAAGACAGCCATGTGGTCTTTGTAGAGTCTAAAAGTTAGCAGGCTTGGTTGGATTTGCTTACATTTTCTTATGCAACTCTTGTCTTTGCAAACTGCTTTTTTTTTTTTTTTTTTCCTCCGTGCCTTCTCATTTTTCTGCTCCTTTCCAGTTGGTCAGTTGTGTGTTTGGCACTTTGCCATTGGGTAGTTCCTAATTTACTGCCCGGACAGGCCCTTGTGGCCTGTGCTGAGGAGGGAGGAGGAGGAACCAAAGGAGGAGGAGGTGACACGTGGTCGGTTGTTTACAGGTTTTGGAAGGCCAGGGTGTGGTGCTACTTTTACTTCAACAGGTTAAATCAGGATGGTTCCTCCTTCCTTTTCTTTGTTATTAACTTTACTGTGAACTCTGCAGATGTGTTGTTTTGTTGTAATGTCATTTAAAAAGAAAAAAGAAAAGCAGGAAACCACAAGTTACAGTTGGTTCTCCTTTTTTTTGGATACTTATCTGTTGCTGGGACGCCCTGTGTGTGTTTTCAGCTTGTCCTTATAACCTGTATGGCTATAACTCCACAAACTTCCTTTTGGAGCCATGCATTAGGGTGCTGAGTATGAATTTCACCCTCAGGCATTCCTCCTGCTGCTTTCCCTCACTCCTACAGTGCTGTCATGTGATCATTCATGGACCCAGCCATGCCATATGTAGTCAAGTCTACTCTAGCTGCGCCCCACAGACCGCGAGAACATAGAGGAGTTAAAAAAAACAAAAAAAAAAAACTGGCGTCAGCATTTCTACAGCATGTGCTCTCCTTTGCTCGCTCCCTCCTCCCTCCATGCCTGCATCACAGCTCCAGTCACACTTGTTGGTTTGTTGTTTGTTTCACCACGCTTGCAAGAAGCTAACTTTCGGTTAATTTATGTTCCCTTTTTTTTCTCCATACACCCATAGAAGCGTATTAAAATACCGACTCAATCCACCTTATGTCTTCTGATATTGCTGGTGAGTGTCAAAAAGCTATGCATGCGAGTGAGTTTGCACTGCAGACTTCCTGAATAATGTTTTGCCTGTTATGTGACCTTTGGTTTGCTGTGCAAAACACTGCCCTGACACACACAGGTGGACAGAAAGCCAGTGTATTAGTTGAAGGGTGCACTTGATTGTTTGCAAATGCAAGAAAAATTAAGACTGGAAGTTGGCCCGTAAACCTTCGGTATGAACTATTTTGCTATAGTCGTGCAGCTGTTCTTATGCAGAAAAAGTCACAAAGCGAGACTTCTTGCACAACACCGATAGGTTAAATGTTGCCATGTCGTCTTGCCAGAGTGAGTCTTGGCTTTGTAAACATCCACGGGAAATACAGTCACCATTAACTGTTCAGGCTTGCAGCTAAACTTGGCTTTAGTAACAGAGCTGTACCTTTTTAAACTCACTTTTTAAATTGTATTTATTTTTTTGTGTTTTACTCAGACAAGAGCAGTTTTTATGAAAGTTGCTTACCTCAGAAATCAGTCCGCTGCTGTAGGTGATTTGAGTCGTCTGTGTTATTGTTCAGAAAACTAGTGCTGGATTATTTTTAGACTCGTGTGTTGTTACTAAATAGTAGTTTAATGTTTACCTTTTACTGTGGCTTCCGTTCTTGTCAGTGTGTCCTTTGTTTTTCTTTTTTTGCAGTCGTCACAAAGGGCAAAACTGGGAACACTTGAGAGTGTTGATGTTTTTTAAAGTCGCTCAAATAATATTTAAAGTTTTCCACTGTGAAAAACTATTTTTAAAGGCGACGTTGGTAGATGATCCATCTACCAATCAGAAAACTCCCTTTGAACAGGAAGAAACCTCCAGCAGAACCAGCCTCAGGGAAGGGCAGCCATCTGCAGCGACCGGTTGGGGTTAGGGGATGGAGACAGGACAAAGACGTGCTATAAAAAACTTTATATTTATTGTCTGTATACTTGTGGCCATTCTGTGTACTTTTATAAGGTTGTTTGTCACAGTGTAGACCAGTTCATTAACGAACAAATCCACTCCTCTCACTGCAGGGAGGTTTGCTCCTGGTGGCACCGTGGCGGAGGCTAACCATCCGTACAGCGACGACGACGACTCGCTAAATGAGGCCGAGGTGAACGGCAACTGGACGCCCCAGGAAAAGGCGCTCCACGAGGCTCGTCTGAAAGCTAAAGCCAAGCGTCGCCTGCGCAAATCCTCGTCTCGCAACTCCACCAGCGAGTCTTTCTCGGAGTCGGGAGAAGTGGCGGGTGGTGACCCGCACAGCCCGAAAGGCAAAGTCAACACCAATGACCGGAAATCCAGGACGGGCAAAGGCAGAGGCCTGCCAAAAAAAGGTATAATTTGCAGTCCGCTGCAATTTTCAGCCCTTTTTTCCATTAGTTTCTACTTGGATCGGCTCAACGCGACTCAAGGGGCTGTTATAGCAACACAACAGAACGTCCAGTGACATCATTTGTTTGCAACACGAACGCTACAACAAAGGCAAGGCAAGGCAAGTTTATTTGTATAGCACAATTCAACAACAAGGTGATTCAAAGTGCTTTACAGAGACATTAAAAACAAGAACAAATAAAAAGCATGATTTAAAATTGAATAAAACAAGCAAATAAACTAACTAACTAATTAACAAACAAACAAACAAACAACAGTATATAAAATCAAAACAGATAAAATCAGAACAGTAGATAAAATCAGTAGTTAAATGTAAGTTTTGAAATTTAAGCTTAAAGTGTGGATTTGGTGCTTTATTCAAATGCAGCTGAGAACAGGTGAGTCTTCAACCTGGATTTAAATAAACTGAGTGTTTCAGCTGATCTGAGGCTTTCTGGGAGTTTGTTCCAGATATAAGGAGCATAAAAGCTGAATGCAGCTTCTCCGTGTCTGGTTCTGACTCTGGGAACTGATAGAAGACCGGATCCAGATGACCTGAGGGATCTGGATGGTTCATACTGGGTCAGGAGGTCACTGATGTATTTTGGTCCTAAACCATTCAGAGCTTTATAGGCCAGCATCAGAACTTTAAAGTCTATCCTCTGACGGACAGGCAGCCAGTGTAAAGACCTCAGAGCTGGACTGATGTGGTCCACTTTTTTGGTCTTAGTGAGGACTCGAGCAGCAGAGTTCTGAATGAGCTGTAGTTGTCTGACTGATTTTTTAGGTAGACCTGTAAAGATGCTGTTACAGTAATCAAGCCTACTAAAGATGAATGCATGGACTAGTCTTTCCAGGTCCTGTTGAGACATCAGATCTTTTATCCTTGAAATATTCTTGAGGTGATAGTAAGCTGACTTTGTTATTGTCTTAATGTGTTTTTCTAAGTTTAGGTCTGCATCCATCACTACACCCAAATTTCTCGCCTGGTTTGTGGTTTTTAGATGTATAGATTGAAGTTCTCTGGTGACCTGTAATCGTTTTTCTTTGGCGCCAAAGACTATTACCTCAGTTTTGTTTTTGTTTAGCTGGAGAAAATTGTGGCACAACCAGTCATTGATTTCCTCAATGCATTTACCAAGAGCCTGTACAGGGCCTCGGTCTCCTGGTGACATTGTGATATATATTTGTGTGTCATCTGCATAGCTGTGATAGTTTATTTTGTTGTTGTTTATAATCTGTGCCAGTGGGAGCATGTAAATGTTAAACAGAAGGGGTCCCAAGATGGAACCTTGGGGAACTCCACATGTGATACTTGTCTGCTCAGATGTGAAGTTACCTATTGATACAAAGTATTTCCTGTTTTCTACGTATGTTTTGAACCAGTTTAGTACAGTTCCTGAAAGACCTGTCCAGTTCTCCAGTCGTTTGAGTAATATGTTGTGGTCAACTGTATCAAATGCTGCACTGAGATCCAGTAAAACTAAGACTGACATTTTTCCACTGTCTGTATTCAGACATATGTCATTGAACACTTTGGTCAGAGCGGTTTCAGTGCTGTGGTTCTGTCTAAAACCTGACTGGAAGGCATCGTAGCAATTATTCTGTTTTAAGAAGTAACTGAGCTGTTGAGAAACTACTTTTTCAATGATCTTACTTAAAAACGGGAGATTTGAGATCGGCCTGTAGTTGTTCATTTGTGTCTTGTCAAGATTGTCCTTTTTCAGTATAGGTTTGATTACAGCAGTTTTTAGTGGTTCTGGAAACACACCTGATAATAAAGAAAAGTTGACGATCTGTAACAGGTCTGACTCTAAAGTCTTTGAGACCTTTTTGAAAAAACTTGTTGGCAGGACATCTAAACAGCAGGAGGAGGAGTTCAGTTGACCTAAGATGTCCTCCAGGTCTTTGCTGTTAATAGGTTGAAACTGTTTCATGGTGTTTAAACAGTTTTTTGGTGGACACAGTACATATTCTGGATCTGCTGTTGATGTACCAATTGCTTGTCTAATTTTTTGGATTTTTTCTGTGAAGAATTTGGCAAAGTCATTGCAGGCCATGGTCGAATGAAGTTCAGCTGCCACTGGCACAGGAGGGTTTGTTAGCCTGTCAACTGTAGAAAATAAGACCCGAGCATTATGGTTGTTTTTAGTGATGATGTCAGAGAAGTAGGACCTCCTTGCATTCCTCAGTTGTAAATTATAATTGTGAAGTTTCTCTTTATAGATGTCATAATGAACCTGGAGGTTTGTTTTTCTCCATCTGCGCTCAGCTTTCCTACACTCTCTTTTTTCATTTTTCACCAGTGTGGAGTTTCTCCATGGAGACTTTTTCCTTCCAGAGATAACCTTCACCTTAATGGGAGCAATAGTGTCCATTACATTTAACATGTTAGCATTGAAGCTATTGACGAGCTCATTGTCAAAGGCGGACATTGAGGCGATTGCATACCTGCTCCTCACTCTGTGGCATTTTGTCAGACTCGAGGACCACAGTGTTGTTTCTGTGCAGCCAGTTCCCCTCGATGCTCTGTTTCAAAAATGACATCACTTTTTCAGATCGCCTCGAATTGTTTGGAATCCCACCCGAGTACGTACTTAAAAACTACTCGGTACCAGGTGAAACCCTAAAAACCACGTTGAGTCGTGCCGAGTAGATACTGATGGAAAAGGGTTATTAGCGATGTACCTTCTTTCTGAATCTGTCCAAAACTGCATTGCTGCATCTGGTGCTTTCACCGCTCTAATTGATTTGGTACCTTTTGAATAGTGTGTAGCCGTCACCTACTCAATGCAATGCAAGCATATGGCATTATAGTAGCAGTGCAGTTACGTTTGAAGCAATGCATCCTGAGCATCATGACTTATACTGCTGACTGTTAATGCTGACTCTTCGTGTTCAGGTGGGGCAGGTGGTAAAGGAGTTTGGGGAGCTGCTGGGATGGTTTACGAAGATGAGGAGCCCGACATACACGACCCCAACTATGATGAATCTTATCAGGTGAGGCCGCTGGGGGGTTTGTCTTTTAACACTTCAGATTATCTGCAAGCAGGTTTGTTTTATATCTGTAAGTCCTTTGCTTTCAAATGCTGGCATCCAGCAGTCAGGGGGCTTTTGTTTGTGTTTTTTTTCCTTCCAGCAGTCAGTGCATTGGATGGCACCCTTTATCTCTTTATGTCCACGTTCTGATTCTGAACTGCTGATGAGATGCATTGTAATCCATCTCCCATGCTACGCAGAAACACCGGAAATGTTGACAGTAGGATTTCCTGGGAAATACAAGACTGTTTTCATATCAAAAATCTTAACAAGCTTTGTTTGAAACCCGTTAAAAAAATTGGTCTGCTAGCATGTTTCTTAAATCCAGATGGCTCCGTCCCATTGCAGTCAACACTATTTGCAATCTTTAACCCCGTTATCATCCATGTGACGCCAAAGGCCGAGTTTGTTTGTCTCTTGCTGCACTTGCGACTGAATGCAGGCTGGGAACGGCGCTCCTGTCTGTAAAATGCTGATAACTGTTTGGAAATGGCTCAGAAAAGCCGGTGTGATTTCAGCCTTGACTGGAGCACGAAGGTGGCGTAAAGATGTTGACTGTTAAAAGGGAACTGGGACAGAGTGGTACAGAAAAATAGACGAGACATGTGCAGACTGTGGACTTTGAATCAGACTGCACAGATCACCTGATAAAGGAGCTGCCTAGAAATGGGAACTGTAACACGCTGGAATGCCTCTTTCCTCTTCTTTGACTAATTATTTTTAGGAGGTGGTTTTTCCTTAAAATAACTCAAATAATTAAGAGGACTTGTAGAAATGTATATGTTAGCCTGCACTGAGATTATCATTTGTGCTCCAGGTTGTTCAAAACCTCAGCTGAACGTTAGTTTACTCATATCCTTGGAATTCGTAAATACAAGTGTTGGGACAGAAGTTTAGGTTAAAGCTCACCGGTAGCCCGTTTTCAGTCAGTGTTATGTTTACACATCTTCTGTGGAGTTTTTGGTATGCCCAAAAAGGAAAAGTTTTCAATAGATGAACTGAAAGGTCAAAATGGTTGTGAGACTTTCAAAGGTAACAACTTCTGGTTTCTTTGGGGAGAAACACAAACTCAGTATGAGTCTTGCACAGCTCTCTGGGGATCTGGTGGATGTTCAGAGCTTTAATAACGGAAAGAAAAGCACCTCAAGAATGAATATGGATGCTCTCGTGAAAATTCCAGTGAAAAATATCTTATATATCACGCAGTTATACGAAATTAGCTCATACAGTACCAGTGCAAAAGCCTCGAGTCACCCCTCGTTTCTTTGTATTTTAAAAGAATTTTCTTTAAGCTACTTAACACTGAACTACGACTCATTCAAGCATAAAAAGGCCGCCTAATTCGAGGATGAACCAGTGTTGTCTACACATAACAGACAAAAAACAATTCCAGCATTTTGTTGCTACAAGTCCACACAGTGTGTTCCCATTTCTTGAGTTCAATCTATAAGAACACTAAAGTTAACAGGTTGACTGTCATAAAAAATTATTTTTGGACCAATAAGGTCATTTCCTAAGAGCTATTAGGCTTAAAACTTAAAATATCTACAGCAGATGAAAGTATCTGAAAGCCTGACACCTATGACATCAGAAATGGTCTCATTGGAAGGGTAACTCTCAAGACGCCATTCTGAAGAAGACTGAGGAATATGACATTACACAAGAAATGGGCTGAAAATCAGTTTTAAAATCAGTTTTAACAGGTCTTATGGAGTGATGAATCCAAACTTAAAACTTTTAGTTCAAATCAATGCCACTATGTACAGAGGAGGTCAGGAGAGAGGCACAACAGTGAGTGTATAAAGCCATCAGTAAAACATGGCACATTCAGTAACATCTGGAAAGCATCCAGGAGAACGGGGTTAAAAAAAAAAAAAAAAGAGGCAGCCGGCATCCAAAGAAGAGCTTTGAATGTCCTTCCAGGATCTTGGGAACTGTTCCTGAAGACTACTTAAAGAAATTACAGTGAAGCCTGTCTCAGAAGAATAAAGGTGTCCGTTTGAGTCTTAAGCTCATTAGAATTATACAAACTCTGTTATTGACTGTTTTACCCTGTACAGAATGTTTGCATGTTTCAAACCACTGCACCTATTTTCCTAGCAAAGTATAAAGAAATGAGGGGTGGCTCAAGACTTTTGCACAGTACTGTAAGTTGAACTGTGTATTTTAGAATTGTTGAAAATACTTCATATAATCCTGAAACAAAGCTGATGAGAAATTCAACAATGAACGTGCATCCGCTCTGCTGTGCGTGCTTGTTTCTGACTGACGCCGCGTGTGTGTATTTTTTACACAGGGGGACACGGTCTACGAGACGGTCGTGCCCGAGATAGACGAGAAGGAACTTGAGAAAATGGTGAACCCGATTGTACAGGAGTACTTTGAGCACGGGGACACAAAAGAGGTTCAGGTAAGTAATTATAATAAAGCTTTTGAAGTCTGTGCATGCTGACCAAGAGTGAGCAGGTTTAAAGAACAAAGCTGGATGACTGAAGTAATGTGGAGCTTTTAACAACAGGTGTATTGGGCTGTGCTCACCCTATGCACGGGTGCCAAGCACACGAAAGCACTCCCTCTCTCAGTGGCCTGCACTCGCACTGTGCTTTGATTGTCTGGGCCTGATTAGGCTTCGGTTTGTGTCTCTCGCTTCTGAAAAGCATAATGTGTTTGTGTTTTGGGGTCATTTTTAAAAATGCTTAAACTGTAAAAACTAAATGCAGTTCTCCCTCCAAACCCTATCAGATGCTGTTGAAGGAGCTCAATTTGGGCCAGCACAAGTACGAGTTCTCCTCTCTGGCTGTGTCCCTGTCCCTTGAAGGCAAGGCGAGCCACAGAGAACTGACCTCCCGCCTGCTGTCTGATCTGTCGGGGAAGATGCTGTCGCAAAGTGAGATGGGGCGAGCTTTCGACAAGATGCTTAAAGAGCTCCCGGACCTCATCCTGGACACACCGGATGCCCCGCAGGTAGAGCTGATGCATGATGGGAAGAAACACTCACAGATATGCTACCAAATATAACTGTGTGCTTCAGAGGGTGGAGAGGGTTCAACCGTGGTTAAGTGTAAACCCCTTTTTATCCCAAAGGTGCACACAAATCCTCTTCAAATATTACACATGCTCTTTGTATCTTTCTTCTATTACGAGGCAGCAAAATGTTGCATACTAGATCGCCACCTTCAGCAGTGCAGAGGCCTAATACATTTAAGAGCTAAAACTAAATAATAAAACAAATGTTAGTCGGGTATGTTTGTTATGTGGCTTCACTTGGTTCGCTTAATCTTTCCTCCTGTTCCTTGCAGATGTTAGGCCAGTTTATAGCCAGAGCCATCGCAGACCACGTCCTCCCCATGTCATTCCTGGACTGCTACAAGGGCAAAGTGGACTGTGAGCATGCCAGGTGAAAGCTGCAGTTCAACGCGTTGTAAGAAAGGCTGTATTGTGCCCCTGCCACCCTTCCCCTCCACCTAACTGTGATCCTTTTCTTTAGAGTGGCTTTAGACCGCGCTGCTGTGCTGCTGTCCATGAAGAGGGAGATGGTTCGCCTGGACAACGTGTGGGGTGTTGGTGGAGGTCTGAGACCTGTCAAACATCTCATCAAAGAGGTAAGCCTCACCCCGTTCAGAAACTGATAAGTCACTCGCTTGTGATATCATAGTGAATCCCTCACATCGGAGTTCCAAGTGTGTATTACATTATGTAATGTAAACAGGGCGAAAACGGTGCATGCTGGGTAGAGCGCCACAGTCTAGCTGCTGTGTCAGCAAAGATTTTTTTTCCCCCCTGAGAAGTGAGAATTTAAAAAAGAAAAAAAAAAGGCATGGGAGGGGCAGACATAAACAAACACACTCTCACAGTAGAGTCTCTTTCTGCCAAATCAATACAATAAACAGTGTGTGAGAATATAAACAGGATTTAATTTAAATCACCTTATAAGCATCAACATATGCATAGATTTAAAAAACCCAGTGTGTCCTGCAATAACATGATAAATAAATGATTAAAATTAAGACAGTCTCAATCGATTCCTCTCCTTGTGTCTTGATCCCTCCCTCTAAAGGTGTGAGGAGGCGAGGGAAAGACACAAGGAGACAGGATTTGACACAACAAGCCTTCTCTCTCCTCTGCTCGTGTGATGCACATTATGAACTGAGACACGCTTTAACGTGGCGTACTGAAATTGGTTTCTAGGTCGCAGGCCGGAGGATGGAGGACAGAGGATTAGTGCAGAGTGTACCGTGCAACTTCATGTACACTTAAGTCCATATGTTTCCCTCCTTTTAAATTATGGGGTTTAAAAAAAGGACCTTGTTAATTGCTTAAAAATGGGGTATTGTTGTCACCCTGCCAGGTGGGCAGGGGCAATGGACACGTACGTTTGTAAATGCAACAACGTGAGAGCGATGCGATGTAGGAGTTTTAAAATGATACCGTAGGTTCATCTACTTAAAATCTTGGGACAAGTTTGGATCTTAGTGACCTTGACCTAAGGATCAGGGGTCAGAGGTAAAGTTTTATGAAAATCTACTGAATTTGATACATAGGATTTTGAAATTGATACCATAGCTGTGTCTGTGATCACCAGTATTTTTATGCACAATGACCTGCTTTTTTCCAGAAGCTCCAAATTAATTTAGCTGACTGATGAGCAATTTCATGGCCAGGTGAGGCCTATTCTCTTATTTAATGGCAGCTGATCCATCTGGAGAAAATCACATCAGAAGTTAATTGAAAATGTTACATTTCTGTTTTATAGCTTGGCACTTTAATTTTAAATATGAGGCTCGAGGAGATCTCACTGCGGTAGAGGCAGTGTATCATTAGGCTGAAAAACTAAAATAAAACCAGTTGGAGAGAACAAAAACTTTAGGAGTGACCAGATCAACAATCTGCTGCATTCTCAACAACACCAAAAGAAGGCAACTAAAGTGGAGGTTAATTGTTTCCATGGTTTCCGTGAGTTTCACTCAAGAACAAGAAGGGCAAATTAACACTTTGGGGGGGAATGATTTGGACTGATGATGATAAAGTGCGCTTAGAGAAGAGAAACGACTCATAATCCAAAACATACATGATGATCATCGTGGAGGCAGCATTACGGCACAGGTGCGTATGCAGCCGGCCCACTAGGGTTTATTGATGATGTGGCTGCTGATAGAAGTAGCAGGATGGACTGAAGTGGACGGGGCTATGCTCTCTGTTCAGATTCAGCTAAATTCTGCAAAACCGATTGGACGACGCTTCACAGCGCAAGTAGATAATGAGCCAAAGCCCTGCAAAAGCAACTCTAGATTTTATGGAGGCAAAGAAATGATATACTCAGGCGCCAAGTCAGTCACCTGATCTCAACCCAGTAGAGCGTGATTTTTAGTTGGTAAAGACAAAACTGAAGGCAGAAAAACCCACAAACACGCAGCGACTGAAGGCAGAGCATCTCAAGGGAGGAGACGCAGCATTTGGCTTCCAGACTTTAGGCAGTCAAATGCAGTGCAAAGGATTTTTCATCCAAATATGAAAACAGTCTTTATGTTTAAAATTGTTAGTTTGTCCAATTATGTTTAAGCCTCTGAAAATGGAGGGCTGTGTATAAAAATGGCTGTAATTGTTAGACAGTTAACACAAAACTCTTGTTAAACCCCTTGAATTAAAGTTGAAAGTCTGCACTTCAATCACAATTTACTTTTTTAAACTTATTTTTTATTGAAAATGGCTTAATAAGTAATCATAATAAGTAATCATAAGTAATCATCTGCGTGTGCTTGTGCTGATGGGCTCTGCTACTCGGTCTTTTGTTTCTCTGGTTTGTTTTTGTTTACAATCACTCTTCAGTAATCTGGGATTTTGTTGCCGTGTGAATGTGGGTGTGGACAATGTGGGAGTTCCACTTGAGGAAAACAAACCCAAACTGTAAGTTGTGCAACATTTAAAAGAGTGCGAGTGAGAGCGGTGTGTCAGCCTCGGTAGTTTTCAGACCCGTCGCTGAATTGGATCCAAAGTTGACTCAGAAGTGTTGGTCATGCTCAGTGTTTTGAGCATCTTGGATCAATCACGCGCTCTAATCGAATGACTAATCGTTCCATAAATAGGTTGAAGTAAAACCATGCTTCCTGATGTACGTGCAGATCTGCAGTGAGAGTGACATAACCAAACCTGCTATAAAAACAGAGCGGAGACTGAAAATTCAAGCAGAAGTGCAAACAAAGAAATGTTTTTCTTTCTGTCGGGAACGTTAAACATTTCATGATAGATTTTATTTCCCAGATGAAGGTTGGGTTATTCCTGGAGTAATGGCTAGATGAAAATATTTCATAGGCTTTAAATGTTGTCTGGTTAGTTGCAGATTCTGTAATTTGGCAGTAAAAAAAGAAGAAAAAAAGAAAAGGAGCAATTTGATAGCAAGCCTTCCTTGTGCAGCTCGTTCTCTCCTCTCTTCTGATCTCCTCCCACCATCATGTGCCTTGATGTGCTTCACATGTATGATTTCTGGCTCTACGTTGGATTTGAACGTTTCTTTTTGTTGTTCTTTACACTCCCTTAAATTGCTCACCTGAGCTGGTCTAAAACAATCTGTGATTGGCCAGAGTCTCCCATCATGAGTGGGTGTCTTTTAAATGAAGGTACAGGGCTCTAGTTAGCCTTTTTCCTGCTTGTGGATTTTCTGTGCATTGATGCCAGGAGACATGTTTTCATACTGGAGCTCCTAACAGAAAAAGATTTACTTACATTTCTGTATACTCTCACCGTGTTTATTGTACATAAACATGGTGAGAGTAAGCACTGGGATAATTCAGTGTAGAACACTGTATGCATGGCTCTTTACTCTTTTTATACCTACTCTGAATTAAACGTGGGTTAGTTAGTCTTGATGAGTGTTTGACCTGCAGCTCAACTGATGCGGCAGCAATGCATCAGTTCAGTCTTCTGCTGTGTTTGATAACGTTGCCACACACTGCTAACGTGGCTGTTTGTTTGTTTCAGATGAATCTTCTGCTCAAAGAGTATCTGATATCAGGAGACGTGTCGGAGGCGGAGCACTGTCTCCGGGACCTGGAAGTGCCTCATTTCCACCATGAGCTGGTCTACGAGGTATCCACAGCTTTTTATTTGTTCAAGTCAAGTGAGGTCAAACAAAGTAGAAGGTTTATTTTTTTTCTACTTGTTCTTCACACATAACAGAATAGGAATTAAAATCTGTAAACTGAGCCTTTTTTTTTTTTTTTTTAAAGTGTTTTCTGTCTCTGGTGTCGAGTCAAGTAAACTGAAGAGCAACACTGGGAAGAAAAAAAGAAACTGATCGGTGACAGTCATTTCTGCTTTCTGCCAAGGACACTGTGTGTTTGGCAGTGATTGTCTCTTATTTGCAGTACATGTATTCGCTAAGCTCACTTCAAATCAGTCAAACCAAAATGTGTCCTTGTGTAAGTATAAACAGATTACTGGTTACCAAATTTCAAACGTGCACACAGTTGACAAGCTCAATTTTGGATGGCAAGTTTTTCTGTTCCATATTAGACCGAGTGCAAACAGATGCACGCTTAGTGCACGTATGGCAGCGGTGATAATTCTGCTTCCTTGTGTGACCTTGTGGGTTCCTGCTAAGATTTGCACAATGTTATGCAGCTAATTGCAGTAGAGCCAGTTTTACTTTTCGGGCATGCAGACTTCAAAAACGGATTTTTTCACACAGTCTAAGGTCTGCAAAGGGCACAACTGAGGAGAGCACAGTCGTGGCAGTTTCACCCCCCCTTGTCCTGTCTCATGTTAGTCTAACAGTTGCCTCGGCTGTAGGCTGTAGGCTGAAACACTTTACAATGCTGTAAAATGTTCAGCTCAGAGAATGTTGATGATTACTGGCCTCGATTCTCTTACTTCGATTCATTGATCGGATGATGATACTTGGTGCGTGTTTCTCAGTATTGTGCGTCTATTTCACTTCATTTTTATTCATATGCTGTCAAATCACAACAGCAGTTTCCTAAAAGTGCTTTATATTGTTAAAAAAAGACTCTTCAACAATACAGAGAAACCCCAACAAGCAGATGAACCTGTATAAGCACGCATGTGGTGAAAGTGGGAGGAAAAAAACTCCCTTTTAAAAGGAAGCAACTTCTGGCAAGACCAGTTGGGGGTGAAGCAGGGAGACGGGTCCAAAGACACACTGTGGAAGAGAACCAGAGATTAATAATAATAAATTATGATTAAAGACAGAGTAGTGTATAAACACAGAGAGAATGAAAAGGAGAGTGGAAAAAGAAACGCCAAGTGCATCATGGGAAGCCTTCAGCAGCTTAGATCTGTTGAAGCATAACTAAGGGAGGATTCGGGGTCACCTGCTACAGCCCTAGCTGTATTCTTTATACTCTTTATCAAAAAGAAAAGATTTAAGCTTAATCTTAAAAGTAAACAGGGTGTCTGTTTCCCATTTCCAAACTGGGAGCCTATTCCTGAAAGCTGAAGGCTCTTTCTCCCGTTCTACTATTAAATATCCTGGGAGCCACAAGCAAGGTAGCAGTCTGAGAGTGAAGTGCTGTATTGAAGTGATACGGTACTGTGAGGTCTTCAAGATAAGATGGGATCTGATTATTCGAGACCTTGTATGTGAGGAGAAAGATTTTAAATTCAGTTTCTGAATTCATTTTCCAGGCTGTAGTGATGGTGCTGGAGTCTAAAGGTGACACTGCCACTAGTATGATGATGAAGCTCCTGCAGTCCTTCTGGAAAACGGGCCTCATCACTGTTGATCAGATGAACAGGGTTAGTCTCCTTTTATTTTCTACCATTTTATGCACTGTATCACTTTCGTATTACTACTTATACATTTTTTTTTCTCCTGCAGGGTTTCCAGCGCGTCTATGATGAGCTGCCTGAAATCAGCCTAGATGTGCCACATGCCCACTCTATCATGGAGACTTTTGTGGACCTGTGCTATCAGGAGTCTGTCATCACCAAACAGCTGAGGGATGCCTGTCCCTCCAGGTGAATCGGGGTTTATTGTCTAATGATTTCAGGTCCGTTCCACTGAGAGTTTCAGAAAGAATCTGGAAAATAATACATCTTGTCCCTGTTGACAATAAAGGCGTGAAGTGAAGGTGTAATTCCACATTTATCCATGCCAAAACAAAACAATCAAACATAAGTCCCTTTAAATGAGCTGGTACTTATATAGTGCTTTTCTACTCTTATTTAAGCACTCAAATTGCTCTCTCACTTCAAGCCTCATTTACACCAGCGCCCTTTTCTACTTCTAAGTGCTTTTAACTCGTAGAGTGACGTCACTCACAGTTCCAACAGCAGACTCGTGTGCTCATGCAACGTCTTCCACGTGTTAAGGATGGACTAGAACATACCTTTAAACCCGTCAAACAGCACTGGCTGTCAGTTGGAGGACAAACTACAGCTTCCAAAGAACACGTATCGCACATTTTCATGCTCTGATGTTACAGGTTGTCCACACTGGATGGGATGACCTCCTTTTCATTTTCTAAACACGGCTATTATTGCTTAAATACACATCTGTCAGTATTTTCTGGCTTCCTGATCTTGCTCCAGCTCAAGATGCAAATCTTTAAAAACGAGCCACACATACACTGTTACATTTTCAGTAAAGGCCCGGTGATTTCTTGATTGCACTGCGCTTTTTGGACAGCAGACGATTTGCTGTTGTTTTGTTCTCAGTGAGAAAATGTGAAACGTGCTATGTCTTTATCTGTGAGTCTGTGAGCTGCCTACCAACACTAAAACATTTCTCTGTCTTGACTTTCTCCACTAGAGGGCGGAAGCGTTTTGTCAGCGAAGGAGATGGAGGGATGATCAAGACCTAATCTACAGGAGGAAGAGGGGGCATCAGCAGCAGCAGGAAGAGGAGGGGGTGTCTACTGGTTCTTACACCCTGTTTCTGCTCCAGCATGTTTCCCTGAAACCAGACATGCCTGCGGTCTAATGTTTCCTTGTTCCTCTCCTGGTAATGTTTATAATGTCATCAGTTAAAACCAGCGTTTGTTGACGTTTGGTGGAAGTAAACCGAAAAGAGCGGCCTGGGTTCAGATCCCATCATCTTGTTCGTCACTGCTTTCTTTTTTTTTTTCTTTTGACCTTTTTGTGATGAATATTCTCTGAGGGTTCATGTGACACTTTTGCCTCAGTCTTTGTACCTGTTTGTCAAGAATAACACAAGTCAGAGCTACAGGGGGACAGGCTGGGTTACGTGGGAGATTAATTGCTTTTGTCTCTTGCTTAATTTCACCTGTTACCGTGTCTTTATTTTTTATTTTGTTTTCATTCACATAATGTGCTATAAATGGAAACGCGCACTCAGAGGGACAGAGCATACCGTATCCAGCGAGCACTTAGTAATTTAGCTGAGCAGAAAGGATCTAAAACTCTTCAGCTTCTGTCCTTATTTCGAGGATGCCATGTTTCGTACCTCTTGTTTAAGTTGTTCATTAATGTTTTATGAACAGTGATGACTTTTTTTTTTTTTCCTCCTCCTTGAATTTTGGGCTTTGAAGCCAAATGTTTACTTTCGTAAAGCACCAGTGAAAGCAAAAGGTGTTTTGGGCACTATTTGGGTGTTTATCTGAAACTTGCATCAGGGCAAATACACTTCAGAAGCCATTTCTGAAAATGAAGATAAATTGGGGTTAATGTGATTTCAAAATAAATAAATGAGCAATATTTTGAGCACTCTGCTTGCAGTTAACTCGTGTATTTACAGCCACGTGGTCAGCAGTTGATTCTGGACAGGGTAGCCTTCGGTGTGCAGAGACGCTCTAGACGGCGGCGTCTGGTAATTGTCTTTAATGGATTAAGTTTAATGCATGTGTAAAGACAACCTCAGCTTTTCTTGGAAAACGGTCATTGAGACTTTTTCTGCCCCTGTCTTACAGTTTTACATGTTGACCAAAGTTATAATAAATATATTTCATTCATTAAAAAAAAGTAACAAATTGAAGTTTCTGTATTTTGTCATTCATGCGAGCAGCGCAGGTGGATAAGTAAGGTTGGAAAACCAGAAATATACAGTCACGTGAAAAGGAAATGACAATCTTTTACTTAAATTACTTAAAGATGAACAATACACAACATAATGCATCTTCTAATTATTTTACAAAAACTAGTACATCCTTAATTGTGTTTATTTTTGTGGAATAAACTGATAATCAGCAATTGTGATCTGGTACATTCAGGTGAGTTTACAGGATTAAAAACATCAAAGATCACCGAAAAGCACCTGTTGCTGCCATCAGTCTGGGAAGATTTATAATGCCATTTCCAAACAATTTGAATTCATAATTCTTAAGTCTGGGGAAAAATAATTCACCAGTGGAAAACATTTAAGACAGTTACTGAGAGTAGACATTCCAGGAAATTCGCCACCAGGTCACACAAGTCTCTTTCTTAAAAAGAACATGGCAGCACCGGATAGATTTGCAAAATTTATCTGAAGAAACCACAGGACTTCTGGAACAATGTCCTTTGCACAGAGGAGATCAAAGTGGAGATGTCCTGCCATGAAGCACAGCACCACATTTGGTGAAAACCTAACACGGCAACTTGGTAGAAAAATCTCATGCCAACTGTCAAGCACGTTGGTGGGAGAGTCATGATTTGTGCTTGTTTTGCAGCCACGGCCGTGGTACCTTTCAGTCACTGTTTCAGTGTGTGAATGGGTGGATGACTGGTTGTGTAAAGCGCTTTGGGGTCCTTAGGGACTAGTAAAGCGCTATACAAATACAGGGCATTTACCATTTCAGTCACTGAGTTGATCATGAACTCCTCTGTATACCAAAATATTCTGTCCCAAAACTACAGCTTGGTTCAAATTAACTTCATGGAACAGGACAATAATGTCAAACACGGCAGCAAATCTACAACCAGCCAAGAATCCAGTCAGAGTCCAGACCTCAACCTGACTGAAAAATACTATGACAAGACCTTTCTGTGCATAAAGAAATGCCTGCAAACCTTAACGAAGTAAAGCAGAGTAAGAAAAATCCTCCAAAAATGATTTGCTGCTAAAGTTAAGCTGAAAACAATTCAAGTTACTGCTGCTACAAGGTTGTTCTACAAGCTACTGAATCACGGGCTCCACTCATTTAACACACACTGATTTAATCAGCGTTTATTAAAATCTTTTATTAAAACCTGTAACCAAGACTCTGGCCCTTTAAGGACATATGTGGCTCTGGTTTAACCTAGCATAGCTTTACTATTCCTACAGTATAAATAAACCGGTTGAGATAAATGTGCGTTAAATTAATTCGCGGTATATAAAATATACCATATACAGTTCACGGTTAAAATCCTACTACTTTTTGTTTAGTAAAATCTATACTTGCTTGTATGCAGTGGTTTATTAAACTCTCATTTTTAACGCTTAAATGAAAACGCCTTCTAAGCGTTAGTTTTACATTTATTCTAATTATAAATATTATTATTATTATTATTATTATTTTTTTTTTTTTTTTAGGGGCAAGCGGTAAATCATTGGATGACATCATTGGCGTGCGGTAGGGAGAACATAGACACGTCAGTGGAAGCGAGCAGTAACCAGGAAGTGGCTAGCAAGCTTAGCCAAGTACGGATAATGATCGGCTGAGACTCTGGTGTTTGGACAGGTCGGTGATGGTTTGCTCAATGAACATGTAGCTAGAAATGATAAATGAATCCGAATTTAATCGCCTGCAGGCTAACTAAGGCCAAAATATACTGCGACAGACAGCTGTTAGTCCTACCAACTCACGTTAGCATTGAGGCAACTAGCGAGTAGCGTGCAACCTGCAGGCGACGTTGCATTGCCGGGGTGTAGGGGCGAGGAACTAGTTCACCGTTTTAAACAGGTGTCGGGAAATGGCTGCTGAAATCGAGACCTCTGCGTGTGAATGGGATACATTTATAAAAATGCTTTATAAAGTCGACATTTCCGGCTCCTGTACACAGTGCAAGGTTATCAAGCTAGACCGCGTTTTTATGCTCGAGACTACGTGAAACTGCACAGTTCCTTCAGGACTGACAAGTTTAATAGGGATGCATTTTACTGGATGAATGTTTCCCCGGATATTTCCGGGTTATATGCTTTAGTCCCCGTCATGAGTCCTGCCTCCTCGGTCTGATTTCATCATAGAGTTAGAGCTTTTTATACTTGCTATATTGCAAGACTACAATTTCTTCTCATCTCGGGGTCTCCAACACAGATCAGCTGCCTCTGTCTGCACCCTATCATAGACATCCACGAACCTTCTCTGTGGTCTTCCACTTCTCCCCCTGCTTGGCAGCTCCATATTCAGCATCCACTATCCCTCCTCTGCACACGTCCTAATCGTCTCAGCCTTGGCTCTCTTTGTCTCCAAAGCACTTGACGTGATGCTTCCTGCTCACATAATACTTCAACCTTCCTTCTCTTCATCTATCAGTCATTTATGACAGCTGTGGCCACTGGCACCCTGTTGCTGGACAATAGCATCGAAGCCTGTCATTGATAATCCTGGCCTTGACTGATCCGGTATGGTAGTCTTATTTTTGATGATCCGTATGCTTGATTTGCCCATGATTTTACACTGGATACCCTTCCTGAAGTGTCCAGGCTTGGAACTTTGAAATTGATTTATTTATCCCATAATATTTATCAATGATGATAATCAGCATGATAAATCTTAACTCTTTCTTTGTTGTCTTTTTCCTAGCTTCTGTAGGGTAGGATGGGCAGGCAGAGGAAGAGGGTGGTGACGGGTGAAGCTGCTCCACCTCCACGGAAAGATGAGAAGCCCTCTGCATTTCACCGCAAGGACAAGAAAAAGAAAGTCAATATTGGGAAAATGTTCATTAACATCTCAATTGGTCTCTGCATATTCAGCCTCATCTGGTTCTTTTATGCCATCTACATGAGATCCAGCCTGGCTAAAAGGGTGGTGACTCTGCATCCGTCTCCTCACGTCCTGGATGCCAATAGCACCGATGCCAAGGTTTCCCCAGAGAGGTTCTGGGGGTCATACAGGCCTCAGGTCTACTTTGGGATGAAAACAAGGAGTCCCAGGTCTATTGTGACAGGTATGATCACACATTTAGAGTCAGGCTAAGGCTAAACACTTGTGTCATTAAATGTTTTAATGAAAAACAGCGACTTATTGTATTTTAAACATCGGAATATTTAATAATGAATATCTAAATGGAAACAATATAGCAATGTGGCCACTTGCTTGTTTCCCAAAATGACATGTTAGAAAAACACGTTTGTCTTTGTGATTTTATTGTTCGTTCAACTCTGGTGAAAGACTTTTGAGACTGTGAAAAATCATTTTTTTAACCTTTCAAACCCCACAAACTGCCATAGGTTACAAATGTAGCTTCAACTTACTACATCTCAGAAAAACAAGTGTCTATGAATATGCTGGCCATTTCATTAGTTGCACGTGTTCGAGTGCTCATTAACACAAATATCAGCCAATCACATCACAGCAGCTTAACACATTTAGGTATGGAGACATGCTAAAGGTTGACCTGCTGAAGTTCAGCTGGTAAATGAGGAAGAAAGGTGATTGAAACTCAAATAATCACTCGTTACAACCAAAGTATGCAGAAGAGCATCTCTGAACGTACAGCACATTGAACCTTGAGGCAGACAGATAGCAGAAGATTGCAGATGATCACTCCTGTTAATTAAGAACAGGAAATTGAGGCTACAATTTCGACACGTTCACCAAAATTGGACATCGGAAGATTGGATAAACGTTTGATTTCTGCTGCAAGCATTCATATTTTAGGATCAGAACGTGGCGTAAGCAGCATGCACTCAACGGTTCAGGCTGACGGCGGTGTAAGGGCATGGGGGATATTTTCTTGACACACTGGGATCATTAGAGTCAACTGAGCATCATTTAAACACCACAGCTTAGCTGAGTAATATTGATGATC
Organism: Aulonocara stuartgranti; assembly: GCF_965226115.1. NCBI lineage: Eukaryota > Metazoa > Chordata > Actinopteri > Cichliformes > Cichlidae > Aulonocara > Aulonocara stuartgranti. The sequence continues at coordinate 23,695,002 of NC_138944.1, read as the reverse complement.
ACGTCCAGCCCTTTACGACCACTGTGTACCCATCTTCGATGAGTTTGTTTCAATGGTTTTAAACAGGAGAGTTTAGCTGTGCCTTGAAGCTCCACTTACCTACTCAGCATCCTTGGTTGAAATGAAACAAACATATAAAGTAAAAAAATATATTTAACTGTAAAACTTTATTAAAAAAACAAAGACTGAAGAAGAATCTTTTTCTTTTTTTTGTAGCTTTTCTGTCAATCACAACAAGGGCACGCTGGTAGAATACGTGGAATTTCTCTTTAATATTTAATGTAATGTAAATATGTAATTCATCTTTTATTTTATAAATCCTAATCCTCCATATTTGGATAAAATTTTGAGTGCTTCCCAAAATTAAGAACACTTTGACTGCACTTAATATTATTGATAATTAGTTGACAGGACTACTTACGGTACATTTTGAGGTACTATTTGCAGATTGCCACATAATCCTGAGCATAATTTGTACAAGTTTATTGCTTTTAACTGAATTTTTCTTTTCCGTTTATGTATAACTCTTGTCAGGCATGATGTGGATGCGTCAGTTTTCTGACTTGGACATGAATCTCAGGCACACTTGTGAGCAGGGCGATCGCCTTCAAGGCTACGGCTGGCTCATGCACGATGGCCTCACCTTTGGCGTCCAAGAAATCCGAGACAACGATTTCACGCTGACCACCGAGTTTGTTAAGAGGATGGGAGGGGATCATGGAGGAGACTGGACGTGGAGGGTCACAGCCAAACAGCATGTGAGTAATAACTTTGCACCGCCGCAGCTGTTATCTCACACGATCAAAAGCAGCTGATAATATTCTGCCATCTAAGTTTATATATTTTAAATGTATTTATGTTCTTCCACTGGTGATTTGTATGTTGTTCTTCAACCACCAGAGCTCCGCCCCCCAGGCACCAGTCATCTCCCTGATGTTTTACGCAGCAGCAGACGCGCAGGGCTCGCTGCAGGCTCACGTAGAGGAGAGGAATCGCCTCGCGTCCATCACCGGTTTCTCAGAGGAGCTTGGAAACTTTAAGATCACCTTCCGAAAGCCTGTCACTGGGGAGCTGTCCAGTGCTAAATACGCCACGTGAGTGTATGAGTCCAAACGTGAATAGGAAAAATAGTACACTAAATACAAAGGCAAAGAAGTTGGAGAGAACATACTTTTAAGAGGCTGCTCAGAATTATCAGGGTTAAGGATATGCATCAAACAACAGTGGTCTAAACTTTAATAAATGTAGTACAGCTGCCAAAAATTCCAATTAGCAGTCAGTGATTTAAGGTAAACCTTGATAGAACGGTGAAAACATCCACTCGTGTAGTAGGCAGGAGTCCTAAGTCAGCAAACACAAATGAATTTCTAGTAGAGAATCATGACTTGAATGAGCCATAACATTTTAATTATGTTGCACCGTCTTGGATGGTGTTTTGTGGTGTGATTTAGAGTCATCCTAATTATTACTAGAGTACCTAAAAAAGAAATCTAACCACTAGATGTCAGCAGATGAAGATTTTCAGACTTGATGATACAGGTTTTCTCAACATTGGGACATTTATTTTAGAGGAATATGTACAAAACATTTTACAACCAGTACAAAAATAAAAGAAAAAAACTAATGTACTGCTGAAACAACAGATGATATTAGTGCAGTGAAGGTGTTGTTCACAGCAGGAAAAAACTGTTGTTGCTTCTTATTGAATGGACGAGGAGTATGCTAGCTTTCTGCTAGCAGCATTTACAGGGAGGAGGAGTATTTTGCACTTTGAAGAGGGCCAGAGAAGACCAGCATAGCAAAATAGCAAGGTACAGTATGCACGGATAGAAATGATAAGAATTGTATATGAACTGTTCCAGTGATTAGCTGTGGGAAGGGGCATGATGAAGTTTTATTGTGACCTTCTGTTCAAACTCTGAGTCATTACTACAGCAGGAGATATCAGAAGTTAAGCTACAGTGTGCTAAGTTCAGTTAAGGTTGCTTAATAGTTGTAGCTGAATACAAAATACACTGTAAGGTTTTGTGTTTATTCAACTGATTTGGTACTACACGGCAGTCAATGCTAGTTTTCTGTCTTTTTCAGCTACAACTACCTTCAGACTGTGTCTCCTGGTCTGGAGAAGCTGACTGACATTGTGAAGTACAGTCTGAACCGCAGGTTTGTGTATAGCCCTCCGTCTGGCGAGAAGAAGCATTACATCGGTGTAGATACCTACAAACCCCCTCACCACCAAAACCAGCAGAAACCTGACCAGAGGAAGGAAAGCGACTTTGTGGTGTACCAGGTGACTGTTCAGACACCTTTCCAGATTGAGGTTCTGTTTGAATCTGGAAGCTTTCACGATCGCCCCAACCAGCTGGTGGGCTCCATCATGACTCAGGAGCTGGAGAAGAGGAAAGCGGAGTTTGATGCAAAGTTTGAGAAAGCTTTTGGCCTTGAGAAGAAAGGTTTTAGCCAAGCGTATATTAAATTCGGCAAGGCAGCACTCAGCAACATGCTGGGCGGAATGGGCTACTTCTTTGGGCAGTCGGTAGTACAGTCGGTCTACAATGAATACCCTCTCCTTTATCCCGAAGGTGCTTTATTCACCGCTGTTCCATCACGCTCATTCTTTCCCAGAGGATTCCTTTGGGATGAGGGCTTTCACCAGCTGCTGTTGAGTAAGTGGGATCCCCAGGTGACGAGGGAGGTCATTGCCCACTGGATAGACCTGATGAATATGGAGGGCTGGATCCCCCGTGAGCAGATTCTTGGAGATGAGGCTCGCAGCAAAGTCCCATCTGAATTTATTGTTCAACGAAACGAGAACGCCAACCCCCCTACGCTTTTCTTAGCGCTTCAGGAGCTTATTGAACAACTCTCATCCAATCCAGACAAGGCAGCATTTCAGCCAACCTTGCATTTCCTCCGACGGCTCTTCCCCAGGCTCAAAACCTGGTATGAATGGTACAACACCACACAGACGGGGCCCCTACCCAATTCTTACCGCTGGCGTGGACGCGACAAGGACACCAATCTGTTTCTCAATCCCAAGACCTTGACCTCTGGGCTGGATGACTACCCACGGGCCTCACACCCCTCAGCAGATGAGCGTCACGTTGACTTGCACTGCTGGATGGCGTTGTCCTCAGGCATCATGGCTAAAGTAGCTCAGCTTCTGGGCGAGCCCCATGAGGACTACCAGCTCTCACACAAAGTGCTCAGTGACAACAACCTGCTCAGTGAGCTCCACTGGTCAGAACAACACCGTGCTTTCAGTGACTTTGGCAACCACACAGAGGATGTATCCTTGCAGAGGGAGAAGGTGTACGTACCTCCAGGGCAGCCTCGTCATCAGTTCCCCGTAGCTCGTCTCGTTCGCTCTGTCCGCAGGGCCCCCAAAGCGCAGCATGTTAATGCTTTGGGTTATGTTAGCTTGTTCCCGTTCTTACTGCAGATTCTCCAGCCCGACTCACCCAAGCTGGAGCATATTTTCCAGGATATGAGAGACTCCAATAAGCTGTGGACACCCTACGGCCTGCGATCGCTCTCCAAGTCCGATCCACTGTACATGAAGCGAAATACAGAACACGATGCCCCCTACTGGAGAGGACCTATCTGGATTAACATCAACTACTTGGCAGTCAGAGCGCTCCACTACTACAGCCACACAGAAGGGCCATACCAAGAGAAGGCAGCTGTTCTTTATGAGGAACTCAGGACTAACATTATCAATAATGTTTATAGACAGTATGTTGAAGCAGGGTATATTTGGGAGCAGTACAATGACGGCACCGGCAGGGGGCAGGGAAGCCACCCCTTCACCGGCTGGTCATCTCTGACCCTATTAATGATGGCTGAACAGTATTGATGCTGTTGATTTTTATCTCCTATCTTTTAAGATACTGGCCTTCATTTATCTGGATGTGACTGAAACAGCATTGTGCAGTAAAGAGTAGCGACACGCAACGAGATCCAAAATTAGAAACCGGCTTCTGCGGTCACACTGTCTCGTTTAACCTTTGATCAGAATTAAGTGTTTTCACACAAGTATTTTTGAAGGGCAGTTTTAAACAAGCCTAAGTGCAGCTACACTGTCTTTGCCAAGTTTTTGGAGCCAAGCTCCCTCTAGTGCTTCAGATGCATTTAACTTAATTGTCTACACCTTCACTGGTCCAGCCTTTAGTACGGAAAAAGAAAACGGACATCTATGTTTGTTTGTCTTCTTAGGGAGGATTCATGTTTTAACAGCAGTGTGGATGACAGTTTTTATACGGACAGCTGTTTGCTAAAAAAAGTTTCCTGGAAAAGTTCTACGAGTCGTGCTTTCACTTGACAAATAAGGGCCATTATCTGTAACTGTGCCATTTTCTCTTTAATCTATCATGTCTTTGATTCTCTGTCTTAATGATTGATTATTTTGACGTTTAATTGTTTAATCAGTCTTTTGGGGGAAAAAAATGTTACATTCAGTCTTTTTCAGCATTTTTTGTTGCCTGTGGTTTGACTGGCAGGGAATGCAGCAGAGACTGTGACAACAAATAAATGGTTTAAATATTTTTTTTTTGTCAGAGTGTACTTTATTTTGGAAATACTGGTGTGTTTGCAATATTGGAAGCAGGTTTTTTTTTTAACTTGCTAAGCCTTTAACTGCCATTTCTGCTTGACATCCAACAAAAAGAAAATTACCCTGTTATGGTTGAAATACTGGCGGCTTTGTCTGCTACTACAAATACACAAATGGGCCAAAAACATTAAAACCATTGACGGCTAAAAGTGATCATTTTATCACAATGAGACATCCTGCTGGGATACAGTAAGTCCTGGTATTCCTGTGGATGTTACTTTAACTACTGACCTAAATGTTGTAGTTAAGTACACCCTGTCATGGCAGCAGGCCGGTGTGCCCCCCTATCCTCATCCACAGTGGCCCGTCCCCACAGCCTACAGGACCCAAACTATCTTCTGCCAGTTTCCCAGAACCAGACATCAGGCAGGTTAGATCAGGAAGGATCTACATAATGTTATACAGGTGGTTCTAATATCACGGCTGGCTGGATATATATAGTAGTTTTTACACACAAACAGTTCATTTTTTTATTCAAGCATAATCTTAGATTAGGAAAGTTGTTCTTTTTGTAGCCTTTTTATCTTCTAAGCTCCAGATCTTTATAATATCTCTGATAATATCGCCCACCCTCTAGGAGTGGATATTATCCCAAAAAACACGATTAAGTCTGAGATCTAAGTGTTAATATTTAATGAATATTATGCAGTACCACAGAGAGGCTAAGTGTGATTTTCATCCTCAATGTACAGCTTACATGGAAGGCTGTCCACTCTTCCAGTTATTGACATAAAGTTGTGTTGCAGGTACTTCATGTCATTGTCAGTCAAAGCCGACGGTAGCTTCAACACGCTGTGACCTTATACAGCAGCCGGTCCTTTTTCTTTTGTGAGATGGCGCATTTGAAGGCCTTTTGCTGACGTCAATTTTTTCCCTGGTTTTTTTTTTTTTTTTGCATGGTTTCCATGGAGCACAGTTGTTGTGAGGGCTTGGTGCTTAATTAGCCAAGATCAAAGGCATAGAGGAGACATACATGGCAAATTCTTTTCACTCCTTGACATATGTTGCCATACATTCACGCACATGGGCAAAGAGTGGCAATGTTCTTATTAATACTTTGACACCAGATATATAAAACGCTGGCGCTGGGAGCACTGATACAGGCTCTCAGTGTGTGTGCAATGACCACTGGGTTGCAGCCTCTACACTTTTATGAATCCTTTGAATGGACTAGATGTGCGGTTGTATAGTTGAAGGCTTAGCATGGTGCTTTAAGGTTGCATGGCTAAAAATAGTGCCTCTATCAGTTAGCAGAGCAGCAGATAGACTGAGAAGCTGCAGACTGGTAGTCCTGCTGAATGTAGTAAAAGCTACAGTATTAGTATCCATTTTTTCCCTCGATCGTGTCACCGACAATAAGTTTAAGCGTGCGCGCGGCTGCAGAAAGGCTTAAAATTCACATTTTACGTTTTTGAAACTCTTACTTGACTGAATCGTTGCTGGGTATAAAGCACAAAAAAAAACCACCGTATGATTTATCAATGTGAAATAATTGGCTCCGGGTTCAGTTGCGGAAGACGCAAGCTCGTCGTTTGACCCCTTGACCTGCTAACGTAAAAGCAGAGTATCAAGGGATTTTGGACACAGACGAGCCACATCATCTGCCTTTTTGCTGCTTCTCTCAGAGGAAATGGATTCCACATCCCCTCAATGCAACTACAGTCGAAAATGCATTTATTTCTTTGAAGAGTGCGGACAATCTGTGTGACTAAAGCACTCACTGCGCAATCCATCCCCCTCACCCAGGACCCTTTTTTCACAGTGAGATGGGATAATAGCCAAACAGCATCAGAGCTAACTAATGTGACTGCATAATAAACAGATGAGTCAGGGAGTATTCATTTGCATATCATCCCAACCTTATCAGAGCTTCTATACAGTGAATATTTTGTGATTGCCTGCTGCCGGTGATTCGGCTGAGTGAGTGCGGTGAATGCAGTGTCCAAAATGCAGCAGCTCTGTGGGGAAAGGGGCTTTTTTTCTTCTTTTCTTCCTGTGATGGAGACCATTATACATGTACAGAGTAATTATAAAGTTGTCTAATAGCACCCCCTCCCACCACCCCAGCACACACATAGACACACACATACATGCACACACACAGCAGTGACTCCTGTATTGAATGTAATTACTGGGAAGGTATGCTAGAGGGAGCTAATTAATAAGGCATTTGTGAGTGGAAAAGTGGCTTTTTGAATACAGCTTAGCTATCATTTTACTTACAATGGAGAGCTACTTAGAATTAAAGCAGTATAAGTGGATAATTATGCTAATGGATCAATTTGGATTTAAGATATGGTGGCAGGCTGTATTTCTAGATGATCACTGTTCATGCATTACAGCACTACAGGGGCTCTAACACACAGTTTCTGTGCTCATGTGGGCTTGCATGTTCGTATTATTTCACTGCAGATATCAGATGTTTTCTTGTCCCGAGGCCACACGCTGCTCTGTGTGTGCGAGAGTGTGTGTGAGCGTGTGTGTGTTCTCCTCTGACACAACTTTTTTTTTTTTTGCCTTTCATACAAACAAACAAAGCTTCCAGGCTAACTGGCTATGAATTTGCGCTTCTTAGGAAGTAAGGTTTTTTTGTTTGTTTGTTTTTTCTCGGTCCCTGTGTATTCCTCAAGCCTCGTGGCTTTAAACTGCTCAATGGATCACGTCTCATTAGCGTACTGCATGTTAATGTTGTTGTGGAACTCCAGCTTTGACATCACTGACCACACAGGATGGCGTGACAGCGTTTGTTCTCCCCGACATCAAAAACAGCAAGCTTTCCTCTCATTAGGAGTCATCCTAATTGCTGTTTACACTAAATGGCTTTCGATAAAATTTGCTCTAGGATCTATCATATTCACTTTTACACACAAACTCCCCCCCCCCCTCCTCAGAAGCTTGCTGTTTAATACCGAACTTGCCTCAGCCAACATAGGTCTATGTATGTTATGTAAGGCCCACTATAAATAGGTTCACCCGGGATCTTTTGTCTTTACCTGATTCGCTCTTAGCCCAACAGTTTTTATTTCTGGAGAGAGCTGTGGAAGCTAGTGCAATGTAGAGCCGGCCGTTTCCATAGTTACTTTTGTTAGCTGCAAGCTCTTAACATTCTTCATCTGTTTCCTCACATGTCTGCTGTTAGCTATTTATTTGAATGTGTTTGCATTGCAGGTCTCTGTAATGACCAGTATATGCGCGGCAGTGAAGCACCGATACGAATAATGCTTTCTAATAATTAACGGACGTACATTTTCATACACTTTGTGGAGTCACTTGATAAGAGAAAGAGCAACAAATAGAAATCGGTGTGGGTGCAGATGAGTCAGAGACTAGAATATGCCGACCTATTAACTTAAGTTGGTCAAAAGTACATGCAATTAGTTCCATGTTGCGTGAAAATGATGTAGTGCAGTGGATGTTATTGAGCTTCAGTCTAAAGGCATTGCTGGTTTGTCTGTCAAATGAAATATTATAGATATTTACATTGCTTTCTCTTAATTTCATGTTATCTAACAGTATGTGTTTCGTGCGAGTTAAGGAATGCTTCACCTCTGTGGAGATGTTATAATTGAAACAGCAAAAAAAAAAAGAAAGAAAGAAAATGTTAATGTCTTGGCTTTTTTTTTGTTGTTGTTTGTTTGGATTTCTTTTGAAAATGTGCAGGCAGTTAGGTAACACCAGGTGCAGTAGCTGGATCGGGCCCAAGAATCGGACTGTCAGAGAGCCGTAAGCATGGATGCAACAGAGAAGAGGGCAAGGTGGGAGCCATGCGAGCACAGCGTGTGTGGAGGAGTCTGGGGGCATAGTTAAAGAAACACTGGGGCATTCCGCAATCACGATTGGAGAGCTGGAATCTGATTCTCACCCATCCCTGTTGTAGAACCAAAGAGTACAGGCAGGCGGCTGGGGACCAAAGTGGGCGAGTGCGAAAGTATTTTTGGATCGCACGGGAAACCTGCCACACCAACAGCAGCAGCAGCATCGGGGCCTGGTACCGGGCTTCCCTAACCCACTCCCACTCTCAGAGGAAGAGCAGGAGAGAGATGTTCCTTCAAAGACGAACCACGCTTCCGCTGCTTTCATTTTTCTTATTTGTGCTATTTCGCTTTCAATTGCCCAGTGTTTGGATGATGATGTAGTATATATAACTATGCAGACCCCCACATGACAGAGAGAGAGAGAGGGAGAGAGAATAACGAACTTGGCAGCTGAGGCGAGTATCTTGTATTTATAGAAAGTCGTGTTTCCGGCAGAGGTTTCTGTGGTTTTAGCACTCCCAATCCATTTTTGCGGTGTCTTACTGGCCCCATTGTAGTCAGGTTTAGACTGAAGATGTTCCCTCATCTAACGCCTTGGGGGGGAGATTTGACTGTGAGACGTGTCAGAATGTGATTTGGGGGTGGCAGATGGATTTCTGCTAGCACCGTTTAACCCTTACTTTCGGAGGATTTCTCCATAAATGTTCTGTGCAGTCAGAAGCAGAAGACATTAGCAAAAAAGTACGGCACAGCTCTTGAGGCTGAATGTAAATGTGTTATATATACATATACATTTTCACACCATCAGGATGCAGAGAAGATGGGAGCTTACCTTGTTAAATTTTTTTTATTTTCTTAATCTCAGTTCTTTTGTATTTGTCTTGTGGATCCAGTGCAGTAATTTCTGTATAAGCTCTCCAGATCATGGTGGGTTTGAGGTGCTTTTTTATTTCAAACAGCAACGACAGCCTCTGCATCTCAGTGGATTTCCTGGTATGGATCAGGTTCGTCTATTATTTACTCTCAAACACTGTGGGCTGCAAAGCTGGTTGACAGGATGCCAAGGCATTGAGATTTCCAGGAGTTACTGTACACATCAGGTTCATTTTAAAGCATCAGTTGTAGGTGCAAAATGATTGTGTTCTTTTAACAAGAAGTAATGTTGATGTGACTATAGAAAGATCCAGTGATTTAGTTCAATTCAATTTTATTTGTATAGCATCAAATCACAACAAAAGTCGCCTCAAGGCTTACTAACGTAAGTTAGTCCAGGTGTCAAACTGTTAAAGGCCAAGAAAATCAAACAGCGGCGGAGCTGTGTTGTCCGGAAAATTTAGAATTCCTATTGCAAATCGATTGATGGAAAGAAGCCTGCAACAGATTTTCAATAACTAGTGAAAGCCATCCACTTATCTGATTTGGCTTCAAACCAGAATTATAGTGTGCGCTGCAGGACAAAGGCAATAAATTCTATCAATAAGAACAGACAATTATAAGAGCACCTTTGGTCTCTGGGTGGAACACGAGCTCACATTTTTGGGGGAATTGAAAATTCGAAAATTAACACTTGCAGATCCCAAATACAATACAATCTATTGATGAGACTTTTTTGATGTGCAATTTGTTTCACTAGCTTGACTGAGACCAGAATGAGCACCACACAATGTGCATTTACATGCCAGGATGTGCCTTTTTTTGTAATGATGTGTTATAAAGGCTCAAACCATCATCTGGGTTTCATCTGTATTACTGATCTAGGTTGTTGGTAAAGCAGCGGTTAGATATTCCATTTCTTACAAAGTCAAAATAGCCAAATATACAGCAGGCATTATTGTCCACCCTAACCTTCATCTCACAGGCAATGATTTCAGAGGACACTCACTCCTTTCTGCCTCTTCAACTCGTGTCAGGCACCCACCTGGTAAGAAAAACTCCCACTGCCTGTCCAGGAGCGAACCTGAAAATAACCCAGCCAGATGCTTCACTTTGACCTAAACATCCAATAAAGCAGTTGCAACGTTACCAATGAGTTAACATAGACTTACTATGTTTTTTCTGTCAGAGTAGGCCCGATATCATCAGGACACTGCTATTTTTTTCACATGCTGACACTAAACGCTATGAAATACCGAGTGTATTTCATGGAAAATGTTAGCAGCGTGACTTTGAGCACAAAAGTAAAATCAATTGGCCCACCACTGTGGTCTAGACTGAAAATATCAAAAACTTTTATATTACACTCTTCCTCTGTGATCCCTTGACTGATGATTTAGAGCCGCCAGCAGGATTTTACTTTTTTTTTTTTTTTTTTTACCTTTTTCCTGAAGTATCTTCACATTTAATAGAAGACGTGCAGCGCAAAATTCCTATAAATATTCATGATTGTCCGGTGACACATCTTAATGGCTTTGATTATCCTCTGACTTTTCCTCCAGTCTAACGGCGAGGCTGACATTTCTGCACTGTGGAAAGATTTTGCAAGAAATTTGCTACACGTGTTAAAGCCCGTCCTCAATGAAGTGGCGATCCACTTCATGTAGCAGGTCCAGATTTTAATTTGTCTCGCTCTTCATGACAAAACAAGTGCAATTGTGTTAATTGCGCATCTGCAGGGAATTACTTGTGCAGGTATTTTGAAGGATTGTTCAAAATTAATTTCAGTAGTAGTAAAAAAAAAAAAAGAACACATATTATCAGTTGAATCTGACTAGAAAAGAAAGTAAAAGCTTAAGAGGTTTGCTGAATGTGCCTCAAAATAATGTTTTAAAAAGCATTTTTGTGGAAGTTGTAACATTATCTTTCCCATAGATTTCAGTTCAGGGTTATTTAAGTGCCATGCCTCTGATGTAGCTCTCACGCCTCTTATTTCTGGCTAGGCTAAAATGTTGGACAGGGTTTCATGTAATAATAATAATAATAATATTGCCATTTTCAGTGTGTCAACATTTAGCCCAAAGCCTCACAGCCTTAGCAGGGCTGTGGACTTCACAAAGGAAAGAGCTAAAGCAGAAGTAGGCGCTCAGTGTTTGTTTGTCTGTTTGTTCATTTGTCTGTCTGTTTTCAGGAGGATAAAAGACAAAACAGAAAACTGCCAAGCAGACTTTCATGAACCTTAGAGGGGAAATGGAATAGAAAGAATCCATTCAGTTTTAGGGCAGGTCTGGTTCACTCTTTTTTTTTTAAACCCTTTGTCACCCAAATATCAGACATATTATTATCAGACTTATTTTGTAATTTTAGCTGCAAAAGTAAAAAAGTAATAGTCGTCTTTCAGGAACCATCTGAATTTCCCCTCTAGCCCAAAATGTTTGAGGAGCTCTGGTAATGTGAGGCGCACATGGTGAAATCTAGGCGGAGCTGATTTTTCTGTCTGTGTTCAGACAGCAGTACCTTGTGAATGCTTTGTGCTACCACGATACACCGAATATCCCCATAAAACTCGTCTTCTCTACTTTCCGAAAGCATTTAAATTTCGTAACTAGCACGAACGGAGTTACGGTTATTTGAAGAGCTCTTGTAAAATGGGCCCTACACCGGGCTGATAGTAAAAAGATGGGTTAAGATGCCAAAACAGGGCACTTGACTCCAGACCTTAAGGTTAGAAGACAAATTAATATATTAGCTAAATTAGAAAGTACTACAGCTTGAGCTTGTTATAGGTCAGTACTATATTAAAGCAAGTTCTACTTGTGCTCTACTGAAACTATCCATTTAGCAGAAGTGCCAAGACATCCTTTCATTAAAGCAATGTTTCATCTTCTTTCCATTGCCAGCACTTTAAACCTCTTTTGAAGTCAATATCTTATTAAAACAGAGAAGTTGGTATTGCTCTACATTCTTTCCCTGCCTAGCAAGCCGTTTCCTCAGAAACAGGAGCATTTTGTCTCACAGTGCTCAGAGGAAGGGAATAAAACAAAGGCTTTCATTTAACTTTCACAGGTATGGAGTTACCCCTGCGCTATAATGTCAGTAAGTGCTAACATTACGTAAATCCATTACTTAGTCCCTGTGCTGTGGCATTTTATGGAGGAGAGAGGTTAGCCACACTGCAGTTATCATAACAGCATCTCGTGATCTGAACTCTGTGTGATCAGATTGGTTTTAATAGACTCTGGATTACTTGGAGGCAGTTCCTCAAAGCTAAACATCTCTGGGCCTAGAATTAGAGTGCATAGCTGAGGTGAAAACGATTTGTTCCGGAGAATGTCACTGCTGCAATGAAAGAGCTTATATGCTATTATCATACCCTACCTTAAAAAGATGACAGGGTAGCGACTTAGAGATCCTTTGATACATTTTCCAGCGCTCAGTATTGATGGAGATAACATAAAATTTGAGCTGTCTAGCGTGAGCAGGCTGTTTATTATGGCTAATAGTCCTTTTTGCATTTGTGCTGCAGTAGACACAGTAACTTTTATTCCATATAGTCCACAATCTCTCTTACCTTCGGTTAATCTCGCCTGTAACAAAACACACTTAGAGTCAGGTGGAATGGCCTGAGATCTGAGCCCTTGCAGTTGTCTGTCGTACGTGAATGAAGCAGCTTTCTGGTTTTCCTTCCCTTGCCTTGTTAGATTTTTGCTCGTGTATAGCCGCGTGCACTTGTGACCCCGTGTTGCTGGCTTTACAGCTATTGCAAAAGTCAAATTAAAGAGCGATTTCCCTTTTCTAAGATTGCTTCATTTGAATACGTTTTAACCCTAAAAATTACACAGTGCGGTAGATAGAAGTTTGAGAAGTCTGCATAATTTTAGGAGGGGTCCCTGTCCTTTCCTCTCTCCCAGGCGTGTTCCCTATTTTGTCCGTCTGCTTTTATAAAAGCTAAAATACCAACAGACACTCAGCGCCCACTTCATTACCTGGTCAGCCTGTGCTGTTTAATGCACTCCAGTACACGGTGCCATTTATGTACATGGCTTTACCATTAAGGGTACACAGCATTTAGTTATTGGGCTTTTTAATAAGAGGAGTTTCTGTTATTCTGACCCCTCATGTGCAGAATGTGAATGGGAAGGACACAATATAAGAAACACTTTTGAATAGCATTTCATGTCTAAAAACACAATCTTCCTCTAACCCCTTAAATACGTTTGAGGATTCATGTTGTTGTTTTTTCAGTATACTAGTATGCAGATTATGTCATGAACTGTTATTTGCTTTCTATGGAAATTAAATACAATATTAGTGCAGATGTTTGAAGTACTATTATACTTAAGGCTTAATAAGGCATCTTACTGAAATACTCAAATATTCCCATGAACATTATGGCTGTACAGAGGCTTAGAGTATCACTTATGCGCTTTAATGCTGTACAACTCAGAACTCTGGGCCTCCTGCTCATGTAAAAGAAATGTTATTTGTAGAGCTAAAAGCTCCACGGTGTTAATGGAAATGAATGATTTCGGTATGAATTCTTCTGCCGGCTATAGGATTGATTTTAAGGGAAATAATGCAATTCACCTAAATAAAGACACACACGAAGCATTCAGAGTGAAGTTAAAAAAAAGAAAGAAAAAGTAATGACTTTTTGCTGGTTCATGTGTGATTACACGGCCGAACGCTGCACCGTCGCTATCCATGGTCCTGAACCTCCGAGCCGGAGCCAGAGGTCTGCTGCAGACTGCAGCGTCCTATGAAAGAGTATCGACTTTTTGTAATAGGAAGTGTGACCACGGAGTGCACCCGGCAACAGATGCGAAAGTGGAAAAAAAAATGCTTTGGGGGGGTTGAAATGTCATGTGAACAGTTGGGTTCAACCACTGAACACCTCAGGGGTGTTATCGACTCCCTTCAATGCTTTTAAAGGCCAAGGGTTCGCTCAGACCAGGCTGTGCTGTTATTCGCCTGATAGAGTGAGCGACCACAATTTCCAGCGGCACCTCGAGAGGAAGTGAATTTGTGAAAGTAAATCTAAGCAGTGGAACGTCTGGAAGGAGAGTTCAGCGCACTACTAGAAACATCCAGATCACACAGTCTGCACCAGACACGAGAAAGGATGGTGTCAGCCGAGGGGAAAAGAAGTACCTGAATAGGTGTGCATAGGCGTGTATTTAAAGCGTGTAGTGATATTTGTACCCCGTGTCACAGCACGTGAAGCCAGCCTCTTTCTTTTCAGGTTTTTAAATAGAACAAAGTCAATTAATGTGCTTCGTTACACCTTTAATATGTTACATTTGACTTTATAGACATTTTTGTATCCTTGCGTTATATCTGCTGGGCTACATGTGCGTTATTTCTTACTCATCTCGCACATTTACGCGCATTTCAACGTCCTTTATGGCCTGTTTGGTCATGTAAGTGATCTTGTTTTATAGTATTTAGTATTCTGTATTGCATGTTATGTGTAGTTACTGCAACAAATGAGACATTTCCGTCTTTTAAGCTCATAGTCCCAAGTTGGAGTAACTCTTTTTTTTACACATCCTTAATTGGTAACTGCTACCCTCTCGGCTACTAAACGAGAGGAATAATACTCGTTTGACATGCACAGCCAAAACAAATGGGCGCATGGACTGTGGAGCCCTTTTGACATCGTTTCTTTTCAGTGTGAAATTTTCCGCGTTGGACGAGGATGCATCCAGGAGAGGACTTTATGGCTCAAGATTAGCTTCACTTTTGTGACATTTTAATTAAAAAGACGATTCGTTTATGTGGAAAGAAAAAGGCATCATTATTAAGGAACACTACCGCCACTTGTTGCAGCGTCAGACTCCCATCTCTCCGGCATGGGAGGAGGGAGGATTTGAGGGGAGGTGGGGACACCGTCACATCCTCTGTCCATATATGGGCATGAAGTTTACACGCAGCGGGGAATCCTCTCACTGGAGCTGATGAATGGGGAGGAGGGCCGAGGGAGCTGCCAAAGTGTATATAAGGAGAGAGAGGGGAAGTCGCTGATGTGAAATCCACAGCAGGCAAATACCTACCGAGGAGCAGAAACGAAAAGGAATACCGTTAATTGCTTTTTTTCCCTGTTTTTGACCACAGACCACTTTGGATCATTTGTTGAATACCATCAAAAGGAGGGTTGAAAGAAAACAAGCTTCTGTATTATTTGTTTACCCCCTCCCTTTTTTTTATTTTACCTTTTTTATTTCCTTCCCTGGGAGAGACGGACTTTTAAGTGCATCAGTATGTTGAACAATATGGATTTGAATGCGAAAGATTCTTTCTACCCTCAGTTTGAGAATTGCAACAGTTCTTCCTTGGGGATGGAAAACAGCGTGCGGAAAGATAACCAGGAGGTGTATGTCGATGCAGAGCGGGGAGTACCTGCCCAGTTTGGCCACGGTGAGTTCGCATGTTTGCACTGTCGATGAATCTGCATGCATGACCGTTTAAAACGTAGAAGATGAGCATTACCGGAAAGCGATGAGACTTTATTTTCGGGGCAGTCCGGTATGCTCTCTATCGGGGGCAAAATACGCACGGATGTTTATGTAACGCAGTTTTTTTTTTTCACACACCCCCACCAATCGCTTAAATTCCACTCATTTTTAATCCACTTATAAAAGACTCGCGGTTACAAAGTTTCCTCTCTTTCTAATTCCACAGAAGGAACACCTGCAACTCTCAAAACCGAAGCTTCCAACTCAGAATTCGCTTTTAACCCCTGCGAGTGCCCAAAAGACACATACACCCCCTCCTCGCTCGCCTACTCCGGCAGTTTCTATGTGGAGGCATCTCAGGGAGCGCCGTGCAGCACCGAAACACTCCTCAACATGATCACAGAGATTGTGGGCATATCCACGCTGCCGCTTTCAGAAGTGCAACAGAGCGGCAGTCGGGGAACTTATCCGTCGCCTGCGCCGCTGGACAGCAGCAGTGGTAATTTTGGAGACCCTGGCTCCAAGAGGCAGTCCTACACGTGCTCCGGACCCACTCCTCCTGTGTACTCTCCGGATCAGACGTGCTCGAGGTATCCCGATGATCAGGCCGGCGGCCAGGTCCAAGACCCGTCCTCTTCCCAGCTCAACTTCAGCTCATCCCGAGCTCCTAACCAGAAGAAGGCTGAACCAAAGTCAGAGGCTGCTTCTTTCCCCGTCGTGGTGAAGAATGAGTTTGAGAGCAGCTGCTACGAGTGGGGGACCCTTAATAAGTCTGACTGTTTGGAGACCAGTTTCCAGACTGAAACCTTTCCGATGTCGAGCGATTTCCCCCCTGACCAGCAAATGGATGTAAAGGAACTTTTAGACACGTTCCCCCCGATTTGTCCCAACCCGGAGATGGAGTTTAAAGTGGAGGAGGGCATCAAACAGGAGCCGTGTTTCTCTGACACCTGTTCTCAGAGCTACTCCAGCCCCATGTACAATAATTACCTCCCACCCCCGCCGATGGGCCTCTCCTCTAACCTGAAACCCTTCCCCGAACCTCCACAGCCATCTAATCAGTGCGATTCCTTATACACAACACCAGCTTTACCGAGCACCATAGACTCCATCCTGTACTCTTCCTTGCTGCCAGATTCATTTGCCCAAAGTTACACCACCCGCGCTGCGAAGCCCCCCAGGGCCAGAAAGAGCCCTGCCGCCTCTCATGGCCCCGCCAAAGAGAAGCCCTTCACCTGCCCCATGGAGAGCTGCGACCGGCGCTTCTCTCGCTCGGACGAGTTAAACCGGCACATCCGCATCCACACAGGCCACAAACCTTTCCAGTGCCGCATTTGTTTGCGCAGTTTCAGCCGTAGCGATCACCTCACCACCCACACCAGGACTCACACCGGGGAGAAACCGTTCTCCTGCGACGTGTGCGGCAAACGCTTTGCCCGCAGCGACGAGAGAAAACGGCACGGACGCGTACATCTGAAACAAAAGGAGAAAATGGAAATTAAGCCACAGGTGACCACCGGCGCGTGGCCGTTCACTCTTCCCGAGGGGATCTGAAGACCAGGCCGCGTGTGCACACTTAACATGTTAGGATCTTTCCGTCTTGGAAGATAAACCAGCTGACTACAAGTTGATGTCTGAGTTGGTCTGACTGGTGAGCCAATACCTAACGTAAAAGGTTTTTGCGAATATTAAGAGTTTTTGAGGAGCAGAGAAGGGGAAGAGGACTGCTTCGGCCTTATTGCAGGCTGCCGATGCTGCTGACTATTATGCAAAAAAAAAAAAGTGCATAAGTTGTAAGAGTCGGTAAACAGATCAACAATTAACTTGTTGCTGTTACTGTCAGTAAAGCCAAACCTCTCCGCCCTGAATTGCATGACTGCTGTTCAGCACCTCCTTCACCTGGACAGCTCCAACCTCCATTCGCCTCTCACACTGAATGGATTGCACTTACAGATTATTAATATCTCCATTTAAGATTCTTATTTTCTGCTTTTAGCATTCTTAGAGCAATTGTTTGGACTATGTTTCTTAAAAATTCTTGCATGTTTATGTCAGTGTTTTTTTTTTTTTCTTTTTCCTTTGGCTGGAATATCAACCTCTGTCAAGGTACTCGTTCACTCCACAGTGAAGGTTTATTGACATGAATGTAGACTAACATATTTATGGTTCTCACCATAAAGCTGCCCACCTTTGATCAGATTTAGTGTTTGTTTATCTTCTTATCATTATGCTGTCAGTGTTTTTTGTCACTGGTCTTTGTGTTGTGTTACAATTGTTTGGATTATTACAGTTGTGAAAGATATATCATAAATGGGAAATAAATATATTTGTATTACTGTACTTTCTTTGTATTTTTATAGCCAACTGTATATTTTACAAGTATATTTGAGCGTCCTTTTTAAGGTGAATTGTATTCTAAATCATAACTAATGTCTTGGTTTTTGAGGGCTATTGTTTAGTAATACAATATTTTAAATGTTACAATTTGATATCGGAAACCTTTTCGCACTTCATCCCATTGTTGGTACGATGAGAGTTATTTCATTGAATTGTTGATCTAGATTTTAAAAAAAGGGAATGTACTCTAGTTGTGGTACGGCTTTTCAATTCAAGCCATTTTACAGTATGTACAGAGGTATGTTTATTCGAGCTAGGGAAAAAACCTAGCAAATCATATTTAAAAAGAAAAAAAAACATTGCTTTTAAGTAATCAGGTAGCACACATTGCTGCGAGTTTCTGTAGACTTTACCTTGGCGATGAAAGGGTTTTTGACTCCTCATATCTTTTGCTGGAGATACTGTATGCTGAAAAATGTTCACACTTTAGCAAAAAAACGTAAAAACAAAACAAAACAAAACAAAAAAAATGTTCAGAGTTTGGTGAAACTGTCACCAACAGGGTACTGCAAAAAGTAATTTAACTCGCCTTAAGTTATATTAACTGTTCAAGTAAAGATTTTGTACATACACAGTTTCTACAATACTTTAAATTAATATCGATGTTGTTATTTTTATGAAAAGTTTATGAGCAAAATAAAATTTTCTGGAAGCAGCAAGTTTCTCGTGTGTGTGGTTTGGAATGATCTCACTTTGCTCAATGGTATCGTGCGCCGTCGAGACCCCCCGTCGGAGCATTCAGATGAGTGTGTGTCTTACCCAAAATAAACATTATAACAGGCCCCCCATGGCACCACACTGTAGCCCTAACATTAGACATCGCAGTTCTGCCCTGTGACTCACGAGGCTCAAACACATTACAGTGAATACCTCGCCCCGAATCCCTGTTGACTTCAAAAGATTTTCTCGTGATGTGAACACCACATGTGCCACGGTAATCTTGTTAAAAAGGACATTTTCTTGCCATGTCAATGAGATGATCTCAAGCCTTGTGTTCATTCATTCCTTTGTTCATTCAATTGCCCCTTTTTCCTCTTTTTTGGGGGCTATAGAAGGATATTAATTTCAACCCAAGCGCTGAACACGATCATCTTCTATTATCGTGATTTTGTTTCTTTTTGAATAACGCTGGAACTTTAGCCTCCTCTTGTCAAAACTTCCCATTGCATTCCTGTAAGTGCAGGTAATAATCTTTGTGCCTTCAGACCTTTCTACAAGAAAAAGGAAAGAGTGACTCAAAGCTGTGGTGAAAGCCATTTCTTCATTTTGTAATCTTTAGAGTGTTTTTTTTAAGCAGCACTCTGTAAAGAAGAGATCATTGTACGAGCAATGCTTAACGTAAAAGCAACTACAACACTGATTTGCTCTACTGTGTACATGCATACGATTTTCAGAGGCATTTTTCAACATGCCAAAATCTCACAATCTGTCACCGCAAACCGTGGAGCCATCCATGTATGAGGGTCTCCGCGGTGGTACACTGCCCGTGACGCAGTTGGCTGGCAGATCACTACTTTGCATGCCCACGGCAGTGCGCAAGTGCCTGCGTTGTCTGTGGCTGACAAACATACTGTAGCAGTGTGGAAATGCAAGCTGCCACACAGAGCACTGTGAATAGTATGTACCCATCCTCTCCTGTCTATCACTCATCCTTGCTTACAATAGCGCGTGGCCCAACCGGCATCGGCACGCACCCGCTTGTCCGTGTTGTTTTAGTGGCAAACATTGTCCAGTGATGGATGGTTGAGGTTTTTAAATTGCGGCGATGTGCAGTCACGGTGACCATTATCCAGACACTTGAAGATTGAAGAGTTATTGAACTGTGGCCAGTGATGGAATTTCTGCAATTGTGCGTTTGTAAGCTCAAATTCGCATTTGCATACTGTAAATGGCTGATGTATCTGCACCATGTGAGCCCGGTCTCAGCAGCGGTGCCTTTATTGAATATGTTTAGTATGTTGTAAGTCTTCCTAACAAAAGACGTAAATCAGTTCTTTTCCTCTGACTGACGAGTGTGTGCGTGTTGTTGTTTTAAAAAAACTCCTGTAGATATGCATAATTGCTGAAGCCATTAAGTAATTGTGCAGGGAGGGCACATGACAGAGCACCATGCTTTCTAAGAACGTGGACCACTGTGAATTGTAGCACATCAAGTCCATTAAATCCTTGCCAGGGCATTACTAATGCAAACATGTTAACAAAAACTGTTGCACTGTGTAGAGGGGGGGTTAGTTTATCCAAGGTAGCGTGTCTGTGTGACTAACATATTCCATATGTGACCAAGGAGAAAACCATGAACTGATGTGATTTTACTGCCTTATTGTCTCATCCAATTAATCGCTTGATGTAGGATTGCTTCTGGATAAGTCAATGGTACTATTTATCTGCTGCACCAAATGAGTACTTTGGCTCAGGATAAAAAAAAATCCTAAAAAATGACAGCGAAGGATTAGATGGGCCCAAATTCTGAGGATAAGTGTCACTACAGGATGATTTGTACTTACATGTTCATTACTTGTAATCACCAGCTTTCTGTTTTTCCCCCAATTGGCACACAGCAGTTTGTTTTATGTACATCATTTGTTCTTCATAGTCTTTTTCATCATGCAACAACACACTGACCTCCATTAGTTCTATATGATGACACAGACTAATAAGCATCCCTCCTCCTCCTGAGTGTGAAGCCCTTCCAAAGCTGTACTGCCATTGAATGTCTGAAGCCTATCTTGAGAGGGATAAGTACAGCTCCAGTTGTCTCTGAAGAGTCCAACATCCCTTTTATCCATGCTTGAACTCCAAACAATTCTGCCTCTACAACAATAATCCAATAATGACTTTCAGAATGTATGAAAAGGAATTTATTTGCGTATATGAAGGTTCAGAAGCAGTTTCATTGGTTCAAGCTTCAGGTATCAGGTCACCTCAAGTACCTATTAATAATCACAGTCCTACTTGAGACGGTCTATATGGCCACACAGTCTCATTCGCTTGTGGATTGATCTATTGTGGGGTAATCACCACATAATTTTATGCGCACCTTTAAAATGTGCACCGGGGCACGTCACGGTCCTTGGGGTGGGCTCGGTAATCAAGGTGCATAATCGCATGGCGGTAATGGCAATCAGGCTTAGCAGATTAATTCCTCGGATCATACATCAGCCAGTCAGTCCTGTATCTGATCATGAAGAAGGGTGTAGGTGGTCTGGAGAGTGCAGGTGATTAAAAAGAAGAGAACCTTTGCAGTGAGAAGGTGCTTGTTATGCAAACATTTTAAAGTGCCCAATTCTTTTCCCTTGCTCTGGCTCCGAAATTCTTCATTTGTATTACTGATCAGGCGAAGCAGAAAAGTGAGGGGAAGAAAAAAAGAACTTTTCTTTCCTTGCTCCTTCATAACTGGTAAGTCAACTCTGGGTCAAGGAGTTCAGTCTAGCACTTTTATCCAGTGAGCAACATGTCTACATCAAAGGCACCTTAGCTGAGTTAGGGAAATATAAATAATGATCCATTTAAAAAAAAAAAAGCTTTAATGAGTAAAAAATGATACGGTGTCTGTAGTGAGTTTCTCTATAGGTCAGTGAAACATCTTTCAGCTCACTGTTTTGGATTGTGGCTGCAGCTGTTTTCTATCCGCTATCGCCACACTCGCAGTATTTTTACAGAAGCAACATCCAGCTGTTTTCTGCAATAAACCTATGAAAGCCCACTGTACCTTCCCAGCTTGGCATAAAAAAGCAGACAGCTAAAAAGCAGCTGGCTGATAAACAGCAGTGGAATATTAAACAGCTAAAGAGAGGCATTTACCTTGAGAACAGGTGGAGACCAAAAGCAGAGCTAAAAGGAGAACGATGGCCAGAGATGTGATGTAAATGTTTATGTTTATCTCTACCTGTGAGTATGTAAAACAGGTGGTGCTATACTTGTTTAAGATGACATAATCCTGATATATCTAGTATAAGACTTCTTTATATTTTAACTCCAAGCAGACAGTCTTGAGCAGGTTATTGAGGCTTTCTGAGGGGCACTTAAAGCATTTCTTTAGACATTGGCTGCTTTTTCACTCATTTTCAGTCGAGTCCTTGTACCTGACCATTTTCAGAGGAATGCTTTAACACTTACCTGTGACTCATTCAAGTATAAAAAAGGCTCCTAACTCAAGGGATGAACCAGTGTTGTGTTTACACATAACAGTAAACAGCAAAGAACCGATTTTAAATTGTACCTTTAGGCATTTTGTTACTGGCAGCCTGTCACAAAAACACATTATTTGTTCCCATTTTTTTTAGTTGAATCTATGAAAAATGCCAAAGATAACACAATGTGACAGACATAAAATTTTATTTTTCCACCAAGGAGGTGAGTCCCAAAAAGCTGAAAACTGGCAATACATGGGATTTCCCAGCGTAGTATGCAGTTTGTCCTTAAAACATCTGAGGAAAGTGGACAAGTGGAGGACAAAAGAAGAAGTGTCAGGCCTAAAAACGATCTACAGCAGATGAACAGTATCTGAAAGTCATGTCCTTAAGAAACAGGAAAACAATCCAGCAAAGACCTGATAGAGGACTTGAGAGATGCATCTGGCCCTTCAGCACATCCATCTGTTTATCAGAAATGGTCTCAGTTTCAGGGTGGCTTCAAGAAGCCATTCTTAGGGAAGGGAAACAGGGAGAAAAGCTTGAGGTACCCTAAATTAAACAAGAATTGGACTGAAAATCTGTGATGGAGTGATGAATCCAAATTTGAAACTTTTGGTTCAATTCATCATCAGACTGTAGCGAAGACGTAAGGAGAGGCACAACAGTGAGTTTCTACAGGCATCTATAAAACATGGTGGAAGCTCTGTCACGATGTGAAGCTGTAATTCAGTCAGTGGTGTTGGGGACCTTCTTAAAACACAGAAAAGTAAAATCAGGTTTGATCTGCCATACAATACCATCCAGAAATGGCTCAATGTTTGAGTGTGATAATGATCCCAAACACAGTGCCAATGGATTCAATGGATGGAGAAACATAAACAGTCATTGACAATCTCCCCAGAGCCCCAACATTGCTGAAGCAGCGTGGGATCCTTCTGACAGAGGACAGAACAAAAGGCAGCCAACATCCAAAAAGGACCTTTTAATGTCCCTCAATAAGTCTGGAGAACTATTCCCGAAGACTGTCTAAATACATCAGAAGAAAGATTGACTGAAAGAGTTCAGGCTGTGTTGAAGAATAAATGTGGTCATACCAAATATTGACTCTCAAGCATGTTACAATTGTACAAACTCTCTTTTTGCCTCATATTATGTATTTCCATTTATGCTTCTACATATTTCAGGACTTTTACACAGCACTGTAGTTGGCAGCATCTAATGTAAGCTAAGACCTCATGGTGCAGCAGCAGCGGGTGTGAAAGAAAGAGGAATATTTCTAAAATCGGAAATTTGAAAACAACTGCTAGGAGCAGACACATTGAGGATGTGATTAACTATCAGTACAAACTACACGACGTACAAAGGCACAGAATTTGTGCCCAAAAACACGAAAAAATCAACTTGCGAGATCATTTATGATGTCACAAGACTAAACTGGAGCTGTTTGGAGTCATGGACCAGTAGTAGAACATTAAAGCAAGAAGAATGATGCTTTGCTGTTGCAGTAAATTAAAAAAGTTGACCATGTGACTGGCGTCTTGGATTTAAAATACTAAGGCCATGCCTCAAAAGGAATACGATGCCCTCAGTGCATAAACAGAAAACTGGTAATCACTGGACAGCAACCCCGAAGCATCGGCCTAAGCTTGGTTCAAAAAACATTCCTCAAATGTCCCTGAGTGGTCTGGAATTGAATCCTTAGTGGGATATAAAGAAAGCTGTGGCAGCAAAGGAAGCTGGGAACACTAGGACCTGGTTAAATCCTCACAAAGAGAACTTGCGAGAAACTACTGGAAATATTAATCAGCGGTCATAAAAAAAGAGGATATTGTTATTAAATACTGGCTTCGGGTGGTGAGTAATTTAGCTTTTGGGCTTTTTTTGGAGAAGTGTTCTTTATTTGTAGCAGCATTACTAAGCTTAACACTATGTTCTCCAAAAAATCCCTATAATATGTACTTTGGAGCGTTCTTTGGCTGTTTACAGATTGAAGTTGATATGCTCTGATTACCTTTTATTCACATCACTAGAATATCTCATCAGTTAAAGGAGGTTCACATTTCTGATTGCAACTGTATAAAGCGATGATTTGCCGATGTCGTGTCAGCGACTTTCAACTCCACTCCCTAAAAGTCCCTAAAAATTTGTTATTTCAGATTAACTGCATGTTTTCCAACATGATTAGCTTTTCCTCCATAATCGTTAATCTGATCAGCCGATGGCTGGTCCTTCAGGTGCTCACGCTGAAGCTGGTGAGCACCTGAAGGACATCCCAACAAAAGCTGGGAATATGAAGTACCCAGCACAAATGCTTACTGCGACTATGTGTGGAGGAAATCAACTTTAGCTGCATATATAAAGTAGCTGAAAGCATCCCTGGATTGGCAGTAATAACTCTGAAGGAAGTTGCTGAAAAAAAAAAAAACTCCACCATGCTATTACTTGTTGCAAATAACCAGAAATCTGCTGTCACATTAGCATGAGGGCATGTGGGAAATTACCTCAAACGTAAAAGATCTGTAAAACCTCAGCATTTATATATGCAGACACACCACGCGCGCACACAACAGTTAACCCTTCTTCCCTTGAAATAATTTACCGTATGTCCATGTGTCCGGTTGGGCTGCGAGCGATTACTTTTGGTGCTTTGACATTTGCAGCAGCAGTAATGAGGCATGTCTCTGACAGCCGTGTCACTACCAGCAGCCGATGTCTCAGCTGTTCAGTTCAACGCTGGGAAGAAGGCACACTGTGGCCAAACACTGGCACTCTTTCTAGATAATGATGGCTCACCCATAGAGAAGAAGCGGAGGGAACGTGTCGAAGTCTGAGAAAACTGTGCGCATGTGTGGTTCAGTAAGAGAGAAGAAGTGAGTGGGGAAAGGCCGATTGAGTTTGAAGTGTGTGTTTGTGTGTGTGTGTGTGTATGTATACATGCCTGTCATTGCCAAGATGGAATCAGAGACTGGGAGAGAGAGGAGGCTGGGCTGGGACATGAAGATTAGTAGTGGAAAAAAAAAAAGGAAAAAAAATGAGTGGGCTGAACATGCTCACACAGTGCACCCTCCCGTCAAGCAGGGCGACGATTTGCATGTGCACACCAGCCGCAACGCCAACTGCACTACGTATTCTGCATCTAAATTAACCAGCGAAATCAAGCGCGGCTCTCAGGAGCTCCATGAAATGTATGCAAAATGTAGCTACTTCAGCATTAGCAGCTTTTGCTTTCTCTGCCACCGTCGCCGCCGCCGTTGTTTTAATACCTGCTGAATTCTGACAGTTGTGGATTGGAGCCATTAAGGGAAGAATAACTGAAAACAGAAAGGCCCATTACTTTCTGTCAGCCACATAAGTGCCCTAAATCATAAAGAGGTGCTTTTTTTTTAACCATGCAGATGAATAGCATGAAATATAGATACATTTATTATGGAACAACTTGATATCAAGGAGACGAGAGATGAGTGCATGCTAGAGCGAGCACGGTCATCTGGTTTTGAAGTTTATCCGTCCACACGGTTTTCTTTATAGCCTCCCGCCAGTTGAGGGAACTCACTGAGTGTCTGCACTGTCAACAAGCAGCCAGGCTGTCCTTGAGGCCTCTTTGTAGAGGCAAAACAGACAGCAGCAAACAGAAAGGAGGCAGGCTGTCATTCTCCAAAAGACTCCACTCTGCCTGAGCAATGCAGGCCTCCTCAAATTAGTGAGACCTCACCAAACAAAAAGAAGTGAAATAAATAAAACTGTATTTGAAGTCTGAATTCAACATGTTTTGGTCACAATTAGGCCAAAAATCTGTGACAACTCTCATGCTCTATTTTTTTTATGCTTAGTTATGTAAAAGTTGGCATCCAGTCTCTTAGTTTTGCAAAGTCTCGTTATTGATGTATGTAATCTATATATTTAAACATTTATCCAGCTTTACATCACCACTTTTGTCCTGTCTTTCTCCCCTCACCCCCCAACCAGTCGTAGCAGGTGGCTGCTCCTCCCTCATCCTGGTTCTGATGGAGGTTTCTTCTTGTTAAGAAGGAGTTTTTTTATTCCCACTGTCGCCAAGTGCCTCCTCATAACTGTGCTGTTTGGTTTTGGGGGTTTTCTCTGTGTTATTGTAGGGTCTTTACCTTACAGTATAAAGTGCCTTGTTGTGACTTGGTGCTGTATAAATAAAACAGATTTGAACAGAGCTGATCTTTCCACGTGCCTCCTTCCTGCTGTCATGCATGAGCCTTGCTGATGTTTTATGTGAAAGCTCACCTTTAGAAGAGGTCTGGCACTCTTTACTCAGTGTTTATACCTGTAGCAGTATGTCTGCAATCATCTCATCTAGAATAGTCAAGAAGAGCGCATTTCCTTTTTGTTGCACCACCTGCACATTTCCATTAGTGTCATTTACTCCAGTAAAAATAATGACATTAAATAAATTCCATACTAAATGAATGAATAGGATTGAGGCAAACAAAAAGGGCTCTTGCTGCATTTTAAGGCTTTTGCTCTCACTTGAAAAGAAGACATATTTAAATATGCAAAGGCCCTCCTCAAAAACGTGTGTTGGTATCTTACATTCTGCTGTAAATTCTTTACACACATGATATTTAAACTTTAACTAGTAACTGTAGCTTTTTAATATAAAAGCTGCACGGTCATTTTCTTTTGAAAGGTAGCAAAATACAAATATACTTTTCTCTCCAGCCTGCTCTGCTTCCACAGGCCACTGTGCTGTCCTCCTGTTAGCATGTAGCGTCACTTATAGTCCCCTCACCTCCTTATCCCTTTTCCCTGCTTTCTCCCCAGCAGTGCATAATAGCTAGCTCTGCCCCTCTTTCTCCCCCTCTCTGTGCCTTTAAGGTGGTGACTGACTGTCACTTTTACCAGAGGAGAGTGCTCAGAGAGTGACGTCTCTCCTTGTCTGAGTGTGTAGGAGCCATGCCGGGGTCACACAGGGGCGTATGCGATACAGTATGCTTTCCCAGGCATAAAAGAGCCAGCCATATATCAGACAGGAGCTGTCTCTGATCTCAAACCTGTAGGGTGTTGGAAACCTAAAGAGACATGTTTTGTCCCTTTCCTCTGATTCTCGGTGCTTTAAATGGGGGCTTTCATATGTATGAGTCAGATCAGCAGCGCTCATTTAAAAATCAAAACACTTTCTCTCTCTGTAGAATTCACTTGTCGTGTGATTTTTGTAGTTTTTGTAACTGCTTTAGAGAGCTTATGGCAAGGCAAGACTGGAAAATGAGCAGCTTTGGAGGATTTAAATTTACGAAAGGCACAATTTGCTGAATGATCTATGTACATTTCGCCTATTCTCTGACTGAACATCCTTTTGGTCAATAAATATTCTTGCTTAAGACAGGTTTGCGGCAAAGACTTGATCAAGAAAATGATGCTAATTTATGCTTTGAAGATTGAGCAGCAAAATGCTAGGTTAGAAAACAGGAGAGGGAAAAAGAAGAAGAAGAAAAAAGAGCGAGTGCTGTTGCTGTTAGTCATCTGTGATCCTGTCACTCAATGCTGTTGCGACATAGGGTCTGCTTCCTGTTAACAAGATATGTTTACAGCATCAGCATTGAGCTCCCACCGTCTGTGTATTTGTGCATTTATACTCCTTGTCACTCCTCAAGATTGATACATCCACATGTCTGTTAACCATTAACTGACGGGGAAGTGCCATCTTCGGTGGAGACAAGAGAGTGACGGGGTCCAAAGCTCTCCGAGGCTGAGGCAGGCCTTCCTTTGTTAGGAAGTGGCAGGATGCTGTATGCTGTGTCTAACCATTAACTATATTCTTGACAGGAGGTGGGGCGAGCTTACTGCTCAGGTGACAAATCACAATGTCCTGTAGAAGTTCTGAGGACAGGGGGAAATATTAACCCCATCTCAGCTGGAGCTCTTCCTCCAGATCCTGCAGATAAATGAAGAGCTGCTGATCCCTCCATCACTATCAGCTTCTCCTTCCTCCTACTCATCCACTCACTTGTGTTTGCGTCTCTTCTGGGCACTACTGACAGCAGTGTCTAGTAAAGGAGGAAGAGATTGATATGATGAGAGGTAGATGAGCTGCTTCCTGCCTGTTTTAGATGAGAAACGGATAATTTATGGACTCATCACTCTGCGGGTCATTAAAAGACAGGCTTTCAAAAGGAAAAAAAAGTGAAAGAATAACCCTCAAAGAAATTATCATTGTGAGCGAATCCAGAAGTGTGATTGAAGTTGAACAATCACTTAAACAGTCACAGAGCCGGCACAATCAAGGACTTTCATTTATGTTGCACATTCTCTTCATTTGTGATCTCCTACAGTAGCTGGGCTGCACTCAGTCCTTTTTTGGAGAATGTGACCGCGTTTCTGTTCGTATGGCCCATTCACCGTGCCCTCAGATGTCGCGGGTCTCCCTGTGTTTAACACCTCTGAAACATTTTCCTACCTCCTTCCGCGAGATGTTAAAAGGGTGACAGTTTTGGCTGTTGCCTCGATCATTAAATCCCCCCCCCCCCCCCTCCCCCTTAAAGTCAGCAGACCTCCCCGGTTTCTCGGTCCCGCGACCGTAATGGCCGCTCACGGTCCAAATGGACTGAAGAGCTTTCATGTGTCCTGAACAGTCTACTCCTCTCATTACGGCCCATAGTGGCCTCACATCAAACAGCCTCATTATTTTCAACGAGGGAGGAAGCGCAAGTATACGACGAGCTGGAGCTGCAAAGTGGCTCCCAAGTTCAAATAAAATCTGCACTTTGCGGTTGTTCCCTGTAAGCAGAAACGCTGCAGGGATCAAAGTGCTGCCAGCCCCCAGACTGGCACCGGTTTCACGATTATTTACACAGGGTTTGATGCAAATTGCGCGAAATTAGAAGCTTTTAATGTTTAAACAAGAGAGCTCAGCTTCTTAAGGAACCCCAAACTCCTCATTGATGCACGCAGCCGTCCTACTTCTGCAGCCAGGATATACCGTGATGCGCTGAATGGGATTAAACGTTCAACCTCTGCGCCTCTGAACACTCTGGATCACAAATGGCTTTTCAGATCCCGATCATTAAAGCGCAGCAAAAAAATGTTTTGATATCACAGAGACCGTCACATTAGCTCTCGGCTGAATTACGCCTATTTATAGTTTTGCAGCATTTTTACATCATTTACATAAAAACCCTCTATTACGAGCCTAATTTAATATTAGCTGACAACAATTTGACAAGGCAAGATCAAAGGTTAAGCTAACACACAATGGCTGTTAACTCTATTAACATGGAAATGAATGCAACAACTCAATAGCCTGTTGTCATACCTACAGTGAACAGCCTAAATAAGTTGCAGTGGGAAAAAAAAAAAGAAAAAAAATCACAAGGGCTGTACTTGATAAGACATACTCGTGTTACTATGGCAACATCCATGGCTCAAGCTAAGGATGCAGAGATCTGGATAATCGTTGTCATTGTGATACACAGATTCCCCCCACCATCACCACCACCCCCCACACCCCGCTTTAAAATCCGTGTATCACTATATGAGGACGTACATGTGTTTGCAGACTTACACTGGTTTCCATTCAGAAATCATTTTAACAATGACTGTGCAGGCATATGCTGAGCAGCCCGCAACACGAAAAGCCTCCACCTATCACTGCTATGTATGTACTGCCCTCCTTAAGTGCAGGCATTGCACTGAACTGAAATGACTGTGCAGTGGCAGTTTGTGCACGAGAATATGACTCTTTTGAAAAATCGTTCTGTTGTGCAGATTTGTTTTTTCATTTTTCCTGACAAAACACAATCTCCAACTATTTATTGGGGTGCGACAGTGCACAACGGCCCACACTGTAAACCTGACTGCTTCATCAGATCATGCACGGTGCGTCCTGGTTCAGCACGGGCCGCTGGGTTGTAGCTGTGCACAGGGGCGAGCATGATCGCCAGGTACTGTAAAAGCACCCCCCCCCCCCCCCCCCAACCACCCAAAATGAACAAAACCTATTACAAAACAATAATTTTATCACAGTGTAATAAAGAGGTGGGGATTTTCCTTCTGAGGAGGTGGCTAAAACCTCGCTTTGCTCATGTTTGCGTGTACAGTGCATTCTAATTTGACAAGTGCTGAGCCAAAACAACATCACTTTCCACTCTTGTTATTTTAGTGAAAACAAAAGATGGCACTGTGTTCTCCGCACAGCCCCCCCACCGCCGCCACCCTACAATCACTTAATGGCTCTTGATCTAAGTCACACAGCTGATAAAATTCAAAACATATATTTGTATGAGAAGAGAAATGAAACTATAATTCCTCAGTAACTGAGCTGTTATGACGTTCCTGAGCTCTCGCTATTTTTTTCTGTTGTTTTTGGATGTGAAGTGCTCAGATGTGTTAAGAGCCAGTGCAAGTAATAACAGCAGCGTTTGCCAAAATGAATAATTTGTCTTCGAGTGATTTCCAAATGTTTTTGTATTTGCCTGTTATTTGGCCTCTTGCTCCAGATTGTTCATTGTCGTGGCCGGACTGCTCGACAATAAACTGCACACTTTGCAGTGGAGTTGCATTGTTGCACGGGGAACGTGATGATGAATTTCAAGCTGCTCGCCTGCAGTTCCATCTCATTTTATCCCTTTAATGAGTATAATTGGCACTCGAGGTGATATATTGATATTGGCCGAGCTCCCACGGGCTCGTGCGTTGCTCCGTTGTGTTACCCTGAGTGTTAACAGACAGCAAAAGACCATTTGACTTACTGATTTAGCAGGAATTTCATGAAAGCCAGGCTGGCTGTCATTTTGCACAGCGTGTGGTCGCTGGTCAGTGAGTAAACTGATTTGTAAAAAAGAAGAAGAAGAAAAAATCTGGTGAACATTTACAGGGGGATAATATGGCAGCTCACTCTCTCAGACACACACACACACTTAAGCTTTTATATCAGTCTGTATTCCATACTCTTATCACCTGACTAGTTATCTATAAAGATTACGTTGATTAGAATTGCCAGAAAGGGAATAATTAGCATCAAGACACATCAAGACAGTGCGTCTGTAAACAGTTTAAATACTTGGTTTGATCTCATTCTGATGATTAAAAAGTATTTTTCTCTTTCAGTAACACTTCTGTCAATCCAGGCATATTACTGGTGCCCCCTGCTGTTCGCAGATCATACTACCTTCTCTGCCTTCATTTCCCCCCCTGTTTTGTTGGCTTACTGATCTGTTTAGGTATGGCATATTTATTCTAAGGTGACCTGTAAAATTCAGCTTAACAATCTTAAGATCACAAAGAGACTTAGATTTGTTTTCAGACTATAATCACACCTATTCCATAAATATATTGTAGGTATAACATTAGGATGAATTATTTACCACTGCTATTTGTAGGTGTTGCCTCCTCCACTGATTTCCCATGTGGTGTTGGCATTAGTTAAAAACACAAGTGTTAAATAACGTCAACATGCTTTAATCTCTGGCTTTAACGCGTAGGTATAATAATCATATTGTTAATAATAATTATTATAATGTGAGACTTTGCCTTTGTTTTCTTAGCCATCTTCTTCTTTGTCACCTTTTTTGTATATAATAAAAAAAACAAAACAAATAAGCATTCTCACAGCCAAAATAAAATAAACTCCAGGCGAAGCGTTTTCATCGTACAAAAATGTCAGACATGTGTTGTGGTTGCTAAGCAAACAGCGACTAATAATATCTACATGGGAGAGGTTTGCATTAGTGCAGCAAGCCAAAGCACAGCATGTCTCAGTCTCTACCAATCTAAAGACAATGAAGGTTCACCACACTGTAATTACCCAACAATGAGTTTGTCAGTCACTTCTCATAAATATGAATAAGGAGGGATGGATAAAGGTGTTCGGTCTAAATTTGCCACGGTTTTTGACGTGAGAACGAGAAAACGGCCCAGCATCATATTCATCCTATCAAAATCTCCTGAGGGAGAGAGTTTTTAAGCTTTTGTGTGTCAGTCTTTCCCTGTCATGACTGGATGAGTGCGGCATGTAGAGGGCGTAGAGGGGTAGAGATTGATGTAACAGGTTTGGGTTTTTACTGTGTGTTTTTTTTTTTTTAAATAATGAAAAGGGTTACATGCTTTAAGAAATAGCCAGAAGGTGTCAGCTGTTACTGTGAGATGCAGGGAACGATATAGCTGACAGCACAGCTAAATCAAAGGGAAACAGATATCTGAGGGGTATTTTTTCTTTAAATATTCAGAGTTATATTCCAATTCCCACTCTCACTGTTACATATCCTTTACTTAATGCTCATCAAGAGTGCACTTGTAGTGTCATCAAAGCAAATTTGATCCCAGACCACCTCAGATTAACAATGCAAAGCAGGAATTTTATTAATTGATTCATCTTCATCGTAGTCAAATAAATAGCTTCTTCTTCCTCAGAATGCATGTACCTGCATCTGTGTTTAACGAGACAGTTCATCCCCCTATTAAAGCTACATATTTTCAGTCTTCCTGTAATCCTACCTAAACCCTTTTTGGGTGTGAGATGTTCAGTTTTGAAGATATCGGCCACCTTCTCTTGAATGTAATGGAATCAGATGGCATGTGCCTTGTGGTGGTCAAAAAGCACCAAAAATTATCTTAGAAAGACCCGGCAGCAATATCTGGTTCTAGAAATCATGTCCTGGTTACTCTGAAAAACAATAAATAAATAAACAAACCACGAAGTCTGTATTTTTTTTCTACTGAACTGCATCCACCAGGTCAAAGCGACTGTGCAGCTGGCTGACAGCACAGCTCAGCTGAGGCGAGACACCTTTAATCTTTACATCCTGTCACCCTTTCACGAGCCTCTCATCGCAGGTATAAGAAATGCGGTTGGTGGGTGTTGTTCGGTAAGAAAATAGCTACCACAACAGCGTATGGTCGGGGGTGGAGGTCCATTTAGTTCTATTATATTCAGGAGAAGGTGGACAATATCTCCCAAAAAATAGGCAATGTGGACGGATAAATAGCGCCACAGACCAAAGGACAAACATTTGTTTTGTTGTTTTGAAGTTTCTACCAAGAACTGTGTATTTGGATCATTTTATGCACCCACATATGACATAAAGAGTAAGCTGATTGTTTTAGCTTTATATCCGAGCACCTTTGAAAATTTACGTTCAGGGGCCACATAATGTGGTGCAGACACCTTCATTCTTTCATAACTACAGATAGATCTCTGTTACCGTGACTCCTATGGGTCGCTGTCATACTGCAGAGGAGCACATCAATGATAATAATCTTAAATATTCCCTTCGTGACATATCAATTCAACAATGACCACATTTCTGCGCTGTGTTTCTGTCTATTCATTGCTGTAACATCAGCTTTAAAAGTGCATTTTTACTGGCCACAGAGAATTCACTAGGCTTTGATCTCCTTCGAGTTATACTGAGAAAGTCAGCGAGAAAGACTGGTGAGGGAAATGTTAACATTTGGCATGAATAATTTGACAGTTGCGGGAAAGTGTTGAATTATGGCCCATTTGACACTTTAATGTTCTGCATGCTTGCTCAGAATAATCCAAAGTTGAGTGGGCCAAATTCAAATTGAAATTAGTGAAAAGACAAAAGACATCAAAAAAGGTTAGAGCCTTTGCTTTTCAATATTAATTCATGTGTTATACATTACAGTAGTTGGTATATTTACACTAATGGACACTCTTAGATGTACCTTTTGCCTTAATTTTTCATGGCACAGATTCAACAAGGTGCTGGAAATATTCCTCAGAGATTCTGGTCCATATTGATATGACAGCATCACACAGTTGCTCCAGATTTTCTTTTAACTGTACATCCATTAATGCCAATGACTGTGGCGGCTATATGACTACAGTGAACCAGTTTTCATGTTTAACAAACCAGTTTGAGATGATTTAAGCTTTGGAAATGGTGTGCTATCCTGCTGGAAGCAGCCATCAGAAGATGCTCAGTTGGTACTCTGGGGGTCAAACATGTGCCAAATGTCTCCCACCACCAGCATCTTGAACCATTGATACAAGGCAAAGAATGGATCCACGATTTGGTGTTTAGGTCGTTTGGTCGTTAGGCCAGATAACATTTTTCTAATCTATAGTCTGATGTTGATGAGCCCATGGAAATGGTAGTCTCGGTTTCTTGTTTGTGACAGGAGTGGCACCCAGTGTGGTTTTCTGCTGCTCATCTGCATTCAGAGATGCATACCTGGTTTGCAATGAGTGGGTTGTTTGAGTTACTGTTGCCTTCAGCTTAAAGTAGTTTGGTCGTTCTCTCACCTCGGGCATCAACAAAGCATTTTCTCTCAGAGAACTGACGCTCACTAGATATAATCTCTTTTTCAGACCATTCTCTGTAAACCATAGAGATGCTTGTGTGGGAAAATCCCAGCAGATCAGCAGTTTCTGAAATACCATGAACAGCCATGCCACATTCAGACACATGTCTAAATGGACTGAGTTGCTGCCATGCGATTTGCTGGTTAGAAATTTGCATTAATGAACAGCTGATCAGGTGAGCCTGATGAAATGACCAGTGAGTGTATATTAGATCATATTAGATTAAATTTGTTATCATTCTTTTGGAATTTCCATTTGTGCCTTATTGCAACAATGAGAAAATCAAAACGGTAAAGATATCATAACTACAGCTACCACAAAAACTCATTGCAACCATGTTACACCATAACGTACCAACATACCATCATATATATTAACTGTTTAGCAGAGGTATGCTACAAGGTATCAAAGACCTCTGAGCACAAGATGTAAGGTGTATGTGTTGTCCCTTTGCCACGTCTCATAAGTTGGGTGACTTGAAATGCTTCTGCCTATGTTTATAATAGTATTGAGTTTGTTATTATTAACCACAGAGAGTGAAAAATACCAGTCAATAAAAAAAAAGTCAGAAGGCTTTCATCAATCACTGTACTTACATATCTATATATATTTACATAGTGGTTCCACATTCAGTAAATCAATGTCGAATAAAAGCAAGTTACTCCTCATCAGATCCCACAATAAAAGTTTTATTTTTCTGTTTTTAAAGGTGAAGAGATTCTTTCTCTTTTTTGTTTGTGAATCTTTACATTTTTTTCATTTTGATGATAACTTTGAGATTGTATGATACACCACCATTTCAGTGTCTGTCACCAAAAAAAATGACATCTGAATTTTAAAAAAATGTCCAGAACAAACTGCTTTTTAAACAAAAAATGTATTTCCGATAGTCTATCAGTTTTATTTAGATGCAGTATATTTAAAAATATATTGTCTTTAATTTCATTGTATTCTCAGCCTGTACATAGTGCATTTCTCATCTTTCACCAGGGAGTGGTGCTTAAGTTCCTGAATGGACCTTATGCATCTCTCTCTCTCTCTGTTACATGTTAATGTTAAGATTGAAATATATTCACGTACTGACTTTGCACTATATCGTGTCTGTTTGTGTGAATACATGTGCTGTGTGCGTCACGTTCAGTCACTGCTAAAGTCTTCTCTCTCTCACAGTCAAGTGTACAGGCGCAAACACATAAGAGCACCTCTGGTTGTGGCTGTGTTCATTTTAAGCTACAGTGAAATCAAATCAAAACACCAGGCAGTGCATTCACTCTGAGGTCTGCAAGCTGCAGAGCTGAGCTTCAGCTTTCACAAGCTGGAGCTCAGCTTGTGAAAGCTGAAAATTTCCCCACATAAAGAGGCATTCAGCCTCTTCCACACCAAAAGGATATTGATTGAGTTGATGCTGAGGTTTTAATGACCTCCTTTAATTAAATGCACCCTTTTAGTCAGCTATTATCAGAAAGAGTGTGTTTGCATGTGCCTCGAATAACACATATTCATGCAAACACTGAATAATATCATTCAAGTGGATCAATTTGCATCATTGTGTGATTATGTGTTTAATATCAGGAACACAAGAGTTACAACAGCGTGAGATTTAGTATTTCACAGCCTTTAAAACACAACATCTTTTATTATTGTAGCACCGACTGGATGAAAACATCATTGTTTGCTTTACACTGATTTAAATCTGTGTAATGATACCTCCATTTCTGTGGAAAGTACTATTCTCTTTCACCGGCCATTTTATTACATATAACTGGTCAACTCTTCGTTAACCCAAATATTTAATTAGCCAACTCCGTGCATTCAGGCGTATAGGCACGTGTTGAAAGAAGAAAGGTGATTTAAGTGAATTTGAACATGGCGTGACTGTTGGCCAGATGGTCTGGTCTGATTTTTTTCAGAAACTGCTGATCTACTGCCATTTTTCGCCTCGAGGGTTAACAGAGGAAAAGAAAACAAGAGAGAAAAGCAACAATATCCAGTGAGAAAATGCTTCGTTGATGTCAGAGGTCAGAGAAGAATGGACAGACCTGCTTCCAGCTGATGGTAAGGCAAAATTAACTCAAACAACCACTCATTACAACCAAGATATGCAAAAGATCATAACAATTAACAGAGTTTCACTTAAACCGGGAAATAAAAAGACTGGAAATACATTACGTGGTCTGATGAGTCTCAGCTTCTGCTGCAAAATTCAGATGGTAGGGTCAGAATTCATGTAAACAACATAAAAACATGGATCCATCCTGCCTTGTATGAGCAGTTCTGGCTGGTGGTGGTGTAGTGGTGTGGGGGATATTTTCTTAAATGCCACAGCCTACCTGAGTATTGTTGCTGAGCGTGCCCATCCTGTGTACCTAACTTCAGATGGTTGCTTCCAGCAGCAAAACACACCAAAATGTCCCTAATACACTGGCCAGTGAGTGTCCACAAAGACAGTTTTAGCACTTCTGGTTGTTAATGTTACTGAGTGAGTCCTGTTCTGTAGGAGAACCAGTCAAAATCAAGATGGATGCTTGTGTCTTTGTATCAAATGTATATAAGCAACGCATGCAAAGTAAAAGAAAAGCTATAACGTGTGGATGACAAAGACAAATTCATGTTTGCAGACTGCTACTTCTAAACCATTAGTACAGAATACAGCCACAGGCTGTGAAGCATGGGACAAACATCAGCTGCTGAATAAATCCCTGGAATCTGATTTTTGCTTGTGTATTATTTTCTTTCTCTTTTCTGTCACCACAAAGAAGCCTACTGTATGATTAGCAGAAGAGTTATGACCCCCATTATAACACACACACAAACACGCTGCACTCAAAGGTCCAGAACATTCTTTAACTGTTATCAAAGAACCACCC
The DNA here is from genome assembly GCF_965226115.1 of Aulonocara stuartgranti. Lineage (NCBI taxonomy): Eukaryota > Metazoa > Chordata > Actinopteri > Cichliformes > Cichlidae > Aulonocara > Aulonocara stuartgranti. The sequence continues at coordinate 23,657,618 of NC_138944.1, read as the reverse complement.
ATAAAAAATGTGATTTGTTTACCATGACTGCCTGTAGTGAACAGCAAGAAACCATCAGAGTTGGAGAAATGAGCACAAAAGAAAGTGAAATCTGCCAAGTTTAGTTCTGCGTGCTGCTGTCCACATGCAGCCCAACATGTATCTCAGCAAGATTAAAACAGCACAGCCAAAAAGATAAAAAAAATAAAATAAAAACAAAAACCTAACAAGAAGCAGAGTGTTTTGTGAAAACCTTGACATAATTTTAAAGAAAATAAATCGAATCTTTATCATAAAAGTTATGATCAAAGCTAAAACAAAAGCCAGTGAATGGTGAACTGCATTAAGCAAGTCCCTCAGATCCTGAGACAGACTGTTTGTGACACAATCTTTTTGAGTTTTTGTGAAATCCTTGAGATGGTTGGGAAGACAGCTGCAGAGAAATGGTGGCAAATCCAAATGGATGAAATAATCATGATACAAAGATCTCAGTCTCCAGTTGTTATTCCTGTGATCTATACACTACTCTGTCCCAGTAACACAGTTTTATTAGCATTAATATGCTAAATGGGAACAATAGCCAGAAGTGACTGATTACCATGGCGGTGTGGGGCTCGTGCTGGCCAGTCACTAACCAAACTCAACACCACCTTGAGCCATAAACACACCAGCTATCCCATCATAAATTAACAACAATGGAGGACAAACACATCATAGCTGCAATAACTGTTACTACACTGTAAATTTAATGCATTCACTTAAACATGAACAGTCCCTAAATCTTTGAACTAGCTGCCCTTAGTCGTTACATCTGTAAAGCATGTCTAAGAAATACTTGTGTGACTTTTTTAACCATTGTTCCAGTTATTCCAGTATCACCGGGCTGTAGCCCATCCAAAATCCTTGTGTTCCGTCTCTAAATCTCTCAAAGAAAATGTACCAAAATTATCCATTAGTCATATTATTTGAATTCACATTATCCTAATTGAATTGATAAATTGTATTTCTCACAGATTCTGTCTCTAGCTTGCATGAATCCTAATTCCTAACTTTAAACACATTGCCACTGATACATTTATCAGGTGGAGATACACATCTTGTCTGAAACTGTTACAAATGATGTGTTTTGCTCTAAAACTGTATAGATGATCTTTGAAACCAAGCATCTTCAATTTTTTATATCGCAGGTGAACTTAAACACGTATACTTTTATTCTATAAAAACTCAAAGAAATTAGCTGTTATTAATTTACTGGCACTTTTTGGGACCTGTGTTGACATCTGGGTGATGCAGAATTGTGTAAAAAAAGAGAACAAAACAATAAAACAACCAGTCACGGCAGATGGCTGCCTCTTCAAATGTTGGAGGTTTTTTCAGTTAAAAGGGTGTTTTTCCTTCCCACTGTCGCCAAATTCTTGCTCATAGAGCAATATAAGAAGCGCTATATAAATGTATTGAGTTGAACTGAATTGAGAAGCAGTTATCAAAACAGCTGATAATTAATTGTTATGTGGACTGACTAATGATTGGCAACAAACAAAATACTGTTAGATTTATCATTAGTCAACCCTATCAGAAAGGACTTGGCGACAGTGGGAAGGAAAAACTACCTTCAAACTTCTTATAGAACCAGACTCAGAGAGGAGCGGTGATCTGCCAAGTACAGTTGGGGTTGAAGGGAGAGAGGCAGACGTGCTGTAGAAAAGAGCCAAAGATGGATAATAACTAATTATTAAATGCTGAGTGGTGTATAAACACACAGAGTGAAAAAGGTGAGTGAAGAACCTCAATGCATCATGGGAAGCCTCTAGCAGACTAGACCTATTCCAGCCTGATTAAGGAGGATTTAGGGTCACCTGATCCAGCCCTACCAGTATGCTTGATCAGAAATAAATGTTTTAAGCCTAGTCTTAAAAGTAGAGAGGGTGTCTATCATCTGAATCCAAACTAGGAGCTGGTTTCTGAAAACCTGTAAAATGTCTCCCATTTTACTTTTAAGTATCCTAGGAACTACAAGTAAGCGAAGTGCTCCACTGGGGTGATGCGGTACTATGAGGTCTTTAACATAAGAGGGAGCCTGATTATTCAAGACCTCGTATGTGAGGAGAATAATTTTAAATCTGATTCTGGATTTCACAGGAAGCCAATGAAGAGAAACCAGTATGGGAGAAATATATCTCAGCATATGTTGAATTAAAAGACCCTTTCCGTCTTCTTCTGACCAAAGACACGTGAACATGCTGCCTGGATGACAGAGATGTTACCTCACCCATGTTTACTTGATGTTAATTAATAGGCAAACAGGCAGCTGGTAGGACAAAACTGTCTTTTCAGTTTGTGATGGTGAGCTGCTGAGCTGGATGAATATGATGTCTAATCAATTTCCACCTCCACAGCCTGAGTTGGTACAATATCTTCTCTCTATCCTGAGGACAGAAGGGCTTTTTTTTTCTTAATGATTCACATTTTTGCATCTGCTCCTCTCCCCCCTCTCTCTTTCTCCTTCTCTCCTCCCTCTTCCTCTCCTCCCTGCTCGTCCTCTGCAGGCCTGCTGCTGCTCTCTGCTGCAGAGACGGGCTGCGTGACGTCACTGAAGGCTGGAGCGGTCCCTTGATTGGAGCAGGAGGGGGAGAAAAATGGGGAGAAGATTAGGAGGTGAGTGAGACCGCACGTTTCTTTTGCTTTTTCCAACATCCCTCTGTCTTCCGATCACGTTTGTGTCAGCGTGTGTGTGTGTGCATGCTTTGTCGCTTCACTGCTGCCGCTCCGCTCTTCCCGTGCAACGAATTTTATGCAACGTCGGGAGTCCGGGTCCAGCAAGGAGCCAGTGCTGCCGTGAAAACACAGGAGAAAATCGGGTACACGCCAGGTTGTCCCCTCCCCGTTGTGCACGGCTGCTGTCACGAGCATCGGTGTGAATTAAGCTGGACTCCGGGCCTAGGCTTGTGTGTATATGTGTGCGCGCTTGCAGAGGCGTTCGTGGCTGTGAGATAACATTTGGTGGTGCCGCTCGTCCACACCCACTTGATCGGCTGCTTGTGGTTGATCTATGTGCGGTGCAAAATGTGAGGATCAAAGATCGTCAGCGCCGGATGATCCAGTGGTTGCTGTCACGTCGCTGGCGGCTGTCAGGCGACAGCTACATGCAGCTTTTCAGGGATCGCTCTGAGACTTTGGCCGGCCTTGGCCTGTAGGAACTGGACAGGTTGTATGTAGAAATATTAGGATGCTGTCTGTTATAAGTTGCATGTGTTTGCTTATTGAATGTGCTCACACAGCTTGAGCATAAATCTGCATGTTTCCCCCCCTTATAGCCTATACAGTGTTCACTGCACAGATTTGTGCTGTTCCTCTGAGCACACTTGGATTCAAGAGGAAAGTGTCAAAGGAAGTCATGACTCTATATGCATGGTCTAATAATAATAATATACCCGAAGGACTCCTCAAACTCCCCTGATGTACCCTCAGCTCTTAAGGCAGCATGCTGCTAGAGTTTGGGAAACTGTCATATGACTACAGAGCTGGAGAAATCTCAGAGTCAGTGGGCCTTAGCCTTTATGTTGCTGCTGTGTTTGTAGAAATCTGATGTGACAAAAGTTGGGGCAGTCATGCTGAAAAAAGAGGGATGGCTGCAAGATTAGAGCTGAGTTTGTACAGGGTGGAAGTAGATTGAACTCTTTTGCAAACAGAGCTGTCAGGGCCTGTGAGTGCTCATTATATTTAAGGAAGAGCTGTGTCCTTTATCTGCAATGCAGTTATATACAACATGCTTGTGCAGACAGTATGTCAGTTTATAGCATAGCCGGTTATCAGTTTCCATTCGTCATGCAAATGTCAGTGCAAACAGATGGTTTCCTGACTGATCACATGTGAGGCAAGTATTTATACAGATGCACAATACTTACTGTCTGTACTGCTATCTATCTGGTAGGATCCTTTGATGCAGGTCTTGCCATGGTGACACCTCCAGGCACTCCTCTGGAAAATATTTTTTTGAAGGATTATCTAAACTTAAATTATCTTAACTTAAATCTCATTGATTATTTGGACATTAAAAGTGTACATGTCCAGGTAAAACCTGCTTAAAAATGTTCATTGACTTTGCCCCAAGTTTCATCAAAGTTTTTAAAAAGGTCCCCGAACTACTACAGAAGTTACACTTCTGCCACCGTCTTTGCTGTTTTCCCAAAGATTTTAATCTGCATCCTTTCAGTATGCAGTTCTCAAACTGAGGGGTGGGGTCCCACTGGTGGGACAGAGTCACTATGAGCAACAAACTGAAAAATGTGACGTAAAGCTGAATGAAGTAGCTTCTTGTAAGGGAAATAAACAAGTGTTTGCTGGGGCTGTCTTGGTGACATCTGCTTTAGTCAAACTGAGATGTTTTAATAATGAGAAAGAACAAATTTAGTTAAATAGGTGTTTTGGTGCTAAAGACATAAACAAAGTAAGATTTTGGCATTTCTGCTAGTTTTTTGGAGTAGCAGCCATCAGCTTTTTTTTTTGGTGCTGGAGCTCATTATGTTCTCCTGGCTGTGTTTTGTTATGTACTTTATTTCTAGAATTTAACGTAGATTATTTAGTTATTTTTATTTATTTCTGCAGATGTACAGCCTGCCAACTGTTTTCTGTATGACATTATCAGTCTTTCACATCATTGTGGGGGATTTTTGGCCTGCTCTTCCTTACAGTGTTGCTTCAGTTCGACTCTTTTAAGATCTTGCCAGGGCTTTTCAATTGTCTTGAGGTCTGGACATTAACCGGGTCATTGCAACATTTAAATTCTTTTCTTTTTCAGCCAGTCTGTCGTAGATGTGCTGCTGTGCTTGGGATCATTGTCCGGTTGCGTGACCCAGATTGGGCCAAACTTTAGCTGTTGGGCAGATAGCCTTACATTTGACTCAAGAATACTTTGGTATACAGAGGAGTTCATGGTCGACTCAATGACTGCAAAGTGTCCAGGTCCTATGGTTGCAAAGCAAGACCAAATCATCACCCGTCCAACATGGTGCCAGCAGTGCTGATATGCTCTGTTTTTGTTAAATGCACCACCTAAGCAGTGCTGCAAGACACTTAGAGAGAATAGGCTTTCCCCTGGTAAGCTACCAAACAAGCCATATTTGTTCAGTCTTTCTCTAATTGTGCTATCATGAACTTTAACATTTGACATTCTGATTCCTGTTAGAGTCTAAGATGTAGCTCTTGGGTTTCTTGCAGTTTCTCTGAGCACTCATGGTCTGACCTTTGGGTGAATTTCCTGGGATTTCCATTCCTGGGAAGATTGGCCTTTTGTTAACACACACACACCTGTATGCTCCAGACCAGCAAACTGCCAAAACATCTACTTTCATAGAGGTGGTCATACAAGTGCATTTGATTAATTCCTATTGAAGCAGTTTTTCACAGGACCATATATCCTGCTACGCATGCTACAGACAGCACTGAGAGTGTTGTAAACACTGGAGTTGAAGTTGCATTGCTGGACAAAGTACTTGTCTGGCCATCAAGTACAGATCGAATATCAGACTCATGGCTCTGTCCCAGAGCATTTAAGCATTTCTGATGGCTTGTGACTATCAACGACTGTATTGACCCTAATGTAGAAATGATTCTTGTGCCATATTTACTTATCTTCATTTATTGTTTTAAGGTTTTTAAACTTAAAACATCAAAAAGTGATATCTAAAAATGTTATGAACACTATTTAAATATTTAACCCTCACTTCTTCACCTGCAACTTGCATGTTATGCCACCACAAGCCCAGGATTAATGAGTATAAGAGGACTTCAGAGACAGTCAAAATGCAGCCACAAATCACAGAGGCCATTTTCTGCATCATTTCCTCCTCACGTCCTCTATAGGAGCTTCATCCCCATTATTGTTTAGGCAGGCATGGAGGGGCTTAATGTGCAAACATACAGTAAGAAGCTTGCTGTAGTCTTTAGAGAAGATGCGCAGTGGAGAGAAAGCAGGAATCTAACATCCCTGAGTGGAGGTGACAGATGTGTTATCTGCATAGGCAGCTGTTTAAATGAACTAATTGCTGAAAAAAAGCGTATGACGTATAAATTGATCTTATTAACTGTTAAGAAATTTGCAGAAAAAATTCGTTTTTGTATATTCCCTCATTAGCATACCCACATTATTGTAAAAACCCTCTATTTTCCGGGGAAACGAACAAGCAGAATACAAATGCGCCTACATTGTCAGTATTGAATTTGTACAGTGCACAGATTTGCCCACATAATGAGCATGGACTTGTGGCGTTAGGGTGCCTAACAACATCCTCTTGGCATGCTTGTATGTACATGTATACTTGAATGTAATTGCTTCAGTGAACAGCTGTCTGGATCAATAGCAGACAGCGGCGAGCCAGAGGATGAGTCTGTCCATAAGCTCAGATCGGCGAGAGGCTGTCGCAGCCTTGTCCTGTCCCGAGCTCGATGCTCATCAGAGTAAAGTGGGCAACTGCCCAAATGCCAGAAGAAAAGTTCTGATTAATACATCCAATCCTTCAGTTGTAAAAAGGACTGATGTGTCAAAATCTTAATACTGAACACATCTGTTAAGCTTTATTACATTTCCTTACCACTTTTTTTGTGTGCACTGTAGTAAACGCACAAGGAACTTCAAGCAAAGTGGTATTATTCCATCACAGGAGTACTACTATAAATGACTTTCCTTTATTAATGCAATCTGATGCGTGGTTTCTTTACCAGTCATCAGAAATACAGAAATATTTATTCACAAAATCACATAAAAATTATTTGGTTTTGTGTGAACTACAGCGTTTTATAGTTAAGTGGTTATTTGTTTTTAGTTTTTTGGTAATTGAAAATCAGGAATGTTTTGAATATTTACATTTGAGGAGATGCTGACAGAGCCTTTTTGGCATTATTGCTTAAAAACTGATCAGTTTTCTAAGTTTGCACAGATCTTTAGAGGAGTGTGTGTATATGTGTGTGTATATATGTATGTGTGTATATATATATATATATGTATGTATGTATGTATGTATGTATATATATGTATATATATATGTATATATATATATATGTATGTATGTATATATATGTATATATATATGTATGTATGTATGTATGTATGTATGTATGTATGTATGTATGTATGTATGTGTATATATAGCCGAAAGGGATTCTGAGTAATACTGTGACATGAGATGAAATGCTTCAGACGAGTGGCCCATTGTGTAATAACTGAAGTGTACCAAGTCTTTTTCGACATAAGCGATTAGGCTTGTCCTTTGTTGTCAGGTAATAGGCCCACGGCTATGAGGTTGTCCTGTCAGGGGAGTGCCATGGCTTACTCAGGGCTAACATACTTTGATGTAGTCATGTAACCCAAAAGGCTTTAGGAGCTTTCACTAAACCTCTCATTAAGTTTATAAAGGAGCCTATAGTGTACTGTAATGTGTCAAAACTCTGAAGGATCCTCATCTGTGTCCCCTTTAATTATTCTTGATACAACTGGAAGCCACGCAGAGCACTGGGGCGGGGTGATGTGAAACATTTTGTCGCACTTTGTTTATTTTGCTCTGCGTTTTTATCATGGTATTAACTGTAGTTGGAGGAGCACATTTTCCAAAGGAGAAATACCAGCAGGGATAACGGCTCCATTGTTAAAGCGTGGGTCGAGGAGGATGATCGTGTCGCACCTCTCCGAGAGGCTTGCACAAGTTTGAGCTCAGCGCTACAGCATCTCCAAGCGATGCTTTGCAGAGGACTGGCATGAAGGCTGTGATACACCTTGAGTCATTCTCCTCCTCACACCTCCGAGCAAAACAAATCTTTGTCGGCGAGCACGAGCACGCAGAAATAAATCTGAAGTGACTGCGTGATAGAACCCCAGTGACAGCCTGTGAAACAAAGACTGCGAGACTGAGGGGGTATTTCGCTTGTGACTGGTCGCTTTTATTATTTATAAATGAATTCAGACCATCATTTGGCGTTTATCCTTTAGAGCTGAACCTTTAATAGGCATATCATTAATGCAGCCTGAGGGCCAGCTCATGATTTATGCACACGGTGCAGAGATTGAGCTTTCTGTTGCAGTCGCTGCAGCGGTGTTCATTGTCCTCAAGCAGGAGTTTGAAACTCCAGCTACGCTAAACACAGTTCAGTCAGAGACTCTTAAAATCACTTACAAGGACCATAATGAGCATTAATAGTATCCTCAGTAATAAACACATAAACGGGTGTTTAAACCTGAGCTTGATCAACAATAACAAAAATATAGCACATAAACAGGATGTTGTGGCTTTGGATAGAGCAGAGTGAGAAGTGTGTACACCTGCTTAGAAACGATTTGCTGATGTGAATAAGGCAATTATTGTGAGGCCTGAATGCAGCAGCTGATGCCAATCAGTTTCTTTGTTTCTCAGGTCTCGTCAGTGGCAGAGATGGTTGAGCCAATCTTGACTATTTTCAGCAATTATCTCCTCCTGTTCAATTACTGTTCGATTTTGAAAAATAGCATTAACATTTGTTATCTCTCTAAACAAATGCATGCATGTCTGCTCTTTATCTTTTCAGCAGCATTGAGGTTCTAGACATTTGACACGACAGCTACCGATTGCCTGCATGTGAGGCATTTAGGGAACCCTGGTAAATTGTAGTGATTACACTCGCCACCAAAAAATACATTTTGAGCAAGGGGGAAATGCTGCAGAGAAATTTGGGTGTAGCTCCAAAAAGTTAGAGTTCACCTAACACTACTTAGGTCAACCTGGTTATCTTGTAGAAGGCTAATTCATTGCTAGTTTATATTTCATTATTTAGCAACTTCTTTTGTTAGCTTTACCTTTCAGGCTCACTTCATCTGTTTTATATTAATTAGCAAAGACTAATCCTTCAAGTTGTTGTGTCCTTAAAGATCTGTCATTTCAAAGAAGTACTTACATGTCTCTTAGTGCTCACAGCAACTGTTTGGCTGTATGGTTGTGCATTTGGTACCACTGTCATCTCACAGCAAGAAAATCCTGGGTTTGAATCCATCAGCTAGCCTGCGTAGGTTCCCTCCGGCTTCCTCACGCAGTCCAGCAACTAGTGTGTTAGGGTAATTAGTGGTTCCAATTGGCTGTTGGTTTAAACAAATCCCTCTGTGTTAGCCTTTCAAAAGATGGGCCCAGAGTATGCCCACCTCTCGTCCCATGACAACTGGGATCACATCCAGTCCAACCACAGCCCTGAATTGCGTAACTACAAGGATGTGAACATTGAAATTGTAGCTACAGAAAATAATCCAGGTTGCTCTTCCCTAAACATAAAAATAAGTGGTTACAATAATTATCGCTTATCATAATCATCATCATTATAAAAATTTGCTTATGTAATGATATGTTAATTAGCCACATGGAACCCACTTAAAGCATGATAGATAGTTAAAAGAAGATCATTCAAGTAAAGGATAATATGAAAACACATTGGAATAAGTATGGACAACATAGCCTCAAAATTATATCTCGATATTTCAAGAAAACCTGCAATAATGATACCTGAGATGTTATCTTCTCCTTTTTAGCCTGGTTATACTTGATGATGTATTCTTTGCCTCAAGTGGTGAAACAGGTTTGTTGTTTCCACCTTTAACAACAAGTTTTCTTGCATATATAAGTACTTTGTCTTGTTGGAGGTTGTTAAAGCAGCTCTATTCTTAGATACTAAATTGTCACACAAGGCTGACACGTGGCTCTTGCAGCTCTCTCAGACATGCCCGAGCTTGTGTGCACTATAGGATGTAAACACCTGGTGTTGCTATAGCAATAATATCACGATATGACATTTTTATGTCACGTAAAAATTTATACTGAAAATGTGTTTAAAACTAAAAATAATTGTTTTATTTATTAGGAAAATAACAGTTGAATTCATGGTTTTATATCCAAATTTGAGCACAGTGGTCAGAAATGAATCAAGGATAACATTCAGCCACTAATGCATTTTATTTTGTATTCAGGAATTTAATTAAATAAATTTAATTTGACATTTTTATCAAAAAAATGATGTTCTGCTTTAATATTTTTTTCTTTTCGTGTAAAATATGAATTTGAAAATTCATGGATAACAAAATAATATTCAAAATATCCCGTTTTGATCAAAGAACTTGAATATACCGGCTGGTTAAGCATTACAGGAACATAAGAAATGATTGACAAAGCTCAAAACTGACACCTCCCGGTTGCTTTTCTCTCTAGTCTGCAGATTAGTTCAGTATTAAAACCTGTTATCGCCTCTTCTGCTGAGAAACACTTTCACTCCCTCTATCTGCCCTGTTGTCACTCACCCTCACACCTCTGTGTGTCCTGATAGATTTCTTATTCTTTATTATTACTTTTCTATATCTTTATATCTATCTCTATCTTCTCTTTGAATTGGACTCTTTTCACCTTTGACATCTTGCTTGATGTGCAGAATCCCCGTGGGAGGGTAGACCACGTTTCACTTTTAAACAAACCCTGACTTCAGATTACCACCCCAATGCAAACAGCAATGAATAAAGAGTTATTTATGCCTAATACCATAACTTTCAGTCTTTGACCTTGTTGTACAGGACCACAAAATGAAGTCCTCCCTCTTACACTCAAATAGGTCATAGGTTTATAGATTGTTGACTGGACTTATTTTGCGTCTTGTTTGACTGTCTGAAAGCTTCTGTGGGTTTAACAATGAGATTGTTACTGTTTCCCAGCAAAAAGCCCTTTAAAAAGTAGCTTTTCATTAAATCTCTTCATTTGAATTACTCAATAAAGAAATGCAAAACTGCCAGTAAAGGGTATATTTGTGGTCCCATCGCACCAGTGTTGGTTGTAACTTGAATTGATTTTTTTACTGATATTTGTACATTATTATGTACTGTAAATATGGAATAACTGTGAGTTCTAATTAGAACTTATTATATTTGACTAAGTAAACTGTAAATACAATGCCTGGCCAAAAGAAAAGTCACCAACTCAAAGAATTTAATTTATAAAAATTGAGCGACTCTCTCAAATGTTGTGACGCTGCATAAGCTTGTGGAAATGATGCCTCGCTAAATTAAAATTGGCTTAGTTCTGCCAGAGGTTTCTCCTGTAAAAAAAAAAAAAGGAGTTTTTCCTTCCCACTGTCACCAAGTGATTGATCATTGTCTGACTTTTGGGGTTTTCTCTCTGTTTATTGTAGTCTCAAGGCCTTACAGTATAAAGTGCCTTGAAGTGACTGTTGAATCGAAATATATATTTATAATATAAATGGTAAATGGACTGGACTTGGTATAGTGCCATTCTACTCAAGGTATGTAGCATTTCTGAATGCACAATCTGTCAAACCTTGAAGCAGATGGGACACAGCAGCAGGCCACCGCACTGTGCCTGAGCTATCAGTGACCATAACTATCAATAACTAATGAAGCGGCCGGTAATATAGTTGTGAAAACTAACCCTTCTGGAAGTACATTTAGGCTTGGAGCCTTTGCTTTTAACTCAACTGTTTAATGAACTGTCTAAATGCACAATAATAAGATGAATTTAACCACATTTACATATCGGCAGGTATTTAAAAAAAAAATTCTACATTATTAACTTTTATTAGGAATTAATTGCTGTTTAGGATGTGTGATCTGTCTGTGTCTCTCTACCCTTTGTGAGGGTAAAACCAAAGATTTTGTGAAAGTATGACTGTAAATATGATTGTTGTAAATACCGTACACAAGCTTACTGTGCTGCTTGATGCTGAGTAATGCACTCTCTGCGTGGCTTCTCTGTGGGATCATTATTATGGAGCCATTCTGAATATGCTCGAATCCCAAAATAGTACTGAAATACAATTGTAGCTTTGAGGTTTTTGCAGATGTGATCAGTGCAGTTACGAGAACGTAAGCTATCATAAAGCGTTCCCTAACATTTCTAGTGCTTCTACTTTTAAAGGACAGCTTGTAAAGCTGATCTGTGTTTGGCCACACAGCCTTTCAGTTGGCAGTTAAAGGTTGCAAAATGTTTGAGGCAGATGGGATAGCTGATCTGATGGGACCGATGGCTTTTTGTTGTTACTGATGGTCACTGAAGTGGAGCTGATGAGTTAAAATCTGAACTGCTACCACCTACTTTAAAGCAAACAAATACATTTTTATATCTTTACTCTGTTTGATGTCATAAGGCGACTGTGTTTCTTCAATGATGTCCATTTATTGAGGCCTGAATATGCTTTCTGTGCATATGAAGTAAAGTAAATCATACATTATCTTCCCAATAGTTTCTATTTTGTATTTCTAATGTCTGCTATTCAGTACTCCACAATAAAGAAAATTAAATGCATTTCTTTTCAATGTTTCAGCTGAGCTCCACTGACAGGATGTGACATGTGGCTAAAAGCAGCTTCGCTTCCTTCCTTTTCCTGCCTGTTTAAATACCTCACTGAGTAATTTTAAGCAGATGGGAATGCCTGCTCACTGCAGTGCAGTGACTGTGTCTGTGAAATCCTCCTCCTTTAATAAATGGGGACGCGTTGCCAGTACACTCCCTGATCCAGCCTTACCAGACGTCTAATAACAGTCTGTGCGACTTCTGGGGATTTCCAGTGTATGAGCCCACTGTGAAGAATGGTCTGCATCTGGGATTTGTGATTGTGCTTCCAGTGCCTGCTGCTTCACTCATTAATAGCTGTTGTAGAAGTTTCTGAGAGATAGGAGATCTCTGAGAGTTGGTTCCAGTTCAAGTGCCAGTGTTGGTTTTTACTCTCACTTGTTAGTTAGATTTAGGAGCTAAAAACTACTTGGCAAGGTTTAGGAAAAGATTGTGGTTTGGGTTAAAATGTGCCTCTTGATGCATAACGACTGTGTTATGGCACCAGTCCCAGAGGACACATTGTCAAATCTGTGAGACCCCACTGCCTTTGACAGACTGGAAGTACGTGACTCCTGGGAATGAGAACAGGCTGGTTTGGTGGGAACTACCTGGTAAAACAATCCCTGCTTCAAGCATGAGCTTTCTATGGCTTTGAAACACTACTCTACAGTCATTGTAAAATGGTTCTTGCCTTATAGTAGAAAGTAGCTTGTGCTATGTTGAAAATGCAGATAATACACTACCCAGTATTTAAACTGATACCATTAAGAAATTCCACATGTAATGATGCTAGTTTGATTTTCTTGTCAATACGGAAACATTTCCTAAAAAATACCCTTGGGTGTGATTTATGGAGATTCCTCAGGATCGTTACTAAAAGTACACACATGAGTACACACTAAAGCCAAAAACACCAACACACAATAGACAATATAATATTTATAAATCGCAGTCTGCCTGGAAATGTTCACCTTTGGATGAGCACAACTCCTAATAAAGATATGCTCTGTAATGATTGGGATTGGAACTATGACTGGTTTATTTCTAGACTGCAAATTTACAGATTGGTAATGATTTGGAAAGTGTGACCGAAAAAGGCATCGCCTACCGCCGTGTCTCCAGTGGGCTTTGTGTGGCTGAGGGGAGTGGCGTTCAGTGCAGCAGCAAATGGGATGCAGCAGTCTGATACAGATCCTTTTAAACAGTCTTAAATTGAAAAAGCTGGGAATAATTCTTTTATATGTAAGGAAGCATCAGGCTTAGGCTTCAGTCACAGGGGTCTAGAGACCCTGGTTATCTCTGGTTGCTAGGAAAAAATGTATTTCTGCCTGGTTGACGAGTGGCTACTGGCAGTTGTAAATTGATCACAGAGAGGGATCAAAAAAACCTTTTGATTGCTTTGCTTGCTCGTAGGTTGTTGTGTTTGCCTGTGATTTGCATGGAAGACGCCAGCTTGTCTGCAAATGCTCACTGACTAACCATATAGCGATTGTAAAACTTAGCAAAATAAGAAGTGATTGCTGTCAAAGTAAAGGGTGTGCCATACTGGTGAAACTGACATGTTTTAAAACAGGGGTGGGCAACTCCAGGCCTCAAGGGCCAGTGTCCTGCAGGCTTTAGATATCACCCTGAGCCAACACACCTGAATCAATTAGTTCATTACCAGGTCTCTTGAGAACTTCAAGACATGTTGAGGAGGTAATTTAGCAATTTGAATCAGCTGTGTTGGATCAAGGATACGTCTAAAACCTGCAGGAAACTGGCCCTCGAGGCCTGGAGTTCCCTCGCCCATGTTTTAAAAGGTGCACCTTTGACTTTGATTGCAAACGGTCTGTTTCTGGTTTTCTGTCGCACTTTTTCAAGTTGCTGATTTCTGTGCATATTTGTGGGTGATTGTGGCAGTCTGCAGTCGTGAGGAGGTTTTTAGTACAACACTGCATACCTCTTTGTGAGGAGTTTCACCTAGCAACAGAAAGCAGCAAATCAAAGAGTGGAAGTTAACCGGTGGTTACCAGGGGATCCCTGGCCTGACTTTAGCAACCGCAGTGACTGTTGGCAACCTTCAGCAGCTACTCACCAACTGCTCAGGGAATATTAATTTTTTCCTAGCAACTGGTGGTTGCTAGGCTCTATGTGACTGAAGTCTTAAGCACTGTTTTTTTTAAACAAGTTTTATAAAATAAAATGTAGCAAACAAATACATCCAAGAACATGAGTTTACTGAATTTCTTATTAAGACAATGAATCACAGCAGGACTTGACTCTAAATGAGACCTTGCTACAGATATTATTTAGTAGCTGTGTAGGCTCAGAGTGAAGAACTCAGTATTGTTTGTCAGTGCACTTGTGTCTAAGACTTGAGCAGAACACTGAGCTTTACAGTAATTAGAGAAGCTGATTCAGGGAAACCAGAAAAGGATGGTGTGCTGAATTTTTATTTCATCAGGGGCTTCAAGTTCTGGGTAATTGAATAAAAAAAAAACTAATTCACTGTTCTTGCAGTGACCCACACAGCTCTGCATCTGAATAGCAAATGGGAAAAAGTAATCAAAAAATAATTTTGAATATCTTAAGTTAACTTCAGTTTCTGAATGCAACTGTGTTTGCTTTTTGTTTTGTTTTTTGTTTTGTTTTTTTTTACCCAGAAATGCATCCAAGGAAAAGTTTTGCTATGCATTTACATGTTCTCTTCTTGTCTTCATTATCTATGAGGGCCGTTACTCTGAAAACAGATATCGGGGTTTTTTCTTTACTACTGTGGGTTACCAGATCCCTTTGTAAAGGATTTAGCCTTATCCAGTCTGACCTCTTAGACTAAGACTGGAAAATGACCTTGGCACTAATAAGCACTCTCACTAATGGATCCATTTCCATTTCCATTTCCCCACCATTCCCCGAGTACAAGTGCAAGAGCTTGCTTTTTAATCCTTGGTGAAGTAAAGGTTTCAGGTTTCTTGACGGCTAAACTCATGGATTATGAGTCCAGCTGAGAGAGACTTTGATTTCTTCAGTGATCAGACAGCTGGAGTAGTAAATATTGAGAGGCCTGTGGTGAGGACATTAGGAAAACTGTTCTCTAATATTGTAATAAAGATTAGCTAAATGTAACAATAACCAGGATTCTCAACCCCAATTCCAGAGAAGTTGGGTAAAATATAAATAAAAACAGAATGTAATGTTTTGCAGATCTCATAACCCCATATTTTATTCACATTAGGACATTAAAATCTAGCTGCTCAACAGTCCTGGGTCTTCTTTGTGGTATTTTCTTTAAATTTTAAGATTCTCCAAATGTTTTCTGCTTTCAGTGAAAGATCTGGACTGCAGGCAGGCCATTTCAGCACCCGGGTTCTTCTATTATAAAGTCATGCTGTTGTAATAGATGCAGTATGTAGTTTAACATCTTCTCTCTAAAATATACAAGGCCTTCCCTGAAAGTGATGTTGTCTGGATGGGAGTGTATGTTGCTGTAAAACCTGTGTATACCTTAAAGCACTGATGGCACCTTTCCAGATGTTTAGGCTGCCAATTTCATAAACACCGATGCTCCTCATATCTCCAGAGATGCTTTTGAACTGAGCACTGTTAACTAGATGATCTCTGTCTTCTTTGGTCTGGAGGACATAGCATCCATGTTTTCCAAAAAAGAATTTGAGGTTTTGAATTGTCTGACCACAGAAAACGTTTCCACTTTGCCTGCTTTAAACGCAGAAGATAAATCATGTTCACACATAGCTTCTTCTTTGATTTTGCCTGCGTTTGTGAGTGGCACAGTGAACTGTGTTCACAGATGGTGGCTTCTGGAAGTCTTGCTCATCCCATGCAATGATTTCCATGACAGAATCATGCGTATTGTTAATGCAGTGCCACGTGAGGGCCCAAAGATCACAGACATCCAATATTTGATTTTCAAGCCTGCTTTGTGCACAGAGATTTCTCCAGATTCTCTCAGTCTGTTGTTTGTATTACGTACTGTAGATGATGAGATATTAAAATTCTTCTTCATATAGACATAGTATTTTATATCTCAGCCCACTTCTGCTGCTGAGAAAAGATGCTCTGTCATGTTACTGACCTGTTGCCAGTTAACCTAATTACTTGCAAAATTTCCTCCAGCTGTTTCTTTTTAGCGTCACCTACTTTTGTTACCCCATCCCTGTCTTCCTAGAGATGTGTTGCTATCATCAAATTCAAAATGAGCCAGTATTTTTCATGTCTCAGATTAAACAACTGATTTGTGTTCATTTCTCTATTGTAAATAAAATGTTGGGTTTTTTTTTTGTCAAATGGGAGTTTTATGTGGCCCTGTCGCAGGGAAAAGCCGTGTAGTGTTGCTGGAAAAGGCACGTTGTTTTTTTTCCCTTGTATATTTTGGCAGGTGGTTTAGCTTTAGCTTTGTCCTCTGCTTCTTGGCATCTATTTAGTTGACTTGATTTTTGCCTTTGAGTGACTTTATCTCAGTATATGTTAGAATTATACTTGTATGAAACCAACAAACTTTAACTTGTATTTTCGTCCTCTCTTTAGGACCTTAGGAAAGGCAACCATGGCAGATGAAATGAGACGACCAGCTGAATGTTGCCACCCAGTGCGGTCATGTGACTGACCTGGCTCTTCTCTCCTGCTGATGTCCAGTAGTTGCCCTGTTCTCACCATGAGAGGATCTGTCAGGTGCTCGAGCTCAGTGCCCTCAGACTGGCGCTACCGTTGTGCTGCGTGAGCGCCCCCCCCTCCTCCGGCAGTTACTGCACGGAATGGCATCTTTGGACCTGCCATACCGCTGTCCTCGCTGCGGGGAGCACAAGCGCTTCCGAAGCCTGTCGTCGTTGCGTGCCCACCTGGAGTACAACCACACGTACGAGACCCTTTACGTCCTCTCCAAATCCAACAGTGTATGTGACGCTGCTGCTCTGCTGCCCCTAGTGGCTGAGGGAGCTCTGCTCGCACCCGCCAATAACAACGACCCCTTTGAGCCACTTCGGCCTTCAGCTTTAAAGGAGCGGCGCTTTCCTTGCCGTGAGCTTCCTTGTGCAGACGACCTGAGTTTGACCCCAGCCAACTCCAACACTGCAGCCCGGTATATTCCCAATGTGGAGTTTCCCCTGGGGGAGATTTTTATGAAAAAAGCCATGACATCCACAGATCCGGGTCCCCATGGAAACCCCAGCACAGCTGTAGCGGTGGCAGCTAATGTAGCAGCCAGTGCAGTCGAAGCAGCGTATGAGGAAGGCCTGGCCAGGCTGAAGGCGCGGGCGTTTGAACGGCTGGAGCTGGATGAGAGGCTGGAGAAGCTGTCTGAAGAGGTAAATACACTAAGCTAACAGAGTCAGAATAAACTTTATCAGGAAATTGTGTCCATAAACAGTCCTGTGCAACAACTCACCTCTCATTTCTCTATATTTTGCTTCCAAGGAGCCAGACTTTCTTGGAATTTTTTAAGTGGTCCTTGGACATTAGCTGTTTTTTCACTAATTTTCTAATAGTCTACTTCTTCACATTTCCTTCTTTCTTCATGATTCCTCTTACCTTGATGAGCTTGAGCATCCCCACAGCATTATACTCCCACCACCGTGCTTCACTGAGGGGACAGTGTTCTTCGGGTTGCACGCCTCTCCCTTCTTTCTCCAAACATAAGCAGCATCTCCCCGGCCAAAGAGCTTTAGTTTCTTTTCTTCTGACCAGAGGATGCACTTCCAATATGCATAAGTAGTATGTAATTAGTATATTTCTGTCTGGCTTGAAAGTGTCTCTTCTGCAGAAGTGAAGTTTTTCTTGGTCTGCAACCTCACAGTCCATTCCTGTGCAGGGTTCTAGTGATTGCCTTCTTTGAGACTATAATTCCTGACTTGGCTAAGTCATTCACTAGTGTTATGGAAGTTGATCTGGGGTCTTTAGACACTGTATTTTTTTTTAACCAGTCTTCAAACTCTTTCACTTTCTACCTCTGCAATGCTTGTTCTGTACTGTGTAACTCTTGATAATTCTCACTCCAATTATTGACATTTTGGTACACTGCGATAACTTTGTATATCCATCTCTTGCAACAAGTTTTTTTCTCCAGTGTAAACGGACTTCTTTTGTTTTTGGCATGCTTTTTCATGATTTCGTTCTCTGATCTGATTTTCTAAAGAAAACTAGTATGCTTAGAAATTCTTGGAAAAAAAAACACTTTAAATTTTACACAGGGGGGTAAAATTTTCTCCTCGACTGTAGGTGGAGCAGAAAATAGCGGCCCGTGTAGGCCGTCTTCAGGCGGAGCTGGAGAGGAAGAGCTCAGAGTTGGAGCGGGCCAAGCTGGAGAGTGAACGGCTGAGCCAGGAGAAACAAGACCTGGAGGACAAGGCCTCGGAGCTTTCTCGGCAGGTGGACGTCTCCGTGGAGATGCTAGCCAATCTCAAGCAGGACCTGGTGAACAAGGAGGCAGAGCTGAACCACAAACAGCAGTAAGTGAAATATACTGTTTCTCTGCTGTTTAACACATTCCAGTTTTATAACACATCTGAATGGGTTGGTGTATACAAAAGTGCAATTAAGTGCCCTTAAACATCCTGCTAAGGAAAAACAGCAGTCCATCCAAAAATTTGGAAAAAAACATTTTAAAGAGTGTGGAAGTGCTAAAGCCAAAAACAGGTCACATAAGAATTTGTATATTAAAACAAATCTGCACACAATAGCACAGGTTTTACCTGCTTACATACTTATTTATTGATCTCCCTCATCGACTTCACTGCTGCATGGTCTGATCCAGGACAGAAGAGAGCTGCTGCCCTGCTGTAGTTATCTTTATTTCTGTTTTCTTAACCTGTTCTTTCTTGCTGTTGTGCTACATATTAAATAAATATTACACATCATAATTAAGGATTAGATATGTATTAAAATAATATTTAAGGCAAACACTCTTGGAGCTAACTAAATGTGCAAAGTATTTGAGAAATAATTATACACGCTACTTTTTCCCTCTGTAGCAGGTCTGACACACACACACACAACATACTGGTACTGATGTCGCACGGACTCGCACACAAACTTTGACCTCTTTTGACTGCACCTATAACCAATAAATACGATGACAAATCTGTAAGATTAACGTCACTTCCATGCAAGTTGATATGAATGACTCTAGATGGATATGCCGAGCAGGTGTTTCTGACATCTGAATATTTGCTGGCCAAACGCTATCATAACCTTGCTTTCGCAGGGTAATAGCAGGTCAGAGACATCATGCTGTTCCTCAGGGTGCTCTGATGGCATGCAGGCATATGGCTGACAGCAAAAATCAAAAGAGGATATGTGGCTTGTGTGATCTAGCAGAATTATAAAAATATAATTGTTGGCCTTCATATGCTTCTAATTTGACATTAATGTCATACGAAATTGTGAAATAGATGATAGAAAAAAAGTAACCTGCAAAAAGGGGACTTATCAAGTAAGAAGTTAAAAGCACAGGTGCCTGAGCACTACCTGGGGCAGGGGTCGGCAACCTGCGGCTCCGGAGCCGCATGCGGCTCTTTAGTCCTTACAGTGCGGCTCCGCGTGGTTTGGGAAAATAAATTAGAAGTATTTAGCTGACGTGTATTTTTATTTTTTTTATTTTTATGTTAGTTCTTTTTTACCTTGTAGTTCTATAAATATAAAAATAAATTTATATTCTATTATTTTTTTCATCGCTCAAAATAAGAGTCAAACTCGCGGAAACCGATATACCCGCCGAAACGCCGTGCATTTATCAAGACTTTCAACCCCAGGTAGGCCAATTATGGATCTTTGGATCCAGCCATTCTCCACCGTGAACTATGTTAAAGACAAACACCGCTCACGCCTCACAGATGACAGCTTACAGTCCTGCGTAAAGATGAAAGTGACTTGTACAGCCCCGATTTGCAGACGCTGTGCGCAGAGGTTCAGGAGCAGAAGTCCCATTGTAAACATATCACGGCAGACCCGACGATGTTTCCATGAACTTGCTTTTCAGCATCTCTTTATTGACCACTTTTCACACACGGTTGCTGTACACATACAGCCGGCTGTAGCTTTTCAGCTCACAGCCCGACACATACCAACACAACAGCATAGAGAGCACAGACGTAAAGGCGGCGAGGCGTGATTGCAGGTGCCGCTCAGGTGCGTCGCCTCCCCTGCAGCGGCGCTGCAGACCACGCCACGCCACACACATTAACCAGGTAAAATACATATTTAGGCAGAATTTTGCAAATATCTATTTTTCATCTTTTAGCAGCATAGTGCTTTTTTTCCCAATTATTTTTTAAAAGTCAGGTCAAGGCTCCAAAAGCCCAAAGGCGATATAAGGGTGGCGGCTCACAACACTTTTTGTTTGCTACATGGATCACTTTAGTTCAGCTGGGTGTCTTTCCTTTTGCTATATTTCATTAAGAGTTCAAAATGTGTTAATTACATAAATAAAATGTAATTTTCTCTGTAGCACTTCAAGGATTTCATAAGCAACACACCTTAGTTGTTCACACACAGCATAAAGGTAAAAAACAATATATACAGTGTTATCGTCATTTTAGATGTCAAAAAGTATTTGCGGCTCCCACTGTTTTCTTTTGCGTGGAAACCGGGTCCAAATGGCTTTTTCGGTGTTAAAGGTTGCTGACCTCTGACCTGGGGTCTATGTGGGCACGTGCCTCATCTGTTCCTTGAAGCTCTGCATGAGGAACAAAAACAGTTGGTGTTGAAGTACCTGCAGCAGTCCTTGGAAAAACATTGTCCCGTGATTCCATGATTGCATTTTACTACCTGTCAGCAATTTCTGCAGTACTGTGCTGCAGCTGTCTTCCCTCCAGCTAAACGCATAAGGAAAGGTTGCTTTAATACGAAGTCTCCTTGTTTGTGTGCTGCATTTTGGATGAAGATCTTGTGTTTAGTTTAACCGCTCATCAGTGTCAGAGTATTAGTTTAATTTCTGAAATGGTCTGAGGCGCTCTGATTAGTGCTGAGTTGGAAAGTGACATTGGACTGCACACGGCAGCGCTTTATCATCCTCTTCCCTCCTTTCCTTCACCTCTCCCTCTGTGTTGATAATGTAATTTGCCATCATACCCCCCCCCCCCCCCCCCCCCCACCAGATGTGTTCTGCATCTGTCCCACTGTTGTCGCGATTTACCAGTGTCCTCCAGGGCTGGTCAGCTGCTCATGTTGAATGGAGGGCTGGATGGGAGCAGCTGGATTGGCAGTAGAGATTACAGCATCCTGCCAGTCCCTCAATAAAGCTGCCATGCTGTTTCTTGAACTAGTTAAAGTGCGGCTGCTGTAAATAGACTAAGTTCTTGGATGCCAATCACAGCTTTATGAAGATAGATGAGGATGATTTGGAGCTCTTCCGCAGCATGGCTCAAAGCTTAATTTTCAGATTTTTAGAGCTTTTATTGAAATGAGTCCCAGGATGAATTATTGTGCACTCCAAAAATTTGTGCTGTTTTTAGTTTGACACACTAGAAGCTGTCAAACTAAAATCTTTTATAGGATGCATGCCATCTAGTTTCCTTTTTAATATTTGCAAATGTTAACAAAGGAGGATTGGATGCATTATAGCATTAGAAAGGGGAAAAAAGGCTCTGCAAACAGAATAAGTACATAAGAACATGTAGTTGAAATATTGCTTGGATTTTTTGATCTACAGTGTTAAACTGTAGTTTCTGTCCACTTGATTTAGATCCGTTTGTGGCACTAGTAACTACGAAAACAACCTCTTCACTTTAAGCAGTGAAAATAAAAATACAATTTTACTGACTGCTTTACTTTGAACACTGAAGTACCACTAATGGAACTAAAGCAGAACCATAAGCTCTATTGGAAAAAAAAATTAAATGTTGGCTTTAATGAAAAAGTTTTCTTTTTTTAAAAACAGGCAGAACATTTTTTTTCAGTGGTCACTAAAATTCAACCTTGCAAAAGTCACCGGATAGATCTCAGATTTTCAAACCTGTCCACCTGGTCAAGAAAGCCCGTCAGCGTCTCTTCTTCCTCAGAAGACTTAGAGACTTCCATCTGCCACTGAAGGTGCTCAAGAACTTCTACTCCTGCACCATCGAGAGCTTCCTGACGGCAAACATCTGCACCTGGTTTGGGAACAGCACCAAGCAGGACAGACGAGATCTGCAAAGAGTGGTGCGCTCAGCCGAACGCATCATTCAATCAGAGCTCCCTGACCTGCTGTCCATCTACACCAAGCGGTGCAAGTCCAAAGCTAGGAAGATTATGATGGACCTCTCCCATCCCAACAATGGACTCTTCTCACTGTTGAGGTCTGGGAAGCGCTTCCGCTCCCTTAAGGCCAAAACGGAGAGAATGAGGAGGAGCTTCTTCCACCAGGCTATTCGGGCCCTGAACCAGGTGTAGGACTGGACTCTCCCACACACGTCACTATAAGACTGGACTCTCACACACACATCACCACACGCACCACCACACATTTCCTATAATCCTATAATTCCAATAATTTATAACCTTTATAATCTCTTCTGCTATTTGCACATTCTTTACTGTAAATTCCTAAGTTAATTTGTAAATTTTGTAGTAACCTGTAAATTGTAAATATTGTAAAACTTTTTTTCTGTCATTTAATGGTCGGGCATTGTACAGCTACAAGCATTTCACCCCCATGTCATACTGTGTATGGTTGTGTGTGTGTGTGTGTGTGTGTGTGACAAATAAAAATTTGAATTGAATTTGAATTTGACCTCATGAACTGTTTGCCCTCCCTCATTGCTGCTTTCAGCTACATTTATTCACTTCAACTACTCATTATTCATTAATCTGTTGAATTCTTTTTAAAATAATTTCAAAGAAATCTTTGATCTTTAAAATGTCAGTACTGACAGTTTCCTTGTGTCCAAGATAATGCCTTCAGCATACTCAATTTGTCCGCTGAAGATATCCACCACACCGAAACCTGTTAAAATCGCCTTGTTTGGCTTTCATTTTGCAGTGCTCTAGTGGTAAATGCAAACATCGTAGGTTTTTGACTAGTTAGTCTTATTACCCAAACGGCTTTGTTTTCAGATGTGGCTGATCTTGAGCGTTCATCTGGTTTAATGTACAAAAAAACGCCCACAAGATGTCCTGTTTTTTTACTCACTTCTGCTCGTCTATTGTAAAGGTTACAGTAGCTGTGGTCACGTATCTCAAACCTGGCAACATCAGACAGGGAAGGTCATGCTGTGGGCTTAAAATCCTTGCCTGGGCTGTGTGAATACCACCTACTTATGTCAGCAGCTTAGCCTCTCCCTCTTTCTCACACTCACACACAATTCTTGTGCCTTTCTGCCTCTCAGAGGAGAAGCTGGCAGTGAAACAGTAAGCTCATTCAGAGTCTAAAATACAGAGCAGGTCTGAGGTGGAAAAAGAGCATCACAGTCTGTGAATGTTCAGCAGGGTGGACGTGAAAGCCGTAGTCAACAGATACAAAGCGACTTATTGGCTCATGTATGTCTCCCTAACAGCCTATTAGATGATTTTTAGTTTAATTCTAAAAGAATCCAGTGACTTTAAAGGCTCTGTGAAAGCCCTTTAAGGAGATGTGTGAGATCGTGCTTTTACATCAGCTGTGTCAAATGCTGAAAAATGCGAGTCACCTAACCGAAGGTTGCTAAGCGACCAGAAGAAACTCCTACGAGCCTTCTTTTGCTTCTAGCAGTGTCGTGCATAAAAATATGACCTTGATAATTCCTCCTGCACTTAATATCCCTGTAATTAGAAAAAAAGTGTGCAGAACGCCTCAGGTGCAGTTGTTCCTTTCAGCTTAGACTTTATTACTCAGCATGTGAAATAATTCATTCACAAACAATACGAGCGAAAAAAACCCCGCCGCATGCTAGCCTGTAGCGGTCAGAGCTGAATGAAGCGTGCCTGTTAAGTGGTTTAATAGCAGCTGGAATAAACGAGAGCAGCTGTAATCAGCAGAAACTGGAGCCCGAGGAGAAATGAAAAATGATGGGACGGTTATCTCCATCATTTCAGCTGTTACAGAATCACTCAAATGAGAAAACTGCTCCATTTTGTGTCTGTCTCAGAAATATCATTGGAGTTTTTCCAACTATCTGTGATTGCTTAATGATGTGGGTTTATTTCATTGCTATGATAATGATCTTGTTATGATTACAGTAGATGGGTTTTAAAGAGGTATTTGGAGCAAACGTTTCTGTAATATTTAATAATGGACTGTAATACATGGTGATCATGCACAGCCAAGTATGTGATGGCCTGCCTCTCGAACACTGTATGCTTCAGTCGCAGCATTTTGCCGAGAGCTTAAGGGGCTGAATGCAGTATTAATTAGACCTGTGCAATATTACAGTCCAGTGCTCAACTTAGGTTAAAAGTGAACCTGAAGTGCTTTTCCTTGTTGTCTCTCATATATCCAGGTAAGTCCGTAAGTGCTTGGACAGTGCCACAGGTTTTGTAATTATGCATGTGTACACCTCCACAGTGGATCACACAAACAGTAGCTGTAGGCAGCTGCAGCGAAAGCCTTTCAGAGCATCTCAAAGGAGAAAAAGCAGCATTACAATGAGGAGTGATCCTTTGGAGAAAGTAAACATGATTTATTGAAATGCAGAGTGTGACTAATAAGCTTAGCAGGATTATTTAGCAGAGTTGACTCCAATGAAGATAAGAAGTAGGACAGGACCTCAGCAATGTCCTGTGGTAAATAATACCCCCACCCCAGTTTCTAGACACTTTTTTGTCATTGGTTCACAGAAAGCAGTCAACAAAAAGACTGGACCAGAGTGATGATGACTGAATTGAATTTGACACCGTGGGAAAATAAAAGTGATGTAAAGAACAGACCAGCAGCTGAAACACCCAAGAATGCAGGCAGACGAGTGAATCCAGATCTTACTTATTGAACTTCATCTTTAAACTTCAGTTGCTGATGTCCATGGGTCCTAGACTTGAATCAGCCATAGTCTGCACATATTTTTATCCAAATTTGTTAAAAACTGTCCAGAAATGTTAGTTTGCCCAATTACATTTGAGACTCACTCAGTCTAAAAGTCTGTTGTTGATTGATTAAAAAACCACTTTGGGGATTTTACAGCGGCAGAATTACAAAAAACTGTATTATTGCCCAAATTCTTACTGACCAAGTGACTTCTTCAGAGACTGAGGAAGTCACTTGGATGAGTGGCGATATGTTTCTCCCACTGGAAACGCTACATCCAGATGAACAGAGTCAACTTTTTTGCGTGGACTTTGATGTTTGCAGATGACGTTTCTTTCTATGGTGAGATTAGTGATCAGGTGGAAGAGAGCCTGGAGAGGTAGAGGTATGCACTGGAGAGACAAATGAAAGTCAGTAGAAGCAAAAATAATAGATGTGTGTCAGTGAGAGGGAAACAGGTGTGATAGTTAAGATGCAAGGAGTAGATATATTGAAGCGGGATGAGATTAAATGTCTGGGTTCAGCCATCCAAAGCAACAGATGAAGAAGAAGAGTGTGCATGCAGGGTCGAGCGGTTGGAGACAAATGTCAGACGTGATTTGTGACAAAAGGCTGACAGCAGGAATGAAAAAGAAGGTTTTCAAGATGGTAGTGAGACCTGGTATTTATATTCCTATGTATGTATGGTTTGAAAATGGTGGCACTGACAAAGAAGTTGAGAGGAGGTTGACCTGAAGGTCCTGAGGTTTTCACTGGGAGTGACCAGAAATGGATAAGACAAGTAATGACTTTAACAAAGGAACAGCTCAGGTTACACCGTTTGGAGACAAAGTTACAGAATCAAGGCTGAGATGGTTTGGACAGGTGCAGATGAGGGATAGTGGATATACTGAACAAAGAATTTTGAAGATGTAGAGGCAGAAGAAGGAAACAGGACTGGCTTTGTCATGTTATGTGAAGGAATCAGAACAAGAAATGAAGTATGTTTTGTTTTTGCATTTTGAGTCGTAATGAACCTCCTAACACTCGAACTCTTCCACGGCATGCATTTTTAATTTCTCTTTGATATGTGGCCATATTGGGGCCCGATGAATGTAAAAACAAAGAATTACCAGATTTTTTGTTTCTAAGAAAAATGTGAGCCACATATAAGGATATTCATTTAAAATTTTGATAGAACAGTGGCAATATAATGTCCTCGTAAGTGGATATCAGGTCCTAGGAGGTTAAGGCAGAAGTAAATCTTCTCCTGACCTCATATAATCCCATGTAGGCTAGACCATTCATCCATTAATCTGAAACACTATAGTGTTGAGAATGTGTCAGAAAAGTACTACTATTATGGTAAATTTGTGCCTGGACAGTAGTGTTTATGTTATTAGGCTGTGTTGTAGATAGACTATCTGCGTTTCGTCACTTCTTAACTGGTTTGTACCGACCCAATGTATCATTCATCCATAATCATACTTATCTTACATACTGTACAAACAGCGGGGGGAGGCAGTGATGCATTTTTAATGTCTGTGTAGGTGTTCAAAATATTCTGTCCACCCTCTGCATAGAAAAGCAAAAGAGAGCTCTGAGAGCTGCCAGGTTTTCATATCATATTCAGCACACACACACGCGCCTGCTGCAGTAGGCCTTAACCCTGCAGGCTTGATTTATTCCTACAACCAGCTTTGATAAAGTAACATTGGTCTGTGCTGAATTCAAAACCCAGAGGCTCTGAAGGAAGCACAAAATACAGAAGAGTCCCGCTATGTGCTGTCACCATGTCTTCTTCAGAAAACAAGCCTATTTCACTGAGCAGGAAATCTCGACTGCAAAGTGAAGCTGTCAGGGCAAAAAGAGAACTCATCTCATTAGTAGCAGTGTCTCGGAGAAAGAAACATGGCAAGACTTCCAAAGGCTCCCTAATGACAAAGAATCAGAAAGGGAACAGGACACGCACAATATCTAGGAGGATGGAATATTTGAATAATAATAAAGAAGTTGGGCATCTGCTGTGAAGATGAAAAATCAAAGTCGAAGGTAGTTTTGATTTTTATAAACAAACACATTTTTGAATTGTTGAAGTATCGGTGCAACATATGTCTGAAGGCAGTCGAGAAATATTTGATCAAACTCTGGAGGAATGGGTGTCATTTAAACAGGCAAATTGTTTGAATGACAGAAAACACGCTGGTGCTGTTTCCAAGCACTTTTATGTCATAAAAAATGCATGCACATACTGTGCTGTAGAGATCTTTTCTTTTTTTTAATTTCAGGGAATTTGTTCATTAACAAGAACAATAACATGAAGTTCTGCACTGGTACGTGCTTACAAAGCCCATTTAATTGGACTGAATGTCTGCAGTTGGATTTATCAGGGCTGTAATGCACAAAAGAGTTGTGGTAATCCAACCTTAGAACAAATCAGTGCATGTGTGTGTAGACACTGCTTCAGGTTTCCTGTAGTGAGATGAAGATGAAGTGGCTTCTAACAAGAAATCGTTCCACATGATAAATAATCAAGACTAGTGCATTCGATTTCAGTTAGGGCAGGATTTATGGGCAGAGGGCTTTTCATGTCTGCCATTAGATGTAGGAGACTGACATGAGTGTCCTTGAGTTTGGGTGAAATTATTTCATGAGGGCAGGAGAAGGGAATCAGGAAGGATGATGCAACCGGTCTTTCAGTAGACACATCTCTCCTCTCATTATGTTGAGACTGACACGAAAGGTTGGACTAACAATTGTGCAATAAGATGAATGGTGTGGTCAAGTGTAAGGTACTTGAAGAATCCATCAAGGGTAGATATTTGTCAGTGTGTGTCGGGGGCTGTTTTTCATCAGAAAACCTTATATTGAGACAATGTTGTCTCGGATGTTTTCAAGTTGTTATGTCTAAAAACAGATGTCCTAGCAAAAAAGTCAAAATGTTTCGGAAAGACATTGATGTAGCCGCTCTGGCTTCACCTGCTGGTTTGTGAATTGCAATTTTGAAGGCTTGGAACAAGTGACTGAGACCATAAACACATCAAGAAGAAGTTTACTTAGGGCTCCAAATAAAAACTTAAGTCATCCATCCATCCATCTTGGGGGATGAAGCTTATCCCTGCTGCCGTAGAGGTACACCCTGGACAGATTCCCAGTCTGTCGCAGAGCTAACACACAGAAACAGACAACATAGTCACACCCATAGACAATTTAGAGTCACTCATTAAATTAACCCCACTAACTTTGTGTCTTTGGTCTTAGAGGAAGCCAGAGAAACTCCACATAGGCACAGGGATAACTAAGGGATTCTAGCGCCGCACAAAAAGGCCCCACGTGGTGGTTTTGAACCCTGGATTTTCTTGAAGTGAGGCAACAAAAGTGAGATTTTCTATCTGCTTTTTGGGTATTTGGAAAGGAAAGTGGATTACATTTAGATTTACACATCTCTTTAAATGTTTTTAATGCAATCTCCAAAAGTTTTGCAAGTTGTCCAAGTTTTAGGATATGCATGAACACAATCACATGACTTCAGCCCCATGTGTTCACCACGCTGACTTTAAATGTCTGTAGTTGCTTTTAGTCACATTCTCACAGTTTATGTTGTACAGTACAATGTGGCAATTTTAAAAGCTGCAGTTATGATCTGCTAAACACCCCCATCATAGAAATGCCTCTGATGGGGCTGAAAAAGCTGAGGTATGCCAAATTAAACACGATCTGAACTGAAAATCAGTGGCAACAGGTCTTATGGAGTGATGAATCCATATTTAAAACAGCCATCTGTAAAGCACAGTTGTCAGTACCAGATGTACTAGTTTAATTTAATTGTTTTACATTTTAATTGATGGCTAGTGCTGGAAAATTGTTGTGTCCCACATTTTATTCAGCCATCTGCCACCAGAGGGAACAGCAGCCCTGACATCGCTGGAGAAAAAGCCTGATCCTGTCAAGTATTGTGGTTCTTTTTGTTAGTTTTTTTTGAAGGTGAAAGTATGAGATTCTCGATACAAGCGGCAGAAATTAGCTTCCTCCTGTAGATGAGTGGAGCCTCTACTCCTCCATATTGAAAGGAGCCAGCTGAAGTGGTAGCCTCTTGGGTCGAGGTGTTGTGACTGAGCACATCCTGGGGAGATTGCATCTCTCGGCTGGCCTGGGAACGCCTTGGTGTTTCCCCCTGTTGAGCTGTAGGAGTTGGTTGGAGAGAGGGAGGTCCGGGCTTCTCTGCTTAGGCTGTTGCCTGCGTGACCCAGGGGAAGAAATGGATCGACAGGTGATTATTATTTTGTTGTCATTTTAGCTTTGAACTTTTATAGAGATAGTTGTCACGAATTGTTGAACAATTTTCATTATTCAGTTGAAATTTATCAGTTTTTTGGGTGTTAATTTGTTATATTTTAACAATATCGGAACTTTTTTTTCAGTTTTGTTGTAACGTATTTTCATATCATATTTAACACGTTTATTTGAAGTGATTTTTATTTCCTCCTTCTTCTTCTCTGTCTGTTTTATAAATGCAAGGTTCACAGTGGAAGGTGGCACACAGCTAAACAGCTTTTAAAGTACGACTCATTATTGAAGAACTGTTTAGATCTGAAGAATGCCTTTAGACTGTTTTAGAGATGGCACGATACCACTTTTTTATGTCCGGTACCGATACCGATATCATAAATTTGGATATCGGCCGATACCGATATGAATCCGATATAGTGTGTTTTTTAATCAATAAAACTTTTCATATTTTGCTGCATTTTGTATAGGTTCATACACAAGTTTTAAAAAACAAGAGACTGAAGCTATTCTGTTATACCTGTATGCAAAAAATGCACTGCACCCAAAATATTTCATAGTTCAGCAACACAGATCAATCTAATAAACTTAAACCTACTCCATCCTCCCTATTCTGGTATTTTAAAGAGTATGCAACCTAACTAATAGGGCTAAGAGAACCACCCCCCACCTCATGATGCTTAATCGATGTAATGAACTTTAATTTGATGCAGTGTGAAAAAAAATGCACAGAAATCAATTATTTTTCTACAATATTTAAATAGATTCAGCATCTTTCTTCAACAGAATTGCAGACTGCACAGATGGTACCTTCCCAAAGGAAAAAGTACTATAGCTTACTAAGATATATTAGACTTAATAGTTACTATATACAGTAATGGACTTCTATATATTTTACATCAGATTAAAACTTTGGGTGTAAGATTCGGATAATTATTTATTAAAAGCTAGACATTTTAAATGAGAATAAGAAAGAAAAGTATGTCTTTGTGCCCCCTTTTCCCTGTTCATGCCCTATCGGCCCCCCTGGCTAAACTTTGCTAGATCCGCCCCTGCACAGTTACCAGCCGTCAGCTGCGTAGAAAAGGATCCTGGTGTAGAAAGTAATATTAAATACATTCTAACATCAGATTATCAAGCTTAAACGTGCTGCTGTTGTTCAGCCGCTGGTTTCCTCTTTCTGGCGCGAAGTGGGCGATAAACAAACAAGAGAGAAAAGCCGATCAGCTGATCATTGATCAGTTTCATGATTGAAGTAGCAACAGGAGAGGGAGGGAGAGAGAGAGAGGCAGTCGCTCCATATATCGGTTGTTAAGCTTAACGCTGGAATGCTTTACAAACATTCAGAGATGAACTTACACACTTGCTTTACTTCTCTCTGGGATAACTTTCTCGGAGATGAAATGCCGGTTTGGTAGCGAGGATCCAAATGCTCAACCAGACCACCGACAGGTCTCGCGCCACAGCTGCTCTATCACCTGATGCATACTGCTCCGATGTGCTACAGTTATGAGCCGAGTTACGCCATTTCGCAAGTTTTGTGAGGTGCTTTTTTTAATATTTAATGGATCGGATTATATTTTTTTATTTCTCTCCGATATCCGATCCAGTAATTTAGGTCAGTATTGGACCGATATGTAATATCGGATCGGTCCATCTCTAGACTGTTTAGACTGTTTTTGACAGTTTGACATTAAATGGGCATCAAATTTAACTTGACATATGAGTGTTTTTGCAGTACAGTAACAGCATACATGGATAGAAAAACATGCAATGCAACACTATCAGTCATGGATTGGCCTCCCCAGAGCCTGGACCTCAACTTTACTGTGGGATCATTTTGACAGAGATCAGAAGAAAAGGCTTTGAATGTCCTTCAAGAAGCCTGGAGAACTATTCCTGAAGACTACTTAAATAAATTAGAAGAAATCTGCTTAAGAGAGTTCAGGCTATGTTGAATCACTAAGGTGGTCATACCAGATAATGACTTTCAAGCTTGTTAGAATTGTACAAACTGCTTTTGCCTTATATAGTGTACTTCCATGTGTGTTTGCACATTTCAAAAATTGTTGCATCTGTTTCCCCTTTTTCTAACTAAATAAAGAAATGGTGGACGACTCTGGACTTTTACACAGTACTGTATATGTTAAAATGTGTCACGGCTGCACAGCAGTCGTGTGGTGAATTGAGAAAAGGATCCAAGATGCAGGCACTGAGGGAGGAGGAGCGAAATGCACAAAGAGAGATGGCAGAGAGACGCAGAATGAATACCAGGTAACAGAATAATGCAGACTGACATGGAGTTAAACAGACGACGCGACAGAGAGCACAGGAAAACACAGGGCTTAAATACACGGGGAGTAATCAGGGAATGGGCCACAGGAGGGAGACACAGCTGGGAGCAATAAGGCTAACGAGACAGGGGAGAGGTAAAACTGAACACACTGACATGAGACATGAACTTTCAGAATAAAACAGGAAACTAACAGACACAGAGAACCAGACCGGACACTGAACTTGACAGGCAGACTCAATAACACCATGGACAGACAGAGGGAACACAGAGAAGTGGAAGCAGGCAGGCAAAGAACAGAAACCTAACAAATGGCAAAATCACAACAGAATACACACTCTGAATGAACAAAAGCACAAGGAACACAAAACACTGAGTCCTCAGACTCAGGACCATGACAGTACCCCCCCCTCAAGGGCTGGCACCAGACAGCCCAACAGAAACACAAAAACGGACCAAAGCCAAAAAAACCCCCCACGAACCAAAAAACAGAAAACGACCCGACCAGGGCGGGCGGTGGGGGTCCAGGACGGAGGGACATAGTCCGAAAAGGCCCAGACGGACAAGGTCAGGGGGCCGACCCGGAGGCCAAAACAGTTCAGTTCCGGGGGCCGACCGCGTGAAAGGCAGCAGCAGTGGGGCAGGTCCGGAGGCCGGCCACGCAGTAGGCAGTGGTGTGGAAACAGTTCTGGGGGCCGACCGTGCAGACGGCAACAGCGGCGTGGAAACAGCCCTGGGGGCCGACCGTGCGGACGGCAACAGCGGTGTGGAAACAAGTCCGGAGGCCGGCCACGTGGAAGGTAGTGGCGGCGTTCAGGAGGGCGTTCAGGAGGGCGTCCACAGTGGCGGAGATGCCCAACAAGCGGCCTGGCAGATGACCGACAATGTGGAGGTGGTAGTAGGGGACCTGAAGGCTGCGTGGCCCCTGCAGCCCCAGGCGAAGCGGAGGCTGGACCAGACGAGGCGGAGGCGGAGGCTGGACCAGACGAAGCTGATGAGGATGATGAGGATGCGGAGGCTGGACCAGGCGAGGCTGAAGCAGAAGCGGAGGCTGGACCAGGCGATGCTGATGAGGAGGCTGGAGCCGGACCAGGCGATGCTGATGCGGAGGCTGGAGCCGGACCAGGCGATGCTGATGCGGAGGCTGGAGCCGGACCAGGCGATGAGGATGAAGCAGTGGCTGGACCAGACGAAGCAGCTGATGAGGATGAAGCAGTGGCTGGACCAGACGAAGCAGCTGATGAGGATGAAGCAGTGGCTGGACCAGACGAAGCAGCTGATGAGGATGAAGCAGTGGCTGGACCAGACGAAGCAGCTGATGAGGATGAAGCAGTGGCTGGACCAGACGAAGCAGCTGATGAGGATGAAGCAGTGGCTGGACCAGACGAAGCAGCTGATGAGGATGAAGCAGTGGCTGGACCAGACGAAGCAGCTGATGAGGAAGCAGATGCTGGACCAGACGAAGCAGCTGATGAGGAAGCAGATGCTGGACCAGACGAAGCAGCTGATGAGGATGCAGATGCTGGACCAGACGAAGCAGCTGATGAGGAAGCAGATGCTGGACCAGGCGATGCTGAATCAGATGCTGGACCAGGCGATGCTGAAGCGGATGCTGGACCAGGCGATGCTGAAGCGGATGCTGGACCGGGCGATGCTGATGAGGAAGCGGAAGCTGGACCAGGCGATGCTGATGAGGAAGCGGAAGCTGGACCAGGCGAGGGTGATGAGACTGCAGCTGGTGATGAGACTGCAGCTGAGGGCTGGACGGGCTCCTCGGGCCCCTCAGCTGACGAGGCAGAAGGCTGGACGGGCTCCTCGGGCCCGCCAGCTGACGAGGCAGAAAGCTGGACGGGCTCCTCGGGCCCCCCAGCTGACGAGGTAGAAGGCTGGACGGGCTCCTCGGGCCCCCCAGCTGACGAGGCAGAAGGCTGGACGGGCTCCTCGGGCCCCCCAGCAAAAACAGTCTCAGAACCAGTGGGCACTAAAGCCCCTGGCACACACAGGACAGAACCAGCAGGTGCGGAGACCTCTGGCAGAGACAGAAAAGAACCAGCAGGCACACGGGCCTCTGGCAGGGACGCAACAGAACCAGCAGGCGCACGGGCCTCTGGCAGGGACGCAACAGAACCAGCAGGCGCACGGGCCTCTGGCAGGGACGCAACAGAACCAGCAGGCGCACGGGCCTCTGGCAAACACATGGCAGACTGCAGCTGCACAGAGCATTGGGTCTGCTCAGGCAGCGACGGCCGGGTGTGGTCCTCAGCTGGCTTCTTAACCGCCAGGGGTCCTGAGTCTGCTGGGGGCTGAGACCCAGCCTCTGGGGAGGCCCTGGGGCGAGTAACAGTCTCTAAATTAGCCAGTTTCTGAGAAACTAGAGTGGTTTTAATGCATTTGTCTCTCCGCTCAAAATGGGTGCTAGGAACGAGATTCAAAATGGGTGGCACAGACACAGCCTCCAGTATGGAGGGAACGGGTGATCGGGCTAATGGCATAGATACAGGCTGGGCTAATGAACTGGCTAAAGGCTGATGTACTGGTTGAAGTGAGACTGGAGTTGGTGGTGGAGTGGATGAAACACAGTCAGCTACTGTTATGGATGTTTTGAAAATGCCAACTTGTGAGAGGTCAGTTACCACGAAGGTAGGTAAACGCTGTGTACTGTCTTTACCCTCCCCATGAACGGCCCCAGAAAACACAGTCCCAGAAGCACCAGCGTCCTTAAAACTCACCACAGCTGGTCGCACAGGAGTCCCTGAATCCGGCTGTGGGGTGAAGCGTCGGTGGCGCGAATGTTTCCTCCCCACCGCTGACGGCTCCGACAGGCAGGGAAAAACCTCTGGGGGGTCGGGCCGTGAAACCTCCGGTGGGTGAATCTGAGACGGATGCTTTGTGGCGGTCGTAGTCCATTGTTGCTGGGCACAATTGGCTACTTCCCGAGCTTGCACCGCTTCCTGGGCTTTATGCAGCTCAGCGATTAAGTCTGTAAATCCCCGGACCTGGTGGAGATAGGGATTTCCGGCCAGGATTGCCTCAACGGCATTTATCCCCACAACTTTCGCTCGTGCATTGGAGGTGTGGGTTACCCAGTCCACCAGGCGTAGGGCACGTGTGAGGTCGCTCTCCCCGGCCAAGACCGCTGGATCCATCTTGTGGTCGCGTCGTACTGTCACGGCTGCACAGCAGTCGTGTGGTGAATTGAGAAAAGGATCCAAGATGCAGGCACTGAGGGAGGAGGAGCGAAATGCACAAAGAGAGATGGCAGAGAGACGCAGAATGAATACCAGGTAACAGAATAATGCAGACTGACATGGAGTTAAACAGACGACGCGACAGAGAGCACAGGAAAACACAGGGCTTAAATACACGGGGAGTAATCAGGGAATGGGCCACAGGAGGGAGACACAGCTGGGAGCAATAAGGCTAACGAGACAGGGGAGAGGTAAAACTGAACACACTGACATGAGACATGAACTTTCAGAATAAAACAGGAAACTAACAGACACAGAGAACCAGACCGGACACTGAACTTGACAGGCAGACTCATGAGCAGACACAATAACACCATGGACAGACAGAGGGAACACAGAGAAGTGGAAGCAGGCAGGCAAAGAACAGAAACCTAACAAATGGCAAAATCACAACAGAATACACACTCTGAATGAACAAAAGCACAAGGAACACAAAACACTGAGTCCTCAGACTCAGGACCATGACAAAATGTTTGTCTCCCTTGCAACACAAAAATGACTTCATGGACCCATTTTTATCATCTGTTTAAAATCCCAAATAGAAAACCTGCTACTGCTTAATTAATTAAGCAGTAGCAAATATAGCTTAATTGCTATATTTGCGGTTCACAGGGTGTTTGATTAAATAAGCAGTTTTGAAGACATCTACTACTCATTCATACCATCATTATTGTAGATTGGTTGTCTTCTCCCACATTTTTGTTTAACTTGCACTTCCGCTTTCTGAAAGATTGGATGCAGATATACAAAACCTCATCGTTGCGAACATGCTTTTCAGGACATATCTATTCTGTTTCTAAAGACACCCGAATTTTTGTTGACCTTTCCCATGTAATGAATTCGTTCTTTCATGCATCTGAAATGCTGCAGATCGTCACCTTGCTTTAGTATCTCAGGGTTACTCAGCCATCTGTCTGTTTGTAATGGGAATTGAGATTTCCAGAGAGCTGGTCCACCCGCAGTAAAATATTTATTTTCTCCCGATTGATCGGAGGCAGCAAAGACCAGGATTAGCGGTTTCTTGGGAAACCAGGTTTTCTGTGAAAAAGCAGCACATTTTAGCCTGCAACTCTTTTATCATCCCCTTTCTCACAGCCTTTCATCCTCGTCCATCTCACATCTCCTCTCATGTCGCCACGCTCTTCATGCTGCCTACCTCACTGTGTGCTTCTGTGTAATGCATACAAATGTGTGACACTATGACATGATAACACAATGTAAACCAAAAAAACCCCCAGAAAACAAACCATCAGAAACAAGACTAAAAAATCCAGGTGTCAAAACAGAACGACATGCGAGCAGCTGTCCTTTGTTAAAGGAGAGAAAGCCTCGTCGTCTTTATCCAGGCCTTTTAGTCAATCATCTCTGCTCTTAAATATTAATAAAGCATAATTTTAAATTAATGGCCACAGATGATGACAGCTGTGACAGGAGGTTGACCAGTCACTGTAATGAACATTTAGACAAAACCCTTCAGCTGAACACGTCTTATTATCCGTGTCTTTTCTAAGCTGAAGTGTTTACATTTGTTTTTGGAGTCGTTGCTTCTTAGTGCTTCATACAGTCACCAGCTGTCTGCTGTTTGGTGCCGAGCAGGTAGTGTCCAGATGGCTCTCAAATTTTCAGTTAAGTGCAAAATCAAATGCACATGCATACATTTTTTTTATCTTGTGGGTGTTTGTGTGTAGCTTCAGAGATGTTGGCTGTGGAGACGTGTGCCTTTCTCTTGAATGAAATGGACGCAGATGCAACTTGCCCTGTGGTTCTTGGAAAAATCGGCGGCGGTGTTCCAGTTGCTCCAAAACAAAAGTTCCTGATTCTTGTCTTAAAACATTTGGTTTCATAATACTAATACTTGGTTGGAGTCTGTTTACCTTCACAGCTGCTTTAACTTCTTCATCAAGGGGTTGGAAACATTCCTCTGAGGTTGTGTTCCATATTAACATGTTAGCATCTCACAGTTGCTGCAGATTTGTCGGCTGCACATTGATGATGTGAATCGCCTGTTCCACCACAAACCAAATTAGATCGAAAGCTGGTGACTGTGGAGTCCAGTACAGTGAACTCATCACGTTTAAGAAACCAGTCTGAGATTATTTGAGGTTTGTGACACGGCGCATTATCGTGCTGGAAGCAGCTATCAGTAGATGTGTACACTGTGGTCATAAAGGGATGAACATGGTCAGCAATGACACTCAGGTAGACTACGGCATTTAAAGGATGCTCAGTTCTTTTGACATTTCCATCGAAAGTTAAAAAAAAAATAGGACCAGTTGGATGAATGTTGTAAATTGTTTTTATTTGTGAAATTTGGACAAATCTTAGCAGACTGTTTTCCCACTGTTTGCAGTCTTTTTGTTAAGTAAGCTAACCATCAGCTTACCAATGTCAGAGAAACTTTCATCTTCTCACTAAACTCTCAGCTGTTTTTTTTTTTGTTTTTTTTTTTGGTATTACAAGGTCTCAATTATTTCTCAAAGTTATAGAAAATAGTGTGAAAATAAGATGTATGCTGTGTCGTTTACTATGAAGATCACTGAAAAGTGCATGAAAGGACAAAATTCTATGTCACCATTGGCTAACGTTCACCTGGAATAGCCTGAAAAGATGGGATTTCTTCTTTTCCAGGTAAACACCCAGGCATGTTTATCACCTTGAGGTATTTTTTCGGAGGTGTGAGAGTGAGGTGCTGTGAATATGTCAGCGTGTGTAAAAAAATTGGGATTGACAACAGGAAGCAGCTACATCCCATTTCCCTCCTCTCCTTAAACCTCCTGTGCTTTCTTCTTCCACATGACTGCAGCTTTCTGTTTGCTGTCTGATCTTTTAGCTTCTGCAGTGTGTTATTTTTTTTTTTTCTCACAGTCGTTGTGGCCCTTCCTTCCTCTTCAGCTTCAGCTCCCTATTTCTCGTCTCCTTGTCTGTCTTTTTTATTGAATTTAGATCTTACCAAAAACTGACAGAAATATTTATTTTTCCTTTTCTTCCTTTCTGACCATCCTTTACCATCAATCGTGTTCTTTTGTTCTCTCGCCTCATTTCCTTCCTTCTTCGTTAGCATAAGACCGAGTAAAGCGTCTGTTAGGCTGTCAGGCAGCATTGGGGAAGGATGGGAAAAGTGTTCCTGTGTGGCGTCCATCACGGGGTTGGTGTATCCATCTCCTGATACAGCTGAATAATTAATTAAGACAAATTAAAGATGCATGAAAATTTAGATCCTGAATCACATGCGCCCTAATTTTGAGTGCATACTAACCAAGCTCAATAATGTCTATTCCAGGATTTTCTCAAATGGATATTTGCTACTTTTCTGGAGGCTGAACTTAAAACAATACTCAGTCGTTGTGTCCTCTGTTTATTAAACCGAATAATGAGAACAAAACGTCAGCTTCAGGTTTTCTAATGAGACATCTCATTATGTACAGATCTAATTATTAAATCAAAGTAAATAGTTCTTGAAGTCATTAAACATAATGAGATGCATGTTTAGTGTAGGATGATTTAATGATATAATCTGCAGAAGCTGTTTGCTTATTTACGTCATTATGACTTTAGGACTCCTCCAACCATCATTTGCCATATGGTTTTTGAAGAGGGCAGTAGTCACCAGCCTTAAGAACTACAATCATTCACTAAAATGGTTAATTTGACTGGAGACTGTTCTGTGTAAACCTTATTATCTATGAAAGCTCATCTAGATTGCACAAAGAGGAGAGGAAACTACTCTTATCACTGGTTCTTCTGTTATTGTTTATCCCTTCTTTTCCTTGAGGCGGAGCAATTTTATTTGTAAAGTGGATTTTACACAGAAAGACAATTAAGACCAGTCCTGAGCTATACCATCCATCCATTCTCTTCCACTTATCCTTTTTCAGAGTCGCTGGGGGGCTGGAGCGCTGGCGAGAGGCAGGGTACACTCTAGACAGGTCACCAGTCTGCTGCAGGGCTAACACATAGACACAGACAACCATTCGCACTCACACCTATGGGCAATTTAGAGTTACCGATTAACCTATCCCCATTAACTGCATGTCTTTGGACTGTGGGAGGAAGCCAGACTGCCCAGAGAGAACATGCAAACTCCACACAGAAAGGCACTGGCCTGATGGTGAAATTGAACTCAGGACCTTCTTGCCATGAGGCAACAGTGCTACCCACCGTGTAGCACACACGTGTGATATACGTCACACTAAAATTCACAAAATCTCTGTCAGTCCTAAATGATCAGGAGTTGAATCCAAACTTGACATACAGAATTCAGAATTCGTAGTCATCATGTGGGTCATGTGCCCTTCAACTAGCATACAGAGTTGTTGGGGTGAACGGAGAAAGACAGGAAAAAGACAAGCTGTGTAAACATAACATTAAAATTTGGATTTAAATTAATGCCGTCAGCATTAATCTTGTTAAAATGACGTTAATGTCATAACCGCATTAACGCGGATCGTCCCTAACGCGTTAACGAGCTAACCGCGCTAACGTGTTGAGGCCGCGTTAACTCGCTAACGGAGATTTGCTGCGTTACTGCAGTTATGGCGTTAACGTCATTGTAATGAGATTAACGGTGACAGCACTCATTTAAATATATCTAAAGACTTAAAGTCCTCTGGAGAATGTTGTTCTCTGCTGAACAGTTTATCTTCATGTTGGCTAAAACCAGATCCTCACATGTTCAGTTTGTCCCCGGTCATCAAATCACCTAAATGTGTTGGGCTGGATTTTCCTCTTTTTCCTTTTGCAAAACTAAACATAATGAGATGCATCGTTGGGAATTAACAGTGTGGTGATGGTGAGATAAGACAGTTTACAACAAGACACACATGCTTAATGTTTTCTGTGTACATAAACACAAAGATTTTTATCTCGAGTAGTGTAGATAGTGTACAGTAGCAGGCCTCTTAATCAATGTACGCTCAACTTTATACAATTCGGTTAGTGAGCACTTGATAAAAATCATGCTATCTAAAGTTGTGAGCAATTACTAAGTGACTCCGAGCTCTAATCACAGTCGATCACATTTCATCGTGGTGAGAAGCCGTTTGATTCTGACATAATTTCCAGACTCGCTGATTATTTACTCACTGATGTTAAAGCACATTTATTGCTGGCCTACAGTTTGCTACCTTGACTAATTCTGGAGTCGTTTTCTTTTTATAATCTTTGCCTGAAGATAAGAAAAGTTATCTGTGCCAGGCTCGAAGCTATTTTTATCTCAGCTTGTCCCCATTTCAGGAAGTTGTGCGTGTTGTTGCTGTTTTGGATTCTGCATCGTATGATGGTTTAGCAACAGCGGATGTTTGACATTAATTTGACATGAAATAAGTGGCTTTGCTTGTTTCATGACCACAAATCCATTTAAATTGAAGTGGCACGGGTTATATGTCTCCATTCCATGTCTGCAGGAATCCTCTGAACTTTTCTTTTGCTTCCTGAAGGTCAGATAGTTTAATAAGCTCTCCTCTCTGACATTGTTTAGACGGTAAACACTGGGATGTTTGTATGGATACAGTCAGAGACCAATAAAGGAAAAAGACCTTGGAAGCTGTAGACATTTGGATTGATGAGCATTAAATATTATATTCACATATTTTTGTAGATTTGGAAATGAGTAAAAGACAGATTTTTAGTTTGTATCAGGCAACAAGGGAAAACTTTTCAAAAGACCAAAGGACTGTGGGTCCTAAATTGTGGAACTTGCTCTCGTCCGACTTATGATGTGTTCAGACCTGCTTGTTGTTTAATACCATCTACTCAAGCTGTTATTATTTTTCAGCTAAAAAGCTAAAGCTTTGTCTCTTCTGCCCACAATAAGTTACTGTGTTTTATTATTTCAAGCACATTGCAAGAGTCCGACCGTGTCTTTTTTAAGCTAATGCAGAGACACAGAGTCACACTTACAGGATTAATCGATCAGATCAATCCTCTTCCAGAGAAATCTTGGCCACTGCGTTAACTTCAAAACTCTGCTGCACGTATTGGCAAGGACCAGAGAGGGAGGCCACATTACACCAATTGTAAGGTCTCTGCTGGTTTAAGGTTCCCAGTCACAAAGATATCGTTTAGTTATTGTGCTCCATGTTTATGGAGCAGTCTACCTGATGACCTGGTGGCTGCTCAGACTGTTGAGATTTTTAAAAGCAAACGCAAGACTTTCCTTTTTATTGTATTTTACTTTCATTCATTTACTGATATATTTTCATTGCATTTTTTTTGTTTACCTGTTTATTCATCTGTTATTATCTTTATGCCTTTATTCAGCTCTAAGTCAGTAGGATCAGCTTCTCTCTCATCTGACTTACGGTACATTTGAATAGTGCAGACAAATTTACCTCCTTTCTCTTTTTCCGAATCACTTTCAAATCAGTATCACAGTATGAAGGAAAGGTGAATCTGACTGTGCTTAAAAAAAAACAAATACAAATGGAACTACAGTGAAACCTAATCAAGTTCAAACTAACTTTGATGTAAGTAATTTAGGAACTGTGGGTTGGTGTCAAAAGTCAAATCATACCTGCAGGTCATGGCATGAAATGCAAAAACACATTCTTAACTAACATTGAATTAGCAGTTATGTTATTGTTTTTATGATTGGTTAAATTGCTATGAATGACCTCTTTTACTTGGATAAAGGATGGTCCAGTGTGTCCTCTCCTAAAGGAGGCAATAAAGGAAGCACTAGAGCACCTTTCCTCAGTATCTAGAGCAGCTCTTATTATGGCTGCCACACAGATACTTCTGGGTCACTTCACTCTTAGAGACATTTAGGGTCGGAAACTGTCCATCATTAGTTTTAGATAAGTTTATTGATATCCCTTGATGAGAAGCTTTTGTTCTGAAGCTTTTGCAGCTGACTAACAAGTTGTCATTGATTTCAGTAAGCTGTCTTCTCTTCTACCAGTTCCTACTCCCCTCACACACATATGGTGCCAACAGAGGAAGCTATTACAGAAACTAGTGCAACTATAATTGAATGCAAAATGCATCTGAGACTATTAAACTGCCCTGAAATTAAGACCAAGGCTGTCTGGGTCACACGCTGTCCCTTGAAATGACAGGAATTTGCCCTGCTGTGTTTGCAGTGCAAGTATCCAGCTGCTCTCTCACCCTCTACTCTCTCTGCTTTTGTGGTTGTATTGTTTATTTATCTGTGTCATCAACCCTCGGTGTCTGTTTTCAGAAAAGGGCGGTACAGCTGGTGGATGCGTGAGAGAGGCTTTTGAAGGCAGAATCTGTACCCACATGCATTAATAAACTTGTGTGCGCAAAAATGTCATCAGGACATGAATGTTTCTGAATGAAGGAGGTTTAG
The DNA here is from genome assembly GCF_965226115.1 of Aulonocara stuartgranti. NCBI lineage: Eukaryota > Metazoa > Chordata > Actinopteri > Cichliformes > Cichlidae > Aulonocara > Aulonocara stuartgranti. The sequence goes on along the minus strand of NC_138944.1, from coordinate 23,615,275 downwards.
GAGATCTCTAATTTTCCCCACAGCCCTCCAAATATCTTATTTCATGAATCCTAGCTTCCAGCAAGAAGGAAAGGTTCACACCTCTTCCCCTTGTGCCCACAGGGAGGTCGCCCAGATTGACCAGTTCCTTCAGGAGACGGCGGCCCGTGAAGCAAACGCTAAGGTACGCTTGCAGCAGTTCATTGAGGAGCTTCTGGACCGAGCCGACCGGGCCGAAAAACAGCTGCAGATCATCAGCAGCTGTGGCACCACGCCGAACGGCAGCCTGGGACGCTGCAGCCTGCAGGCCTCGAAGGGCAACGGACGCCAGGTTAGGATTTTTGAATACACGTTGCTGTAGGTTCACACTATGAAACGTGTGATAGTTCCTGTCAAAAGAAAAAAATATATATAATGCATATAATATATAACATATTTTGTGCCATACGTAACAACACCTGATGTACAAATTGGTTTTTAAATATTTAACTGCTCCTTATCACACCGATTGTCGTTGGTTGATTTTCCGATGAACTTTTTCTATGTAATTTTGTAGCACATTTTAACTGGCATATTATTTTAACTGGCAAAAGTAAGTAACATTCTTAGTTTTATTGCAAATAAGTAATGTTTCATTAACATTTAGTAGTGACTTTTTTCACTTCCAGAGACTCTTAAAGACTCCTTAAACTGCAGGAAACTCCACTTCCAGCATTCTGGCAGTCATTAACAGAGCAGCTTGTTGCTGATGAAAAGTACATAACCATAGATTGTATTGATTTATGCCTCTGTAATGCACCACAGCTCGAACCGGTAATAGACTTCAAGATGCCTGAGACAGCAAGTCTACTGTGTTTTACTGAACTGAAGGGTAGTCGCTGCCTGTTTTTCACATATGAGCAGTTGAAATTAAATAAGATATTATTCTGGATTAGTGATGCACCAAATTCTGATATTTTTATTTGGTTTGCTTATTCGGCGCAATTATTACCCCTTCTGTGAAAACATAAGAAACAAAACAAGACAAACCTCTGCCGGCACGTCACTCTCTGGGCAACAATGTTCCCTCTAATTTTTCACGTGTCTGAGCGAACACACAAACTCCCTGAGCGGTCCCTTGGACCACTGTGAGCGACATCAGACGTGTGCACTGTGGTCACGCCAGCATCTAATCCATCCAAGTTACATGGTTTATTAAAATAATCAAATTACAGCATTTACATTTATGTTAGACTTCTTTTAATTAACTGCTTTAGCCCACTTACAATGAAAATGTAAAAAAAATCTAGTCATTCACCTGTGCAGTATGTTAACACTATTGGAAGTACAAATAACTTGAACTCCAATTTTGAAAACGCAAGTTTCTTTCTTTTTAAAAAAAAGCTCTGACTTGTATTATGAGTCTGTGGTCTGGGAGAGAGTCCTGTAGCTCTCTATAGTATATAATGACCAATGCTGGGCAATTAATTATATAGCTACTTCTTCAAAAAGGTTACTCAGTTTGGCAAACAACAAAGATTTTTGCAGCTATGTTTTTTTTAAATGCAGCCAAGGCAGTTTTAAATAAACATTTCAAACTATTTACAGAACAATCAGCTGTTCTGCATCAAATCTGATGCCACACAAATTATTTGTGCCACTTCAAAAAATAATTTCTGTCCACTATGAGATAAAGGAGAACAACAGCCTGGTACCTGCAGGCCTGACAACAGAAGATGTATCACTGCTGTAACACGTGTAACATTCAGCAGTCGCCTCATTGTTCTGACACACACAACAAAACTACACTACACACTAACTACATAAGATTTGCGCTAAACGTCTCAAATCTCAAAGCACCGCCGTCACTCCTAAAACTTCCCCCCGTTTCTTAACAACTAGATGTCACGTTGCCATATCAGTTTTTTGATTGGTCGACATGGTACTTTTTTGGACGAATAGGAAAGGGAGAGAGGGGTGGAGTTTGTTTTTGCTCACAGGCGGAGAGCGCTTTCAAGCCTTTTTCTTATAAAACGCCGTTTTTACAGTTTCTTCCCGCAGTAAATATAAACAACGATAGTATTCAGCAAGGAAACCAAACATTGCAGATATTTTTATCATAACTCTGGTTTTACGTGGCCTATCAACACGATTTAAACGCTGGTATAAAGTCCACACTTTTTCTGTCAGTTGTTCCGTCTGTCCTGCTCACATCTCCAATGGTTGTCCACGTTGTCATTAATGTGGCTTCACTTCACATCAGCCACGCCGCTTTGTTAGCTAAAACACCGGTGTCGGCACGTAAGGACGCTGTCATAGCCTGTCAACGACGTTGATTAGCTGCGTATATACGAATGTGAATCGCATTATTGGCTGGACTATAGGATAAGGTGGCATCGTTCTAATCCCATACGGGCGCAGACAGTCACTCACTGACTAACACTGCAAAACAGAATTGTTAAAGTATTAATTTTAATTTCAATGCAGGTTAGATTTATTTTGTGCGCAACACAGATTTTCTGTGCGCAGAGACCGTGGCAGCAGTGCGCAATTGCGCACGTGCACAGCTTAGAGGGAACATTGCTGGGCAGTATTTACTTTTAAGGGAATAGTACTGCATTATATTTTAATAGTATTGTAAACTTTATGTAGGAGTAGATCATGGAAATAGGTATTGATTTGTAAATAACTGGACACGAACAACCTGTGCATACTATATCATATTATACTACGGGATATTTCTAGATAACTAGACAGCTCAGTCTCTTTCCTTTGGCAATACTCTCTTATAAATATCTAACATGTTTTACGGTCAACTTGTTAGAAAGGCAGATGTGAAAATTAAAAGTGAGATCAGAGGTCAAACGTGACGTGATATTTGGATGCAAGCTATGTTTAGTCATATTTAGAATCCCCATATTCTTTCCCCCCATATGTTTAAATGTGCAGATGTTTTTATTTAAGGTTATATTGTTTGGATATAAAGTGAGTCCTTATATCGTTGTACAAGAGATAATGTTTTCTATAGATTAGATTTTGTTAATAACCATGTGCTCTATATATGCAAGTGCATTTTATTAATATTGCACATTTATAACCAAAGTGCTTTCAATTAAAATAAAACTGATTAAACAAATTCCTTTCTTCAAAGATATGGGGGTAAGCCTAGCTGTATATATTGAACTGATAATATACAAAGCATTTTATTTTATACTCTATCAGTGTGATCTTCCTTCATCAAGGGATTATTACAGTAGGTACAGTTTTACAGTTGTTACAGCATTCAGCATCAAAGCTGTTGGAACAGTGAAGCTGTGCAGCTCGGTACATCCTGATCAGAAAGTGTGCTCCTATTAAAAAAGAAAACTGGAATGCAGCTCTTCATCTCCAGGCTCGGTGCTTGAACCATGCCTCCTTGCTCCTTTTGTTTTGCCGTATTACACAATGATTAAAAAAAGCTATAAAAGCACACAGAGTCTGTTCTTAATGTCACGTATTCAAATTACTGTACGACACTTATGGAAAAAAAAAAAGGGGTCACCTGTTTCACAATGCACTAATGTGTATGCTGCCATGGAAACAGTTCTTGCTCTCGCTCAAGATTTCAGCATGATTTTTAATCAGATGTGATGTGGTGCAGAGCTGCCTGAGAGGAATCATGTCCTAGGATTACCGTCTCTGAGTGCACAGATGATGTCGGCGTCCTCGGGTTATCGCTTTATAGTCAGGTGACCAATTATAGACAAATCTTCAAAATAAAGTGTTTTACTAAGGAGTTGGGCCACTGTGGCCACATGTTTTCCAAATGATATTCCATTATTGGATGTTATCTGACCAATCAGTCCAAATTCTCCAGTAGCTCTTCACTTGGGTTGAGATCTGGCCGTAGCATATGATTCAACTCATTTTCATCCTCGAGTGAACCTTTCAGGGCATCAGGGCAGACAAAGGGGGTGATTCAGAAGAGTGAATGTATTGATTCAGAGTGATCCTTCTTTCTAAGGTCAGGGCTTTTAAAGTGTGGCTCTTGGTAACATTTTATGCAGCCCACGAACATGATGAGGATAAGAATGCACTAATGCACATTTCATTCATCCGAGTTCATGGCAGACTCTGACAGAACAGGAGAAAACAAGTATTTCTCTTCAACTTCTTCTGCTGTAGTCATCATAGCTCACAAACCTTTCTAACACTGACAAATCCAGCAGGTATCAAGGAACACAACAGTCTCAGAAGAGGTTATAAAAACATTAACACCATAAACCACTATCAACTTACCAGGCAAAGCAGAAACACTGATTGGAGACAGTGCCATAATCACGATTATTGCAATAGTTGCAACGAACTTGCGATCTTGTTCCTTTAAAGATGGGAAACAACAGTACTCGCAGTCAGTTTCCATTTTCAAAGTGACTTCTTTTTTTGCAAGAGCCAGTCTGCAATCAGTTTGTGATTGATTGAGGTGAAGTTGGCATTGGCATAGAGTCTGTGTGGTTAATGGGCGATTAACTGTCATAAAATGGTAAAAATTGCAAGTCTGCTGTCATCTGTTGTAAATCTGTTGCAACAGATGACAGCAAGATGCACAGAAATTCACATTAACTGCTCGCATTTAGAGTTCACCCAGAGCCTCATACACACAGAAATTCCTGTTCAGATGGTGACATAGTTACTGCAGGATGGAGATTTAACTGCAAAATGAAATAGGAAATAAACAACCTCGATTTCACATGGGAACATAACCAGAATATAACCAATGTAGGCCCCTGTTACAAGGAGACATGCTGTAGATGTGTTGCGTTCGTCAGTGCAGACTGACTCAGACTGATTGCAATGTGCCGGCAGTTTGAATTTGTTTATAAATGACATGTCGGTTGCTTGCAAACCAGTTGGTTATCCAATCTGTCTGAGAGTTCAGTCAGTCTGAGTTGGACTGTGATTGTTTGGAGAAAGGTTGCCTCCCATCAGGTGAAATGTGCAGTCGCCTCATGATGGAAACTAATTGATACTGTTGCATGTTTAAACACTTGGTGACCAGTTGGTAGCTGCAACTACTTGCAATCGGTTATTTTATATATGATATTTATATACTTATTTTTTATTTACTAGTTGCAAGGAGGTTGCTTTCCTTATTGTACTTTAGTGTGACTAAATACGAAATCCCTAAATCTGCACTAAGTTAAATGCTTTTGCCAGAGGTCCCTTCCTTCCTGTTAAAAGGGAGTTTTCATTCCCATTTTCGCCATGTGGTTGCTCATAAAAGGTTGTTTGACAGTTAGGGCTTCTCTGTATTATTGTAGGATCTTTAACTTGCAATATAAAGTATCTCAAGGTGATTGTTGTTGTGATTTGAAATATTAGAGAACCACATGACCTGTGAATGACCTGAAACTACCTACATTTAGTCAGTTTCTTGTCTCCATGCTTGTGCACTGTAGGACTATGAGTAATCAGCATGACAAGTACAAGTGTGGAGGCACTAACTGGTTGGCACCTTGTTATACTGTCAAGGGTGTCTCCACCTCTCTATATGGCCTGAGAAAGGTCGCCCTCATCTTCCTACGAGACAGGTTTTAGAGTGACAGGGGTATTTTAGGACTGGTGGTGAGAGAAGGGATGGTTTATCTGCTCACTCTGTTGTTCTTTCCAGGCTGACTGTAATATAATTTTCACAAAGAATGAGAGGAATATACAGCAGCTTTAATCTGACTGTGATTCTTTATTATGTTTTGGGTTTGTAACAGAGAGCAGAAGAGGTAGAAATAGACAAATGCTGACGTTTGGCTCGAATTTAAGTCACCCAAATTGAGTTATACCTCCCGATGAATGCATTTGATTAAACCCATTTCTTGGAGATGTGCTCCTGCTCTGCCTTCACTGCAGTCTGTCCAGGAATGAAAGGCATGGATGATACTCGCCTGTTTCCTCCACGGTCCATTTTCACTGGCAGTGGCCCACAAACAAGCTGTGTGAGTGAAGCAGAGAAAAAGAGAGGGAGCAGAGAGGGAGGGAGACTGTCTGTGTTTGCGCACATTTTCCCTCTGTGGCATGTCGCCGGTTTGGTACACAGAGTTCCACCTGGCATGGCTTCACACACGCACACTTCAGTGCACATGCAGCTTTGAGAACGGTGTGAAAAAGCGACAAGGAAGATTTTGCGCTGGCAAACACAGAGAGTCAGATTGCACACTTACAAGCAAATGCATTTTAAAAACCTGCTCTCAGAGCTGCAACCAAATATTTTAGATTACAGGGTTCTCTCTGCAGTGAGTACAGTGGATAGATAGAAGTATTGATTGCTCAGTCAGTCAGGTCCATCCAGCATTTTGCTCTAGAAAAAGATATTTTGACTACTTTCCATCCATTTTCTTTGGGTTATCCAATTCAGGGCTGCAGGAGTTTGTGCCAGCTGGACAGGTTACCAGTCTGTCGTGTGGCTAATACAGACAAATGATCATGTTACACTCACACCTATTCACGACAATGATCCTGTTCCAATGCCTTGCTCGTGTGTACAGTACAAATCAAGAAAATGAAATGTGATGAAAACACGTCACTGAACCGCACACAATTACCTTTAATCAGAAAACCACTTTTGTTAATCATTCTAGTCATGATTGTATTCTGTTTGACAAAAATCAGAAGTAACGGAGCCTGTTTGAGATACGTTTAGAAAACCTTCCCCAGATAACTGCAAAATAGGCGGCGGTTTCATTTTCTATGATTTCATTCCACTTCCAGTGAGATTTTTTTTAAGCAGGCTTCTGTACTCAATTTATTTTTGTAGCAGTTCTAATTTACTGTGACAGCTGTTTGTTAGTAATACATACAGTATCTTGTCCTTCAATTAAATGTCTTGTTGTACTTTGTGTTTTGGTAAAATATGTATGCTCGCATTTCTCCATCATAAAAAAAAAAGATCAGCCTGTAAAATAATGTTTGAGAATGATGGGGAAACAGGACATTTTATTAATAACACGTTTGATCCGACTCTTTGTTTTCTTTGTGTTTCTCTCTCTCTCTCCAGAGAAACTCGAGCATCTCTGGGAGCACGAGGGGAATGTACCAAGTGTCAGAGCGACGTTCCTCTCCCAGCACAGGGTGGGTCAGCAACACACTGCTGTACATTCGACACATGAGTTATCCATTCATAGTACCATTGTACCATGAAGAGCTTTATGAAACACATGTTGATGTACATTGGAAACGGGATGCAAAAGCAGGATGCTGAGGAAGGCAATACATCCAAAAAGCAAGCCTTCATTTTTTGACCCCCGAATGTTACAATGTGTGACTGCTGGGGAAAAAAACCCTCAAAAAACAGCAATGTGCACTTTCACTAAATGCATTTTCAATAACATACTGACCGCTCGGGTTCTGATGGTAAATAATGTCTTGTGTTCTTCTACACAGTGTTACACGCAGATGTCAAATGTCCAGATGTTTATTCTCTGTATAAATCCTGCACTCCACCCGAGCCTTAATCCTGAGGACCACACAAACTTAAGAGTTTAACCTTTTATCAAAAACACATTTTTCCCCTTTCTCTCATTCATTCATTTTATGCCATGATTTTGGTTTAAATTAATGATACTTCTTAGTTAGGATTTCTATGGCTGAAGTAAAATTCCCCGCCATCCATCACTTATGACTCACAGCTAACCCGAAATAACAAATGATTTTATAATCATTCTAAAGGCTCGCAATACAACAATAGACGTTACTCAGGTGGTGCATCACCATGAATTATTAGTTAAAATGATCTTCTCTGCTTTCAGAAAAGATGGTCCAGTGCATCCTCTGCTAAAAGAGTTAATAAAGGAATCAGTGGCGCTCCTTTCCTTTGTGTTTGGAAAATCTCAATGGCTGCCACTTCCAGGTCACTTCACTCAGAAACCTTCCTAAATGAAGAATAAAAATTCAAACAGTCAAGTAGGGATGGGTATCGTTTAGGTTTTATCCGATACCGGTGCCAAATCGGTACTTTTGAAACGGTGCCGGTGCTCAAACGGTGCTCAAACCGGTGCTTAAAGAATGGAGAACACAAACTTTGTTCAAAAACCTCTCATGTTCAGCTGTTTTTTGTAAAAAGATAACAATGTTAGCCTTTTCTGCAGCTATGGGGCATATATGGTATCACTCATGGCTGGAAGCAGTGCTTAATCAATGGAAAAAACACAAACTTTGTCCAAAAACCTCTCATGTTTAACTGTTTTCCACTTCTTCTTTGGTCATTTTAGCCTTTTTGGCCAGGGTGAAGAGAGTATCTGCCATCAAACAAGAAGACAGCCGCATGTAGCTATGATGATGTTTGCTAGTTCACCTTACATGCATTAATGTAATAACGTGGTTAGCCTACTCAACGTAAATTACACAAGAACAACATTAAGCTACTCACGCAGAGAAGAACGGCTGCTGCTGCCATCAAATACGGCGCATTTCTCGGCTTTAAAAAAACGCTATGCGTCGCCAGGTGTTTCATGAGATTCGAGGTGTTACCTCCTTTGACAGTATCACAGTATCAGCTTAAAGCACTTGTTGCTGCTGAGTTTGCATATTTTGCTGTGAAGTACAGCCAGACTTTTAACCGCTTCGCCTTGGACATTTTTAATCTGTAGCTCTGCGCTAACAGAACGTACGTACCTGGCCCCGCCTACTATCCTCGGAAACGTAAAACGATTGGCTAAAAGTGTATCACAGCTCAGGAAAAAAAAGCACCGAAATAAAGCACCGAAATGTGCGCTGCTTTTCGGTCTGGTTACTACCGTTTATGTCAGAACCGGACACCGGTACCCATCCCTACAGTCAAGTCAGGTAACCAGACGGATGCAAGGAAAAGTGATTTGCTGAAATTAAACAGGAAGTGGACAAAAACAGATGAAGACAAAGACAAGGAAATAGTGGAAAAATATAAACATTATAACAATAAAGAAAGGAAATCATTAACATCAAAACAGGAACCACAGCTCAGCAAATACTATACAAGACCCTAAAACCATGATAGCAAATGTAGTCTCTCGTTTAATGGTACTTTTACTGCTGAGTGAAATCGCAGTGATCCATGCTTTAAATTGTCTTATTTAAATTGTTATAATTACTATTATATGTCTCACACCAGATAATTAGGCAGCTCTGAAATGTGCATATTTTACGGGTTTTTTGGGAGCGTTTTTTCGGTCAGGGTGGAGATTTTATAGTTGGCTTTTAAATGCTTTTAGTTCACTTCATCTTTTGTACCTGCTCAGAGCTTGTGTAGTGAAACACAATCTGTCAGTTACTTGGAAATGGATTCCCAGAGCTTTTAACGGCTATCTGCTGTGCTTGCTGGTCTTTGCCTTTTGAGGTTCAACATTTTCAGTATTGTGTATAAATACTTCTATGCCCAGCAATTGTCATAATATTGTTTGAAAAAACAATAGTATAATATTAATATTTTTGTGACTTCTTTTGTTTTTTTCTATTTTTTTGTTAATATATAAAAAATCAAAAGATTACAGTAGTGTGTGTGTATATATGTGTGTATATACATTATATATACACACACACATATATGTATATGTATGTATATGTATATATATGTGTGTGTGTGTGTATATATATATATATATATATATATATATATATATATATATATATATATTAGGGGTGCAACGATATTCGTATCGATATTGAACCGTTCGATACAGTGCTTTCGGTTCGGTACGCATATGTATCGAACAATACAACATTTGTAATTTATTTTATCAATTTTCCTTCTGACGATGCTGTCTGTGTTGAGCGCTCAGTGAATCTGCGTTCGACTACTCCGCCTAGGCTGCACTGTCGAGCGCAGATCCACTGAGTGCTCAACACAGACAGCATAGTCAGAAGGAAGAGCGCAGGGCAAGCTAGCAAGACAGAAGTTAAGCTCTCCAGATCTGGCGTTTGGAATTATTTTGGTTTTCATGTGACGTATGACCCTGAAGGTAAGCGAGTCATGGACTAAAGTAAAACAGTATGTTGGATGTGCCGTGCAATGCTCAATTACATGGGTGGGAGCTAGTGTGTTAGCGCAGTTAGCTCGTTAACGTGTTGGCCGTCTAGCCCCATGCACGGGGCGATCGGCGGTAGCTCGTTAACGGAGATTTGCCGTGTTGTGGCGTTAAGGTCATTTCAACGAGATTAACCTGAAAGCACTAGTGGGAACACAACGAATATGACTGCACATTTACGCCGACATCATCCTAGTGCAAAGACAAAAACAACAAGCATGCTACTAACTTTAGCCGAGTCATTTAGACAGCTGTTAGCACATGATTCTCCTTATGCTGCTGAGAATATAGCCCACAAGAAGCGGATAGTATAGCTTTTATTTTGGAAAGAGACATTTCTCTGTAATAAACTCTCTTTTCCAAAGATGAGTGATTCCTCAATCAGATACAGGGCTTGCAATATCGCTAGCCCGACGTCCTGGAGCTAGCGATTTTTTTCAGTCGGGCTACCAAAATCTATCTCTTCCCTGCCCGTCAGGCTATTGTAGGAAGAAAAATATATGTCAATGCTTTTGCATTCTTTCAGAAATGTAGCTGGGTAATTATGTCATTGGCATCGGTGAGCCACTGTCAATATGTGACATATTGAAATCGCGTTTGAATTTGCGCTTGTTTTTTTGCTTTCACTTTGCAATCGCGCGAACTGTGTATAGAGAGCGACAGCACTGATCTGTGAGTGATGAAAATTTGTGCACCAATTCCTCTGACATCGTCTTATTAATCGTTAGCTCACTATGCAAACATGACAAGTGAAATCTCCCGCAGCAAGCTTAAACATGTGAGAGGTTGATCGCGCAGAGAATCGCTGAGCTTATGTGAGTGCGTGTGTAAAAGCAGGAGGATATATATTTCATTTCTTCTGAGCCAAATAAGACAGGTCAGGGTGAAGAAGTGACAGCCAAAGAAAAGCTTACCACAAAACGGAGAAGTTATGACAAATCAGACTATAAGGCAAAAAGAAAGTGCAGCTTCATGGTTTCATGGACAAAAGAATTTCTGTGGCTGCAATATGACGAGCTAAATAACCAGGGCTGCACATAAGTGGTCCGCAGGTGCGCATTCGCTGTCAAAATAAAAAACGCGCACAAGGGTTAGGGTTAAATTTAAAAACTGTACTTTTGAGTTAAAATATATATTTATAATTTTAATAAATGACAAATTAAAAAGGCATGAACATTTTTTTTGTATCGAAAAAATATCGAACCGTGACACCAAAGTATCGAACCGAACCGAACCGTGAATTTTGTGTATCGTTGCACCCCTAATATATATATACACACACATATATATATATATATATATATATATATATATATATATATATATATATATATATATATATATATATATATATATATATATATATATATATATATATAACAAGAAGGCATCGGTGGGCAAGAGACGAAAACAGGGCGTTGTTGGAATGCTACTACGCAAGTAACCCCGGCGGCAGGGGCTACATGAATAGGATGAGGGACCTATGGATTCTTCGATACCCAACATCCACAATGACGGCGAAACAACTAGTAGCTCAGTGTTCCAACATTCGAAAGAAGGGACTGCTCTCACAGCTAGAGATTGACGAGGTACAACACAAATGCTACGGCAAGGAGGAGTCAGGACGCCAGGTCAGGGGGGCGATTTCATCACCCCCACCCGAGATTGGGTACGTAGCCCCAAGTGCGATAGGAGAAGGACCGTTGAGTGCGAGAGGAATTGACCTGAAAAATAGGATCATGGCCAAGCTTGAAACCTGGATCCCCCGTAGCCGGTTACCAAGATTACGTGAAGTACCCTCAGAAGGTCTGCTAGATGATGTTAATGCAGCACTACGGACAATACCTACAACCACGATTACAGACACTAACAAGCTGATCTACAATACGGCAGCAGTGATCAGTAAGATGCTTGGCTACAAGTTGAACAGCCACAAGGGGCAGTACCCTCCATGGAGAAGGAGGCTAGAGGACAAGATCAAAGTAGCACGGAGGGAGGTTAGCCAACTAACGGAGTTGCAGAAAGGTGCGACAAAGAAGGTGCATAAGAAATACAGCAAGCTGTCCATACCTGAGGCCTTGGAAACTGCCAAGCAAAGACTCACAGCCTTGGCCAGCCGCTTGAGGAGGTACACCAGAGAGATAGAAGACAGGAGAATAAACCAGCTGTTCTCCACAGAACCAGCAAAGGTGTACTCTCAGTGGCAAGGGAACAATAAGAGAACAGCACCACCAAGGCTGGAGACGGAGCAATACTGGAAGGGCATATGGGAGAAGGACGCAACCCATAACGGCAATGCTCAGTGGCTAGTGGATCTGAGGGCAGACCACAGCGACCTCCCTGAACAGGGTCCAGTAACCATCACAGTGGCAGATATCCAAGAAAGGGTCTCCAGTATGAAGAGTTGGACAGCACCAGGGCCCGACATGGTTCACGCCTACTGGCTAAAGAAGCTGACTGCACTCCACGAGCGTCTGGCAGCACAAATGAACCAGCTGCTAGTTAACGAGAGACACCCGGAATGGCTAACCGAAGGTCGGACGGTCCTGATCCCCAAGGACCCCAAGAAGGGACCGGTCCCCTCCAACTACCGACCAATAACCTGCCTCAGTACTACATGGAAGCTCCTGTCAGGCATCATATCGGCTAAGATGAACAGGCACATGGGTCAATACATGAGCGGGACACAGAAAGGAATTGGCAAGAATACCAGAGGCGCAAAACACCAGCTACTGGTAGACAGAACAGTCAGCCGAGACTGCAAGACCAGACTGACCAACCTGTGCACTGCCTGGATTGATTACAAGAAGGCCTATGACTCAATGCCCCACAGCTGGATACTGGAATGCCTAGAATTGTACAAGATCAATGGGACCCTAAGAGCCTTCATCAGGAACTCAATGGGGATGTGGCGTACAACACTAGAGGCCAACTCCAAGCCCATAGCACAAGTCACCATCAAGTGCGGGATCTACCAAGGAGATGCTCTGTCCCCACTGCTGTTCTGCATAGGCCTGAACCCCCTCAGTGAGATCATTAACAAGGCTGGCTACGGATACCGACTACGGAACGGAGCAGTTGTCAGCCACCTCCTGTACATGGATGACATCAAGCTGTATGCCAAGAGTGAACGAGACATCGATTCACTGATCCACACTACCAGGCTATACAGCAATGACATTGGAATGTCGTTCGGACTGGAGAAGTGTAGTCGGATGGTAACAAAGAGAGGGAAGGTAGTCAGAACTGAGGGGATTGAACTACCAGAAGGCAACATTGCAGACATAGAGGACAGTTACAAGTACCTGGGGATCCCGCAGGCGAATGGGAACCATGAAGAGACCGCTAGAAAGGCTGCAACCACCAAGTACCTGCAGAGGGTCAAGCAAGTCCTGAGGAGTCAGCTGAATGGTAAGAACAAGATCCGGGCCATCAACACGTACGCCCTGCCCGTGATCAGGTACCCTGCTGGGGTAATAGGCTGGCCAAAGGAGGAGATAGAAGCCACTGACATAAAGACAAGAAAGCTCCTTACCATGCATGGAGGGTTTCACCCCAAGTCCAGCACCCTGAGGCTGTACGCTAAGCGGAAGGAAGGGGGCCGGGGACTGGTGAGTGTCAGCACCACAGTCCAGGATGAGACAAGGAACATCCAAGAATACATTGGGAAGATGGCCCCAACTGACCGAGTGCTCAGTGAATACCTCAGGCAGCAGAAACCCAAGAAAGAGGAGGGAGACGAGGAACCATCATGGAAGGACAGGCCCCTGCACGGTATGTACCACCGGCAGATAGAGGAGGTGGCTGATATCCAGAAATCCTACCAGTGGCTGGACAAAGCTGGACTGAAAGACAGCACAGAGGCACTAATCATGGCAGCACAAGAACAAGCTCTGAGCACAAGATCCATAGAGGCTGGGGTCTATCACACCAGGCAAGACCCCAGGTGCAGGCTGTGTAAAGATGCCCCAGAGACAATCCAGCACATAACAGCAGGGTGCAAGATGCTAGCAGGCAAGGCATACATGGAACGCCATAACCAAGTGGCCGGCATAGTGTACAGGAACATCTGTGCCGAGTATAACCTGGAAGTCCCGAGGTCAAAATGGGAGATGCCCCCAAGGGTGGTGGAGAATGACCGAGCTAAGATCCTGTGGGACTTCCAGATACAGACGGACAAAATGGTGGTGGCTAACCAACCGGACATAGTGGTGGTAGACAAACAGAAGAAGACGGCCGTAGTGATCGATGTAGCGGTTCCGAATGACAGCAATATCAGGAAGAAGGAACACGAGAAGCTGGAGAAATACCAAGGGCTCAGAGAAGAGCTCGAGAGGATGTGGAGGGTGAAGGTAATGGTGGTCCCCGTGGTAATTGGAGCACTAGGTGCGGTGACTCCCAAGCTAGGCGAGTGGCTCCAGCAGATCCCGGGAACAACATCGGAGATCTCTGTCCAGAAGAGCGCAGTCCTGGGAACAGCTAAGATACTGCGCAGGACCCTCAAGCTCCCAGGCCTCTGGTAGAGGACCCGAGCTTGAAGGATAAACCGCCCGCAGGGGCGTGCTGGGTGTTTTTTTTGTTTTGTTTTATATATATATGTGTGTGTGTGTGTGTGTGTGTGTGTGTGTGTGTGTATATATATATATATATATATATATATGTATGTATATGTATGTTATACAACCAGTGGTTGTTATGGAAACTGGTTGGGGAAATTGTTTGCAAAGAAAGTGCTAAATCCCAAACCTTGCTAGCTTATTCCAGTATAAACCTGTACTTTTTCACATCAGCCAAGCATCCATACAGTTTGAGAAAGTGCAACGCAAGCTGGACATGTAGAAGGTTTGGCCTCAAAGTAAAAGTTGTGTCTCAGAGGTTTCAAATGGCACAGAGAGGAGCCGACTGATGTTTGTAGAAAAAGCCGACACATCCGTTCAAACAAGACTGCAGCAATGTGCTAGCAACTGAAGCATTTACAAAGAGGTTTTGGGGGAATATGTGTTTTTACCTGCTGGTTGCCATGGGGTCACTGACTGTAGGCCTCTGTGACTAGCAATTTAGCGATCATGTTCCCAGTCGCTGCCACCAACCTCCAGCAACGACACATAACAGGTTGGGAAATACTCAGTTTTCCGTGATGACTACTATTTACCAGATGGTGGCGGTGCAGTCTGTAGGCTTGTATGACTGGGGTCTTATTCACTGGATCCTGCATTGTCACCACGATAGTCATATGTTCAGAATGGCCGAAAAGTTAATGTCATGTGGTCAGTAATCATGTGTTTGCAAAGCCTCAACTGAGCCAATGTGAATAAATTTTTTTTAATATTGAGAGTAGACTGTTTAATCCAGAGTCCTAATGTGAAGATTTGTGAGCACAGTAGTCGCCAACTACTAATGAGAACATCAAATCTATAGTGTTGAAAACTGACTTAAAATTGAATCTATCCAAACCACATGTCACAGATGCTCTCAGTCAGTGGCAGCGCTGAGGCGCAGGTCAGACGTCTCACTACACGAGGTGTGACTGAAGTATTTCTGGGTCTCCACTGGAGATTTCAAACACATGGCGTGCCATCATGTACCGACCCAACTGTCATCCCCAGTTGGTGCGCGAATGTGTTCCCTTCTCTGACGTCACACAGAGCCTGTCAGGCCTTCCCCATTAAATAAGTGATGGCACGACACACGCACAGACGCCCGAGAACAACTGTGTGAGCCTTCTGCCTTCGGTTATTAATAGCTGTTTATAGGGATGGGCATTGATAAGATTTTCACGATTCCGATTCCATTTTCAATTCTGTTTAACGATTCGATTCTTTATCGATTCTGTTATCGATTCTTTTTAAAAAAGGAGAACACTAAGGTCGATTAGCTTAGAACTTTGTTTTATATCTTCTCTTTGAACAAGATAGAATTTAGGAGTAGCATGGACTTACAAACCCAACAGTGAGATCTTAAGAGATCCTTAAGAGATCCAGCCTACGGCTCTTCAATGGGGGGGTCACAGGGTCCCCGGGGAAAAAAATTGTAAATGTAAAATAATAAAATAAATATTCTTCTGTAGCAATAACAAAGTATAACATAAATTATTCTGTAGCAATGTCCCTGCCTACAAATAAACACATTCACTTACTGAAAATCGGGGGTATCTGCTGTGGCAGCCTTTGACCACAAACTTAGTCACTGCTTGGTGACATTCGTCTATCCTGGCCTGAAAGGAGACGCTACCGGTAGACTGCAGCGACAACTGCCAGCGAGCGCCAGCCAGACTCTGTTTGTCTCTCTCATCATGGTCACCTAAATGCACACTAATGGCAGGTTTTGTAATATAACTCAAACATAATATGCACTGTTAGTTGATTATTTATCTGCCGTATTAACGGGAGAGGACGTGCAAACGTTACCGCTGCTGCTGGGTTGAGATTCACGAGTCCGGAGCGGAATTAAAAACACGACATTCATTTAAGGTTATCGCGTGTTTTGTGAGCAAATGCTTTTACATATTCGTAGTGTTTCCTCCCTTAAATGAAATATCTACTTTGCAAGTATTGCAAGTTGCCCCGTTGTCATCCGTTCTCGTAAAGTATGACCAAACTTTTTAGCGTTTGAGCCGCCGTGTTTCCTGCCAGGTAAATGACGCTCCACAACGTGGTGACGTCATTCGGGGCGACTGGAATCGATAAGGGAATCGTTTGCAAAAATGGCAAACAATTCCAAGGAATTGAAACAGTGGGAACCGGTTTTCAACAAGAACTGATTTTCGATACCCATCCCTAGCTGTTTAAGGATAAAGGTTGTATTCAGATGCCATTTTACAGGCAAAATTACTCAATTTGCACAACTCCCATTAAAAGTTATAATCAAGATTTACTAAAGACACGCAATAAAAAGTTGCCAATCCAAAGTCACTGGTCACTGTTTTCCTTTAAGACTGTTTAAATAGACATTGCTGCACAAACATCAATCCAGAGTGAAAAAGAAAAGGACACCAGTCGTCAGTTTGCAAAAGTTTACACAAAACATTGTGAAACCTCATGAATAAACTTTCATGTATTTTTCTTCCTATTGCATAACATCAAGAATAACCTTGAAATTTTGGAAAAATTACACCCATCGATGTGACTCGGGTACATTTTATTTTCCTGAATTTCGCTGAAATGCTTTTAGGATGTCGCTGAATGTTATTCTGGATTTTGGGAAATGACTAATGGACCTGCTGATGTGCTTGTTCTTGATCACAGCTGTCTGTGTTTCAACAGAAATATTACAGAAACGGTGGTCACTTTATTAGGTACATTGTTTAACTACACATTATCACATACTGTCAAAGTTCGGCTGTGTGGCAGGATGTAGGACCCAAACGCAGGACTCAAACATGGGAAGTTACCTGAAAACGGCAGCCATGACACACACCTAATCAACCGATCATACAGAAGCAACTCAGTGCATTAGGCATGTAGATATGGTGAAGACAGTCTCCTGAAGTTCAAACTAACCAGAAAAAAGGTGAATTAAGTGGCTTTGGGCATGACATCGTTTTAACACCGTGTGAGACGGGCTGGTCTGAGTATTTCTGAAACTGCTGATCTGCCGTGTTTTTCCCACACAGCTATCTCTTGGGATTGCAGCTAATGGTTTGAGAGAAAATATCCAGTAAGTATCAGTTCTTGCCGCTTCAGTTCAGTTAATGATGCCAGAGGTTAGAGGAGAATGGCCAGACTGCTTTGCTACAACCCATCTACGTTTAGGTGCATCTCTGAATACACAACACTTCAAACCCTGA